>NC_136852.1:24000099-24600099 GCF_951799975.1 Gobius niger
ATATTTCTTTTAGTAGGCTACTCTTCCTCAGGGTCTTCCTCATGCATCGTTTTTGTCACAGTGGCCTCAGTATGGTGCCTCTCAGAGCACCTGAGCCAAAGCACAGTGCGTAACAAGCGTATAGCTGGGTGGCATTGTCCCAAATAATAATATGATTTTGTTTAGAATATAAAACCTCTGAAGCCAACACAAACATATTGAGATTTTAAAATAGGATTAAAAAACAGATTAAGGTAGTATTTTCCTTTTAGTAAACATGATGAGTAACATGATTTCTAAATTTAAGGTGTGGCTTAAACAGTCTACACAAAACAGCCTCCTCTGAAGGCTTTAGTGGATGGTTCCTATTGTTTGCTCCTGCCATCCTAATAACAAATGGAGCATTTTGGCTGTGTTCAAAGCCTGCTCATCATAAACTCTGCTGAATCATCTCCATACATCACAATCCCCCATATGGATGCCTCACTGAACAGTGAATTGTTTGCTTTCGGCATTGACTATATGGCTTCTATCTGGGATCAGGGCCATTACACTTTATCATCGGTAACACTAATGTGTGGTGGTGGTGGTGGGGAAAAGAAATCTTACTTTCTCAGCTTCTTAAACAAAATCAGTGAGTAAGTAAGAAAGTACAGAGAATATTCCAAGTTTATGTGGTCAATAAGAACTGTTGTAAAACGTTTATGCAGTAGCACTCACGGTCGAGAGATCCACTTCCCAACATCCACCAAGCAGTATCAAGACTTTTTCGAAATGTCAGGTGACTTCATTTGCAAAGACCTTAAAGGAAATGATAAGCATACTGGCTTAATGCATCTGTACCTTTAGAGTTTGTGCTCTCTGGCCGTGGTTTCTGCAGGAGCTGAACCACAGCAGGTAATGACAGGGCTTACTGAGTGTCTCATTACCCTGAACTAGTGCAGCGATGCCAAGGCTGCTCCACCGGGCTCCGAGTCATTTAAGCCACGGCTGAGTGAGTATTCTCCTCACTTCACTGAACTGGACCATACTGAAGTCTCCTGCTTGTTTATCCACTCCTACATCCCTCATCAGGATGTACACAACATCTGGCTCAACTGTGAAGTCACATCACAGTAAAAACATGGGAATAAGTTACAAATAGGAATGAATAATAATGCTGTTTGCAGCCCTGTTTGAACTGTATTCCCAATAACATACTAACCATGTCACTCATCTACAGTCTTCATAATGAGTAAGGGTTGTGGTTAGTGGTATTCCCATGAATAATGCAGAATCACTGTCTTGTTCCTTGGCCACATAAACATGAGATGAATAGAGCCATTCTGCCCCATTCATGGTAATGGGCCCATGCGGTGTGTGAAATTTAGAGAGAAGGTTTCTAAAAAAGGGCATAAAGACTGGGAAGTGACAATGAGCCTCACAGCTCTCCAGGTCCTGTCAATCAAAGAAAAAAACATCAAGAGAACAAAACACAGCGTGGTTAGAACTATGATACCCCCTCAGAGATGCTAGGCTTTTAAGTTATAGAAATATATAAAATATAAAGTCTGCATTGGATTCCATGAAAGATATTTAATAAAACTCGTTCGGCCATGACGCATGTTGACGTGGCAAACGTGGCGGCCATTTGTGAGTGGCCGGCGAGGCTAACCCCTATAGCAACCAATGCAAATCCGGAAGCAACATTTTCATTGATTCAGTGACAGAATGTGAGATACACTCATTGTTTGTGTTTGGTTGTATTATTCTAAGTCTAGGTCTCTCAGTCAGGATGTAATCTCTTTGAAATGTCTCATTGTTTAGTCGTATTACCATTGTTTTCTCCATTCATTCCGAGGGTTCAGTGATTAGCATTCACTGTATCACTGTAACATGTTCAATAAATATTGGTCATATAGAGTTAAAAAGTATAGAGGAAAAGTATGTAACTAAATGTAACTAAAGTCTATGCCTCCTATAAAACTGAAATAACAGTTGAAAAACTGCAAAAATGTTATTTTCTGGCCAGATCCCAATTATCAAAAAGTCATGACATAACTAAAAATAGATCAAAACAGTAGTTCAGTTTCTTGCAGCATATAAAGCACATTGGATAAAAGTGTGCAATGAGCTGAAAGTGCACTGTTAACATATAAAAGGACATTACACAACGTAAAAACAAACAAATGCCACATAAGAAACTTAAAGGTAAAATACTGCACAGTAAAAAGTCCACACCAAAAAAGAAAAGTGCTTTGATAGAAACGATCAGAATGGCGATCAGTAGAACCCGACACTGGAGAAAGCGATGCCTTTTCCCTGAAGGAAGCATCTCAAAAATGGCCCTGGCAGGGTGGCCTGAGGCATATCAAGGAAATAAGTGGTGTTTCCCATTTGATTACATTGCCCTGGGTTAGACGGTCCAGTCACAAGATGGCCGTCAGAACTGCCATCCATCCATCCATCCATCCATCCATCCATCCATTCATCCATTTTCTTCCGCTTTAACTGGGGCCGGGGCGCGGGGGCAGCAGTCTCAGCAGAGATGCCCAGACTTCCCGATCCACACACACCTCCTCCAGCTGTTCTAGGGGGACCCCGAGGCGACACCAGGCCAGCTCGGAGACATAGTCCCACCAGCGTGCCCTGGGTCTTCCACGAGGCCTCTTCCCAATAGGACATGCCTGGAACACCTCCCGAGGGAGGCACCAGAACTGCCATTTGTTCAAACGTATTACAATGGACATGTCCGATCTCGAGTTTTATGAAAGATCTTTGGCTTCCATATTACAGAGTTCCTTCTGGAGTCGCCCTTGGCCATTAGGGGGCGGTATCGCAACAAAGCACCCCGAGAAGTGCTATCCTCACCCATTGTCCATGACTAATCATCTTTATTACGCTTTAATAGGAAGAGAATACCATGATATTCTCTTCCTTTTACTACATGCCCTTTAATGTGTTAACCTTCACATAATCCAGTAATTACAATGACTTTATTTTCATCAAGCCCTGATCTGTGCCCACATAGAGTCTATGTCTGAGCAGCCGACATTAATCCCGCCCTGCTCTGTATGCACAAACAGGAGTGTATCTCATTCATCCAATCAGGTGAAAGCATTCACAGTTAGGAAGTAAACAGCAATAAACAAAATGCAGCACCCGGGCTCCTCCGCTCTGACCGGAGGCTTTTGGAGCGGTCTCATAATTACATCCATCAGAGAGACAGCACAGGCAGTGATTGGTTCATTTATTATCATGGCTGTGGCCTGTTCTTCAGGCTGGGTGGAATTTTAGCCATGTGTCAGCCCGAGGCTTTCAGTGTGAAAGTGTTTCAAACATCGCAAAAAGACGACACACCGACAGCAAATAAAAACTACACATAATGAGCAGCAACGTGTTCCTGTCCTCGTTTGGTTTACAGTTCGTTTCCCAACTTCCCATGTGTGTCTTTCTCAAAAAAAGAAAAGCAACAAAACAAAAAGTCGGATGTCTATTCCGAATTTGACGCAAGAAATAAACATTATGATAAAATATACCCTTGGTCGAGAGGGTTTGCGACAAGTACAAAAATAATATCGAAAGAGTTGCATCACTGGGAGAAATCTTTTTATTTATTTATTTATTTATTTTTACCGCAGTTGCTTTATGTGCTCATTTTCCTTCTGTTGAAAGCTGTTCTCAAACAGTTGGTGGTAATGACAGGAAGCACACGCGAAGGACAAACTCCCTGGTGATGCCATGTGTTAAAGCCAATTGATGTTGTCAATAGTACCACCGGGACAGAAGCAATTTGTACATCGGAAATACTGTGCATGACCTTGTTCTTAAGTAAAATAAAAAAAGCATTCACGTTTGCTTCGTTTTTGATACAGAAAGAAAGGAAATTAAAGCCGCAAGCGGCATCGAACGGCCCTCGCGGGCCGTGCCTCCTTTAGCGCCTCTATCTATCCGTGCCACAACCCTACCAAGGGCGCCAGCGTTGCCACACTGCATTTTATTGTCCTGATGTGCCATTAATCTTTGTCAGTAAACGTCAAAACTACATTTTTAGCCTCTCCATGTGAATAATGGCTCCAGCCTGAAGAGGGCGCTAGCGCGCCCATAAACTTTTTAGTTTAACAAGTAGCATCAGACAGCCCTAACGGGCCGTACTTCCATGTCCACTGTCCACAAGCTCCTGACAGGGGGCGCTAACGCGCTGTAATGTTGCATAATGTGAGTTTCATGTGTCAGCCCCATTAGATTTACTTGGGGGGCCTCGGGCGTCACCATGGCAACACCGTACAAAATACGATATGGGTCTCATTGGCTTTTTGGATCGGGACGCCATCAACTATTTTTGTACCGAATTTCATTAATTTCCGACAAACTAATTATTTTCCCATAATGCAATTTTTCTTCTGCACCTGGAGGGGGCGCTATCGCGCCCAGTGTCACTTTTTCACATTTGTTGTGTCCAGGGGTGAAAGGTTAACAAAATGTATATTTCCGATTTTTAATCGGAGTTTCTTTGTGCGAATGGGAGTGATTTTTAGTTTCCGATAAATCGTAAAATCCTTCGTAAAGATTGCGGCTTCGCCGCAAACAAACCGTAAAACTTAGGCAAAAAATTTGGATAACTTTTGATGCCCCACATCTCGAGATGAGCTGGAGCGATTTTGAGCTCATTTGGTGAAACGCCCAAGGAGGAGTTTGTTAAAATGTGACGTCAGCGAAAACGCTGACTCAGCATTCTCCGGAATTCCTGTCAAAATGGCGGACTTCCGGTTTGTCAGGGGGCGTGGCCACAATAATATTTTTTTTTGGTCGACACATGACGAATGTCTGTACCGAATCTCGTCGCTCTACGACAAAGTTGACGTTGGTCCCGCCTCCATGGACGCAATGTATTTTGATTCACCATGGCAACACCGTACAAAATACGATATGGGTCTCATTGGCTTTTTGGATCGGGACGCCATCAACTATTTTTGTACCGAATTTCATCCATTTCCGACAAACTAATTTTTTTCCCACAATGCATTTTTTCTTCTGCACCTGGAGGGGGCGCTATCGCGCCCAATTTCACTTTTTCACATTTGCTGTGTCCAGGGGTGAAAAGTCAATAAAATGTATATTTCCGATTTTTAATCGGAGTTTGTTTGTGCGAATGGGAGCGATTTTTAGTTTTTGATGAATCGCAAAATACTTCGGAAAGATTGCGGCTTCGCCGCAAACAAACCGTAAAACTTAGCCAAAAAATTTGGATAACTTTTGATGCCCCACATCTGTACATGAGCTGGAGCGATTTTGAGCTCATTTGGTGAAACGCCCTAGGAGGAGTTCGTTAAAATGCGACGTCAGCGAAAACGCTGACTCAGCATTCTCCGGGCTTCCTGTCAAAATGGCGGACTTCCGGTTTGTCAGGGGGCGTGGCCACAATAATATTTTTTTTTTGTCGTCACATGACGAACGTCTGTACCGAATCTCGTCGCTCTACGACAAAGTTTACTTCGGCCCCTCCCCCATTGGCGTAATGTATTTTCACTTTTGTAGGTGGCGCTGTCGCGCCATTTTTTTTTCCCCCAATATGAAACACACATTTTAATTAATTTTTCACCGGACCTGAATTTTGGGCAAAGTTTGGTGAGTTTTCGACTATGTTCAGGGGGTCAAATTCCTGCTCAAAGAGCAGAAGAAAGAAGAAGAAAGAAGAAAGAAGAAAGAATTAAAGCCGCAAGCGGCATCGAACGGCCCTCGCGGGCCGTGCCTCGTTTAGCGCCTCTATTGCCGCGTCTATGTAACCCTACCAAGGGTGCCACACTGCATTTTATTGCCCTGATGTGCCATTAATCGTTGTCAGTAAACATCAAAACAACATTTTTAGCCTCTCAATGTGAATAATGGCTCCAGCCTGCAGAGGGCGCTAGCGCGCCCATAAACTTTCTAATTTCACAATTAGCATCAGACGGCCCTGACGGGCCGTATTTCAATGACCACTGTCCACACGCTCCTGACAGGGGGCGCTAACGCGCTGTAATGTTGCATAATGTGAGATTCATGTGTCAGCCCCATTACAATAACATGGGGAGCCCCGGGCGTCACCATGGCAACACCGTACAAAATACGATATGGGTCTCATTGGCTTTTTGGATCGGGACGCCATCAACTATTTTTGTGCCAAATTTCATCCATTTCCGAGAAACTAAGTTTTTTCCCATAATGCATTTTTTCTTCTGCACCTGGAGGGGGCGCTATCGCGCCCAATGTCACTTTGTTGCATTTGTTTTGTCCAGGGGTGAAAGGTCAATAAAATGTATATTTCCGATTTTTAATCAGAGTTTGTTTGTGCGAATGGGAGCGATTTTTAGTTTTTGATGAATCGCAAAATACTTCGGAAAGATTGCGGCTTCGCCGCAAACAAACCGTAAAACTTAGCCAAAAAATGTGGATAACTTTTGATGCCCTACATCTCGAGATGAGCTGGAGCGATTTTGAGCTCATTTGGTGAAACGCTCTAGGAGGAGTTTGTTAAAATGCGACATCAGCGAAAACGCTGACTCAGCATTTTCCAGATTCCTGTCAAAATGGCGGACTTCCGGTTTGTCAGGGGACGTGGCCACAATAATATTTTTTGTTTGTCGTCACATGACGAATATCTGTACCGAATCTCGTCGCTCTACAACAAAGTTGACGTTGGCCCAGATTGGTCCCGCCTCCATAGACGCAATGTATTTTGATTCACCATGGCAACACCGTACAAAATACGATATGGGTCTCATTGGCTTTTTGGATCGGGACACCATCAACTATTTTTGTACCGAATTTCATCCATTTCCGACAAACTAATTTTTTTCCCATAATGCATTTTTTCTTCTGCACCTGGAGGGGGCGCTATCGCGCCCAATGTTACTTTTACACATTTGTTGTGTCCAGGGGTGAAAGATCAATAAAATGTATATTTCCGATTTTTAATCGGAGTTTGATTGTGCGAATGGGAGCGATTTTTAGTTTTTGATGAATCGCAAAATACTTCGGAAAGATTGCGGCTTCGCCGCAAACAAACCGTAAAACATAGCCAAAAAATTTGGATAACTTTTGATGTCCCACATCTCGAGATGAGCTGGAGCGATTTTGAGCTCATTTGGTGAAACGCCCTAGGAGGAGTTCGTTAAAATGCGACGTCAGCGAAAACGCTGACTCAGCAATCTCCGGGCTTCCTGTCAATATGGCGGACTTCCGGTTTGTCAGGGGGCGTGGCCACAATAATATTTTTTTTTTTTCGTCACATGACGAATATCTGTACCGAATCTCGTCGCTCTACGACAAAGTTTACTTCGGCCCCTCCCCCATTGGCGCAATGTATTTTGATTTTTGTAGGTGGCGCTGTCGCGCCATTTTTTTTTCCCCCAATATGAAACACACATTTTAATTAATTTTTCGCCGGACCTGAATTTTGGGCAAAGTTTGGTGAGTTTTCGACAATGTTCAGGGGGTCAAATTCCTGCTCAAAGAGCAGAAGAAGAAGAAGAAAGAAAGAAAGAATAATAATATTTCCGAGAAAAACAATATAGTCGCTTTCGCGACAATGTTATATTATACATTTTTGGAAAGCTTTCAACGATCCGCACGCATCCGTGGGGTTCCTGGGTGGATGACGAGCGCTTCGCGCTCGTCATCCACTATATACCCCCATTCACACTATATACCCCCATTCATTTTAATGCAATAATAAGTATAAAGGCCCCACACCTTCGGTGTGGGCTGTCACTGTTTTACATGGTGAGTTTACGGTTGACATGGGGACAGCGCTTCGCGCTGTTTTTGTGCGCTCCGCGCACTTAGGTTCAGTGCGCTGCGCGCACTGCGCTGTGATTACGATTACAATAGGCCCTTGCGACGGCAGGCCGCTCGGGCCTAATTAAAGCCGCAAGCGGCATCGAACGGCCCTCGCGGGCCGTGCCTCCTTTAGCGCCTCTATCTATCCGTGCCACAACCATACCAAGGGCGCCAGCGTTGCCACACTGCATTTTATTGCCCCGATGTGCCATTAATCTTTGTCAGTAAACATCAAAACAACATTTTTAGCCTCTCATGTGAATAATGACTCCAGCCTGCAGAGGGCGCTAGCGTGCCCGTAATCTTTTTAATTTCACAATTAGCATCAGACGGCCCTAACGGGCCATACTTCCATGACCACTGTCCACAAGCTCCTGACAGAGGGCGCTAACGCGCTGTAATGTTGTATAATGTGAAATTTATGTGTCAGCCCATCTGGAATTACATGGGGGCCCCCGGGCGTCACCATGGCAACACTATAAAAAATACGGTATGGGTCCCATTGGCTTTTTGGATCGGGATGCCATCATCTATTTTTGTACCGAATTTCATCCATTTCCGACAAACTAATTTTTTTCCCATAATGCATTTTTTCTTCTGGACCTGGAGGGGGCGCTATTGCACCCAATGTCACTTTTTCACATTTGTTGCGTCCAGGGGTGACAGGTCAACAAAATGTATATTTCCGATTTTAAATCGGAGTTTGTTTGTGCGAATGGGAGCGATTTTTAATTTACGATGAATCGCAAAATTCTTCGTAAAGATTGCGGCTTCGCCGCAAACAAACCGTAAAAGTTAGCAAAAAAATTTTGATAACTTTTGATGCCCCACATCTGGAGATGAGCTGGAGTGAATCTGAGCTCATTTGGTGAAACGCCCTAGGAGGAGTTCGTTAAAATGCGACGTCAGCGAAAACCATGACTCAGCATTCTCCAGGCTTCCAGTCAAAATGGCGGACTTCCGGTTTGTCAGGGGGCGTGGCCACAATAATATTTTTTGTTTGTCGTCACAAGACGAATATCTGTACCGAATCTCGTCACTCTGCGACAAAGTTGACGTTGGCCCCGCCTCCAGAGACGCAATGTATTTTGATTCACCATGGCAACACCGTACAAAATACGATATGGGTCTCATTGGCTTTTTGGATCGGGATGCCATCAACTATTTTTGTGCCGAATTTCATCCATTTCCGACAAACTAATTTTTTTCCCACAATGCATTTTTTCTTCTGTACCTGGAGGGGGCGCTATCGCGCCCAGTGTAAATTTTTCACATTTGTTGTGTCCAGGGGTGAAAGGTCAAAAAAATGTATATTTCCGTTTTTTAATCGGAGTTTGTTTGTGCGAATGGGAGCGATTTTTAGTTTTTGATGAATCGCAAAATACTTCGGAAAGATTGCGGCTTCGCCGCAAACAAACCGTAAAACTTAGCCAAAAAATTTGGATAACTTTTGATGCCCCACATCTCGAGATGAGCTGGAGCGATTTTGAGCTCATTTGGTCAAACGCCCTAGGAGGAGTTCGTTAAAATGCGACGTCAGCGAAAACGCTGACTCAGCATTCTCCGGGCTTCCTGTCAAAATGGCGGACTTCCGGTTTGTCAGGGGGCGTGGCCACAATAATATTTTTTTTTTGTCGTCACATGACGAACGTCTGTACCGAATCTCGTCGCTCTACGACAAAGTTTACTTCGGCCCCTCCCCCATTGGCGCAATGTATTTTGATTTTTGTAGGTGGCGCTGTTGCGCCATTTTTTTTTCCCCCAATATGAAACACACATTTTAATTAATTTTTCGCCGGACCTGAATTTTGGGCAAAGTTTGGTGAGTTTTCGACTATGTTCAGGGGGTCAAATTCCTGCTCAAAGAGCAGAAGAAGAAGAAGAAGAAGAAGAAAGAATAATAATATTTCCGAGAAAAACAATATCGTCGCTTTCGCGACGATATCATATTATACATTTTTGGAAGGCTTTCAACGATCCGCACGCACCCGTGGGGTTCCTGGGTGGATGACGAGCGCTTCGCGCTCGTCATCCACTATATACCCCCATTCACACTATATACCCCCATTCATTTTAAAGCAATAATAAGTATAAAGGGCCCACACCTCCGGTGTGGGCTTCACTGTTTTACATGGTGAGTTTACGGTTGACATGGGGACAGCGCTTCGCGCTGTTTTTGTGCGCTCCGCGCACTTAGGTTCAGTGCGCTGCGCGCACTGCGCTGTGATTACGATTACAATAGGCCCTTGCGACGGCAGGCCGCTCGGGCCTAATTAAAGCCGCAAGCGGCATCGAACGGCCCTCGCGGGCCGTGCCTCCTTTAGCGCCTCTATATAACCGTACCTAAGGCGCCAGCGTGAACGAACTGCATTTAATTGTCCTGATGTGCCATTAATCTTTGTGCGTAAACATCTCAGCTACATTTTTGGCCTCTCCATGTGAACAATGGCTCCAGCCTGCAGAGGGCGCTAGCGCGCCCGTAATCTTTTTAATTTCACAAGTAGCATCAGACGCCCCTGACGGGCCGTACTTCCATGACCACTGTCCACAAGCTCCTGACAGGTGGCGCTAACGCGCTGTAATGTTGCATAAGGTGACCTTTATGTGTCAGCCCCATTACAATAACATGGGGGGCCCCGGACGTCACCATGGCAACACCGTACAAAGTATGATAGGCGTCTCATTGGCTTTTTGGATCGGGACGCCATCAACTATTTTTGTACCGAATTTCATCCATTTCCGACAAAGTAATTTTTTTCCCATAATGCATTTTTTCTTCTGCACCTGGAGGGGGCGCTATCGCGCCCAATGTCACTTTTTCACATTTGTTGTGTCCAGGGGTGAAAGGTCAATAAAATGTATATTTCCGATTTTTAATCGGAGTTTGTTTGTGCGAATGGGAGCCATTTTGAGTTTTTGATGAATCGCAAAATACTTCGGAAAGATTGCGGCTTCGCCGCAAACAAACCGTACCACATAGCCCAAAAATTTGGATAACCTTTGATGCCCCACATCTCGAGATGAGCTGGAGCGATTTTGAGCTTATTTGGTGAAACGCCCTAGGAGGAGTTCGTTAAAATGCGACGTCAGCGAAAACGCTGACTCAGCATTCTCAGGACTTCCTGTCAAAATGGCGGACTTCCGGTTTGTCAGGGGGCGTGGCCACAATAATATTTTTTGTTTGTCGTCACATGACGAATATCTGTACCGAATCTCGTCGCTCTATGACAAAGTTGACGTTGGCCCCGGTTGGTCCCGCCTCCAGAGACGCAATGTATTTTGATTCACCATGGCAACACCGTACAAAATACGATATGGGTCTCATTGGCTTTTTGGATCGGGATGTCATCAACTATTTCTGTGCCGAATTTCATCCATTTCCGACAAACTAATTTTTTTCCCATAATGCAATTTTTCTTTTGCACCTGGAGGGGGCGCTATCGCGCCCAGTGTAACTTTTTCACATTTGTTGTGTCCAGGGGTGAAAGGTCACAAAAATGTATATTTCCGATTTTTAATCGGAGTTTGTTTGTGCGAATGGGAGCAATTTTTAGTTTTTGATGAATATCAAAATACTTCGGAAAGATTGCGGCTTCGCCGCAAACAAACCGTAAAAGTTAGCCAAAAAATTTGGATAACTTTTGATGGCCCACATCTCGAGATGAGCTGGAGCGATTCTGAGCTCATTTGGTGAAACGCCCTAGGAGGAGTTCGTTAAAATGCGACGTCAGCGAAAACGCTGACTCAGCAATCTCCGGGCTTCCAGTCAATATGGCGGACTTCCGGTTTGTCAGGGGGCGTGGCCACAATAATATTTTTTTTTTTTCGTCACATGACGAATATCTGTACCGAATCTCGTCGCTCTACGATAAAGTTTACTTCGGCCCCTCCCCCATTGGCGTAATGTATTTTGACTTTTGTAGGTGGCGCTGTCGCGCCATTTTTTTCCCCCCCAATATGAAACACACATTTTAATTAATTTTTCGCCGGATCTGAATTTTGGGCAAAGTTTGGTGAGTTTTCGACTATGTTCAGGGGGTCAAATTCCTGCTCAAAGAGCAGAAGAAAGAAAGAAGTAGAAGAAAGAATAACAATATTTTTTACAAAAACAATATCGTCGCTTTCGCGACGATGTCATATTATACATTTTTGGAAAGCTTTCAACGATCTGCACGCATCCGTGGGGCTCCTGGGGCTCCTGGGTGGATGACGAGCGCTTCGCGCTCGTCATCCACTATATACCCCCATTCACACTATATACCCCCATTCATTTTAATGCAATAATAAGTATAAAGGGCCCACACCTCCGGTGTGGGCTGTCATTGTTTTACATGGTGAGTTTACGGTTGACATGGGGACAGCGCTTCGCGCTGTTTTTGTGCGCTCCGCGCACTTAGGTTCAGTGCGCTGCGCGCACTGCGCTGTGATTACGATTACAATAGGCCCTTGCGACGGCAGGCCGCTCGGGCCTAATAATAATATTTCCGAGAAAAACAATATCGTCGCTTTCGCGACGATGTCATATTATACATTTTTGGAAAGCTTTCAACGATCCGCACGCATCCGGGGGGGTCCTGGGTGGATGACGAGCGCTTCGCGCTCGTCATCCACTATATACCCCCATTCACACTATATACCCCCATTCATTTTAATACAATAATAAGTATAAAGGGCCCACACCTCCGGTGTGGGCTTCACTGTTTTACATGGTGAGTTTACGGTTGACATGGGGACAGCGCTTCGCGCTGTTTTTGTGCGCTCCGCGCACTTAGGTTCAGTGCGCTGCGCGCACTGCGCTGTGATTGCGATTACAATAGGCCCTTGCGACGGCAGGCCGCTCGGGCCTAATTAAAGCCGCAAGCGGCATCGAACGGCCCTCGCGGGCCGTGCCTCCTTTAGCGCCTCTATATATCCGTGCCACAACCCTACCAAGGGCGCCAGCGTTGCCACACTGCATTTTATTGCCCCGATGTGCCATTAATCTTTGTCAGTAAACATCAAAACAACATTTTTAGCCTCTCCATGTGAATAATGGCTCCAGCCTTCAGAGGGCGCTAACGCGTCTATAATCTTTTTAATTTCACAATTAGCATCAGACGGCCCTAACGGGCCGTACTTCCATGACCACTGTCCACAAGCTCCTGACAGGGGGCGCTAACGCGCTGTAATGTTGTATAATGTGAGATTCATGTGTCAGCCCCATTAGATTAACATGGGAGGCCCTGGGCGTCACCATGGCAACACCGTACAAAATACGATATGGGTCTCATTGGCTTTTTGGATCGGGACGCCATCAGCTATTTTTCTACCGAATTTCATCCATTTCCGACAAACTAATTTTTTTCCCATAATGCATTTTTGCTTCTGCACCTGGAGGGGGCGCTATCGCGCCCAATGTCACTTTTTGAAAAGTCAATAAAAGGTCAATAAAATGTATATTTCCGATTTTTAATCGGAGTTTGTTTGCGCAAATGGGAGCGATTTTTAGTTTTTGATGAATCGCAAAATACTTCGGAAAGATTGCGGCTTTGCCGCAAACAAACCGTAAAACATAGGCAAAAAATGTGGATAACTTTTGATGCCCCACATCTGGAGATGAGCTGGAGCGATTTTGAGCTCATTTGGTCAAACACCCTAGGAGGAGTTCGTTAAAATGCGATGTCAGCGAAAACGCTGACTCAGCATTCTCCAGGTTTCCTGTCAAAATGATGGACTTCCGGTTTGTCAGGGGGCGTGGCCACAATGATATTTTTTGTTTGTCGTCACATGACGAATATCTGTACCGAATCTCGTCGCTCTATGACAAAGTTGACGTTGGCCCCGGTTGGTCCCGCCTCCATAGACGCAATGTATTTTGATTCACCATGGCAACACCGTACAAAATACGATATGGGTCTCATTGGCTTTTTGGATCGGGACGCCATCAACTATTTTTGTGCCGAATTTCATTCATTTCCGACAAACTAATTTTTTTCTCATAATGCAATTTTTCTTCTGCACCTGGAGGGGGCGCTATCGCGCCCAATGTCACTTTTTCACATTTGTTGCGTCCAGGGGTGAAAGGTCAATAAAATGTATATTTCCGATTTTTAATCGGAGTTTGTTTGTGCGAATGGGAGCGATTTTTAGTTTTTGATGAATCGCAAAATACTTCGGAAAGATTGCGGCTTCGCCGCAAACAAACCGTAAAACTTAGCCAAAAAATTTGGATAACTTTTGATGCCCCACATCTCGAGATGAGCTGGAGCGATTTTGAGCTCATTTGGTGAAACGCCCTAGGAGGAGTTCGTTAAAATGCGAAGTCAGCGAAAACGCTGACTCAGCATTCTCCGGTCTTCCTTTCAAAATGGCGGACTTCCGGTTTGTCAGGGGGCGTGGCCACAATAATATTTTTTTTTTGTCGTCACATGACGAATATTTGTACCGAATCTCGTCGCTCTACGACAAAGTTTACTTCGGCCCCTCCCCCATTGGCGTAATGTATTTTCACTTTTGTAGGTGGCGCTGTCGCGCCATTTTTTTTCCCCCAAAAATAAAACACACATTTTAATTAATTTTTCACCGAACCTGAATTTTGGGCAAAGTTTGGTGAGTTTTCGACTATGTTCAGGGGGTCAAATTCCTGCTCAAAGAGCAGAAGAAGAAAGAAGAAGAAGAAGAAAGAATTAAAGCCGCAAGCGGCATCGAACGGCCCTCGCGGGCCGTGCCTCCTTTAGCGCCTCTGTTGCCACAACCGTACCAAGGGCGCCAGCGTTGCCACACTGCATTTTATTGCCCTGATGTGCCATTAATTGTTGTCAGTAAACATCAAAACAACATTTTTAGCCTCTCCATGTGAATAATGGCTCCAGCCTGCAGAGGGCGCTAGCGCGCCCGTAATCTTTTTAATTTCACAATTAGAATCAGACGGCCCTAACGGGCCGTATTTCCATGACCACTGTCCACAAGCTCCTGACAGGGGGCGCTAACGCGCTGTAATGCTGCATAATGTAAGATTCATGTGTCAGCCCCATTATGATAACATGGGGGCCCCCGGGCATTACCATGGCAACACCGTACAAAATACGGTATGGGTCCCATTGGCTTTTTGGATCGGGATGCCATCATCTATTTTTGTACCGAATTTAATCCATTTCCGACAAACTAATTTTTTTCCCATAATGCATTTTTTCTTCTGGACCTGGAGGGGGCGCTATCGCGCCTAATGTCACCTTTTCACATTGGTTGCGTCCAGGGGTGACAGGTCAACAAAATGTATATTTCCGATTTTAAATCGGAGTTTGTTTGTGCGAATGGGAGCGATTTTTAGTTTTTGATGAATCGCAAAATACTTCGGAAAGATTGCGGCTTCGCCGCAAACAAACCGAAAAACTTAGCCAAAAAATTTGGATAACTTTTGATGCCCCACATCTCGAGATGAGCTGGAGCGATTTTGAGCTCATTTGGTCAAACGCCCAAGGAGGAGTTCGTTAAAATGCGATGTCAGCGAAAACCATGACTCAGCATTCTCCAGGCTTCCAGTAAAAATGGCGGACTTCCGGTTTGTCAGGGGTCGTGGCCACCATAATATTTTTTGTTTGTCGTTACATGATGAATATCTGTACCGAATCTCGTCGCTCTACGACAAAGTTGACGTTGGCCCATATTGGTCCCGCCTCCATCGACGCAATGTATTTTTATTCACCATGGCAACACCGTACAAAATACGGTATGGGTCTGATTGGCTTTTTGGATCGGGACGCCATCAACTATTTTTGTACCGAATTTCATCCATTTCCGACAAACTAATTTTTTTCCCATAATGCATTTTTTCTTCTGCACCTGGAGGGGGCGCTATCGCGCCCAATGTCACTTTTTCACATTTGCTGTGTCCAGGGGTGAAAGGTCAATAAAATGTATATTTCCGATTTTTAATCGGAGTTTGTTTGTGCGAATGGGAGCGATTTTCAGTTTTTGATGAATCGCAAAATACTTCGTAAAGATTGCGGCTTCGCCGCACACAAACCGTATAACTTAGCCAAAAAATTTGGATAACTTTTGATGCCCCACATCTCGAGATGAGCTGGAGCGATTTTGAGCTCATTTGGTCAAACGCCCAAGGAGGAGTTCGTTAAAATGCGAAGTCAGCGAAAACGCTGACTCAGCATTCTCCGGTCTTCCTTTCAAAATGGCGGACTTCCGGTTTGTCAGGGGGCGTGGCCACAATAATATTTTTTTTTTGGCGTCACATGACGAAAGTCTGTACCGAATCTCGTCGCTCTACGACAAAGTTTACTTCGGCCCCTCCCCCATTGGCGTAATGTATTTTCACTTTTGTAGGTGGCGCTGTCGCGCCATTTTTTTTTCCCCCAATATGAAACACACATTTTAATTAATTTTTCGCCGGACCTGAATTTTGGGCAAAGTTTGGTGAGTTTTCGACTATGTTCAGGGGGTCAAATTCCTGCTCAAAGAGCAGAAGAAAGAAAGAAAGAAAGAAGAAAGAAAGAAAGAATAATAATATTTTCGACAAAAACAATATTGTCGCTTTCGCGACGATATCATATTATACATTTTTGGAAAGCTTTCAACAATCCGCACGCACCCGTGGGGTTCCTGGGTGGATGACGAGCGCTTCGCGCTCGTCATCCACTATATGCCCCCATTCACACTATATACCCCCATTCATTTTAATGCAATAATAAGTATAAAAGGCCCACACCTCCGGTGTGGGCTTCACTGTTTTACACGGTGAGTTTACGGTTGACATGGGGACAGCGCTTCGCGCTGTTTTTGTGCGCTCCGCGCACTTAGGTTCAGTGCGCTGCGCGCACTGCGCTGTGATTGCGATTACAATAGGCCCTTGCGACGGCAGGCCGCTCGGGCCTAATAATAATATTTCCGAGAAAAACAATATAGTCGCTTTCGCGACGAGATTATATTATACATTTTTGGAAAGCTTTCAACGATCCGCACGCACCCGTGGGGTTCCTGGGTGGATGACGAGCGCTTCGCGCTCGTCATCCACTATATACCCCCATTCACACTATATACCCCCATTCATTTTAAAGCAATAATAAGTATAAAGGGCCCACACCTCCGGTGTGGGCTTCACTGTTTTACATGGTGAGTTTACGGTTGACATGGGGACAGCGCTTCGCGCTGTTTTTGTGCGCTCCGCGCACTTAGGTTCAGTGCGCTGCGCGCACTGCGCTGTGATTACGATTACAATAGGCCCTTGCGACGGCAGGCCGCTCGGGCCTAATTAAAGCCGCAAGCGGCATCGAACGGCCCTCGCGGGCCGTGCCTCCTTTAGCGCCTCTATCTATCCGTGCCACAACCCTACCAAGGGCGCCAGACTGCATTTTATGTCCTGATGTGCCATTAATCTTGGTCAGTAAACATCAAAAATACATTTTTAGCCTCTCCATGTGAATAATGGCTCCAGCCTGCAGAGGGCGCTAGCGCGCCCATAATCTTTTTAATTTCACAAGTAGCATCAGACGCCCCTGACGGGCCGTACTTCCATGACCACTGTCCACAAGCTCCTGACAGGTGGCGCTAACGCGCTGTAATGTTGCATAAGGTGACATTTATGTGTCAGCCCCATTACAATAACATGGGGGGCCCCGGGCTTCACCATGGCAACACCGTACAAAATACGACATGGGTCTCATTGGCTTTTTGGATCGGGACGCCATCAACTATTTTTGTACCGAATTTCATCCATTTCCGACAAACTAATTTTTTTCCCATAATGCAATTTTTCTTCTGCACCTGGAGGGGGCGCTATCGCGCCCAATGTCACTTTTTCACACTTGCTGTGTCCAGGGGTGAAAGGTCAATAAAATGTATATTTCCGATTTTTAATCGGAGTTTGTTTGTGCGAATGGGAGCGATTTTTAGTTTTTGATGAATCGCAAAATACTTCGTAAAGATTGCGGCTTCGCCGCAAACAAACCGAAAAACCTAGCCACAAAATGTTGATAACTTTTGATGCCCCACATCTCGAGATGAGCTGGAGCGATTTTGAGCTCATTTGGTGAAACGCCCTAGGAGGAGTTCGTTAAAATGCGAAGTCAGCGAAAACGCTGACTCAGCATTCTCCGGCCTTCCTTTCAAAATGGCGGACTTCCGGTTTGTCAGGGGGCGTGGCCACAATAATATTATTTTTCTGTCGTCACATGACGAATGTCTGTACCGAATCTCGTCGCTCTACGACAAAGTTTACTTCGGCCCCTCCCCCATTGGCGTAATGTATTTTGATTTTTGTAGGTGGCGCTGTCGCGCCATTTTTTTTTCCACCAATATGAAACACACATTTTAATTAATTTTTCACCGGACCTGAATTTTGGGCAAAGTTTGGTGAGTTTTCGACAATGTTCAGGGGGTCAAATTCCTGCTCAAAGAGCAGAAGAAAGAAGACGGAAGAAGAAAGAAGAAAGAATAATTAAAGCCGCAAGCGGCATCGAACGGCCCTCGTGGGCCGTGCCTCCTTTAGCGCCTCTATTGCCGCGTCTATGTAACCGTACCAAGGGCGCCACACTGCATTTTATTGCCCTGATGTGCCATTAATCTTTGTCAGTAAACATCAGAGCTACATTTTTAGCCTCTCCATGTAAGCAATGGCTCAAGCCTGCAGAGGGCGCTAGCGCGCCCGTAATCTTTTTAATTTCACAAGTGGCATCAGATGACCCTAACGGGCCGTATTTCCATGACCACTGTCCACAAGCTCCTGACAGGGGGCGCTAACGCGCTGTAATGTTGTATAATGTGAGATGTATGTGACAGCCCCATTGGATAACATGGGGGGCCTCGGGGGTCACCATGGCAACACCGTACAAAATACGATATGGGTCTCATTGGCTTTTTGGATCGGGATGCCATCAACTATTTATGTACCGAATTTCATCCATTTCCGACAAACTAATTTTTTTCCCATAATGCATTTTTTCTTCTGCACCTGGAGGGGGCGCTATCGCGCCCAATGGCACTTTTTCCACATTTGTTGCGTCCAGGGGTGAAAGGTCAACAAAATGTATATTTCCGATTTTTAATCGGAGTTTGTTTGTGCGAATGGGAGCGATTTTTAGTTTTTGATGAATCGCAAAATACTTCGGAAAGATTGCGGCTTCGCCGCAAACGAACCATAAAACTTAGGCAAAAAATTTGGATAACTTTTGATGCCCCACATCTGGAGATGAGCTGGAGCGATTTTGAGCTCATTTGGTGAAACGCCCTAGGAGGAGTTCGTTAAAATGCGATGTCAGCGAAAACGCTGACTCAGCATTCTCAGGACTTCCTGTCAAAATGGCGGACTTCCGGTTTGTCAGGGGGCGTGGCCACAATAATATTTTTTTTTTGTCGTCACATGACGAATATCTGGACCGAATCTCGTCGCTCTACGACAAAGTTTACTTCGGCCCCTCCCCCATTGGCGCAATGTATTTTGATTTTTGTAGGTGGCGCTGTCGCGCCATTTTTTTTTTCCCCGATATGAAACACACATTTAAATTAATTTTTCACCGGACCTGAATTTTGGGCAAAGTTTGGTGAGTTTTCGACAATGTTCAGGGGGTTAAATTCCTGCTCAAAGAGCAGAAGAAGAAGAAAGAAAGAATAATAATAATATTTTTTACAAAAACAATATCGTCGCTTTCGCGACGATATCATAATATACATTTTTGGAAAGCTTTCAACGAACCGCACGCACCCGTGGGGGTCCTGGGTGGATGACGAGCGCTTCGCGCTCGTCATCCACTATATACCCCGATTCACACTATATACCCCCATTCATTTTAAAGCAATAATAAGTATAAAGGGCCCACACCTCTGGTGTGGGCTGTCACTGTTTGACACGGTGAGTTTACGGTTGACATGGGGACAGCGCTTCGCGCTGTTTTTGTGCGCTTCGCGCACTTAGGTTCAGTGCGCTGCGCGCACTGCGCTGTGATTACGATTACAATAGGCCCTTGCGACGGCAGGCCGCTCGGGCCTAATAATATTTCCGAGAAAAACAATATCGTCGCTTTCGCGACGATATCATATTATACATTTTTGGAAAGCTTTCATCGATCCGCACGCACCCGTGGGGTTCCTGGGTGGATGACGAGCGCTTCGCGCTCGTCATCCACTATATACCCCCATTCACACTATATACCCCCATTCATTTTAATGCAATAATAAGTATAAAGGGCCCACACCTCCGGTGTGGGCTGTCACTGTTTTACATGGTGAGTTTACGGTTGACATGGGGACAGCGCTTCGCGCTGTTTTTGTGCGCTCCGCGCACTTAGGTTCAGTGCGCTGCGCGCACTGCGCTGCGATCGCGATTGCGATTACAATAGGCCCTTGCGACGGCAGGCCGCTCGGGCCTAATAATTAAAGCCGCAAGCGGCATCGAACGGCCCTCGCGGGCCGTGCCTCCTTTAGCGCCTCTGTAACACCACTACATTTTATTGCCCTGATGTACCATTTATCCGTCAGTAAACACAGACGAAAAGTTGCATTTTAGCCTGTCCTTGTGAATAATGGCACCCACCTGAAGAGGGCGCTAGCGCGCCCACTATATTTTATTGCCCTTGAGTGCCATTAATCTTTGTCAGTAAACATGAAAACGGCATTTTTTACCTCTCCATGTGAATAATGGCTCCAACATGCAGAGGGCGCTAGTGCGCCCATAATCTATTTAATTTCACAAGCAGGATTGGGCTCTATTTCACTGACCGTCTGTGCCTCCATTGTTGCATCTCCATTGCTGCGCCTCTGTAACCCTACCGAGGGCGCTAACGCGCCAACTACACTTTATTGCCCTGATGTGCCATTAATCTTTGTCAAAACTAAATATTTAGCCTGTCCATGTGAATAATGGCTCCAACCTGTAGTGGGCGCTAGCGCGCCCCAAATCTTTTTTGTTTCACAAGCAGCGTTGTACGGCCGTACTTCAATGACCACTGGCCACAAGCTCCTGACAGGGGGCGCTAACGCGCTGTAATGTTGTATAATGTGAGATCTATGTGTCTGTCCCGTCAGAATAACATGGTGGGCCTCAGTCGTCTCCATGGCAACACCGTAATAAACACTGTGTGGTTCCTATTAGCTTATTTTATCAGGATGCCATCAACTATTATTCTGCCAAATTACATACATTTCCTACAAACTAATTGTTTGACTACCAATGCATTTTTTCTTCTCAAACTAGAGGGGGCGCTATCGCGCCCACTGTCATTGGTTTACATTTGTTGTGTCCAGGGGTGAAGGGTCAATATACTGTTTATCTTTTTTTCATGGGAGTATTTTCACTTTTGTAGGTGGCGCTGTCGCGCCTTTTTTATTTCCCACAAATGGAACACATGTTTTAAAGAAATAAAAATCATTTTAACATTGGGTAAAACTTTGTGACTACACATACAGAAGGCGCCAACGTGCCTGGCATTTCTGACTTTACTTACATTAAGTGTGATTAAATCATGTGAGCGATCAGGCAAACACAGGATCTCATTATGCATCTCCACCAGTCATCAATGAACCACTATTCCACAGATTTAGCTTCTGTGTTGATTTATTTGAGTAAACCCAATAAAAACGACTTACATGTTCAATAAATGTCATGCTATTGTTGCAAATGCAAATAAGCATTCTCTGGCCACTTTCTGTCTTTTCTTTAAGAGCAAATATTTTCCATCATTATAATACATGTCTTATTTAATTGTTGGAAATCACGTCATCACAGGAGTAAAAGTATATCTGTATAATATCTGTATATAAAGTACAAAGAACTCCCAGTTTAGAAACTACATCTCTCAAACTCCAGTCTGAGTGATTAACCATTGAGCCAAAGAGAAACAGAAATCTACTAAGAATTGTGATAAAATAACTCTCCCCTGATCACACAGCTCTTGTGCAGATATAAGTATCTCAGAAACAAATAATCTCTCCTGTCCTGGTTTATATTTGTAGTCCTTAAACTCACTAAACTAATCATGTCCAAACGGAGGCTGTTTCTGTGTCTGTTTCTGCTCCGCACAGAGCACGTCTCCTCAGCCCCTCCCATCCCTGTGTATTTTCTGCCCAGTAACAACGCCCCTCCCCTCCCCCACGAGCCCCACCCTCCCCTCCCTCCGCTCTGATTGGTGGAGAGACGGCGCGATCTGTGACTCACTGGAGTCTATAAATAGAAGGGGGAGAGGACAGAACGTTCCAGACTTCGGGAGAAGTCACCTGTGGTTGAACCAGCGTTGTCTTCTCAAACCTTGGCTTGCCTTTGCGATCATCGGATCATTGGATTATTGTTTTTTGGTTGTTAGTCTTTTGTAGTCTTTTGTGAGTTTTATCGTGTTTTGTGTGGACTTTTTTTTTGGATTGAGGACATCTTCTTAGGCTGGAGAAAGGACCGTCTGATCGTCTGTGACTTTCAGCAAAGAGCCACTTTCCCAGGAGAAGGTAAGAAAAACAATGTTTTACTCTCTTTATTGCTGTTTATTTCAAATGTGGGGTAAAGTGCTAGCTTTTTTGTGATTAAGTTTAGTTTTGTTTGTTAGCCTATTGTTCTCAGATGCTAATGTTGCTAGCAGGTGGTGTTTGAAGACCTCATGCATTAAGGCTGGCTTTTGTGTGATTTAATTTACTTCTGCTTGATGCTAAATGTCTTATCAGGCTGTTTTAGGTCGACCAAGTTCATTAATGTTGGCTTTAGTTTGATTTTCGTTTAGTTGTGGATGATAGCCTCTGTTTTCTTCACATGCTAATGCAGCTAGCAGGCTTTTTTTCTGTGTTACTGTGCCCTGTTTAGTTTGATTTCGTTTAGTTGTGGATGATAGCCTCGTGTTTTCTTCACATGCTAATGCAGCTAGCAGGCTTTTTGCTATGTCACTGTGCCCCGTGAAACATGTTCAGTGATCACACAATAGAGCTAAAATAATGGCATTAGGTTTGGTCTTTTCCTTGTCTTTGAAGTTGCGTCTGTGCTCTGGCGGCCATTACGTGTCTCACATGTGCTTTTATGTGCGTAATCGGACACGGGCGGCCATTTTGTCTCTTCTGTGTCTAGCAGTGGCTCTGTTTTATTGATCCATGGTAACTTTACTGTCGTGTTCTGACCTGGCTTATGGTCCAGTCTCAGTGTGGTACTGGTTCAGATCTAATGTTCCTCCTCGTGAGAGGTGTCTGTGTGATGGAGAGCTGCCATTTTGATTCTGGGACTGTGTTTGCATTAGACCTGCTGGTTCATCTTTCTTCATTTTTCATGTTGTAAATATGTTTTGGAACAGTTTTATAGTGTCACTTAACATATTTTGTTATTTTATGGAGATTTAGTTGGCCTGTTAGCATTGGGTGACTCATCAGTAAATTCTATAGCCTAATGGCTTTTCTATCCTTTTCAAATCACTATCTTATTGAAGTTGAATTGTTTTGTTAGTGAGGAACACTCTTATTTCTTGTTTGCATTAGGTGAAATGGTCCAGTTATTAACAGTTAGATCCTCTGTGGTGATGTGTTTTTTTTGTGTTTCTCTGCTGTGAGAGCGTGTGTGATGAGGCTGTTTTATTGTGTGATGTGAAGATAATGTAATGTAATTGTGTAATGTTCTGACTAAGGTTATGGTTCAGACCTGCTGTGAGGGGGAGGATGCTGCTCCTCTGTTTGTTATAGCAGCCAATGCTGTCGACCTGTTGGTTCATGACTTGTCGTCTTTCATGATGTGGAACATTCAGATTTATTGCACATGTTCTCTATGAAGATTTCTGCTTTAGTTCTGATGTTCTAGGTTAAGATTGAGTTGGTGTTTTGTGTTGAAGTTGCATCGTGTATTTCTGATTAGTCCGCTTTTTGCAATTGCTTATCTGATCTGTTTGTGAATGTTTGAAATTGACAATAGTTTTCAGTTGCTCATATAATCTGGAATGTTTGCACTGTTTGGCTTTAATGTGATGGTCTTTATGTTTCTGCCCGTTTACCTTGCATTTGATTATAGCCTGTCTAGTCCAGTTCTAGACACAGTTAGCCTCAGTATAGTGTTGTTTTGCTCGGGTTCTTTGCTGTGAGATTGTGAGTGAACAGGAGTTGTAAGGCTTTGAGCACAATAAGTGTTAACATTATAAAAAGGCATTGTATGTTTATTCTTGTTGTCAAGCTCTGTAGTTTGGTGCTGTGGCGGCCATTTTCTGTGTCACAAGACAGAGGCGGCCATGTTGTGTGTCACAGTGACTGTGTTTTCTTGATGTGATCTTTTTTGTGGTACTGAGCTGATGTAGGGTTTTGTGTCCGTGTGAGGCTGCTAATGTGTTTGCATTACATCTGTTGGTTCATCTGTCTGCTTGTGGAACAGTTTTATTGTGCCATGTGACACCTCACAAGTCCTTGTGTCTTACTTAAAAGTGCATTGTTCATATCTTAGATTGAATCTAAATGAGTTGTGTTGTTGGGAGGACTCTGTTTACATGGTTTGTTTGTAGTTTGTAGAGTTCTGGTCCAAGCTTAGTGCGGATTTTGTTTCAGCGTAAGGCTTGTTTCTCGTTCTGTTTGTTAATGTCCTTGTGTGTTACTTAAAGCTGCATTATGTAACTTTCATGTGGAAAAATAGTTTATATTTGTGGGTATTTGACCTTGTAGTAACCCAGTGGGTGTATGAGTGGTCAGCATAGTGCCTTTACTTTCCATCACAGTGGTCTCTAGGACGCTCCAGGATCAATTGTTTGGAAGGTTATAAATGTAATGTATTGATTCATGTCAACATTACTGGAGTGTTCTGGTACTGGTTCAGACCTGATGTAGGGTTTGTACTTGTGAGAGGAGGGACGATGTTCTGTGTGTTTAAGGACAGCCGCCATTTTGTGTCAGATATGATACTGCTAATGTGTTTGCATTAGACTTGTTGGCTCGACTGTGACACTTCACAAATAAATCATCATTTAAAACTATTTTGTTCTAGTAGCTTAGCTGTTTGTGGGGAACAAGTCTTTGTTGGTGTAGCCTGTAGTGTTGTGTGAAAATGTCCAGTTTTGACACAGTTGGCATCTATTTGTTTGCATTTTTCTGGTTCTCTGTTGTGAGATTGCATGTGATGAACAGGAGTACATATTCTCTGAAGTGCCGTGCTCTGGGTTGTCATTGTGTGTATTGCAGGTCATTTGCTCAGCCTGTTTTATTGTGTGACGTGAGGATAAATGCTATGAGAGCGTGTGTGATATAAATGTAATGTTCTGACTAAGGTTATGTTTCACACGTGTTTGTCCTTGTTTGAAGAACACGTCTGTGCTGAGCTGTGTTTGCATTAGACGTTTCAGTTCATGATTTAAACATCTTTAATGTTGTGGACAGTTTTATCAAGTCATGTGAATGTTCATGCAGTGATGATGACAGTCTTGTTGAAGACTTGGTTTAGTTCTGTGTTTTGGGGATCATTTTAATATGGCAGGTCTTCTATTCACAATAAAGTCTGACCCTGGCTCATGGTCCAGTCTCAGTGTGGTACTGGTTCAGACCTAATGTTCCTCCTCGTGAGAGGTGTCTGTGTGATGGAGTGCCGCCATTTTGATTCTGGGACTGTGTTTGCATTAGACCTGCTGGTTCATCTTTTTTCATTCGTCATGTTGTAAATATGTTTTGGAACAGTTTTATAGTGTCACTTAACACCTAATGTTTCTTAAACAAAATAGCATGTTTTTTTAAAAACTGATTTTATGGAGATTAAGTTGGCTTTTCTATCCTTTTCAAATCACTATCTTATTGAAGTTGAATTGTTTTGTTAGTGAGGAACACTCTTATTTCTTGTTTGCATTAGGTGAAATGGTCCAGTTATTAACAGTTAGATCCTCTGTGGTGATGTGTTTTTTTGTGTTTCTCTGCTGTGAGAGCGTGTGTGATGAGGCTGTTTTATTGTGTGATGTGAAGGTAATGTAATGTAATTGTGTAATGTTCTGACTAAGGTTATGGTTCAGACCTGCTGTGAGGGGGAGGATGCTGCTCCTCTGTTTGTTATAGCAGCCAATGCTGTCGACCTGTTGGTTCATGACTTGTCGTCTTTCATGATGTGGAACATTCAGATTTATTGCACATGTTCTCTATGAAGATTTCTGCTTTAGTTCTGATGTTCTAGGTTAAGATTGAGTTGGTGTTTTGTGTTTTAAGTTGCATCGTGTATTTCTGATTAGTCCGCTTTTTGCAATTGCTTATCTGATCTGTTTGTGAATGTTTGAAATTGGCAATAGTTTTCAGTTGCTCATATAATCTGGAATGTTCCCACTGTGTGGCTTTAAAGTGATGGTCTGTACATTTCAGGCTAGTTTCTCGTTCTGTTAATGTCCTTGTGTCTTACTTAAAGCTTCATTGTGTAACTTTTAGGAGTGTTTTAAAGACCACTGTGATGGAAAGTAAAGGTGCCATGTTGACCACTCATATACAGCCGCTGGGTCACTACAAGGTCAAGTACACACATTTGATCTGTTTTTACTCTGACACCTCACAAGTAAATCATCATTTAAAACTGTTGTGAAGAAGTCTTTGTTCTTGGTTTTGCCTGTTTGCATTGGGTGAAATTTGGAGCACAGTTAGCTTCTGTGTGGTGGTGTTTTTTGCTGACTCTCTGCTGTGGTAGTGTGTGTGATGTACAGGTGTTTATATTATAATATCTGAAGTGCAGTGCTGTGGGCAGCCATTTCGTCTTCGTAAAAGGTTCATACTGTCTTGTTAGGTTAAGTCTATTCCAGTTTTGTTCTTTTAGTAATACAGAAGGTTTAGTTTACCTGCTTCACTAGTTTCAATCACTTCCTGTGATCTTCCTCTGGAAGGAGGGAGATGAAGAAGATCACAGGAAGCGATCGAAACTAGTGAAGGAGGTAAACTAAACCTTCTGTGTTACTAAAAGAACAAAACTGTAATAGGCAGCCATTTTGTGTCTTGCAGTACAGTTGCTCAGGCGGTTTTATTGCAATGTGAATATACATGGGTAACACTTTATTTTACATTACCCTTGATTACTTTGTACCTGCCACATTTAGTACAATGTAATGTTCTATGTAACCATAACACATGGTTACAGAGCAGATTACACTGTACTAAATGTGGCAGGTACAATGTATCAGTGGTAGTGTAAAATAAAGTGTTACCTATAAATGTACTGTTATAGTGATTCATGTCAACATTACTGTAGTGTTCTGGTACTGGTTCAGACCTGATGTAGGGTTTGTACTTGTGAGAGGAGGGACGATGTTCTGTGTGTTTAAGGAAAGCTGCCATTTTGTGTCAGATATGATACTGCTAATGTGTTTGCATTAGACTTGTTGGCT
Organism: Gobius niger; assembly: GCF_951799975.1. Classification (NCBI taxonomy): domain Eukaryota; kingdom Metazoa; phylum Chordata; class Actinopteri; order Gobiiformes; family Gobiidae; genus Gobius; species Gobius niger. The sequence goes on from NC_136852.1 coordinate 24,027,144, forward strand.
CGACTGTGACACTTCACAAATAAAGCATCATTTAAAACTATTTTGTTCTAGTAGCTTAACTGTTTGTGGGGAACACGTCTTTGTTGGTGTAGCCTGTAATGTTGTGTGAAAATGTCCAGTTTTGACACAGTTGGCATCTATTTGTTTGCTTTTTTCTGGTTCTCTGTTGTGAGATTGCATGTGATGAACAGGAGTACATATTCTCTGAAGCGCAGTGCTCTGGGTGGTCATTGTGTGTATTGCAGGTCATCCTGTTTTATTGTGTGAAGTGAGGATAAATGCTGTGACAGCGTGTGTGATGATATAAATGTAATGTTCTGACTAAGGTTAGGTTTCACACGTGTTCATGTTTGAACACGTCTGTGCTGAGCTGTGTTTGCATTAGACGTTTTAGTTCATGATTTAAACATCTTAAATGTTGTGCAGCTGCTGTTTTACCAAGTCATGTGACTATTCATGCAGTGATGATGACAGTCTTGTTGAAGACTTGATTTAGTTCTGTGTTTTGTGGATCATTTTAACATGGCAGGTCTTCTATTCACAATGAAGTCTGACCCTGTTGGGTCTTATTGTTTGTGTAGGCCATGCAGAGTTCTGGTTCTTGTTTAGTCCTGATCTGTTTGTGTATGTTTTAAATTAACAATAGTTTTTAGTTGTTCATATAATCTGAAATGTTCCCACTGTGTGGCTTTAAAGTGATGGTCTGTCCATCTTTGCCTGTTTACCTTACCTGCATTTAATTATAATCTGTCTATGACCACTTTTAGACAGTTAGCCCCAGCATAGTGTTGTTTTGCTCTGGTTCTCTGTGTGAGATTGTGTGTGATGAACAGGAGTAGTTCAAAGGCTTTGTATTTTAAAAAGGCATTATGTTTACTGTTGTTTTTTCTGTGGTGCTGTGGCCATGTTGTGACTCACAGGACAGTGGTTCTGTTATATTGATTCATGTGAACTTTCCTGTAGTGTTCTGGTTCACAGGTACTGGTTCAGACCTGATGTCGTGTTCTGGTACTTGTGAAAGCGTGTCATGAAAGAGGATGTAAGGTTAGGTTCTTTCTGTTTGTTTATGTCCTTGTGTCTTAAAAGTGCATTGTTCATATTTTAGATTTAATCTAAATGAGTTCTGTTCTTGGGAGGACTCTGTTTACATGGTTTGTTTGTAGTTTGTTGAGTTCTGGTCCAAGCTTAGTGAGGATGTTGTTTCAGTGTAAGGTTTGTTAATGTCCTTGTGTCTTAAAGCTGCATTATGTAACTTTCATGTGGAAAAATAGTTTATATTTGTGGGTATTTGACCTTGTAGTAACCCAGTGGGTGTATGAGTGGTCAGCATGGTGCCTTTACTTTCCATCACAGTGGTCTCTAGGATGCTCCAGGATCAATTGTTTAAAAGGTTTTCACTGCTGACTGAGCCTCATCAGAAAACGAAAGTTACGTATGTAACTCTGGTTCTATGAATCCCGGATGACCGCCAGAGGCGGTGCTGTAAGCACTGACCGAGAAGCTCTGGCGGTCAGGAGGGATGAAATAGAACGAAAGTTACGTATGTAACTACGGTTCTATGAATCCCGGATGACCGCCAGAGGCAGTGCTGTAAGCACTGACAGAGAAGCTCTGGCGGTCATCCGGGATTCATAGAACCGTAGTTACATACGTAACTTTCGTTCTATTTCATCCCTCCTGACCGCCAGAGCTTCTCGGTCAGTGCTTACAGCACCGCCTCTGGCGGTCAGGAGGGAACCTACTTAACAATTGTTCCAGGAGTGTTTTAAAGACCACTGTGGTGGAAAGTAAAGGTGCCATGTTGACCACTCATATACAGCTGCTGGGTCACTACAAGGTCAAATACACACATTTGATCTGTTTTTACTCTGACACCTCACAAGTAAACCATCATTTAAAACTGTTGTAAAGAAGTCTTTGTGCTTGGTTTTGCCTGTTCGCATTGGATGAAATGTCCAGTTTTGAACAGTTAGCACCTATTTGTTTGCTTTTTCTGGTTCTCTGTCGTGAGATTGCTTGTGATGAACGGGAGTACATATTCTCTGAAGTGCAGTGCTCTGGGTGGCCATTGTGTGTATTGCAGGTCATTCTGTTTTATTGTGTGATGTTTGGATAGATGCTGTGAGAGCGTGTGTTAAGAACAGGAGTGTTGGCATGACTGAAGGTTCAGCCTCAGTATGGTGCTCGTTCAGACCTGATGTAGTGTTTATTGTTGTGACAGCACATCTGTGTGATAGAGAGCGGCCATTTTGTCTCAGATGTTTTGGTTCATGATTTCTCATCTTTCATGTTGTGGAACAGTTTCGTTGTGTCGCGTATTCATGTTTGTTTTGGTGCAGACTTGGTTTGGTTCTGTGTCTTGTTGATTTGATTTATTTGTTTTCATTTTAAGCTCATTTTAACTTGATAGATTCCTCTAAGATTTAATCTAAATGATTTCTGTTCCTGGTGGAACTGTCTACATGTTTAGTATAGTTCTGGTCCGAGCTTGGTGCAGATGTTTCAGTTTAAGGTTTGTTTCTCGTTCTGTTTGTTAATGTCCTTGTGTCTTACAAGCTGCGTTATGCAACTTTTATGTGGAGAAAAGAGTTGATATTTGTGGGTATTTGACCTTGTATTTGACAGTGGCTCTGTTTTCTTGATTCATGTGATCTTTACTGTCGTGTTCTGACCTGGCTCATGGTCCAGTCTCAGTGTGGTACTGGTTCAGACCTAATGTTCCTCCTCGTGAGAGGTGTCTGTGTGATGGAGAGCCGCCATTTTGATTCTGGGACTGTGTTTGCATTAGACCTGCTGGTTCATCTTTTTTCATTCGTCATGTTGTAAATATGTTTTGGAAAAGTTTTATAGTGTCACTTAACACCTAATGTTTCTTAAACAAAATAGCATGTTTTTTTTTAAACTGATTTTATGGAGATTAAGTTGGCTTTTCTATCCTTTTCAAATCACTATCTTATTGAAGTTGAAGTGTTTTGTTAGTGAGGAACACTCTTATTTCTTGTTTGCATTAGGTGAAATGGTCCAGTTATTAACAGTTAGATCCTCTGTGGTGATGTGTTTTTTTGTGTTTCTCTGCTGTGAGAGCGTGTGTGATGAGGCTGTTTTATTGTGTGATGTGAAGATAATGTAATGTAATTGTGTAATGTTCTGACTAAGGTTATGGTTCAGACCTGCTGTGAGGGGGAGGATGCTGCTCCTCTGTTTGTTATTGCAGCCAATGCTGTCGACCTGTTGGTTCATGACTTGTCGTCTTTCATGATGTGGAACATTCAGATTTATTGCACATGTTCTCTATGAAGATTTCTGCTTTAGTTCTGATGTTCTAGGTTAAGATTGAGTTGGTGTTTTGTGTTGAAGTTGCATCTTGTATTTCTGATTAGTCCGCTTTTTGCAATTGCTTATCTGATCTGTTTGTGAATGTTTGAAATTGACAATAGTTTTCAGTTGCTCATATAATCTGGAATGTTTGCACTGTTTGGCTTTAATGTGATGGTCTTTATGTTTCTGCCCGTTTACCTTGCATTTGATTATAGCCTGTCTAGTCCAGTTCTAGACACAGTTGGCCTCAGTATAGTGTTGTTTTGCTCGGGTTCTTTGCTGTGAGATTGTGAGTGAACAGGAGTTGTAAGGCTTTGAGCACAATAAGTGTTGACATTATAAAAAGGCATTGTATGTTTATTCTTGTTGTCAAGCTCTGTAGTTTGGTGCTGTGGCGGCCATTTTCTGTGTCACAAGACAGAGGCGGCCATGTTGTGTGTCACAGTGACTGTGTTTTCTTGATTGATGTGATCTTTTTTGTGGTACTGAGCTGATGTAGGGTTTTGTGTCCGTGTGAGGCTGCTAATGTGTTTGCATTACATCTGTTGGTTCATCTGTCTGCTTGTGGAACAGTTTTATTGTGCCATGTGACACCTCACAAGTCCTTGTGTCTTACTTAAAAGTGCATTGTTCATATCTTAGATTGAATCTAAATGAGTTGTGTTGTTGGGAGGACTCTGTTTACATGGTTTGTTTGTAGTTTGTAGAGTTCTGGTCCAAGCTTAGTGCGGATTTTGTTTCAGCGTAAGGCTTGTTTCTCGTTCTGTTTGTTAATGTCCTTGTGTGTTACTTAAAGCTGCATTATGTAACTTTCATGTGGAAAAATAGTTTATATTTGTGGGTATTTGACCTTGTAGTAACCCAGTGGGTGTATGAGTGGTCAGCATAGTGCCTTTACTTTCCATCACAGTGGTCTCTAGGACGCTCCAGGATCAATTGTTTGGAAGGTTATAAATGTAATGTATTGATTCATGTCAACATTACTGGAGTGTTCTGGTACTGGTTCAGACCTGATGTAGGGTTTGTACTTGTGAGAGGAGGGACGATGTTCTGTGTGTTTAAGGACAGCCGCCATTTTGTGTCAGATATGATACTGCTAATGTGTTTGCATTAGACTTGTTGGCTCGATTGTGACACTTCACAAATAAATCATCATTTAAAACTATTTTGTTCTAGTAGCTTAACTGTTTGTGGGGAACAAGTCTTTGTTGGTGTAGCCTGTAGTGTTGTGTGAAAATGTCCAGTTTTGACACAGTTGGCATCTATTTGTTTGCTTTTTTTCTGGTTCTCTGTTGTGAGATTGCATGTGATGAACAGGAGTACATATTCTCTGAAGCGCAGTGCTCTGGGTGGTCATTGTGTGTATTGCAGGTCATTTGCTCAGCCTGTTTTATTGTGTGACGTGAGGATAAATGCTATGAGAGCGTGTGTGATATAAATGTAATGTTCTGACTAGGGTTATGTTTCACACGTGTTTGTCCTTGTTTGAAGAACACGTCTGTGCTGAGCTGTGTTTGCATTAGACGTTTCAGTTCATGATTTAAACATCTTTAATGTTGTGGACAGTTTTATCAAGTCATGTGAATGTTCATGCAGTGATGATGACAGTCTTGTTGAAGACTTGGTTTAGTTCTGTGTTTTGGGGATCATTTTAATATGGCAGGTCTTCTATTCACAATAAAGTCTGACCCTGGCTCATGGTCCAGTCTCAGTGTGGTACTGGTTCAGACCTAATGTTCTTCCTCGTGAGAGGTGTCTGTGTGATGGAGAGCCGCCATTTTGATTCTGGGACTGTGTTTGCATTAGACCTGCTGGTTCATCTTTTTTTATTCGTCATATTGTAAATATGTTTTGGAACAGTTTTATAGTGTCACTTAACACCTAATGTTTCTTAAACAAAATAGCATGTTTTTTTAAAAACTGATTTTATGGAGATTAAGTTGGCTTTTCTATCCTTTTCAAATCACTATCTTATTGAAGTTGTTTTGTTAGTGAGGAACACTCTTATTTCTTGTTTGCATTAGGTGAAATGGTCCAGTTATTAACAGTTAGATCCTCTGTGGTGATGTGTTTTTTTTGTGTTTCTCTGCTGTGAGAGCGTGTGTGATGAGGCTGTTTTATTGTGTGATGTGAAGGTAATGTAATGTAATTGTGTAATGTTCTGACTAAGGTTATGGTTCAGACCTGCTGTGAGGGGGAGGATGCTGCTCCTCTGTTTGTCTCTCAGATGTTATAGCAGCCAATGCTGTCGACCTGTTGGTTCATGACTTGTCATCTTTCATGATGTGGAACATTCAGATTTATTGCACATGTTCTCTATGAAGATTTCTGCTTTAGTTCTGATGTTCTAGGTTAAGATTGAGTTGGTGTTTTGTGTTTTAAGTTGCATCGTGTATTTCTGATTAGTCCGCTTTTTGCAATTGCTTATCTGATCTGTTTGTGAATGTTTGAAATTGGCAATAGTTTTCAGTTGCTCATATAATCTGGAATGTTCCCACTGTGTGGCTTTAAAGTGATGGTCTGTACATTTCAGGCTAGTTTCTCGTTCTGTTAATGTCCTTGTGTCTTACTTAAAGCTTCATTGTGTAACTTTTAGGAGTGTTTTAAAGACCACTGTGATGGAAAGTAAAGGTGCCATGTTGACCACTCATATACAACCGCTGGGTCACTACAAGGTCAAATACACACATTTGATCTGTTTTTACTCTGACACCTCACAAGTAAATCATCATTTAAAACTGTTGTGAAGAAGTCTTTGTGCTTGGTTTTGCCTGTTTGCATTGGGTGAAATTTGGAGCACAGTTAGCCTCTGTGTGGTGGTGTTTTTTTCTGACTCTCTGCTGTGGTAGTGTGTGTGATGTACAGGTGTTTATATTATAATATCTGAAGTGCAGTGCTGTGGGCAGCCATTTCGTCTTTGTAAAAGGTTCATACTGTCTTGTTAGGTTAAGTCTATTCCAGTTTTGTTCTTTTAGTAATACAGAAGGTTTAGTTTACCTGCTTCACTAGTTTCAATCACTTCCTGTGATCTTCCTCTGGAAGGAGGGAGATGAAGATCACAGGAAGCGATCGAAACTAGTGAAGGAGGTAAACTAAACCTTCTGTGTTACTAAAGGAACAAAACTGTAATAGGCAGCCATTTTGTGTCTGCAGGACAGTTGCTCAGGCGGTTTTATTGCAATGTGAATATACATGGGTAACACTTTATTTTACATTACCCTTGATTACTTTGTACCTGCCACATTTAGTACAATGTAATGTTCTATGTAACCATAACACATGGTTACAGAGCAGATTACACTGTACTAAATGTGGCAGGTACAATGTATCAGTGGTAGTGTAAAATAAAGTGTTACCTATAAATGTACTGTTATAGTGATTCATGTCAACATTACTGTAGTGTTCTGGTACTGGTTCAGACCTGATGTAGGGTTTGTACTTGTGAGAGGAGGGACGATGTTCTGTGTGTTTAAGGACAGCCGCCATTTTGTGTCAGATATGATACTGCTAATGTGTTTGCATTAGACTTGTTGGCTCGACTGTGACACTTCACAAATAAATCATCATTTAAAACTATTTTGTTCTAGTAGCTTAACTGTTTGTGGGGAACAAGTCTTTGTTGGTGTAGCCTGTAGTGTTGTGTGAAAATGTCCAGTTTTGACACAGTTGGCATCTATTTGTTTGCTTTTTTTCTGGTTCTCTGTTGTGAGATTGCATGTGATGAACAGGAGTACATATTCTCTGAAGTGCAGTGCTCTGGGTGGTCATTGTGTGTATTGCAGGTCATCCTGTTTTATTGTGTGAAGTGAGGATAAATGCTGTGACAGCGTGTGTGATGATATAAATGTAATGTTCTGACTAAGGTTAGGTTTCACACGTGTTCATGTTTGAACACGTCTGTGCTGAGCTGTGTTTGCATTAGATGTTTTAGTTCATGATTTAAACATCTTAAATGTTGTGCAGCTGCTGTTTTACCAAGTCATGTGACTATTCATGCAGTGATGATGACAGTCTTGTTGAAGACTTGGTTTAGTTCTGTGTTTTGGGGATCATTTTAATATGGCAGGTCTTCTATTCACAATAATGTCTGACCCTGGTGGGTCTTATTGTTTGTGTAGGCCTTGCAGAGTTCTAGTTCTTGTTTAGTCCTGTAGTGTCACGTTTTTACTGTACAGTTTTGTGCAACAGTTAAGTTGATCTGTTTGTGTATGTTTTGGTTCTCTGTGTGAGATTGTGTGTGATGAACAGGAGTAGTTCTAAGGCTTTGTATTTTAAAAAGGCATTATGTTTACTCTTGTTGTTTCTGTGGTGCTGTGGCCATGTTGTGACTCACAGGACAGTGGTTTTGTTGTATTGATTCATGTGAACTTTCCTGTAGTGTTCTGGTACCTGTGAAAGCGTGTAAGAGGATATAATGTTTGGTTCTCTTTCTGTTTGTTTATGTCCTTGTGTCTTAAAAGTGCATTGTTCATATTTTAGATTTAATCTAAATGAGTTCTGTTGTTGGGAGGACTCTGTTTACATGGTTTGTTTGTAGTTTGTTGAGTTCTGGTCCAAGCTTAGTGCGGATGTTGTTTCAGTGTAAGGTTTGTTAATGTCCTTGTGTCTTAAAGCTGCATTATGTAACTTTTATGTGGAAAAATAGTTTATATTTGTGGGTATTTGACCTTGTAGTAACCCAGTGGGTGTATGAGTGGTCAGCATGGTGCCTTTACTTTCCATCACAGTGGTCTCTAGGACGCTCCAGGATCAATTGTTTTAAAAGGTTTTCACTGCTGACTGAGCCTCATCAGAAAACGAAAGTTACGTATGTAACTACGGTTCTATGAATCCCGGATGACCGCCAGAGCTTCTCTGTCAGTGCTTACAGCACCGCCTCTGGCGGTCAGGAGGGAACCTACTTAACAATTGATCCAGGAGTGTTTTAAAGACCACTGTGGTGGAAAGTAAAGGTGCCATGTTGACCACTCATATACAGCCGCTGGGTCACTACAAGGTCAAATACACACATTTGATCTGTTTTTACTCTGACACCTCACAAGTAAATCATCATTTAAAACTGTTGTGAAGAAGTCTTTGTGCTTGGTTTTGCCTCTTCGCATTGGATGAAATGTCCAGTTTTGAACAGTTAGCACCTATTTGTTTGCTTTTTCTGGTTCTCTGTTGTGAGATTGCTTGTGATGAACAGGAGTACATATTCTCTGAAGTGCAGTGCTCTGGGTGGCCATTGTGTGTATTGCAGGTCATTCTGTTTTATTGTGTGATGTTTGGATAGATGCTGTGAGAGCGTGTGTTAAGAACAGGAGTGTTGGCATGGCTGAAGGTTCAGCCTCAGTATGGTGCTCGTTCAGACCTGATGTAGTGTGTATCGTTGTGACAGCACGTCTGTGTGATAGAGAGCGGCCATTTTGTCTCTGATGTTTTGGATCATGATTTCTCATCTTTTATGTTGAACAGTTTCATTGTGTCGTGTATTCATGTTTGTTTTGGTGCAGACTTGGTTTGGTTCTGTGTCTTGTTGATTTGATTTATTTGTTTTCATTTCAAGCTAACTTGATAGATTCCTCTAAGAATTTAATCTAAATGAGTTCTGTTCCTGGTGGGACTGTTTACATGTTTTGTGTAGAGTTTGTAGATATCTGGTCCAAGCTTGGTGCGGATGTTGTTTCAGTTTAAGGTTTGTTTCTCGTTCTGTTTGTTATTGTCCCTGTGTCTTACTTAAAGCAGTACTAAGTAACGTGTTTACCTTAATAAATCCTTTTCGTAGTCCCTGTGCGGGTAATAGAAGTGTTTATGGGATGATTGGAGGGTCTTTCATCTCCCCCTGGTGTCTCTGACCAGAAAACCGTGTTTGCAACTTGTCTGCCACCGGTGCGGAGAAAGCAATACACACTAATAGAATCACAAAGAAGAAGCTAACATGCTAACGGGCAAAGCTAACTGCGGGCTAACGTCACTTTAAACAGTATTTACAGCAAAGTTTGAGTGAAAAAAAATATTTCCATTGTATAATTGGATGCACAGTAACCCTCTCTCCCTTCGCCTTTCCTGTTGGCGTAGTATTTACTCTCCAAGACAATTAATAAGTAAAAAAATCGTAACTTTCTACTACACCTGCAGTAGCGCTTATGGCCTCTAGGGGGAAGAGTTACTCAGTACTGCTTTAAAGCTGCATTATGTAACTTTTATGTGGAAAGAGTTGATATTTGTAGATATTTGACCTTGTATTTGACAGTGGCTCTGTTTTCTTGTGTCATGTGAACTTTACTGTAGTGCTGTAGTACGCAGGTTCTGGTTCAGACCTGATGTCGTGTTCTGGTACTTGTGAGAGCGTGTCATGTAAGAGGATGTAATGTTTGGTTCTTTCTCTTTGTTAATGTCCTTGTGTCTTACTTAAAAGTGCATTGTTCATATTTTAGATTTAATCTAAATGAGTTCTGTTCTTGGGAGGACTCTGTTTACATGGTTTGTTTGTAGTTTGTGGAGTTCTGGTCCAAGCTTAGTGCGGATTTTGTTTCAGTGTAAGGTTTGTTAATGTCCTTGTGTCTTAAAGCTGCATTATGTAACTTTCATGTGGAAAAAGAGTTTATATTTGTGTGTATTTGACCTTGACCCTGAAGTGCAGTGCTCTGGGTGGCCATTGTGTGTATTGCAGGTCATTCTGTTTTATTGTGTGATGTTTGGATTGATGCTGTGAGAGCGTGTGTTAAGAACAGGAGCGTTGGCATGGCTGAAGGTTCAGCCTCAGTATGGTGCTCGTTCAGACCTGATGTAGTGTTTATTGTTGTGACAGCACATCTGTGTGATAGAGAGCGGCCATTTTGTCTCAGATGTTTTGGTTCATGATTTCTCATCTTTCATGTTGTGGAACAGTTTCATTGTGTCGCGTATTCATGTTTGTTTTGGTGCAGACTTGGTTTGGTTCTGTGTCTTGTTGATTTGATTTATTTGTTTTAATTTTAAGCTAATTTTAACTTGATAGATGCCTCTAAGATTTAATCTTAATGATTTCTGTTCCTGGTGGAACTGTCTACATGTTTTGTATAGAGTTTGCATTCTGGTCCAAGCTTGGTGCGGATGTTTCAGTTTAAGGTTTGTTTCTCGTTCTGTTTGTTAATGTCCTTGTGTCTCACTTAAAGCTGCATTATGCAACTTTTATGTGGAGAAAATAGTTGATATTTGTGGGTATTTGACCTTGTGTTTGACAGCGGCTGTTTTCTTGATTCATGTGAACTTTACTGTAGTGTTCTGGTCTGGCTTAGGGTTCAGCCTCAGAGTGGTACTGTTTCAGACCTGATGCAGGGTTTGTATTTGTGACATGTCTGTGGTAGGAGGAGGAGCTGCCCTGTGTTTAAAGGCCCTATGTGACTTTGTTGATTGCAAACACAGAAAAGGAAATCACTAAATTAAAATGTTGTTTGTGGGCCAAACTCATTCCTAGCTTTCGGAACATATTTGTAGCATCCAAAATTGTCAGTTTAAAGCCAATATATTAGACCTGTTGGTTCTTTCTTGTTGTGGAGCAGTGGCATGTTTTAATGTAGTGATGATAACACTGTTGGTGCAGACTTGGTGTGGCTCTGTGTCTTGTGTACGTCTTTTTTGTTTATTGCCTTATACCTGATGGGTCCCACTAATGATGAATTCTACAGTTCAGATGAATTCTACAGTTTAGATCATTTGACTGTTTTGAGTTAATAGTCTTTAGTTGCTCATGTTATGTGGAATGTTTTGATGAAACGGGCCGTAAATGACTGTCTTATTGGTACAACTGAGATAGTGGCTTAGTACTGCTTGGGATAAGGTCTTTCTTTTGTTACTCTTTGGTGAAAATTTGGGAAGTGGAGCGTTTTCTGTTGTCAGATTTGGAAATGTATTGTCTGTGTCTGGCAGGTTGACTAAATCTCACTTTAGGCTATATTTGGTGTTAAACTAGATACATCTAGGATCATGTGGTTTTGGTTTTGCTGGTTCTGGCTTGGTCCATGTCTGGTCCTGTCTGTGAGGACACTGAGGACAGAAGTTGTTTCACATTAAACCTGAATTAAATCTTTAGCTGTTGACAGTGTGGACTGAGTCATACCAGTCCATGCTGTGGTCGTCTCTGCCTCAGTCCATTGATGCCAGAATGAGGTCAGTACCTTCTACAGCACCATCACAAGACTGAGGCTAGGATGATATGAAGTGTTGTTTCTCTATGCGTCTGACTTTAGTTTAAGACATGGCTACTTCGGTTTGATTGTTTGACCATTGTGTTGTTTACTCATTCCACTTTTGTATTTCAGATGCCGCGCGGCAAGGGGTCCAGGCGATCCCTTGCGGCCAAGAGGAGGAGGGAGAAGCAGCTCGCGGGGCAGTGCGCTGTTCCTGAGGAGGAGCTCGCGGGGCAGTCTTCTGTTCCCGTCGAGCTGCTCCCGGGGCAGTGCGCTGTACCTGACGAGCTGCTTGCGGGGCAGTCCGCTCTTCCCGAGGAGGAGCTCGCGGGGCAGTCCCCTGTTCCCGTCGAGCTGCTCCTGGGGGAGTCGTCTGGTCCCGTCGAGCTGCTCCCGGGGCAGTCGGCTGTTCACGAGGAGGAGCTCGCGGGGCAGTCCGCTGTTCCCGTCGAGCTGCTCCCGGGGCAGTCGGCTGTTCCTGAGGAGGAGCTCGATCCCTCTCCTCTTTGGCCCCCCGTCGAGGAACGTAAGTGGATTTCAGAATACTTCCACCTCCTTTTTAATTCTGTTTGATATTACAATGATTTCTCTTGTCTTTGAAGCCCGTGGACCCGGCTACCGACACCGTCCCCAGGTTTGGCCCACTGGAGTGTCCGGGAAGCAGCACCGGCTGGTGCTCCCGCAGGAGTCTCCCGACAAGAAGGCAAGTTCATGAGTTTGAGAAGGAAATAAATGTGTGACTTTTGATGTGCTGACAATCACTAAATACAGATTGTTTCTTTTTTGGTCTTAGTTCATTCTGCTTGTCGGGAACTCCCATCTGCGAGCCATCGTGGACCAGCACGTGCCGATGCAGGAGGGGCACTATTCCTTCGGCTTCAGCGCGACGCCTGGTGGTGGACCCTCGCACATCCACAGGGAGCTGGCTGGGACCACCATGCCCCGAGGTGGGTACAGTTGTACTAGCAACATTTTAGCCTTTTAAAAAAAAAAAAAAATTTTTTTTTTTTTTTTTTTTTTTTAACATTTTTGAAATGTCTCATATAGTTCAGCACGTTTGACCTCTGACCCTTCTCTTGTTGTCAGAGCCAGCGCTTGTCGTTCTGATGGCACCCTGCAACGGACTGACGACGTGCCGGACGTTGGACCAGGCTGCGAGGGAGTTCGGCCAGCTCCTGGCCTACGTCTGTGGACGCTGGCCCAAGGTGTGTACTTCACTTCTATGAGGTCTGAAAGTACTTCATTATTGTATTTAACTTGTCTAAATTGTAATTTTGTGTTCGTAGGTGTGTGTCGTGGATTTTCCACCTCGGCTTAGCGCTGGGGTGGAGATTCAGACCCTCCTTCGGCAGGCGTACCACCGCATCGCTGTTGGCATGGGTATGTATAAAAAATGCAACTGTCATCACTATTTTCCTTAGAGTGGCGCATACTTTAACATGTTCTTTTTGTTGCTAACATCTGTTTTAGGGATCCGCTACTTCCGTGTAGCACACAAGTTTCCCCGGAGCAAAGGGCATCTGTGGGCCAGGGATGGTGTAAGTACAGTCTCTCTCTTTAAAGTTGACCATTTTAATGACTGTTGTTTTATTTAACGTGGGTGAATGATGTGTTTCAGACTCACCTGAGCGACGACTTTGGCATGCCCATCCTCGTCCAGCTGCTGTGGCAGGCGTGCTACATGCAGCTGGAGCTGGATGACGCTGCCGCTGTTGCGCCGGTGTCTCCTCCCCCGCCCCGCCCGGTCACCAGGAGGGTTTCCCCAAGAGTGGAGGTGCCCGAGCCGCCGCCCGTGCCACCTCCACCCCCTCCTGAGTGGACCGAGGTTCGACGGGGCAGCAAGGTGAGATACTGTTCCTGTTTTGTTAAAGCATTGTTAACTGAAGTTGCATTATACTGACTGCTTTGTGTTTATCTCTGTCACTCAGTCTGGGGTCTCCCCCGTGAGCCCCAAGGGACTGCTGCAGGCGCAGGAGGTTAGTGTTCTACTCTATAAAGCTATGGTTAGATTGTGAGTGCTGTGACTAAACTGTCTGTTTCCTTTGTTTTGAGGTGGAGAACGTGTTCTCCTTTCCCTTGTCGCCTTGCCTGTTCAGCCCTGCCATGCTGGTGGAGATGGAGCGCTTCTCTCCATCTCACGGCGGCTGTGGCCAGGGCATCGGCTCCTTTCCTTCGGGAAAGAAGGTAAGTATCAGATCTTGTGTGAAATGTTGTTGTTTAATCATGATTTCTGAGCTGGTGAAATAACACGTCTTTTTTTTACAGACGTCTCGGACGAGGCGTCGCAAGCGTGCTGCCCCAAAGAGACGCCGGCCCACGCGGCAGGTAGGTGTTTTTAAGGCTGTGCTCTTTATACATTCTAAAGAAATTAATGCATATTTGTTATTTTGTTTATTGTAGGCGCGGGCAGCACAAGAGGTTGTGGCGGTGAGACCCGGCTCATCTGCCAGCTCCGTGTCTACTATGGAGGAGGACCAGGTCAGTGTCGTTTAAAGTGGCTGAATAAGTTTTTACATTGTAACTTCTTTGATTATTAACAAATGTTGTCCTCTAGGTGGCGGCAGCTGTCGTGGAGGTGACACCAGGAACGTCACCTACCAGCGTGGTCATCCTGGACGGCTTCTTGGAGGAGGAGGTGTGTGTACTTTTTATTAATTGACATTCTATGATCTGTCATGAAGTAGTATCTAACACGTTATTCTTTTTGCAGCTGCAGTTCGTGGATGTGGGGGTGATTCCAGGAGCATCACTCACCAGTTCCCCCGACGCCCCAGTGGTCTTCGTGGACCAGGTGAGATGATGATTTTTATGTATCATTTTTAAAAGCAGCTACACTGAACAGAGTGAGATCCGCTTTAGTTTGAGAGATGTCTAATGGTTATGTGTTTTCTTTGTGACTTGTAGATGAAGAGGACCAGCCCCCTTTCAGCCAGTCAGCCTTCTCCACGCCGCAGCATTCCACCAGCTGTCCACGGGGAGAGCGCTTCTGACGCCAGGGACCAAGATAAGTCTTGCATTTGTTGTGCACAGTCTGACATAGATGTTAGTGATAGTGAAAGCCTTATCACGTTTGGTAGTAGCGATGTAGAGATGGAGGTTGATAGTCCTGTAGCTTGTGCTGATATAGTTATGGAGGATAACGTTCCTGTTGGTATTCCGAGTTGCGTTAGGGGTAGTTTTCATCAGGCTGATGACAGGTTCCCGTATGGAGGGGCTCAGTGTGCAGCCATAGCTCTGGTGGCATTAGCTAGGCACACTGTGTCCAGTGTGTTTACATGGCAGCAAAAGGATTTAGACAAGACTTTAGTTATTGGTGATGCTGTTTACACAGAGCTTAGGGATAACGACCTGACTCATGGGCACGAGCTCTTACTAGCTTCTGACTTGCCCAAAGAGTCAGTTATTGATGGTCAACCGTTTGAGTTTGAGTTCAGTCAGCCGGTCGCTGGGGCTGCAAATGTACTAGAGAGTGAGCTTATTGTGTCCGGTACCTGTGTGACCTTAGATGGTGGTTTAGGGGAGATGTTGGCACACTATGATGCATGTCTACTGACGATGTGTGGCAACACTTGTGCAGTCATTAAAGACAGTGGTAGGTACGCGGTGGTGGACTCACACAGTCGTAGTGCGACTGGGATGGTTGACCCTGATGGTAAAAGCGTTGTACTTTACTTTAGCAGCCTGGATGATTTATATGCTCATTTTTGCGCGTTAGCTGACTGTTATGAAGTTGAATATAAGTTGTTTGAGATTACAGGTGTTGTTGTTGTGGTTGTTGGTTTGAAGTGTGAAGCGTCAGAGGTCATTTTGCCTCAGACGCCTGACACTTCTGACCAAAGGCCAAAGCGTAAAAGGTCAGTTAAAGCTAAGTCTGTTCCCAAACGCACACTCACAAGTAAGAGGGTGAAACGTGAACGTGAATGTGACGATTTGGATGTTGTGTGTGCTGATATAGTTATGGAGGATAGTGTTCCAGTTGATAGTCCTGTTGTGGTGTGTTCTGATATAGTTATGGAGGATAGCGTTCCCGTTGATATTCCGAGTTGTGTTAGGGGTAGTTTTCATCAGGCTGATAGCAGGTTCCCGTATGGAGGGGCTCAGTGTGCAGCCATAGCTCTGGTGGCATTAGCTAGGCACACTGTGTCCAGTGTGTTTACATGGCAGCAAAAGGATTTAGACAGGACTTTAGAGATTGGTGATGCTATTTACACAGAGCTTAGGGGTAACGACCTGACTAATGGGAATGATAACTTGCTACCTTCTGACTTGCCCAAAGAGTCAGTTATTGATGGTCAACCGTTTGAGTTTGAGTTCAGTCGGCCGGGCGCTGGGGCTGCAAATGTAGTGGAGCATGAGTTTATTGTTTCTGGATCTTGGGTCACCTTAGATGGTGGTTTAGGGGAGATGTTGGCACACTATGATGCATGTCTACTGACGATGTGTGGCAACACTTGTGCAGTCATTAAAGACAGCGGTAGATACGCGGTGGTGGACTCACACAGTCGTAGTGCGACTGGGATGGTTGACCCTGATGGTAAGAGTGTTGTTGTTTACTTTAGCAGCCTGGATGATTTATATGCTCATTTTTGCGCGTTAGCTGACTGTTATGAAGTTGAATATAAGTTGTTTGAGATTACAGGTGTTGTTGTTGTGGTGGTTGGTTTGAAGTGTGAAGCGTCAGAGGTCATTTTGCCTCAGACGCCTGACACTTCTGACCAAAAGCCGAAGCGTAAAAGCTCAGTTAAAGTAACGTTGTCTGTTCCCAAACACACACACACACCTAAAAAGACCAAACATGATCGTGAATGTGATGTTGATTGGGATGTTGTTTGTACCGGTGCCACAGATGATGCTCTTGATTTTATTCCTCTTCAGGAGAATGTTTGTAGGGCACTGTGTGAGAACCTTAACATTGACTATGAGAGACTTGCTGTAGCAGAACCAGAAACAACAGATCCTTTGAGATCGTTAAAGTTAGATGTGCCGTGTACAAATGATAAAATCGTTGCCGACGGTAACTGTTTCTTTCGCTCGATCTCGCAGGCTGTTAGTGGCACACAGAAATATCATAGGAAACTTAGACTTGCGGTCGTTAAACATCTTAAAAGTAATGCATCAAAATACAATAGGCTTTTGCGCGATGGCTGCTCTTCTGTGGCCCAGTATATTAACGATAGTAATATGCATAGAGTTAACACTTGGGCCACTGAGATGGAGATCCAAGCAACAGCAGATCTTTTATGTGTAGATATATTTACGTTTTTGAGTGGACGTTGGCTTAAATATGGTTGTACTACCAGGCCTTTGTCAACCAGCGGCATCTACCTCGAAAATATTAACAATATTCATTATGAAAATGTAACTTGCGTTAAAAACCCTGTGACCCATAGTTGTTACGGAAGCTGCCAAATTAATAGTTCTATTCTTATGGGTTACAACACTAGGTCTAGACAGGTAGATGCCAAATCAGTGGTTAATCCAAACACTGAAACGAATGTACAACACAGTAAATTATCCAAGTACATTCAAAACAAAAAGCATAAACATTTAAAAAGCAAATATGCCACAATTAAAGATAGATTGCGTGAAACATTGAGAAGTAGATATAGGGAAAATGTAGATTTTAGAGAGGGAAAGAAGGCCGCAGACAAACTTAAATATAGAGACGATGTAGATTATAGACAGGGAAAGAAGGCCGCAGACAAACTTAAATATAGAGACGATGTAGATTATAGACAGGGAAAGAAGGCCGCAGACAAACTTAAATATAGAGATGATGTAGATTATAGACAGGGAAAGAAGGCCGCAGACAAACTTAAATATAGAGATGATGTAGATTATAGACAGGGAAAGAAGGCCGCAGACAAACTTAAATATAGAGATGATGTAGATTATAGACAGGGAAAGAAGGCCGCAGACAAACTTAAATATAGAGATGATGTAGATTATAGACAGGGAAAGAAGGCCACAAATAGAGCTGCAGTCAACCTTCAATATAGAGATAATGTAGATTACAGACAGGCAAAGAAGGCTGCAGTCAATCTTAAATATAGAGATAATGTAGATTACAGACAGGGAAAGAAGGCTGCAGTCAATCTTAAATATAGAGAGAATGTATTTTATAAAGAGGAAAAGAAGGCTGCGGTCAATCTTAAATATAAAGACGATGTAGATTATAGAGAACAAAAAAAAGCTGAGAGCAGTGCTGCAGTCAATGTTAAATATAGAGACGATGTAGATTATAGAGAGAAAAAGAAAGTGGCAATCAAGGCAGCAAATAAACATAAATATTGTGCTAATACAGAGTATAGACAAAAGAAAAAGACAGCTAGCATTAAAAAGTATGAAGAGAACTTAAAGCACAAACACGATGTCAGGGCCGCCAGTAAACAGAAGTACAAAGATAGTCCCAAACATAGGCAGAAAGTAAAAATCTATAGTAAAGTGAAATACCACAAAGATGAGCAATACAAAGCTCAAACTCGTGTTGCTTACAGAAATCGTAAAAGGCAAATTAAGCAACAATTGGCTGATAATTTTGATTTGGTTAAGGAACGCTTTTGGCGGGAAGTTGAACACGGTCCTGAACACATTTGTTGCGTGTGCTTTAAATTATTATTTATCAACCAGGTCTTACCTTGTAGAAAGGATGATTTTATGGCTGATCCTAAATGTGCTGCTGTTGCTGAGGCCTGTATCTCAGATGCCTATTTACATACGTGCAGTAAGAGTTGTCCGTCACCGTGTCCGCTGTCTGATTGTAGAGGGAGTTTGTGGATCTGCTACACTTGTAACTCTAAACTCAAAAAGGGTCAAATGCCGGCTGAATGCTCAATAAACAATTTACAATTAGATGATATTCCTCCTGAACTCGCGTGTTTGAACACTGTCGAACAGCATTTAGTGGCGCTCAATATAGTGTTTATGCAGATGTATGCTCTGCCAAAGGGGGGTCAAGGGGGGACTCATGGTCCGGCCACATGTGTGCCGTCCAATATTATTGACACCACTAAGCTGTTACCGCGTCGTAGCATGGACGGATGGTTATTACCTGTGAAATTAAAGCGTAAACTTACTTACAAAGGCCATTATGAATATCAATACGTCGACACGGGTCGGATAAAGAGCGCGATAGCATTTCTTAAAGCAAACAACCAGCATTATTTGGACATAGAGTTTGATGAAGAGTGGGTTAATGAGTTCGTGAGGCAGGAAGAGGAAGCTATGGATACGGGAGCGACACCGATGGAACAGGCAGGTCAGGGACAGGCGGGTCAGGGACAGGCGGGGCAGGGACAGGCGGGGCAGGGACAGGCGGGTCAGGGACAGGCGGGTCAGGGACAGGCGGGTCAGGGACAGGCGGATCAGGGACAGGCGGTGCTGGGACAGGTAACGCAGGGGCAGATGGGGGCTGCACAGGGACAGGAAGAGCAGGGACAGGCAACGCAGGGACAGGCAACGCAGGGGCAGATGGGGGCTGCACAGGGACAGGAAGAGCAGGGACAGGCAACGCAGGGACAGGCAACGCAGGGGCAGATGGGGGCTGCACAGGGGACGAAGGGGCGGCCGACGAAGGGGCGGCCGACGAAGGGGCGGCCGACGAAGGGGCGCGCAGCGAAGGGGCGCGCAGCGAAGGGACGCGCAGCAAAGGGACAGGCGAAGGGACAGGGGGGAGAGGGACAGGCAGCACAGGGACAGGAAGGAGAGGGACAAGCAGCACAGGGACAGGAAGGAGAGGGACAAGCAGCACAGGGACAGGCAGCACAGGGAGAGGATGAAGATTTAGATGATGAGCATCTCCATGACCGTCAGCGTCATTGTATGTTCCAGGACACCTTCTTTATGCCTGCAGATATGGCTCAGGAGGCTCTTGACCACTACTTCCAGGGTGTACTGAATTTGGCTCCGGCGGAGGGGAACAGTCCAGTTAGTTTGCTCACCGATAAGGAAAATGAGGCTAAATGCTTCCCAAAAGAGTTCCCCTTTGGGCGTAATACATTTCACACCCGTAGGCCTGTTCGTATTACTTTGTGCCGGTATTTCATTAACAGGCTATTGCACGCGGACGGTCGTTTCGCGCGCAATCTTAAATTTCTATTCATGGCTCTGTACATGTTGGAAGTAGAGCAGGTTGTATCGAAGGTCTCCATAGCTTTGCGAAAGGGACATGCGTGTCAGGGTTCGGGTAATGCTGCTGCAGATGAAGAATCTTTGGAAAATTTATTACAGTTTGATAGTGGTTATCGTTTTTTAAAGCCTATTAGAGGCACGCCCCCATACTGGCAAGCCACACTCAAAGACTTAATCGCGATGGTGCGCCAGCTGGGTATTCCAACATGGTTTTGTTCATTTAGTTCGGCAGATATGCGTTGGCCAGAAGTCCTCGAGGCACTGTTAAAAATAGAAGGTAGTACCAGGAGCGTAGAGGACTTAAATTGGGCAGACAGA
This sequence comes from Gobius niger, assembly GCF_951799975.1. Lineage (NCBI taxonomy): Eukaryota > Metazoa > Chordata > Actinopteri > Gobiiformes > Gobiidae > Gobius > Gobius niger. The sequence goes on from NC_136852.1 coordinate 24,047,063, forward strand.
TGTGATCTTTTGCGTCGCCACCCCACAACTGTCGCCCGTATGTTTGATCAGCGGTGGCATAGATTTCAAAATACCGTCCTGAAGTCCCCGGCTCACCCGATAGGCGAAATTATAGATTCCTTTTATCGTGTAGAGTTTCAGCAGCGCGGAAGCCCTCACGTCCATTGTTTATATTGGGTTAGAGACGCTCCCAAGCTTGGAGTTAATACAGACGAGGAGGTAATTGACTTTATTGATAAGTACATTAGTTGTGAATTACCCTCTGATCCAAAATTATTGGAAAAAGTTACTTCAGTGCAGCAGCATTCAAAGCGTCACTCCAAAACTTGTAAAAAGGGAAAAAAGAAGTGTCGCTTTAATTTCCCACGTCCTCCGTCCATGCGTACGTTTATCAAAAAAGTAGACCCGGAGAGCGAACCGATTATGCCTAAAGAGGAAGCTGTGGCGTTTATGACTGCACTTAAAGATGCTATTGTAGATGAGAATGTTCCCATTGATAGTGTGCAGTCATTGTTTGCAGCTGCCGGTTTAACACAGGACTCGTTTGAAATGGTGTACCAGGCTTTAGGCGGTCACACTCATGTAGTTTTAAAGCGGGGGATTAAGGAAGTTTGGATTAATAATTATAACGCGAAATTGTTGGATGCTTGGGATGCGAATATGGATATTCAGTTTGTTGTAGATGCGTGGGCGTGTATAGTTTATATAATTTCATATATTTCTAAGGCAGAGAGGGAGATGGGTTTGCTCTTGGGCGCTGCCCAAAAAGAAGCTTCCAAAGATAATGTTAGTGCAAAAGAGGCATTGAAAAAGTTAGGACGCGTTTATTTGCATAATCGGGATGTCTCTGCGCAGGAAGCTGTTTATCGCGTTACAAACATGCACCTTAAGGAATTCTCACGTAAAGTAGAATTCATTCCTACGGGAAACAACATTGTTAGATTGAGCAAACCTATCAGTCAGTTAGATGGTGATTCGGCTGCGGACGATATTTGGATGACCAACATTATAGATCGCTTTATGAGTAGGCCAAACGATAGTACTTTTAATGATATGTGTATTGCTTCTTTTGTATCTGAATACCGTGTACTTAGTCAAACAGATACATGTCAAAAGGCTATTCCTTTACTAAATTCTTTAGGTGCTGTCGCTAAACGGCAGAACACCAAGCCTGCAATTGTTAGGTATGCACGGTTTTCAGAGACAAAAGATTCAGAGTTATTCCATCTTAGCATCCTTCAATTGTTTTTACCATATCGCGATGAAGCCGACCTTAAGCCGGCTCCATACGAAACATATAAGGACTTTTATGAAAATGGGGAAGTGCGCTATAGTGACGGGTCGGTGCATTCGGTGAAGGCGATAGTTGATGCGAATAGGTGTCGTTTTGAAGTGGAGGCTGAGGATCTGGATGAGATCCAAGAGGCAATGAACTCTGAAGAGCTTTTGGAAGAGGCATGGGCCGATCTCTGCCCAGAGCTGGAAGTTGAAAGGTTGGAGTCGAAGGAGGAGTTTAGGGAGATGTTGCAGGAGGTCCTCTCTGAGCATGAGCAAGAGCCCATCCCTGACTTAGCTGTAAGGAACGAGGACATTTGTCATTTGGAGAGGACAAATGTTATGAGTCGTCCAGAGGGTCTTGCACTTTTGCGAAGCCTGAATGAGCAACAGCTGTCCATTTTTTACAAAATACGGCAATGGTGCTTAGATAAGGTTGCCGGTAACAACCCTGAGCCATTGCACGTATTTATATCAGGTGGAGCTGGCACCGGGAAGAGTCACCTGATTAGGGCTATTCAGTACGAAGCGTCGCGGTTATTGGCTCCTATTTGTCATAGTCCGGATAACATTAGCGTTTTATTAATGGCTCCGACCGGGATAGCAGCGTATAACTTAGAGGCGGCAACAATCCATACGACGTTTTCTATCCCTGCGAATCCTCCAGCAAAGTATGGTAAGCTTGGAGAGGAAAAGTTAAGTACACTGCGCGCTAGATACATCGATGTTGAAATTGTTGTAATCGACGAAATATCGATGGTTGACAAAAGGGTTTTTGAGTGGATTGACGGTCGTTTGGGTCAAATTAAACAGACGGATGAGGAGATAAAATTTGGAAACGTTTGCGTTATTGCAGTTGGGGATTTTTATCAGTTAGCTCCTGTTGGGGGGGAGGTTTTGTATAAAGAAAATGTAGGCGTTGATTTTTTCAACGATTTGTTTAAAGTAGCGGAATTAAAAACTGTTGTTAGACAACAAGATAGTATTTTCGCGGACCTCTTAAACCGGCTAAGAGTGCGTACGAGAGGGACACCCATGCTCCAAAGCGACATAGATATATTGAAGCGTCGTGAAACAGGCGAAGAGCCCGACGTATTGCATATTTTCGCGAGGAGGGTTCATGTTGGGGAATATAACTTAAGAAAGCTTAGTAGCGTTTGTTCAGAGGTGATGACCATAGAGGCGCGGGATTTTGGGATTGATAAGGGCTCCGGTAAAATTAAGGAACTCCATGGTCATCTGTGTTTCCATAAGTCCAAAAAAATGAAACCTAGTTTGGCGGAGGCACTGCATATCGGCGTCAATGCACGCGTTATGCTTTGTAAAAACATAGATCTTTCTGACGGTCTAGTAAATGGGGTATGTGGCATTGTAACCTATATAGTCGAAGATCCCCAGAACAAGAGGTTTCCTTTAGCTATTTACGTGAAATTCGATGACGATAGAGTAGGTGCGAAGACAAGGAAACAGACCCGTACCCCTGCAGACCTGACTGGTTCTACCCGCATAGGACCAGCTGAAGAACAGGTGAATAAACGCACCGAGAGGCGTAGACAGTTTCCGCTTAAACTCGCGTGGGCCTGTACAGTACACAAAGTACAAGGGGTTACTGTAGATGAAGCTGTGGTGTCCCTGAAGAAAATATTTACCGCGGGTCAGGCGTATGTGGCCTTAAGTCGCGTCCGGAGTTTAGAGGGTCTTGTAATTCAAGACTTTTCGGAAAAGGCCATTTACTGCAAGGACAACATTAGAGCCGCGTTAGAGAACCTGCCTCCCTTCGTGGCCGACAGTTTGCCCTGGCACAGACAAGAGGCACATGTTTTGACAGTATTTTTTATGAATGTACAGGGATTAGCCCGACATGTGTCTGACTTAGCTTCACGCACACAGCTTTTGCAGCCTAACTGTATCGCTGTGGTAGAGACATGGTTATCTGTAGACTCATCTTTTGATGGTTGTCAAATTGAAGGTTATACCTTCCATAGTCGTCCCCGTAGTATCTCCTACCAGCGCAGTAACCACACAGCGTTGGTTAGTTTACGTGGCCAACAGTACGGTGGAGTTGGCATGTACTGTGAGGAAAACCTTAACTATGAAATCACAGTACGAGATTTCGATTTGGAGTGTTTAGTTAATTATTTTGCAGAGCATCAAATTATCATAGCAGTAATTTACAGGCCACCGTCTTATCCCATGTCTCTATTCAAGTATAACTTTGACAGGTTTTTGAATTGGCTGAGTTCACATTGTGCCACTGTGGCTGTGATGGGAGATTTTAATGACGACGTATTGAAATCTACAAGTCTCTGCAATTTTATGGTAGAAAGAGGTTATGTTCAATACGTTACATCTCCCACAACTGAGAGAGGGACTTTAATTGATCATTTCTATCTAAAGTCAAGTGATTACGACATTGACTGTTCAGTCGTGCCAACATACTTTAGCGACCATGAAGGGATCGTCTGTTCTTTTAGGTGGAAGTGCATTGAAATGCCGCGTTTAGATTAGATCTACTTTATAGTTTAAATGGACAGCTGCTGTTTATTGTGTCGGCTCATCACATTGCTCCTTACATATGACTTGTCTTGTGTCTCTTACAACTTTGTCTTCCCATGCCCTTTCATCATGCCCTAAGCAGTCCATTCCTCTCTTGATTATTGAGCATTCAGGGTTTGACCCTTTGTCAAAATTGTACATAACATTTTTATGATTGGCAGTAATCATGTATTTTGACTTTTGTGTGTTTGTCTTTGGAAACATTTCGAGTGTTGTACATATTTATGTGTTGGTTCGTTTTGATGATAGCTTTAGATGTTGGATCATGGAAATTCAGTGATGGAGTATTTTGAGATATTTATTTGCAGAGGTTTTCTCTTTGCTGACAGGTTTTTTGTGAATCGTGCATTACAATATTGGTCTTCCTCCTCTCGTCCTCTTTATTAGGTGAAGCTGTGCTCAGTTTTGTAGTTTTCTAATGTCATTTTGTCAGACTGGGAAAACTTATCTGTGACCATGCAGTTAAAGTTTCCCCATTTTGTCTGACAAAAGTACATTAGAAAACTACAAGCCTTTACACAGTGACATCATGTGAAGAGGGAGGTTTCTGAGGAAAACCAAAGTTGTAAAGCAGGTGAACAAACAAACCTGTCTGTGAAGAGACTGCTTAGCTTTGGATTATGTGTTTGCTGATTTAGGCGTTGTAGTTTTAGGGCTTTTGGTTGTAATTGTTGTTACTGTTGATTTAGTTTTGGCTTTATTGTGTGTTGTACCTTACAGTGATGCGTGCACACATACTGTAAGGTTTGTTGTCTCTGGTCTTGAACATTCTGACTGGTTCAAAGGGTCCCTTGAATAATTTAATTATGTAATGTATATATAAATGCCAAATAATAATGTATGTATTGTATTTATATTGTATATTATGTATTTTTATGTACTTTTATGTATTTTATAATGTATTATTGATGTAAATCATGTATTCGATTGTAATGACACTAATAATGTTAATAAATTTTCCTCTCCTTGAACCACCACCTTATCGTGGTGGAGAGGTTTGAGCGCCTGAAGGATCCTAGGAGCTATGTTGTGAGGGGCTTTATGCCTCTGTAGGGACTCCCAGGGCAAACAGGTTCTAGGTGACAGGCCAGACCAAGAGTGGTTCAGATAATATTAAATTAAACTACAATGAAGTTTTCACTGATTGATCCTCATTTTTTGTTGTTGTGTATGATGTAAATAGGTTTGAATGTATTCACAAGTTTTTTTTAAAGTATTCATGTTGTAATAATGTGACAGAAATTGAAAATGTTTTGTGTTTGTATTTTAAGGGACAGTTGCTATTGTTTGAAACATGTGTATACATGTTTTGTCAATGTCAATTTAAAGAAGTATTCAACTCAATAAATGTTTTGTTACACTTGCTTACATTCAAGGCTTGGTCATTTTTCTGGTGTAGAAATTTTATGACAAATTACAAAGGCAGCAGATGAAAGAATTCACAGACATATAGAGCAGATTAAGTGTTTCAGATACATGACACATGTTTATCTTAAATGGTCAAATACTGTCAGGTCTTATAATGGTCTTATATAATGATTCCTGCCATTTTAGCTGCAACCTCTGAACACAAAGAAAACAACAGAGGTTATAATTGATTTTCGGACAAACAGGAAAACACCTCACAGTGGTCTGTGGACTGATGGGGTGGAGGTGGAGAGGGTCTAAGACTTCAGGTTTTTGGGTGTGCAGATCAGTGAGGACCTAACATGGAGCGTAAACACCTGCATTATTGAAGTCCCTATACCTGATATTTTTATTTCAAATAATCTGCACTTTTCACAACTTGCAGGGTCACTTTTCAGGATCACTTTCTCAAAAATGCAGGAAAACCTGCTTGCAAGTTCATGAAATTGTTGCAATTGCTTTAATTAAATGGAAAGTGTCTTTTTCCCCCCACAAACGTATGAGTTTAAACAACTTTCATCCAATAACTTGAAAAAAAATCAGGTACAGCTCCTTTAAGCTAGTTCAGCAGAGGTTTTTCTTCCTTCGGACCCTGCGGAGGAACGGGCTCCCTCAGAAGTAGCTCGTCACCTTCTATTGCTGTACCATAGGAAGCATACTAACATACATACTACTGCATATTATGGTATGTGAGCTGCGCTGCTGCTGAGAAGGACCTGCAGCGCGTGATAAGGACAGCAGACAGGATCTTGGGCTCCTCTCTGCCAAACCTGGATGACATCTACGCCACTCGACTGCTCACACGTGCAGCCAACATACTGCAGGATCCCACTCACCCAGGAAACTGCCTCTTCACCACTCTCTCCTCAGGCAGACTCCAAACTCCCAGGGCCCACACAAACAGGCTGCAGAACAGGTTTACCCACGATCAGTGGGAACATGGCCCAAAGTGCAATAACAGTGGCGTTTGTAATCCTTTTTCAACTGAAGGTGTACTTTTAAAATAAACTCATGTTTATGATTTCTTATGGTATTGGGATGAACGGGGTACAGACTGAGTGCACTTTAGTGAGCTCCATCGGTGTTCTGGTCTATGGTTCCATTGTTTAAAGATGTCTTTTTTCTACTTCTAAAAAAACAAATTGCATCATTAGGTTGTGTTCTCATGATGTCACAAAAACAGCTTACAATTTAAAGTCAAGTTGGCACAGTTACAAATTTTATTGTGGTAACCATGATTACTATTGGTTTATGGCTGGACCTATCCATATGAAAGAAAACTTGTCCCTCTCAGGGCTCTCTCAGGACATGAACTAACGTCACATGACTTTCTCATGAAGGCATCCAAAAGTGCTGATATTTTTCATTTGTCTTGGTTTTTGGCTAAAATCTGTCACAATGCTCAGGATTTTCTGTCAACATGTATGAAATTAGGTCAATATATTTTCCCTTAAATGTCCAAAGAAGATTATTGTAAAAAAAAAAAAAAAAAAAAGCTCAACGTGACTGTGAGTGGCACTTTCCAGCAATAACAATATGTTTGGTCACTGAGATGATGAGATAACGTATGAATGGGGGACAGTGCATTTTACCTTTCTCAGGTAAAATTTTAGCCTCTCCATGTGAGAAACAGCTCCAACCCACAGAGGGCGCTAGCATGCCCAAAATTTATTTCATTTAGGGAATTTGTACCTCCATGTCCGCTGTCCAAACGCACCTAACAGAGGGGTCCCATTGGCTTTCTTCATCGGGATGCCATCAACTATTTTTGTACCGAATTTCATCCATTTCCAAGAAACATTTTTTTTTCCCATGATGCATTTTTTTTTCTACACCTGAATGGGGCGCTATCGCGCCCAATGTCACTCTTTCACATCTGTTGTGTCCAGGGGTGAAAGGTCAATAAAATGTATATTTCCGATTTTTAATCGGAGTTTGTTTGAACGAATGGGAGCAATTTGTAGTTTACAATGAATTGCAAAATTCTTCGTAAAGATTGCGGCTTCGCCGCAAACAAACCGTAAAACATAGGCAAAAAAATTGGAATAACTTTTGATGCCCCACATCTCAAGATGAGCTGGAGCGATTTTGAGCTCATTTGGTGAAACGCCCAAGAAGGAGTACGTTAAAATGCGACGTCAGCGAAAATGCTGACTCAGCATTCTCCAGAGTTCTTGTCAAAATGGCGGACTTCCGGTTTCTCAGAGGGCGTGGCCACAATAATATTTTTTGTTTGTTGTCACATGACGAATGTCTGTACCGAATCCCGTCGCTCTCCGACAAAGTTGACGTTGACCCCGCCCCCATAGGTGCTATGTGTTTTTTCCCTCTCCATGTGAATAATGGTTCCAAACTCCAGAGGGCGCTAGCGCGCCCATAATGTTTTTTATTTCACAAGCAGCATTAGGCAGCCCTTACGGGCCTTACTTTAATTACTACTGTCCACACACTGCTGACAGAGGGCGCTAACGCGCCGTGATGGTGTATAATGTGAGATTTATGTGTCCATCCCATTGGAATAATATGGGGGTTCCCGGTCGTTCCCATGGCAACACCGTACAAAATACGATATGGGTCCCATTGGCTTTTTGGATCGGGACGCCATCAACTATATTTGTACCGAATTGTATCCATTTCCGTGAATCTAATTTTTTTCCCATAATGCAATTTTTCTTCTGCACCTGGAGGGGGCGCTATCGTGCCCAATGTCACTTTTTCACATTTGTTATGTCCAGGGGTGAAAGGTCAAAAAAATGTATATTTCCGATTTATAATCGGAGTTTGTTTGTGCGAATGGGAGCGATGTTTAGTTTATGATGATTCGCAAAATACTTCGGAAAGATTGCGGCTTCGCCGCAAACAAACCGTAAAACATAGGCACAAAATTTGGATAACTTTTGATGCCCCACATCTCGAGATGAGCTGGAGCAATTTTGAGCTCATTTGGTGAAACGCCCTAGGAGGAGTTCGTTAAAATGCGACGTCAGCGAAAACGCTGACTCAGCATTTTCCAGACTTCCTGTCAAAATGGCGGACTTCCGGTTTGTCAGGGGGCGTGGCCACATTTATGTTTTTTGCTGGTCGTCACATGACGAATGTCTGTACCGAATCTCGTCGCTCTACGACAAAGTTGACGTTGGCCCCGCCTCCATATACGCAATGTATTTTGATTCACCATGGCAACACCGTACAAAATACGATATGGGTCTCATTGGCTTTTTGGATCGGGATGCCATCAACTACTTTTGTACCGAATTTCATCCATTTCCGACAAACTAATTTTTTTCCCATAATGCATTTTTTCTTCTGTACCTGGAGGGGGCGCTATCGTGCCCAATGTCACTTTTTCACATTTGCTGTGTCCAGGGGTGAAAGGTCAAAAAAATGTATATTTCCGATTTTTAATCGGAGTTTGTTTGTGCAAATGGGAGTGATTTTTAGTTTTTGATGAATCGCAAAATTCTTCGTAAAGATTGCAGCTTCGCCGCAAACAAACCGTAAAACATAGCCAAAAAATTTGGATAACTTTTGATGCCCCACATCTCGAGATGAGCTGGAGCGATTTTGAGCTCATTTGGTGAAACGCCCTAGGAGGAGTTCGTTAAAATGCGACGTCAGCGAAAACGCTGACTCAGCATTCTCCGGGTTTCCTGTCAATATGGCGGACTTCCGGTTTGTCAGGGGGCGTGGCCACAATAATCTTTTTTTTTTGTCGTCACATGACGAATATCTGTACCGAATCTCGTTGCTCTACGACAAAGTTTACTTCGGCCCCTCCCCCATTGGCGTAATGTATTTTGACTTTTGTAGGTGGCGCTGTCGCGCCATTTTTTTTTTTCCCAATATGAAACACACATTTAAATTAATTTTTCACCGGACCTGAATTTTGGGCAAAGTTTGGTGAGTTTTCGACAATGTTCAGGGGGTCAAATTCCTGCTCAAAGAGCAGAAGAAGAAGAAGAAGAAGAAGAAAGAAGAAGAAGAAAGAAAGAATAATTAAAGCCGCAAGCGGCATCGAACGGCCCTCGCGGGCCGTGCCTCCTTTAGCGCCTCTATATAACCGTACCTAAGGCGCCAGCGTGAACGAACTGCATTTAATTGTCCTGATGTGCCATTAATCTTTGTGCGTAAACATCTCAGCTACATTTTTGGCCTCTCCATGTGAACAATGGCTCCAGCCTGCAGAGGGCGCTAGCGCGCCCGTAATCTTTTTAATTTCACAAGTAGCATCAGACGCCCCTGACGGGCCGTACTTCCATGACCACTGTCCACAAGCTCCTGACAGGTGGCGCTAACGCGCTGTAATGTTGCATAAGGTGACCTTTATGTGTCAGCCCCATTACAATAACATGGGGGGCCCCGGACGTCACCATGGCAACACCGTACAAAGTATGATAGGCGTCTCATTGGCTTTTTGGATCGGGACGCCATCAACTATTTTTGTACCGAATTTCATCCATTTCCGACAAAGTAATTTTTTTCCCATAATGCATTTTTTCTTCTGCACCTGGAGGGGGCGCTATCGCGCCCAATGTCACTTTTTCACATTTGTTGTGTCCAGGGGTGAAAGGTCAATAAAATGTATATTTCCGATTTTTAATCGGAGTTTGTTTGTGCGAATGGGAGCCATTTTGAGTTTTTGATGAATCGCAAAATACTTCGGAAAGATTGCGGCTTCGCCGCAAACAAACCGTACCACATAGCCCAAAAATTTGGATAACCTTTGATGCCCCACATCTCGAGATGAGCTGGAGCGATTTTGAGCTTATTTGGTGAAACGCCCTAGGAGGAGTTCGTTAAAATGCGACGTCAGCGAAAACGCTGACTCAGCATTCTCAGGACTTCCTGTCAAAATGGCGGACTTCCGGTTTGTCAGGGGGCGTGGCCACAATAATATTTTTTGTTTGTCGTCACATGACGAATATCTGTACCGAATCTCGTCGCTCTATGACAAAGTTGACGTTGGCCCCGGTTGGTCCCGCCTCCAGAGACGCAATGTATTTTGATTCACCATGGCAACACCGTACAAAATACGATATGGGTCTCATTGGCTTTTTGGATCGGGATGTCATCAACTATTTCTGTGCCGAATTTCATCCATTTCCGACAAACTAATTTTTTTCCCATAATGCAATTTTTCTTTTGCACCTGGAGGGGGCGCTATCGCGCCCAGTGTAACTTTTTCACATTTGTTGTGTCCAGGGGTGAAAGGTCACAAAAATGTATATTTCCGATTTTTAATCGGAGTTTGTTTGTGCGAATGGGAGCAATTTTTAGTTTTTGATGAATATCAAAATACTTCGGAAAGATTGCGGCTTCGCCGCAAACAAACCGTAAAAGTTAGCCAAAAAATTTGGATAACTTTTGATGGCCCACATCTCGAGATGAGCTGGAGCGATTCTGAGCTCATTTGGTGAAACGCCCTAGGAGGAGTTCGTTAAAATGCGATGTCAGCGAAAACGCTGACTCAGCATTCTCCGGACTTCCTGGCAAAATGGCGGACTTCCGGTTTGTCAGGGGGCGTGGCCACAATAATATTTTTTGTCTGTCGTCACATGACGAATGTTTGTACCGAATCTCGTCGCTCTACGACAAAGTTTACTTCGGCCCCTCCCCCATTGGCGTAATGTATTTTCACTTTTGTAGGTGGCGCTGTCGCGCCATTTTTTTTTCCCCCAATATGAAACACACATTTTAATTAATTTTTCGCCGAACCTGAATTTTGGGCAAAGTTTGGTGAGTTTTCGACAATGTTCAGGGGGTCAAATTCCTGCTCAAAGAGCAGAAGAAAGAAGAAAGAAGAAGAAAGAAAGAAAGAATAATTAAAGCCGCAAGCGGCATCGAACGGCCCTCGCGGGCCGTGCCTCCTTTAGCGCCTCTATATAACCGTACCTAAGGCGCCAGCGTGAACGAACTGCATTTAATTGTCCTGATGTGCCATTAATCTTTGTGCGTAAACATCTCAGCTACATTTTTGGCCTCTCCATGTGAACAATGGCTCCAGCCTGCAGAGGGCGCTAGCGCGCCCGTAATCTTTTTAATTTCACAAGTAGCATCAGACGCCCCTGACGGGCCGTACTTCCATGACCACTGTCCACAAGCTCCTGACAGGTGGCGCTAACGCGCTGTAATGTTGCATAAGGTGACCTTTATGTGTCAGCCCCATTACAATAACATGGGGGGCCCCGGACGTCACCATGGCAACACCGTACAAAGTATGATAGGCGTCTCATTGGCTTTTTGGATCGGGACGCCATCAACTATTTTTGTACCGAATTTCATCCATTTCCGACAAAGTAATTTTTTTCCCATAATGCATTTTTTCTTCTGCACCTGGAGGGGGCGCTATCGCGCCCAATGTCACTTTTTCACATTTGTTGTGTCCAGGGGTGAAAGGTCAATAAAATGTATATTTCCGATTTTTAATCGGAGTTTGTTTGTGCGAATGGGAGCCATTTTGAGTTTTTGATGAATCGCAAAATACTTCGGAAAGATTGCGGCTTCGCCGCAAACAAACCGTACCACATAGCCCAAAAATTTGGATAACCTTTGATGCCCCACATCTCGAGATGAGCTGGAGCGATTTTGAGCTTATTTGGTGAAACGCCCTAGGAGGAGTTCGTTAAAATGCGACGTCAGCGAAAACGCTGACTCAGCATTCTCAGGACTTCCTGTCAAAATGGCGGACTTCCGGTTTGTCAGGGGGCGTGGCCACAATAATATTTTTTGTTTGTCGTCACATGACGAATATCTGTACCGAATCTCGTCGCTCTATGACAAAGTTGACGTTGGCCCCGGTTGGTCCCGCCTCCAGAGACGCAATGTATTTTGATTCACCATGGCAACACCGTACAAAATACGATATGGGTCTCATTGGCTTTTTGGATCGGGATGTCATCAACTATTTCTGTGCCGAATTTCATCCATTTCCGACAAACTAATTTTTTTCCCATAATGCAATTTTTCTTTTGCACCTGGAGGGGGCGCTATCGCGCCCAGTGTAACTTTTTCACATTTGTTGTGTCCAGGGGTGAAAGGTCACAAAAATGTATATTTCCGATTTTTAATCGGAGTTTGTTTGTGCGAATGGGAGCAATTTTTAGTTTTTGATGAATATCAAAATACTTCGGAAAGATTGCGGCTTCGCCGCAAACAAACCGTAAAAGTTAGCCAAAAAATTTGGATAACTTTTGATGGCCCACATCTCGAGATGAGCTGGAGCGATTCTGAGCTCATTTGGTGAAACGCCCTAGGAGGAGTTCGTTAAAATGCGATGTCAGCGAAAACGCTGACTCAGCATTCTCCGGACTTCCTGGCAAAATGGCGGACTTCCGGTTTGTCAGGGGGCGTGGCCACAATAATATTTTTTGTCTGTCGTCACATGACGAATGTTTGTACCGAATCTCGTCGCTCTACGACAAAGTTTACTTCGGCCCCTCCCCCATTGGCGTAATGTATTTTCACTTTTGTAGGTGGCGCTGTCGCGCCATTTTTTTTTCCCCCAATATGAAACACACATTTTAATTAATTTTTCGCCGAACCTGAATTTTGGGCAAAGTTTGGTGAGTTTTCGACAATGTTCAGGGGGTCAAATTCCTGCTCAAAGAGCAGAAGAAAGAAGAAAGAAGAAGAAAGAAAGAAAGAATAATTAAAGCCGCAAGCGGCATCGAACGGCCCTCGCGGGCCGTGCCTCCTTTAGCGCCTCTATTGCCGCGTCTATGTAACCGTACCAAGGGCGCCACACTGCATTTTATTGCCCTGATGTGCCATCAATCTTTGTCAGTAAACATCAGAGCTACATTTTTAGCCTCTCCATGTAAGCAATGGCTCAAGCCTGCAGAGGGCGCTAGCGCGCCCGTAATCTTTTTAATTTCACAACTGGCATCAGATGACCCTAACGGGCCGTATTTCCATGACCACTGTCCACAAGCTCCTGACAGGGGGCGCTAACGCGCTGTAATGTTGTATAATGTGAGATGTATGTGTCAGCCCCATTGGATAACATGGGGGGCCCCGGGGGTCACCATGGCAACACCGTACAAAATACGATATGGGTGTCATTGGCTTTTTGGATCGGGACGCCATCAACTATTTTTGTACCGAATTTCATCCATTTCCGACAAACTAATTTTTTTCCCATAATGCATTTTTTCTTCTGCACCTGGAGGGGGCGCTATCGCGCCCAATGGCACTTTTTCCACATTTGTTGCGTCCAGGGGTGAAAGGTCAACAAAATGTATATTTCCGATTTTTAATCGGAGTTTGTTTGTGCGAATGGGAGCGATTTTTAGTTTTTGATGAATCGCAAAATACTTCGGAAAGATTGCGGCTTCGCCGCAAACGAACCATAAAACTTAGCCAAAAAATTTGGATAACTTTTGATGCCCCACATCTGGAGATGAGCTGGAGCGATTTTGAGCTCATTTGGTGAAACGCCCTAGGAGGAGTTCGTTAAAATGCGACGTCAGCGAAAACGCTGACTCAGCATTCTCAGGACTTCCTGTCAAAATGGCGGACTTCCGGTTTGTCAGGGGGCGTGGCCACAATAATATTTTTTTTTTGTCGTCACATGACGAATGTCTGGACCGAATCTCGTCGCTCTACGACAAAGTTTACTTCGGCCCCTCCCCCATTGGCGCAATGTATTTTGATTTTTGTAGGTGGCGCTGTCGCGCCATTTTTTTTCCCCCCAATATGAAACACACATTTAAATTAATTTTTCACCGGACCTGAATTTTGGGCAAAGTTTGGTGAGTTTTCGACAATGTTCAGGGGGTCAAATTCCTGCTCAAAGAGCAGAAGAAGAAGAAAGAAAGAATAATAATATTAAAGCCGCAAGCGGCATCGAACGGCCCTCGCGGGCCGTGCCTCCTTTAGCGCCTCTATTGCCGCGTCTATGTAACCGTACCAAGGGCGCCACACTGCATTTTATTGCCCTGATGTGCCTTTAATCGTTGTCAGTAAACATCTGAGCTACATTTTTAGCCTCTCCATGTAAGCAATGGCTCAAGCCTGCAGAGGGCGCTAGCGCGCCCGTAATCTTTTTAATTTCACAAGTGGCATCAGATGACCCTAACGGGCCGTATTTCCATGACCACTGTCCACAAGCTCCTGACAGGGGGCGCTAACGCGCTGTAATGTTGTATAATGTGAGATGTATGTGTCAGCCCCATTGGATAACATGGGGGGCCCCGGGGGTCACCATGGCAACACCGTACAAAATACGATATGGGTCTCATTGGCTTTTTGGATCGGGACGCCATCAACTATTTTTGTACCGAATTTCATCCATTTCCGACAAACTAATTTTTTTCCCACAATGCATTTTTTCTTCTGTACCTGGAGGGGGCGCTATCGCGCCCAGTGTCATTTTTTCACATTTGTTGTGTCCAGGGGTGAAAGGTCAAAAAAATGTATATTTCCGATTTTTAATCGGAGTTTGTTTGTGCGAATGGGAGCGATTTTTAGTTTTTGATGAATCGCAAAATACTTCGGAAAGATTGCGGCTTCGCCGCAAACAAACCGTAAAACATAAACAAAAAATTTGGATAACTTTTGATGCCCCACATCTCGAGATGAGCTGGAGCGATTTTGAGCTCATTTGGTGAAACGCCCTAGGAGGAGTTCGTTAAAATGCGACGTCAGCGAAAACGCTGACTCAGCATTCTCCGGGCTTCCTGCCAATATGGCGGACTTCCGGTTTGTCAGGGGGCGTGGCCACAATAATATTTTTTTTTTGTCGTCACATGACGAACGTCTGTACCGAATCTTGTTGCTCTACGACAAAGTTTACTTCGGCCCCTCCCCCATTGGCGTAATGTATTTTCACTTTTGTAGGTGGCGCTGTCGCGCCATTTTTTTTTTCCCCAACATGAAACACACATTTTAATTAATTTTTCGCCGGACCTGAATTTTGGGCAAAGTTTGGTGAGTTTTCGACAATGTTCAGGGGGTCAAATTCCTGCTCAAAGAGCAGAAGAAGAAAGAAGAAAGAAGAAAGAAAGAAAGAAAGCGAGAAAGAATAATAATATTTTTTACAAAAACAATATCGTCGCTTTCGCGACGATATCATATTATACATTTTTGGAAAGCTTTCAACGATCCGCACGCACCCGTGGGGTTCCTGGGTGGATGACGAGCGCTTCGCGCTCGTCATCCACTATATACCCACATTCACACTATATACCCCCATTCATTTTAATGCAATAATAAGTATAAAGGGCCCACACCTCTGGTGTGGGCAGTCACTGTTTTACACGGTGAGTTTACGGTTGACATGGGGACAGCGCTTTGCGCTGTTTTTGTGCGCTCCGCGCACTTAGGTTCAGTGCGCTGCGCGCACTGCGCTGTGATTGCGATTACAATAGGCCCTTGCGACGGCAGGCCGCTCGGGCCTAAATATTTTTTACAAAAACAATATCGTCGCTTTCGCGACGATATCATAATATACATTTTTGGAAAGCTTTCAACGAACCGCACGCACCCGTGGGGGTCCTGGGTGGATGACGAGCGCTTCGCGCTCGTCATCCACTATATACCCCCATTCACACTATATACCCCCATTCATTTTAATACAATAATAAGTATAAAGGGCCCACACCTTCGGTGTGGGCTTCACTGTTTTACATGGTGAGTTTACGGTTGACATGGGGACAGCGCTTCGCGCTGTTTTTGTGCGCTCCGCGCACTTAGGTTCAGTGCGCTGCGCGCACTGCGCTGTGATTGCGATTACAATAGGCCCTTGCGACGGCAGGCCGCTCGGGCCTAATAATATTTCCGAGAAAAACAATATAGTCGCTTTCGCGACAATGTCATATTATACATTTTTGGAAAGCTTTCAACGATCCGCACGCATCCGTGGGGGTCCTGGGTGGATGACGAGCGCTTCGCGCTCGTCATCCACTATATACCCCCATTCACACTATATACCCCCATTCATTTTAAAGCAATAATAAGTATAAAGGGCCCACACCTCCGGTGTGGGCTTCACTGTTTTACATGGTGAGTTTACGGTTGACATGGGGACAGCGCTTCGCGCTGTTTTTGTGCGCTCCGCGCACTTAGGTTCAGTGCGCTGCGCGCACTGCGCTGTGATTGCGATTACAATAGGCCCTTGCGACGGCAGGCCGCTCGGGCCTAATAATATTTCCGAGAAAAACAATATAGTCGCTTTCGCGACAATGTCATATTATACATTTTTGGAAAGCTTTCAACGATCCGCACGCATCCGTGGGGGTCCTGGGTGGATGACGAGCGCTTCGCGCTCGTCATCCACTATATACCCCCATTCACACTATATACCCCCATTCATTTTAAAGCAATAATAAGTATAAAGGGCCCACACCTCCGGTGTGGGCTTCACTGTTTTACATGGTGAGTTTACGGTTGACATGGGGACAGCGCTTCGCGCTGTTTTTGTGCGCTCCGCGCACTTAGGTTCAGTGCGCTGCGCGCACTGCGCTGTGATTGCGATTACAATAGGCCCTTGCGACGGCAGGCCGCTCGGGCCTAATAATATTTTTTACAAAAACAATATCGTCGCTTTCGCGACGATATCATATTATACATTTTTGGAAAGCTTTCAACGATCCGCACGCATCCGTGGGGGTCCTGGGTGGATGACGAGCGCTTCGCGCTCGTCATCCACTATATACCCCCATTCACACTATATACCCCCATTCATTTTAATGCAATAATAAGTATAAGGGCCCACACCTTTGGTGTGGGCTTCACTGTTTTACATGGTGAGTTTACGGTTGACATGGGGACAGCGCTTCGCGCTGTTTTTGTGCGCTCCGCGCACTTAGGTTCAGTGCGCTGCGCGCACTGCGCTGTGATTGCGATTACAATAGGCCCTTGCGACGGCAGGCCGCTCGGGCCTAATTAAAGCCGCAAGCGGCATCGAACGGCCCTCGCGGGCCGTGCCTCCTTTAGCGCCTCTATTGCCGCGTCTATGTAACCGTACCAAGGGCGCCAGCGTTGCCACACTGCATTTTATTGCCCTGATGTGCCATTAATCTTTGTCAGTAAACATCAAAACAACATTTTTAGCCTCTCCATGTGAATAATGGCTCCAGCCTGCAGAGGGCGCCCGTAATCTTTTTAATTCCACAATTAGCATCAGACGGCCCTGACGGGCCGCACTTCCATGACCACTGTCCACAAGCTCCTGACAGGGGGCGCTAACGCGCTGTAATGTTGTATAATATGAGATTTATGTGTCAGCCCCATTAGAATTACATGGGGGGCCCCAGGCGTCACCATAGCAACACCGTACAAAATACGGTTTGGGTCCCATTGGCTTTTTGGATCGGGATGCCATCATCTATTTTTGTACCGAATTTAATCCATTTCCGACAAACTAATTTCTTTCCCATAATGCATTTTTTCTTCTGGACCTGGAGGGGGCGCTATCGCGCCCAATGTCAGTTTTTCACATTTGTTGCGTCCAGGGGTGACAGGTCAACAAAATGTATATTTCCGATTTTAAATCGGAGTTTGTTTGTGCGAATGGGAGCGATTTTTAGTTTTTGATGAATCACAAAATACTTCGGAAAGATTGCGGCTTCGCCGCAAACAAACCGAAAAATTTAGCCAAAAAATTTGGATAACTTTTGATGCCCCACATCTCGAGATGAGCTGGAGCGATTTTGAGCTCATTTGGTCAAACGCCCTAGGAGGAGTTCGTTAAAATGCGATGTCAGCGAAAACCATGACTCAGCATTCTCCAGGCTTCCAGTCAAAATGGCGGCCTTCCGGTTTGTCAGGGGTCGTGGCCACAATAATATTTTTTGTTTGTCGTTACATGATGAATATCTGTACCGAATCTCGTCGCTCTACGACAAAGTTGACGTTGGCCCAGATTGGTCCCGCCTCCATCGACGCAATGTATTTTGATTCACCATGGCAACACCGTATAAAATACGATATGGGTCTCATTGGCTTTTTGGATCGGGACGCCATCAACTATTTTTGTACCGAATTTCATCCATTTCTGACAAACTAATTTTTTTCCCATAATGCATTTTTTCTTCTGCACCTGGAGGGGGCGCTATCGCGCCCAATGTCACTTTTTCACATTTGCTGTGTCCAGGGGTGAAAGGTCAATAAAATGTATATTTCCGATTTTTAATCGGAGTTTGTTTGTGCGAATGGGAGCGATTTTTAGTTTTTGATGAATCGCAAAATACTTCGGAAAGATTGCGGCTTCGCCGCAAACAAACCGTAAAACTTAGCCAAAAAATTTGGTTAACTTTTGATGCCCCACATCTGGAGATGAACTGGAGCGATTTTGAGCTCATTTGGTGAAACGCCCTAGGAGGAGTTCGTTAAAATGCGATGTCAGCGAAAACGCTGACTCAGCATTCTCCGGTCTTCCTTTCAAAATGGCGGACTTCCAGTTTGTCAGGGGGCGTGGCCACAATAATATTTTTTTTTTGTCGTCACATGACGAATATTTGTACCGAATCTCGTCGCTCTACGACAAAGTTGACGTTGGTCTCGCCTCCATGGACGCAATGTATTTTGATTCACCATGGCAACACCGTACAAAATACGATATGGGTCTCATTGGCTTTTTGGATCAGGATGCCGTCAACTATTGTTGTACCGAATTTCATCCATTTCCGACAAACTAATTTTTTTCCCATAATGCATTTTTTCTTCTGCACCTGGAGGGGGCGCTATCGCGCCCAATGTTACTTTTTCACATTTGTTGTGTCCAGGGGTGAAAGGTCAAAAAAATGTATATTTCCGATTTTTAATCGGAGTTTGTTTGTGCGAATGGGAGCGATTTTTAGTTTTTGATGAATCGCAAAATACTTCGGAAAGATTGCGGCTTCGCCGCAAACAAACCGTAAAACGTAGCCAAAAAATTTGGATAACTTTTGATGCCCCACATCTCGAGATGAGCTGGAGCGATTTTGAGCTCATTTGGTGAAACGCCCTAGGAGGAGTTCGTTAAAATGCGACGTCAGCGAAAACCATGACTCAGCATTCTCCAGGTTTCCAGTCAAAATGGTGGACTTCCAGTTTGTCAGGGGGCGTGGCCACAATAATATTTTTTGTTTGTCGTCACATGACGAATATCTGTACCAAATCTCGTCGCTCTATGACAAAGTTGACGTTGGCCCCGGTTGGTCCCGCCTCCATAGACGCAATGTATTTTGATTCACCATGGCAACACCATACAAAATACGATATGGGTCTCATTGGCTTTTTGGATCGGGACACCATCAACTATTTTTGTACCGAATTTCATCCATTTCCGACAAACTAATTTTTTTCCCATAATGCATTTTTTCGTCTGCACCTGGAGGGGGCGCTATCGCGCCCAATGTCACTTTTTCACATTTCTTGTGTACAGGGGTGAAGGGTCAATAAAATGTATATTTCCGATTTTTAATCGGAGTTTGTATGTGCGAATGGGAGCGATTTTTAGTTTTTGATGAATCGCAAAATACTTCGGAAAGATTGCGGCTTCGCCGCAAACAAACCGTAAAACTTAGCCAAAAAATTTGGATAACTTTTGATGCCCCACATCTTGAGATGAACTGGAGCGATTTTGAGCTCATTTGGTGAAACGCCCTAGGAGGAGTTCGTTAAAATGCGACGTCAGCGAAAACGCTGACTCAGCATTTTCCAGACTTCCTGTCAAAATGGCGGACTTCCGGTTTGTCAGGGGGCGTGGCCACAATAATATTTTTTTTTTGTCGTCACATGACGAATATCTGTACCGAATCTCGTCGCTCTACGACAAACTTTACTTCGGCCCCTCCCCCATTGGCGCAATGTATTTCGATTTTTGTAGGTGGCGCTGTCGCGCCATTTTTTTTTTCCCCAACATGAAACACACATTTTAATTAATTTTTCGCCGGACCTGAATTTTGGGCAAAGTTTGGTGAGTTTTCGACAATGTTCAGGGGGTCAAATTCCTGCTCAAAGAGCAGAAGAAAGAAGAAAGAAGAAAGAAAGAAAGAAAGAATAATTAAAGCCGCAAGCGGCATCGAACGGCCCTCGCGGGCCGTGCCTCCTTTAGCGCCTCTATCTATCCGTGCCACAACCCTACCAAGGGCGCCACACTTTATTTTATTGCCCTGATGTGCCATTGATTTTTGTCAGTAAACATCTAAGCTACATTTTTAGCCTCTCCATGTAAGCAATGGCTCCAGCCTGCAGAGGGCGCTAGCGCGCCCGTAGTCTTTTTGATTGCACAATTGGCATCAGACGGCCCTAACGGGCCGTACTTCCATGACCACTGTCCACAAGCTCCTGACAGGGGGCGCTAACGCGCTGTAATGTTGTATAATGTGAGATTTATGTGTCAGCCCCATTAGATTTACATGGGGGGCCCTGGGCGTTACCATGGCAACACCGTACAAAATACGATATGGGTCTCATTGACTTTTTGGATCGGGATGCCATCAACTATTTTTGTACCGAATTTCATCCATTTCCGACAAACTAATTTTTTTCCCATAATGCAATTTTTCTTCTGCACCTGGAGGGGGCGCTATCACGCCCAATGTCACTTTTTCACATTTGCTGTGTCCAGGGGTGAAAGGTCAATAAAATGTATATTTCCGATTTTTAATCGGAGTTTGTTTGTGCGAATGGGAGCGATTTTTAGTTTTTGATGAATCGCAAAATACTTCGTAAAGATTGCGGCTTCGCCGCAAACAAACCGAAAAACCTAGCCACAAAATGTTGATAACTTTTGATGCCCCACATCTCGAGATGAGCTAGAGCGATTTTGAGCTCATTTGGTGAAACGCCCTAGGAGGAGTTCGTTAAAATGCGAAGTCAGCGAAAACGCTGACTCAGCATTCTCCGGCCTTCCTTTCAAAATGGCGGACTTCCGGTTTGTCAGGGGGCGTGGCCACAATAATATTATTTTTCTGTCGTCACATGACGAATGTCTGTACCGAATCTCGTCGCTCTACGACAAAGTTTACTTCGGCCCCTCCCCCATTGGCGTAATGTATTTTGATTTTTGTAGGTGGCGCTGTCGCGCCATTTTTTTTTCCACCAATATGAAACACACATTTTAATTAATTTTTCACCGGACCTGAATTTTGGGCAAAGTTTGGTGAGTTTTCGACAATGTTCAGGGGGTCAAATTCCTGCTCAAAGAGCAGAAGAAAGAAGACGGAAGAAGAAAGAAGAAAGAATAATTAAAGCCGCAAGCGGCATCGAACGGCCCTCGCGGGCCGTGCCTCCTTTAGCGCCTCTATGTAACCGTACCTAAGGCGCCAGCGTGAACGAACTGCATTTTATTGTCCTGATGTGCCATTAATCTTTGTGCGTAAACATCTCGGCTACATTTTTAGCCTCTCCATGTGAACAATGGCTCCAGCCTGCAGAGGGCGCTAGCGCGCCCGTAATCTTTTTAATTTCACAAGTAGCATCAGACAGCCCTAACGGGCCGTACTTCCATGTCCACTGTCCACAAGCTCCTGACAGGGGGCGCTAACGCGCTGTAATGTTGCATAATGTGAGATTTATGTGTCAGCCCCATTACAATAACATGGGGGGCCCCGGACGTCACCATGGCAACACCGTACAAAATACGATATGGGTCTCATTGGCTTTTTGGATCGGGACGCCATCAACTATTTTTGTACCGAATTTCATCCATTTCCGACAAACTAATTTTTTTCCCATAATGCAATTTTTCTTCTGCCCCTGGAGGGGGCGCTATCGCGCCCAGTGTAACTTTTTCACATTTGTTGTGTCCAGGGGTGAAAGGTCAAAAAAATGTATATTTCCGATTTTTAATCGGAGTTTGTTTGTGCGAATGGGAGCGATTTTTAGTTTTTGATGAATCGCAAAATACTTCGGAAAGATTGCGGCTTTGCCGCAAACAAACCGTAAAAGTTAGCCAAAAAATGTGGATAACTTTTGATGCCCCACATCTCGAGATGAGCTGGAGCGATTTTGAGCTCATTTGGTCAAACACCCTAGGAGGAGTTCGTTAAAATGAGACGTCAGCGAAAACAATGACTCAGCATTCTCCGGACTTCCTGTCAAAATGGCGGACTTCCGGTTTGTCAGGGTGCGTGGCCACAATATTATTTTTTGTTTGTCGTCACATGACAAATATCTGTACCGAATCTCGTTGCTCTACGACAAAGTTGACGTTGGCCCCGGTTGGTCCCGCCTCCTTAGACGCAATGTATTTTGATTCACCATGGCAACACCGTACAAAATACGATATGGGTGTCATTGGCTTTTTGGATCGGGATGCCATCAACTATATTTGTACCGAATTTCGTCCATTTCCGACAAACTAATTTTTTTCCCATAATGCATTTTTTCTTCTGCACCTGGAGGGGGCGCTATCGCGCCCAATGTCACTTTTTCACATTTGCTGTATCCAGGGGTGAAAGGTCAATAAAATGTGTATTTCCGATTTTTAATCGGAGTTTGTTTGTTCGAATGGGAGCGATTTTTAGTTTTTGATGAATCGCAAAATACTTCGGAAAGATTGCGGCTTCGCCGCAAACAAACCGTAAAACATGGGCAAAAACTTTGGATAACTTTTGATGTCCCACATCTCGAGATGAGCTGGAGCGATTTTGAGCTCATTTGGTGAAACGCCCTAGGAGGAGTTCGTTAAAATGCGACGTCAGCGAAAACGCTGACTCAGCAATCTCCGGGCTTCCTGTCAATATGGCGGACTTCCGGTTTGTCAGGGGGCGTGGCCACAATAATATTTTTTTTTTTTCGTCACATGACGAATATCTGTACCGAATCTCGTCGCTCTACGACAAAGTTTACTTCGACCCCTCCCCCATTGGCGCAATGTATTTTGATTTTTGTAGGTGGCGCTGTCGCGCCATTTTTTTCCCCCCCAATATGAAACACACATTTTAATTAATTTTTCGCCGGACCTGAATTTTGGGCAAAGTTTGGTGAGTTTTCGACTATGTTCAGGGGGTCAAATTCCTGCTCAAAGAGCAGAAGAAGAAGAAAGAAGAAAGAATAATAATAATATTTTTTACAAAAACAATATCGTCGCTTTCGCGACGATGTCATATTATACATTTTTGGAAAGCTTTCAACGATCCGCACGCATCCGTGGGGCTCCTGGGGCTCCTGGGTGGATGACGAGCGCTTCGCGCTCGTCATCCACTATATACCCCCATTCACACTATATACCCCCGTTCATTTTAATGCAATAATAAGTATAAAGGGCCCACACCTCCGGTGTGGGCTTCACTGTTTTACATGGTGAGTTTACGGTTGACATGGGGACAGCGCTTCGCGCTGTTTTTGTGCGCTCCGCGCACTTAGGTTCAGTGCGCTGCGCGCACTGCGCTGTGATTGCGATTGCGATTACAATAGGCCCTTGCGCCGGCAGGCCGCTCGGGCCTAATAATATTTCCGAGAAAAACAATATCGTCGCTTTCGCGACGATATCATAATATACATTTTTGGAAAGCTTTCAACGAACCGCACGCACCCGTGGGGGTCCTGGGTGGATGACGAGCGCTTCGCGCTCGTCATCCACTATATACCCCGATTCACACTATATACCCCCATTCATTTTAAAGCAATAATAAGTATAAAGGGCCCACACCTCTGGTGTGGGCTGTCACTGTTTGACACGGTGAGTTTACGGTTGACATGGGGACAGCGCTTCGCGCTGTTTTTGTGCGCTTCGCGCACTTAGGTTCAGTGCGCTGCGCGCACTGCGCTGTGATTACGATTACAATAGGCCCTTGCGACGGCAGGCCGCTCGGGCCTAATAATAATATTTTTTACAAAAACAATATCGTCGCTTTCGCGACGATATCATATTATACATTTTTGGAAAGCTTTCAACGATCCGCACGCATCCGTGGGGGTCCTGGGTGGATGACGAGCGCTTCGCGCTCGTCATCCACTATATACCCCCATTCACACTATATACCCCCATTCATTTTAATGCAATAATAAGTATAAGGGCCCACACCTTTGGTGTGGGCTTCACTGTTTTACATGGTGAGTTTACGGTTGACATGGGGACAGCGCTTCGCGCTGTTTTTGTGCGCTCCGCGCACTTAGGTTCAGTGCGCTGCGCGCACTGCGCTGTGATTGCGATTACAATAGGCCCTTGCGACGGCAGGCCGCTCGGGCCTAATTAAAGCCGCAAGCGGCATCGAACGGCCCTCGCGGGCCGTGCCTCCTTTAGCGCCTCTATTGCCGCGTCTATGTAACCGTACCAAGGGCGCCACACTGCATTTTATTGCCCTGATGTGCCATTAATCTTTGTCAGTAAACATCAGAGCTACATTTTTAGCCTCTCCATGTAAGCAATGGCTCAAGCCTGCAGAGGGCGCTAGCGCGCCCGTAATCTTTTTAATTTCACAAGTGGCATCAGATGACCCTAACGGGCCGTATTTCCATGACCACTGTCCACAAGCTCCTGACAGGGGGCGCTAACGCGCTGTAATGTTGTATAATGTGAGATGTATGTGTCAGCCCCATTGGATAACATGGGGGGCCTCGGGGGTCACCATGGCAACACCGTACAAAATACGATATGGGTCTCATTGGCTTTTTGGATCGGGACGCCATCAACTATTTTTGTACCGAATTTCATCCATTTCCGACAAACTAATTTTTTTCCCATAATGCATTTTTTCTTCTGCACCTGGAGGGGGCGCTATCGCGCCCAATGGCACTTTTTCCACATTTGTTGCGTCCAGGGGTGAAAGGTCAACAAAATGTATATTTCCGATTTTTAATCGGAGTTTGTTTGTGCGAATGGGAGCGATTTTTAGTTTTTGATGAATCGCAAAATACTTCGGAAAGATTGCGGCTTCGCCGCAAACGAACCATAAAACTTAGCCAAAAAATTTGGATAACTTTTGATGCCCCACATCTGGAGATGAGCTGGAGCGATTTTGAGCTCATTTGGTGAAACGCCCTAGGAGGAGTTCGTTAAAATGCGACGTCAGCGAAAACGCTGACTCAGCATTCTCAGGACTTCCTGTCAAAATGGCGGACTTCCGGTTTGTCAGGGGGCGTGGCCACAATAATATTTTTTTTTTGTCGTCACATGACGAATATCTGTACCGAATCTCGTCGCTCTACGACAAAGTTTACCTCGGCCCCTCCCCCATTGGCGTAATGTATTTTCACTTTTGTAGGTGGCGCTGTCGCGCCATTTTTTTTTTCCCCAATATGAAACACACATTTTAATTAATTTTTCGCCGGACCTGAATTTTGGGCAAAGTTTGGTGAGTTTTTGACAATGTTCAGGGGGTCAAATTCCTGCTCAAAGAGCAGAAGAAAGAAGAAAGAAGAAGAAGAAAGAAGAAAGAATTAAAGCCGCAAGCGGCATCGAACGGCCCTCGCGGGCCGTGCCTCGTTTAGCGCCTCTATTGCCGCGTCTATGTAACCCTACCAAGGGTGCCACACTGCATTTTATTGCCCTGATGTGCCATTAATCGTTGTCAGTAAACATCAAAACAACATTTTTAGCCTCTCAATGTGAATAATGGCTCCAGCCTGCAGAGGGCGCTAGCGCGCCCATAAACTTTCTAATTTCACAATTAGCATCAGACGGCCCTGACGGGCCGTATTTCAATGACCACTGTCCACACGCTCCTGACAGGGGGCGCTAACGCGCTGTAATGTTGCATAATGTGAGATTCATGTGTCAGCCCCATTACAATAACATGGGGAGCCCCGGGCATCACCATGGCAACACCGTACAAAATACGATATGGGTCTCATTGGCTTTTTGGATCGGGACGCCATCAACTATTTTTGTGCCAAATTTCATCCATTTCCGAGAAACTAAGTTTTTTCCCATAATGCATTTTTTCTTCTGCACCTGGAGGGGGCGCTATCGCGCCCAATGTCACTTTGTTGCATTTGTTTTGTCCAGGGGTGAAAGGTCAATAAAATGTATATTTCCGATTTTTAATCAGAGTTTGTTTGTGCGAATGGGAGCGATTTTTAGTTTTTGATGAATCGCAAAATACTTCGGAAAGATTGCGGCTTCGCCGCAAACAAACCGTAAAACTTAGCCAAAAAATGTGGATAACTTTTGATGCCCTACATCTCGAGATGAGCTGGAGCGATTTTGAGCTCATTTGGTGAAACGCTCTAGGAGGAGTTTGTTAAAATGCGACATCAGCGAAAACGCTGACTCAGCATTTTCCAGATTCCTGTCAAAATGGCGGACTTCCGGTTTGTCAGGGGACGTGGCCACAATAATATTTTTTGTTTGTCGTCACATGACGAATATCTGTACCGAATCTCGTCGCTCTACAACAAAGTTGACGTTGGCCCAGATTGGTCCCGCCTCCATAGACGCAATGTATTTTGATTCACCATGGCAACACCGTACAAAATACGATATGGGTCTCATTGGCTTTTTGGATCGGGACACCATCAACTATTTTTGTACCGAATTTCATCCATTTCCGACAAACTAATTTTTTTCCCATAATGCATTTTTTCTTCTGCACCTGGAGGGGGCGCTATCGCGCCCAATGTTACTTTTACACATTTGTTGTGTCCAGGGGTGAAAGATCAATAAAATGTATATTTCCGATTTTTAATCGGAGTTTGATTGTGCGAATGGGAGCGATTTTTAGTTTTTGATGAATCGCAAAATACTTCGGAAAGATTGCGGCTTCGCCGCAAACAAACCGTAAAACATAGCCAAAAAATTTGGATAACTTTTGATGTCCCACATCTCGAGATGAGCTGGAGCGATTTTGAGCTCATTTGGTGAAACGCCCTAGGAGGAGTTCGTTAAAATGCGACGTCAGCGAAAACGCTGACTCAGCAATCTCCGGGCTTCCTGTCAATATGGCGGACTTCCGGTTTGTCAGGGGGCGTGGCCACAATAATATTTTTTTTTTTTCGTCACATGACGAATATCTGTACCGAATCTCGTCGCTCTACGACAAAGTTTACTTCGGCCCCTCCCCCATTGGCGCAATGTATTTTGATTTTTGTAGGTGGCGCTGTCGCGCCATTTTTTTTTCCCCCAATATGAAACACACATTTTAATTAATTTTTCGCCGGACCTGAATTTTGGGCAAAGTTTGGTGAGTTTTCGACAATGTTCAGGGGGTCAAATTCCTGCTCAAAGAGCAGAAGAAGAAGAAGAAAGAAAGAAAGAATAATAATATTTCCGAGAAAAACAATATAGTCGCTTTCGCGACAATGTTATATTATACATTTTTGGAAAGCTTTCAACGATCCGCACGCATCCGTGGGGTTCCTGGGTGGATGACGAGCGCTTCGCGCTCGTCATCCACTATATACCCCCATTCACACTATATACCCCCAAATCATTTTAATGCAATAATAAGTATAAAGGCCCCACACCTTCGGTGTGGGCTGTCACTGTTTTACATGGTGAGTTTACGGTTGACATGGGGACAGCGCTTCGCGCTGTTTTTGTGCGCTCCGCGCACTTAGGTTCAGTGCGCTGCGCGCACTGCGCTGTGATTACGATTACAATAGGCCCTTGCGACGGCAGGCCGCTCGGGCCTAATAATAATATTTCCGAGAAAAACAATATCGTCGCTTTCGCGACGATGTCATATTATACATTTTTGGAAAGCTTTCAACGATCCGCACGCATCCGGGGGGGTCCTGGGTGGATGACGAGCGCTTCGCGCTCGTCATCCACTATATACCCCCATTCACACTATATACCCCCATTCATTTTAATACAATAATAAGTATAAAGGGCCCACACCTCCGGTGTGGGCTTCACTGTTTTACATGGTGAGTTTACGGTTGACATGGGGACAGCGCTTCGCGCTGTTTTTGTGCGCTCCGCGCACTTAGGTTCAGTGCGCTGCGCGCACTGCGCTGTGATTGCGATTACAATAGGCCCTTGCGACGGCAGGCCGCTCGGGCCTAATAATATTTCCGAGAAAAACAATATAGTCGCTTTCGCGACAATGTTATATTATACATTTTTGGAAAGCTTTCAACGATCCGCACGCACCCGTGGGGTTCCTGGGTGGATGACGAGCGCTTCGCGCTCGTCATCCACTATATACCCCCATTCACACTATATACCCCCATTCATTTTAATGCAATAATAAGTATAAAGGGCCCACACCTCCGGTGTGGGCTTCACTATTTTACATGGTGAGTTTACGGTTGACATGGGGACAGCGCTTCGCGCTGTTTTTGTGCGCTCCGCGCACTTAGGTTCAGTGCGCTGTGATTGCGATTACAATAGGCCCTTGCGACGGCAGGCCGCTCGGGCCTAATAATAATATTTCCGAGAAAAACAATATCGTCGCTTTCGCGACGATATCATATTATACATTTTTGGAAAGCTTTCAACGATCCGCACGCACCCGTGGGGTTCCTGGGTGGATGACGAGCGCTTCGCGCTCGTCATCCACTATATACCCCCATTCACACTATATACCCCCATTCATTTTAAAGCAATAATAAGTATAAAGGCCCCACACCTTCGGTGTGGGCTTCACTGTTTTACATGGTGAGTTTACGGTTGACATGGGGACAGCGCTTCGCGCTGTTTTTGTGCGCTCCGCGCACTTAGGTTCAGTGCGCTGCGCGCACTGCGCTGTGATTACGATTACAATAGGCCCTTGCGACGGCAGGCCGCTCGGGCCTAATAATATTTCCGAGAAAAACAATATCGTCGCTTTCGCGACGATATCATATTATACATTTTTGGAAAGCTTTCAACGATCCGCACGCACCCGTGGGGTTCCTGGGTGGATGACGAGCGCTTCGCGCTCGTCATCCACTATATACCCCCATTCACACTATATACCCCCATTCATTTTAATGCAATAATAAGTATAAAGGCCCCACACCTTCGGTGTGGGCTTCACTGTTTTACACGGTGAGTTTACGGTTGACATGGGGACAGCGCTTCGCGCTGTTTTTGTGCGCTCCGCGCACTTAGGTTCAGTGCGCTGCGCGCACTGCGCTGCGATCGTGATTGCGATTACAATAGGCCCTTGCGACGGCAGGCCGCTCGGGCCTAATAATATTTCCGAGAAAAACAATATAGTCGCTTTCGCGACAATGTTATATTATACATTTTTGGAAAGCTTTCAACGATCCGCACGCACCCGTGGGGTTCCTGGGTGGATGACGAGCGCTTCGCGCTCGTCATCCACTATATACCCCCATTCACACTATATACCCCCATTCATTTTAATGCAATAATAAGTATAAAGGCCCCACACCTTCGGTGTGGGCTTCACTGTTTTAC
This sequence comes from Gobius niger, assembly GCF_951799975.1. NCBI lineage: Eukaryota > Metazoa > Chordata > Actinopteri > Gobiiformes > Gobiidae > Gobius > Gobius niger. The sequence goes on from NC_136852.1 coordinate 24,076,521, forward strand.
ACGGTGAGTTTACGGTTGACATGGGGACAGCGCTTCGCGCTGTTTTTGTGCGCTCCGCGCACTTAGGTTCAGTGCGCTGCGCGCACTGCGCTGTGATTGCGATTACAATAGGCCCTTGCGACGGCAGGCCGCTCGGGCCTAATAATATTTCCGAGAAAAACAATATAGTCGCTTTCGCGACGATATCATATTATACATTTTTGGAAAGCTCTAAGCGATCCGCACGCATCCGTGGGGTTCCTGGGTGGATGACGAGCGCTTCGCGCTCGTCATCCACTATATACCCCCATTCACACTATATACCCCCATTCATTTTAATGCAATAATAAGTATAAAGGCCCCACACCTCCGGTGTGGGCTGTCACTGTTTTACATGGTGAGTTTACGGTTGACATGGGGACAGCGCTTCGCGCTGTTTTTGTGCGCTCCGCGCACTTAGGTTCAGTGCGCTGCGCGCACTGCGCTGTGATTGCGATTACAATAGGCCCTTGCGACGGCAGGCCGCTCGGGCCTAATAAAGGAGATAAAAACACTGGTGAAATTGCATGAAGAAAAAATAAATCACTGACTGTTGGCGGCCGTCATCCTTAAAAGGTGGTTTAGGTGGACTAAAATAACTCAGGCCGAAATGATTACAGTAGCTTTGTGTATTTTCAATCACGTTTTTGTGCAGCTTCTTAAGAACAGCATCCTATTAGAGTTCTGCTATATTTGTCACCAATGGCCTTGGTCTATGCACAAAACACTTACAATTGGGGAGACAGGTCGCTTTTCTCCAGCTGAAAGACTGACACCCTCACTTCCACGAGTCTTCTCTCCGGGCAGCCGACATTATTGGCATCAGACAGATTCCCTTATTACTGCTGTTTCAAATATTCCATCCACTTTGCCTCCAGAGCATTTTCATATGACAGACGTTGCTGAAGAGTTAAAGTGCACCGAGTTCATATTTAAGAGCCAGTCAGTCCCTCCGATGTGTGCGCTTTTTCAGCTGATCACAAAGACAGAAGCCAATTTACATTTAGAGTACAGCTCAGGGGGTTATCTTTTAGGCCTCATTAAAAAAAAACACACATTCACGGAGACAGATGAAGTTGGACCCAGAGACAAAAGTTCACGGTCTGTGTGGAGCGTCCATTAAAGGTACTTTTTTTCCTGGGCGCGACCGTGGCACAGTGGTTACAGCGTTCAAAGAGGACACCTGCCTGTATGTGCGACTGACTGATTAATGAAGGTAGAGGGGTTACTGACGCTGTGGCAACAATGGAAAAACACAAAACAATACAGATGTCATTCATTCATTCTCTACAAAATGACAGATGTGTTTTTTCCCTCTTCATGAGCGTCTGCTTCCTTCTCTTCTTAGCAGTTTTGGCATCAGCTCAGTGGCCCCTGACAGTGCGGCGCTGGAGGTGCACTTTGTCAGTGGGTGGTGTTGTGGGCCTTACTCCTGACTCCTGCTGTGTCACCGTGGGAGGCTGCAGCTCTGTCTGAGACGGAGAGTGACACACAGCATTGCACCGACCCCTGCGCCACTAAACTTGCAAGGAAATATTTACATCACTCAGCTCATTATGAGTTTGTCTTGCCGAAGTACGTCATTCACACCGATTCTACACTTAAAACCAAACTTAACAAGAAAGTTCCAGAGACTACTGCACAAAACATACATTCAAAATAAAATGTAATAGCTCAAAATTTTACAACAGAAGATTTCTTCCAAAATCACAGGCTGCATTCATAATATAGATTTATAATAAGTCCTTTTGCTACTGCCAGGCCATATCACACATGTTCTACGGTTGATGGTCACCATAAAAAGGACATCAGTTCAATGACACACTCACAGGTCATTTGTACCCATTGTTCTCCTAAGTATCTCCACTATGGTTGCCCTCCTGCTCCTGCTCGCGTATAGAATGAACGGGACACTTCAGTAACTCGCTGTCGCTGCAGATGTGAGTGTGTGACGTACAATATTATTGCTAATTCTGGTAATTAGTGGCTGGTAAATTTAGCTATATTGCGTACAGAGGGAGTATTCTACTCTCCCTGTACGCAATCTGATCCGTCATAACTATTGATTCCAACTGTGTAAATGACCTGCAGTTAACCCTGAGAATCGGATGTGTCTATGGACATGAATCAGAGATGATTATTATTGAATAAAGTCCTGGTCCAGAACATTATTTTCTCTCAGACTGATCTTATTGACTCCAGTAAATGAATAAATGCTGCTCTGTCAGCAGCATCTGTTTGCCTGTCTGACTTAGTCTTAGTCTGTGCACTGATTACATTCTGACTTATTTCATATCAAATACCTGTTTTATGATTGGGGTCAAATGTCTTACATTCCTGGAGAATTTGAGAGTTTTTCCTAGTTGGTCAAAGCAGTCACAAAAAAATGGAATGTAAATAGAGCATCAAAATACTCTGTTATTACCCAAACACATTAAACATTTCACTTTCATGCTCCCCTTTGCTGCACAGCTGTTTAAAAAAAAAGAAGAAAGAGGAAAAATAAGACTCTGCGGCCTGTGTGCCTGTGGTGACACTATGGTGAGTGTTTTTACTTTTTTTTTAAAGTATTTTCTGTTCACGTAGGACCTCGGGAGGAGCATTTTAGGAACAGGAGGAGCTTTTTGAGATGTTAGACACCGGTGATGATCTAGAGATTACTCAAAGATGTGCAAATTGGTCGAAACATAGCTCCTGGTACGTTTTTTGATGAGGGAACAACACTGTAACATGGTAACAACCTAGTAAAAGTCGATTTTGAACGATAAAAACAGGAATGTGACATATGGGACCATGAGTGACAGGTCTATTATATTATCATCTTCCCATGATCAACAAAGTTTTTTTTTTTTTTTTTTTTTAAATGACTGTATTATCATTACATCATGAAAGAATGCCTTATCATTGCATGTTCGGAGTTGCCAGGAGAGTCAAGGTCAGCGGTGCCGCGCTCAGTGATCGCATCTAAGGTGGGGATGCAACGTTAATGGGTTCTGTGCTGCTTTGTGGTTTTATGTCGATGTATATAAAAGTTGTGTAAAATGTTCTGCAGTAGTGTCAAACTTCATACTGTTGTGCATGCAAAACAGCATGCCGGGGCAATAACCGATTCCCCATGACAGCAGCTGACTCTGCTAATGGTGAAAGATGACTGACAGTTTGGAGAGTGAGCTTGCGAACACATGACAGTTCTGTTGTGAGCTGACAGCTAAAATGGAGCGTCCACAGTCCATTGAGCCCTGCCTCAATATGGACCAACAACAGCTAATGATCTACATCCAGAGAACAGCACCAACATGGAGGTCCCTTATAAGTGCAAAGCCACTCCGCTCATCATGGAACACAATCTCCATAACCATACTGCGACGCGTCATGTGAACAAACAGCAGCTCTGACCGCAATTGACTTTGCTGTGTTTGCCTTTCATAACCCATTAGACAAACAAGGATAACGCCGCGGCCATCGGAGCGAGCCTTTACATAGTTCAGAGGAGCAATTCACCACAATCTGCGCCGATTGACCTCTGTCACTTTGCAGAATCCTCTCTAATCTGCATAATGTCCACTTGATGTTTGAGGGCAAAAGTGAACCTGACATTTTTATCAATCTAGTCTTGGCAAAAATGACTCTGTAAAGCTATGAAGCAAGAGGAAATAATGGCTTTGACCTTTGCATGTGTATCATCAAAATCACTTCTAAGACAGCCTGTGTCAAAGTAAGAAAAATCTAAGAGCAAAGATCGACCGCAATGTAGTCAGTGGAGAACAGTGACATTTAACAAACAGTTCCCCCAGGTTAAGACATGTAGCTTCATAAGTCAAACACATCCACTACTAATATCAGAGGTTACAGCTACCTCTAGCTAAGTTAATATACAGTTAATATTCATATCTAGCTGAGGGGATTTGGCAAGCTGAAAAATGTCAAGACATTTGAGTACAATCTGCTCCTCACTACATGGCAGGACATTGAAAAATCCGAGCCAACACACAAAAGGAAAGTATAAGCAGAATGGCAGAGGTGAATACCACATACTGTGTGAAATGAAGTTGAATGAATAAAGCCTCAGTTATTATGTGACCATGTTTTTTTTTTGACATGTTTGATTATTCAGAACCTTGGACAGGGGCACATTTGTAAAGGCAAGAGCATTATGGAAATTCCCAAGGTCACTATTGTCAGAGGAATATCCATAGCATAACTGTTATGGATACTGTGAAGTACCAAAGCTGGGGTACCTGATTTTTTCCTGTTCACACAGTTGCATTGTTTAGATTCTACTTCTATCATTAATTGCGTTAAGTGAAGCTGTTTTTATGTTTACTGTTTTTTTTTAAACTGTTTTTTAATATTTTTTTTTAACTGTGTTTACAACATACTCTGTGGTGGCAAAAACACAGTTACTTTACAACAACAAAAAGTCACCCCAGCTTTAAGTACTTGCATACATGTGACATTTTGCATTTCAGTACCACGGGCAGAGACACATGTATGGGCAAACAGGCCAAAAGAAAATCTTTATTAAATCAGTGCTACGGTAGCACAGACCGAGCTCTCGAGCCATTAACCGAGAACATAATCAACAACATGGATCGATGCATCCTTTTGAGACGAGAACACTTTAGCACAATGACTAAGCAGACCCGACCATGCTCCAGTCTGTGTCTCTGTTGGCCTGAGTCCTAAATATAGAGTTCTTTTATAGCGCCTTGATCCCAGTGGTTTCCATCACACACAGCCCCAGCTGATTATGAGGGCCTCTGAGAGCCTCTGATTTAGGACTGTTTTGTTCATCACATTCTGCTTTGGACCCGGTTTAAATGTAGCGTGTGAATCGAGGCCTTTATTCCACTGTGAGATGGGTCTAATTACCAACACAGGGAAACAGACTTCCGACGTCCATGATCGTAGTAATCATGAAAAATCTATTGAGTCGCCACAATTAGGAGGGTTTCTTTATGCAGCCGCTTTAAAATTGAACTGCGTGAACAGGAGCACCGACACACCTTCATCCATAGCCTCAGGGAAAGATGGTAAGCAAGGACAACCAGCGTCGAGCTTCTGTTTAAAATATTGTGTACTGCCACTAAAATTTGTTTTCCGCCGTTTTCGGAAAAAACTGTGAAACAAATAATTGCATTTTTCCTACTCCCACTGACAATACAGGGGCACCTAAGATGAATGTTTTGGTGAGGGGTGAGAGGGGCGGCAGAAAGATATGAAAAAAAAAAAAATGTCCAAAGGTGAAAATCCTGTTAAGTTCACACATGGAACAGCTGAGGTGTAATAAACATCACAGTTTCGCACAAAGGGCTTGTTAAATATGTGGGAGGCTGGTGTTTGAGGAGTCGGAGCTGTTAACGTAAACAGGGAAATACATTAAAGGAAGGGGATATGTAGGAGGTGCTCTTTGGTGAAAATCTGCTTTACAACCATAACTGAAGAGGGTTCGGCTTCATTTTTGTGTTCAAGCAGGGATTAAACCAGATACCTTATTGCTATGAAGGAACCAATGAGCAAGCATTTAGACGGGACTTTGAAACAGCACAGAGTAAATACCAGTCGTCTTTTGGAATGCTGTATTATCTGCATGATGCTAATCTCCCTGAACGGAAGCGTCCTCTCGGGATGACCGGGCTATTCCTTTGAAAGCAGGCGGTGCATGGCAGAGCGGAGCTCTCAGCATGGACAGGGAAACACCGTCACGGAGCATTAGTCCCGGGACCATTAAGGTGGAGAAGTTTATTGTCCGGTCGGAGATAGTTATACAAGTCAATGTGCAGAGGTGGGTAGAGTAGCCAAAACATTCACTCAAGCTCGAGTATTGTTACTTTGCAGTCGTTTTACTCTAAAATAACAAAAGAAAAGTGTAATTCCTCAAGTAGAAATAAAGTTATCCAGTGAAAATGCTACATGAGTACTGAGTAACAGTTTCAGCAGAAAAGTTTGATGAATGTGACAAATATTACACGAATAATGTGAACAGTCTGATATTTCCAAAGAATGTGTCATAAAAATGAAATAAAATAAGTTTTTTTTTTTAATTAAAATTAATTGAGATTAGATTCATTATTAAGTAACTCGTGGGGTAGCTTGTAACTCCTCTAGAAAAAGTAGCTTGTTACATTATTGCATAACTTTATTACCAATAATAAACATCTATAATAGCCTTCATTTGTCGTTAATTTTTTTTCCATTCCACAAAGAAGCTAGCTCACGCAAATAGCCTGATAAATGTATTCAGTAATAGCACGATACATTCACTTCTTAGCTTTATTTTGACTGGATAAATTACAGCATAGGCATCAATAATGAGCATCAACTACAGGCCTATAGTCGACTCATAAAAGCTTAGATTTGTTCCCGATATGTAAACTGCTCCAGTTTTCAACAAAAAGAACATCTGTAAAGGAGTTCTTACGTATTACAAAGTGCACTGAATTGGTGATAATACACATACAACATACTCAACTTGAGTTAGATTAATTGTACGGCTTTTAAAGCTATGAGTCTGTTGCATTACATTACATCTGTTACATTGGAAGGACCGATACTGCCAAAAGCTAAGTGTTGTTGTTTGTGAGTGAGGGTCAGCTCCATCGTGGTTTTCCTCTTGGCTTCGTCTCCAGCGCTGTATTGTCATTTTCGCCAGTAAGTTCAAAATAATGTAAGTACTGCACAGCAGCCACAGAAGAAATGAGACATGGGAGGGATCTGGACCAAACGAACGCGCTACTGATTTGAAAAAGAAACTAGAACTAGATTACCTGCAAATGCAAAACTCATTACTTTACTTGTTACTTGGAAAATCTGAGTACTCTAACGCATTACTAAGTATTTCGTTACCCCCAACCCTGCTCACAGATTTACTCACATTGGGAAAAGTAACAAAATGTTTCACTCAAGTACGGTGTACATGTTTTAGTGGTAAAGGAAACCTATGCAAACACGGGGAGAACATGCAAACCCCACACAGAACGGCCCCGTCCAGGTGGGAATTGAACCCAGGACTTTCTAGCTGAGAGCACCACTGCGCCACCGTGCCACCCACTGTTACCACAGAATATTATTATTCCAGTCGAGGTAAAAATTGCTGCGATATAAAACTAACCCAAAAAGACACCTCTGTCAACGTGGTCTGTGTTGTCTGACTAATAGGCCACTATCTGCTTTGTACTTTGAAGTAAAAGAAAGAAAAGATATCATTATATTTGATCTTTTCATGCTTTGTCTTGTAGTAAACTCCTCCTTTGCATGACATTTTGTTGGTTTCTTTGGTTCTTTATAAGTGGGGTGTTTTCTCTTTTACCCCCCCTTCTTTCGGGCCCCCACGACTGTGACCTTCTGGTGTCCGAAATGACCAGCCAACTTTACAGGGAGCAGATGGCTCACCGTGAGACTCTTGTCCTTTTACACTGCACCAGTTCACACGAGCGCTCCCAAATGGGCACAAGGGCCTTTTTTACCATTAAAAAAAAAAAGAAGAAAAAGAAAAAGTCAAGTCTGATAAATTTGTATCATTTTGATGAATAAAAAAAGTACCGAAAAAGAATATCATAACTGCTTGCTGACAAGTGAAACGCTGTTCCTATTATTAACATTGAGCACTGGACTTGGAAATCAAAGTCAGTCTATTTTTGTGATCCGACTCACAGTAAGAGGCAACAACAAATAGACGATGAACAAAGAGCCGACTCGGGGAGAGTTATTTTTTTTTCCTAATAATGAGAGCTGTTTTACTTAACATTTTGAAAAGAACATGCAACAAGACAATTTCAGTGACACATCAGCGACACCTGGCACAAATAGAATACTAGACTGAACCCTTGACAAAAAGCAGCAACCTGCAATGCAAAATCCAACTGAATATCTTGTCTCCATGAGGGTATTAAAAACCTTTTAGACATCTGCAAACAAGTTCTGAAAAGCGTGTGATCGTGTGTTCAAAATGGGCTCTGTGGATCTTGATTTAATAAAATACTTATTAGAAAGTGTGAACAGCCCTAATTCATACTTTAAAACATATCTTCTGAACAATACAGTTCTCTTCCACTGTAGACTTCCCGGGTCGAGCATTTTTTTGTCTAGCAGTGAAACAAGACATTGATGTACTATTTATTAGGTGCTCGGACAGAAATATTGATAATCGGTACATGTCTGACTAACAGGCCAAGGCTGATTTCTGCAGAGTCAATGCTGAGTTTGCAGCAAAAGCAATTTCCTGATTAAACGTGACTGCACACGATGGATCCATCACTTTGGCTTTATTACCTCTCTTTACCAATCACGCCATCGCCGCTGTTAGATAAACCACAATTAATGATGGCATGCTGTTCAGGAATAAATGAGCCATTTCATTGTATTGACATTTTTTTTCTTTTTCTTTTTGCTTGTTCTTGCCTCGACCATTTCCTTTTCCGTTCGTAAATTGTCCGTCCACCTCTAAAGACGCTTCGCATCAATACTTCTGTCGATGCCTCTGTACACAGAGAAACACAATAGGGCCGAAGACGGCATCTGGGTTCAGCGCTGACGATACCTTTCACTCAAGATTGATCGTGTTCAGCCTTGAGCGCCACCAGCTCTGAGCCGAGCCCGGCGTGTGGAGACTTTGTACAGTCGTGGGTAAGCATTTCGGTATTACCCTAGCAACTGTCGCCGTGCACTTTGCAGAAACAACCAGGTAATTGGACGGCAATGGCATAGTCACAACAGAGGATCAAGTGTTAGGCAGACATTGTTATCAAGAAGAAACAAAGCACGAGTCAAGTAATTTACCGCCTTGATGCTCAGTTAGGGTTTGTTTTTCTAGGGACTAATCATATGACTATGGAATAGATCATGTGTGTGTCTATATAGAGTAATAAAGTAGCTTACCTCCACCGAGTATAGAGTGAATGATGAAGGCAATGTGAAGCGTCTTTGTGTCTCATATTAAACTGCATTATTCTGTAATGACCACAATTAGCATGTTCTTGCACTTTTTGTCCCATTCCAAAACTAGTCAGCTTCTGTTTGTCAGGGAAAAATGTTGGAGACCCCTGTGCTATCCATTTATGTCCTCTTGTTGATAATACACTTCAACATCACATACAGCGTTGGCTATTGTTTATTTTGGTGTGAATATGTACAGAATGTATAATTTTCGTGAGTGTACACATTCACGGTATGGCATCATCATTTTCTCATTTACTGCATGTTTTCAGTCAAAAGGTGGAGTGGCTGCACCTGTGTAGTTGCCTGTAACATCTGCCTTCACTGAGTCGCAGCGCCGAATGCTTAGGGGGAACTTACGTGATACTGTTTTGAACTCAAGTCATGTTTAATACAAATGACCAAAAGCAGTAGATAATCATTCTCTTCCTTGTGGCCAGTTGTGTGTGTGTGTGTGTGTGTGTGTGTGTGTGTGTTTTTAACAAGATAGTCTGAGCATATCCTCTAGTGCAGTGGCATAGATGTCCTTATGAAGGGAGGTGTGAGCCTCAAATACAAAGCAGTGGCTCAATTTATCTTCACGGTGTTTCTATGGACGAGAAAAGGATTAATGTAGCTGATCCAAACCGAAAGCCCCAGCTAAAACACCGCCACTCCGCTAAACCCTTGCCTTCACACAATAAAGCAACTTCAGCCAATTAGACATGAACTACAAGTACAGCTTTCAAGTAGATATTGTTAATACTGTGGTATTATTTTTGGGGGATAACAATACCACAAATACCACCTCAACAAGCTCATAGGTGTCACACTGACATCCAAACATCGCATGGTGGTAATCATTTCCCAACTTACTGAAAAGACGTCTCTTCGCCACCATTTTGAACACACTGAAAGGCTGGAAAGAAATGCCACCTTACCTGTAACAGAAAAAGACATGTTTGGTTAGTTACGGGGGATTTAACACATGTAGACAATTTAACTGAATAGCAAAGGATAGAAAAGTGCTTTTAGTCGTTTCAAATTTGTCCCAGTTTAAATGATGCCGCGGGAAAACCGGTTGTCAGAGTGTGACTAGGGCAGCGCTCAGCCAGTCTCGCTCCTTATACCATTCGGCAGTTAAGGAATTCCAAGCACCCTGTGGGGAGGAAATCGAAGCCGACACATCACTAAGAGCTTGCTCACTCACGAGACTCCTGGTTTGAACAGGAAAACCACCAGCATTTTGCAACATGCTAAATATTAGGCTTGAAGAAAGAAGCCCATAATATGAATGTTATAATGTCATAATAATGTTGAATATTACGAAGATGATCAATATCAATACAATCAACACATCAGAACAAGCAAATTAAAACTAAAACTAAAATGTTAAACAGAAAGGGACTGGATAAGTCACAGAGTACCATACTGTACTGCAAGGTTTGACCATTTTTAAACATTATGTGAATGTGTGGATTATTGGCCAATGCCGATATGCAAGGCCAATGTTTCTACACTGTAAAATGTGTCTGCGCTTAATCGGGGGCAAAAGGCTGATTTATTCAAGGCAGTTTAGTAGATATTTCAGAAGGAACTCTTTGTGAAGGCGAAAATTCCAGATTCCAGAACAAAACTCTGTCTCTAATGGTTCTGAAATTATAAGCAAAGGTCTGCAAAATAAAACACATATAACACGGTCAGAAGCGTACAAGCTTGTAACCAATTTTCATTGTGATGTTTCTCATTTCTCCTGAGGCCTAGGAAGTTGGCTCATTTTAAAGCCCTGACTGATCTCTTTCCAACACAGTCTCTATCACAGTTCTGTGGATATCGGCTTTTATCTGCAGCTGATAGCCGATATTGTAAATTACACATATATCGGCCCGATTTACTATGTGATGCCTAAACTGTATACCCACAGTAAAAGGTCTCTATATCTGCCTTGTCCATGTTCACAAAAGCTACTGCATAAATAAACTGACAGATCAGTATGATGAAAAGATTTGTTTTTAAATATCCCTCACCTCTGAGTGAGTGGTTCACTGGGCTATCCTTGACCTCCACACAGTTCTATATTCTATATTCAGACAGCTCTTGTGTCAGTAAGAGCTGGAAGTCCACACACACTGAGGCCTGTGCCTGAGCTCCTGCCGCTGCTGCTGCTGCATTTGAATCTCATTCCAATCATTTCTTTAACACTTGAGAATGTCTGCGGCCATATATCGACTGACAGGGCTTTTTATTGCTTCTCTGCAATGGGAGTCGAATCACATTTCCCAGATCTGGGCCTGTTTGTCTCTCAAGAGAGCCAATAACCACACACAATGCAGTAGAACAGTCAGATTAAACTTTGGCTGGAGGGCTTCGGACAATGAAGGAAATCTCAAAGCTCTTGGATTGAGTAACAGCATATAGTGTATAGTGTACTTTGGAGTTTCTAACCTATTCTGCTTTCATCTCATTACAGAAATGCACATGATTGGAACCACTACCCAGCATCTCCATAGCGTTACATTCTGCAGGTGCAAATAAATAAGCTTGGGATATGTGTCACGGTGGGAGGGGAATCACAGCCTAAACACACTCATCACAGCTGTCAGGAAGGGGGATGTTTTTACTACGGATTAGAGTCAACGAAGCATGTGCATTCATAGCCCCCGAAACACAAAGTGGCGGCACTACCGCACAGTACTGAGCTCTGAGGAGGAGGAAAGGCAGGAAGTATAGCCATGAGTAAGGTCAGATAAGAAGAGCACTCACTGAAACCGCTGAAGGAAATCATTGAGATGGAGAAGATTGGAGCGTCAGTCAACCTTGGCATCTCTGACCAGCCCATGTATACGAGCAATTTTCTCGGTGCTCAAAGTCACTTTTACAATGGATTATTCAGTCTCTCTCCATGGTGGTGAGCCTTGGCGTTGGTTGGTGGGAACACGGCAGTTAATCTGGCCTTTCCAACCATTAACTGTTCATTCACACAACACATTCATACGACGGAGGAGTGAATATGTTACCGGTCGCATTCACAACTACCAAAAGTTATTTCTGCATTAATGGACACTCCCTTAGAGATAGGGGGAGGATCTTAATAACGTTCTGGATGTTTATTCTGTTGAGCTCCTGATAACATCACTATTAATAGTTTCTGTAAACCTGCAGGAAGTCGCACATGCTGGCAGAAGCACATAGAACATGGAATGAAAGTTGGTGCAGGTTGGCAGCGTTTGATGGCGCCAGCTCTCAGACTCTCCTTGGAAATAGATGTTTAACAAGCTCCTGTGCATTTAACATGTGTGACTGTCTGAGTCATCCATGTCACATGCACAGGCCCAGATCAGGCCTTTGCCGCTATTAACACCCAGAATGTAGAAGCGTCATCGTGGTCAATGGAAATTCTTCACGACCAAGGGTCAACGAGGTTCGTATCTCTAAGAACTGGCATTAATCCAAAAACAGCTCAACTTGCACTCGTAAGGTTTGAGCAATTTACCTGCATGATTGTTTTGGACGGAAAATAAAATAATCATCCACTGGCACATGAACTTGAACTCTAGACCTTTCAATGTGAAGTAAACTAATCTTGAGAAAGTTACTACAGTCACTGATTTGCTCTGTACTGCCACAAGGTCCATCTCCTTGAACATTAAGCCTAAAACCTCAAAGACTAAGTAGAAAGGGTTGAATAAAGGTTTGGCTACCATCAGTATTTGTAATATGGCAGTATTGCGTTACCGTATTGATCACCTGCTGTGGCTTTGGTTTGCATGAACATACAGTCCATGCTTGGGTTGTTGTTTGCAACACAGACACGGGAAGAAAATGAATCCTCTACGCAGAAACACCCCTGTGAGGCGAGAGCACCAACTGCTGTGCCACGGTGCTGCCCTTCCATAACCTCAAAGCGAATCCAAACAAGGGTAAGTTTCCTATCAATCACAGAATAAAGTACTGTATGATGTTTCCAACAAAGTCACTAACTCGATAGACGGTGCCAAAAAGACGCAGAAATTACCACGTGTGCCACATCTCACTGCCAGGAAATTATGCAAATCAGTAATGATAGAAATTCACACAGGTTCCAGCAACTGCGGTGGATTTGTTTTGAGCAAACAATGCTTTTGTTTTGTTCCAGCTGATTTGGCAAACACCCAGCCACAAAACACAAATGCACGGTAAAAACTGCAAGAAAGTTTTCCTTTTGTTCTGGTTTGTGAAGAGACAGTAACCACCAGCTGCTTCAGCCCAATCTTCATGACAGTACAGTACTTGAGTAATAATTGAATAGTAAATTGTATATTTCCGTGTATATTAATGGACTAGAATGAACCATATATTGTCACAGCATGTTGTAGTTACTGTAGTTCTGCAATGAGAGTCTAAAATGAACCTCAAATGTATGACGACTATTAACGGGAATGTGAACATGGTCGCACTTTTCCTGCCAGGTGCCAATTCCCATTTGGACTGGAAACGGCCAGTGACAACCATTACTGCTGCCCACACTCTCAGAATATTGACGGGGTCTGTATTTCACCTGGAAATAAGTTCAAGGTCTCAGGGAAAGGGAGAGGAGGAATGGGCTCCACAGGGGGAAATACACGCCGCATTACACGTGTAGTATAAAAGAAGTGCTGTATTGCGGACGGTTCCCCTCAGACTAGTCTCCTTTGAGAGCACCCGGTCCTCTTGTTACGGTATTATTATATAGCAACCAGCCTTCAAGTGCACACCACAGAAGAAGAAAAAAAAGAGAGCGAAAGATTCTACTGTAAAAACAAGGTTTGCTTTTCTCTCTTTAGAAAGATACAGCGAGAATCTAAACCCAAAAACAGGCTACACAAAAATGACCTTTATCTGAGCTTAAATCGCTAATTTATGCTAATCTTTCCCAGAAGCAAGCTGGTTTACCCAACTAGAATATTCAGATTCATGGACTTCAAGTAAAAAAAAAAAAGTGATAAACAGTTGAACTTTTCATGGACAGATTAATGCAGGTTATTTTTGCGAGCTGACCAGAGAAAATATAGCTTCCTGCCTTATTTACAAAGGGCTGCCTTTTATTGAATACATCAGGGGTATAGGCGACCCAAATTATTATAAATTATTATTTGTTGAACCCTATGAGGTCCACGCTCCCACCATCTACAACATCTCACTGATTTTTGGACATAACTTTGGAACAGAAAGGGATAGACATTTGTGGTCTTTTGTGTCGGACACTAGAAATTTCAAGCTTTCAAATGACCCCTCCCTGGTCCTTCTAAGTCTCCGGGAAGCTTCAGAAGTGGCCTACAGGATCCTCCTCCATTATAAATGCTGTGTACACATTTCATGATTGCACATGCTCTGTTGTTTGTTTATTTTTAATGAATAGATAATCATAATATAACAATGACAATCATAATAAAACTTTAGTCTTTTCCATATACACATTTTTTTTGGGGGGGTGGGGGCTCAAATGTTCAATCTTGCCCAGGGCGCCAAATTGGCTTGGGCCGGCCCTGGAACAAATTATGTGAACATAAAGGAAACTGTTGCTACTTTCTTGCTGTATATTTAAACATGTATCTAACTCAGGGCAGAAATTGACGAGCACAATAGCAAAGTAATGGATCCACGAAGGTCGGGTCGCCTTCAATACAGGGACCTTAAAGATGGAGCAATTTCGTATTGTGTTTCAAACCTTTTACGGCTGCGATGCTAATAACTCCTGGAGCTCTACTTTCTCGTGACCTGAATAAAGAGACTTCGTGTATAGTGACTGGTTCAGGGAGGTTTCCATCACAGTGAACCCCAGCTGAGTGTCACGCTGCTATTACGATTTGATTTATGGTCCTATAGCCCCTTTTTCTGGGCGATTCACTCCTGCATTTTATATGTATCACTATTGAGGTCAGCCTTAATGACTGCATGCTCTACAGGTAATGCCCTTGTTTAAGTGAACGGAAGTGAAAATATATCGTGGCGACCTTGTTAGATAATAAATGCATAGCCTAAAGTTGGAGAAAAGAAGAAGATGAATAGTGGGGTTATGGTATGATTGTTTTATTTAAAAATAAAAAGATGAAGTCAAATAGAACCTACAACTGCCTTTGAGCCTGTGGCTGGATTCACACTGTACTATTCCCCATGCACCCAAGCAAGGAAGAAACCAGGATGAAGAAATCAATGGTTTTGGCACATGGTTTAGATTTGTTTGTCTATTGTAGCATGTTACAAATGTAACCTGGCCCTGCCAACACTCAGATTGGATTAAACTATGATATAAACGCACAGCCTGTCTCGTATCAAAACCATACGGCTGCTTAAGCATGGATGGGTTGCAATATCAAAATAACATAAAGATCTGGGATAATAACACTTTTAATTTTACGTTTTATAGAGAGCCAGCTGAGTAAACTCCTACATTGCCAAGAAGGAATGGGAGAGGAGAGGACACAGAACTGTCCGGACACTGTACTTTTCACTTCACTGGAGTGTGGCCTGAGCCAGTGTGATATCTCCCCATAACAAAAGTCCCATAACAATTTTCGGCCCGGTGGTTTCATGATTTAGACTGGCCCACATGCCCACCGAGTTTTAGCTCAACTCGTGGAGGGGTAGCATTTAAGTCGTAAGTTTGTAGGATCGGTCCCTGCTGAGGACACCACTGCACACACTGTCTGAGCCTGGCACATCTCCACACCCCGCACCAAGTTTTGTAGATGAAAAATATATTATGTAGCTCCTTTTTCTACATTGATTGCCACACCTGACTTTTTCTGTTCCCTTCTTTACTCACGCAGACACTTCTTTTTCTACGCAGGATTGGACTGCACCAACTCCACTTAAACACCATGAAACACCCCCATCTGAGTTTGTTCAATGTCAAATGGTATCTTCCTGCCACTGATGAATGAAAAGTGTGATGCAAAAGTTCTTTCTGATTTTGACAACTCATGTTAGCCATATAATTCAGTTAAACTGCATGCCGAAAGAAGAAGCTTAGTGTTGTCCCGGCTCCCCAAAATCATTTACAGCGAGTCATGGCTTAAGGGTCAAATTCTTCAAATGTGCAGAATAACAAAAAAGCAAAACTAAAGTAAGCGCCATAAAAGCACAGTGCAATAAGACGAGACATATCTATTCAGTTTGTATCAGTGTTTGTTTGCACCGTTTTGACAGTTTAAGTCATTTTATAGCCAACATCCTATCAGATACAGACGCAATAACCTGAGAGCAATGAAAAGCTCTTGCCCTGAGATTGGACTTAACTTGGTAGCAACGTGCGTCAAGTGAAGTGCATATAACCATGTGCATAAATATGGATCATATGGATTTATGAGTGCGACAGCAGAAAGGAGGAGGTATAGAGCACTGAAGTCAGAGTTATGGGAGTGAATGGTGGATTTATGCTGCCTTTTGTTACATGTAAATGCTCTGTTTACTAGTTTGTCTCTGCATTCATCATCGTTATAAGAAAAACAGCAAAACTGGCATGCGCAGATAGAAAAAGAATATATGCTAATGCTATAGCTTTGGAGTAAATGTAACACTACTGAATTGATGAGATTGAAGCTTGAAACTGAAACTTATGTTCAGTTTCATGAGGCATGTCACCAAAGTAATATAGCGCGGTGAGTGAGCCCATGCGACACAGGGAGAATGTGAGGAAGTGCACCTGTTTTATACGAGAGGGAAAGACAGACAAAAGTTCCAAAAGTGGAACTGACTGCTGCTGCGTCTGTAGCCTATGGCAAAGGTTTGCAGACTGCCGTCTCTAGCTCTCTCTCTGACAATAATAACCAGTCTTAATGGATGTGTTTGCTGTTCTTGGTCTTTAATCAGACAGTTACTGCTGCTGATCTGGGACTAGGATCAATTTCGGGACAATCTTTGCTAGATTCGTGTGACTATAGATTTCACACTGTCCTGATTTTTTCAGGACGTATGGTCGGCCTAAATGGGAGCCACTTAGGAAAAGTCAAATATATTATCCATACTATTGAACTATGAAAGGAATCACTTTCCCAGGGCTCCACCTCACTCTCAACTTTTGCACTCATTACACTTACTTATTACGCACCAGCACTTTTCAGTCCCACTTTAAAGGATGGATCGATGCTGGGTTGTGTGAGGTCTTGAGAGAACGGCCAGACCTTTGATATGTAGAGGCACCAGAGGACACGAGTAGCAAAGCAATGGACCTGACGAATACAGACATAGAGAGAGTGTAGTGTCCTGCAGACGGTGTATAGATATAGTTTTATATAACTTTAGTCTTTAAAATAAAAGACATTGTTCACTGAAGGCAGCAAAAACTAAACTGAGAAGAAAAAAAAATCAAGGTGGATCTACTCGTTTTAATGGACAATCTTCAAAGGTGAGACTGAATATTTGTTCCAGCACATAATCTGTATCACAACAAAATATATACCTACAGACTGTATTTTTTTTTAATAACAAAATGTAATTCCCATCTGCGTCAAAAGTAATAGTCCTAGAACAAATACTGATAATTGTATGTGGATAACTCCACAAAGGAATCAATACTTAGTAGTAGAAATACAGATATCAAACCTGGCAGCAGAGTCAAAAGCCTGGCCTCTGCTCAGCTCAACATGTAATTGGTAAATGGAGCCCAAGCGACCCGGAGTACGTATTGATCCACCAAATTAGACCATTTTCTCAATGTGCCATTTGCTGTGATTCAGTGACAGTAGGAGCTACTTTCTGGACTATTTAGTTCACAATTGCAAAAAATAATAGAACACGTACAGAGCACACAGTGAGGCTAATGGGAGAAAGCAATTGTTATTTTTGTCAGTTCTGCGCCATGTATTGCACAGTTGTATTTGAAACAAAGACCAGCAGCCAATCAAATCTTTCTGAGGTCACAGTCTCGCTCCTTTGCCCCCTTAATATCCAACAGGCCTCTGTGGACGGTCTCATTCATCGTTGAGAGCAGATTCACTGCCACCACACAGCTGTTTCATTGCCTCTTATCAGAGTACAGTAGCTCCAGCGCATAAAGTGCCCTCTACAAGTGAGTCAAAGCCAAAACTTGAGCCTAATCCAAAGCTGTATCTAAAAGAGAAAACTAAACATGAGCTTAAAATGACAGCCGGGGTCCAAGTCAGCACTATTTCAAGCAAAATAAGAGGTCTCATCTTTCAAAACAAGAAGGTCAGGTGTTCAGTCCTCAACACAGAGCCAAAAAAACAACCCTAATGCCAAGGTGAACATTTCGCTGTGGCGTTCTTGGGGAAAAATAGACGATGTTTTAACTCTGCATGGTAAAGGTAGAATGTTAGATGTTATTTGTGTTCAAACATAGAGACATATGGAGAAGGATGAAAACTCAGAGAGAGGACGCTTCACAGGGAGCTTTGTACTACTCTGTTCCCCTGTAGAGAAGACGGAGAATAAAGGCAAGAGCACGGGGTAGGGAAGAAGAAAAAGTCAGACTACAAACAGACTAGAGAGGAGCTTTTGTGTTTACAGTCGAGACATGAAGACATAAACAAGGTCATGATCATGTAGAGTAGAAGGGCACCGGAACGAGGCAACGCACCAACCAAACATTCAGACAGATTCAGTCGAATAAATGCTAAATGTGAATGAAAATAGAAGGATTGTCAAAGGGATCGAGGTCTTTGCGCCAAAAGCAATCACAGGAATCTGAACAGACGCAGATATAGGCCTCGAGATGTAAGATTTCTGAGAATTTCATGGCACCCGGGAAGCTTTTATAAACTCCACATCGAGAAATAAAATGGTACTGCGCGGTGTCAGAAACAAAAAGACAGTAATGTTAAAGGAACAGGCCAACATTTTTACATACTGAGATATGTTTATGATAGCTTAGACGAGTTGATGAGAAGATGTTGTTAGCATTTGACCTCTGCCTGCATATTCCTATAGCTCCAAATGGGGTGAAGTTAGAGACGACCACGCTCCTCCATGGGCACGCACAAAGACCAGACAGGTACGCATCAACTTGTCTAAGCTCAGGTAAAAACATATCACAGTATGTAAAAACGGTGGCCTGCTCCGAAACGATTTCCAATATTTGGGAAAGATAGCAAAGTGAATGATGCTATGTTGCCTGAGTTCGAATGCAGAAATGGGTAACGCTTTAGAATACGGCCCGGTAATTAACAGGTAATTACGGTGGTACATCCCTGGTACTTACAGAGGTAATTAACAGGTAATTACGGTGGTACATCCCTGGTACTTACAGAGGTAATTAACAGGTAATAACGGTGGTAAATCCCTGGTACTTACAGAGGTAATTAACAGGTAATTACGGTGGTAAATCCCTGGTACTTACAGAGGTAATTAACAGGTAATTACGGTGGTAAATCCCTGGTACTTACAGAGGTAATTAACAGGTAATTACGGTGGTACATCCCTGGTACTTACAGAGGTAATTAACAGGTAATTACGGTGGTACATCCCTGGTACTTACAGAGGTAATTAACACGTAATTACGGTGGTAAATCCCTGGTACTTACAGAGGTAATTAACAGGTAATTACGGTGGTACATCCCTGGTACTTACAGAGGTAATTACTATGTAGTTGCAGTGGTACATTCCTGGTAATTACAGAGGTGTGTTTAGGTAACTTAAGTGGTAGTAACTAGGTACTTTTAGTGGTAAGACCTAGACCATCAGTGATATATAGTAAGAATGGGCTTATGTGGGTTATGATAGCTGGTACTGATATGATGGTTGCTTATGATTATGATGACTTTGTGAATAAACAAAAAGTAATACATTTAATAACACATGAGTCTCTTTATTTTGATGAAAACACAGAGAAAGCAAGAAAAACATGTATACATTTATTACAAATGACTGTAGATAACCAGTAATTAATACAGCAACCCCACAGACTTACCAGTTACAACACTTGTAATTACCAGGTAATTAACACAACTCACGGGCCGTATTCTAAAGCGAGACAAAGCTGGTAACTACCAATGACTTACCAGTTACAACACTTGTAATTACCAGGTAATTAACACCACTCACGGGCCGTATTCTAAAGCGAGACAAAGCTGGTAACTACCAAGGACTTACCAGTGACAACACTTGTAACTACCAGGTAATTAACACAACTCACGGGCCGTATTCTAAAGCGAGACAAAGCTGGTAACTACCAAGGACTTACCAGTTACAACACTTGTAATTACCAGGTAATTAACACAACTCACGGGCCGTATTCTAAAGCGAGACAAAGCTGGTAACTACCAAGGACTTACCAGTGACAACACTTGTAATTACCAGGTAATTAACACAACTCACGGGCTGTATTCTAAAGCGAGACAAAGCTGGTAACTACCTAGACTTACCAGTTACAACACTTGTAATTACCAGGTAATTAACACAACTCACGGGCCGTATTCTAAAGCGAGACAAAGCTAGTATCTATAAGGACTTACCAGTTACTACACTTGTAATTACCAGGTAATTAACACAACTCACGGGCCGTATTCTAAAGCGAGACAAAGCTGGTAACTACCAAGGACTTACCAGTGACAACACTTGTAATTACCAGGTAATTAACACAACTCACGGGCTGTATTCTAAAGCGAGACAAAGCTGGTAACTACCTAGACTTACCAGTTACAACACTTGTAATTACCAGGTAATTAACACAACTCACGGGCCGTATTCTAAAGCGAGACAAAGCTGGTAACTACCAAGGACTTACCAGTTACAACACTTGTAATTACCAGGTAATTAACACAACTCACGGGCCGTATTCTAAAGCGAGACAAAGCTGGTAACTACCAGGGACTTACCAGTTAGAACACTTGTAATTACCAGGTAATTAACACAACTCACGGGCCGTATTCTAAAGCGAGACAAAGCTGGTAACTACCAAGGACTTACCAGTTACAACACTTGTAATTACCAGGTAATTAACACAACTCACGGGCCGTATTCTAAAGTGAGACAAAGCTGGTAACTACCAAGGACTTACCACTTACAACACTTGTAATTACCAGGTAATTAACACAACTCACGGGCCGTATTCTAAAGCGAGACAAAGCTGGTAACTACCAAGGACTTACCAGTTAGAACACTTGTAATTACCAGGTAATTAACACAACTCACGGGCCATATTCTAAAGCGAGACAAAGCTGGTAACTACCAAGGACTTACCAGTTACAACACTTGTAATTACCAGGTAATTAACACAACTCACGGGCCGTATTCTAAAGCGAGACAAAGCTGGTATGTCCCAAGACTTACCAGTTACAACAGTTGTAATTACCAGGTAATTAGCAGGTAAGTTTGTAAGCTGTTAAGTTGCATTACTTACCAGTTACATCACTTGTAATTACCAGGGACATTTCAGGATTTTTGACATGGGGCCTCATCTCCTAGTTATCCAGAGTGTTGTTGATTTCTGGAGATATATTTACTTTTTAATTCAAGCAGTCCTTATATTTTAAGAGTTTAGTGGTGCTAGGCTAGTGCTGGGCTAAAATCAACAGCACTCTGGATAATTAGGAAATTATGCCCTATGTCAAAAATCCTGAAAAATCCCTTAAACAGAACTCAGGGGCCATATTCTATATCGAGACAAAGCTGAAAAGTTCCAAGATTTACCAGTTACAACACTTGTAATTACCAGGTAATTAACAGACCTCACGGGCCACCTCACGCGAGACAAAGATGGCAAGTCCGAAGACTTACCAGTTGCAACACCTGTATTTAGCCAGAAATAACGGGCAATTAACAGTAAGGTTAAGTTTTCAACAGGAGTCTCTGAACAACGTGTTCTCAAGATCCTGCCTGCGGGTCCATAAGCCTGGTTTCCATCAACAAAAAACAGCAATTCTTCTTCTGGTTCTGAGGCTTCTTATTTTCTTTGGTAGCCAAGGAGAGGAGCCTGCGATTCCACCGAATGGACTGTGGACTTAACAACTTCATTCAGTCGTCAGTTGTCCTCACACTGGCGGGGTAGATACAGGTGAAGGTTACCTCTGCAATACATAATGTTTATAAAGTAATTGCGTGTTGAACATTATTCTGTTCTAACAGCAGGTGGATAGCATTATCACTTACATTTGTTTTGACCCATCGGTGTGCCTCTTCTTGGAAGCAGGACCTAAAAAATGTAAGTGGAAGATGTAATTTTAGTTGCAAAGGTTTCTATATTTTAAACTTGTAATGAAGTTCACATAAATACATAGACTATTTTTATTTATGGCCGAGATTATCACATTTATTTCTGTTTAGTGGATTTTGTGTGTGTGTGTGTGTGTGTGTGTGTGTGTGTGTTGGGGGGTCTTGCAATTGTAATCGCAATTGATCACATTTAATCCTGCTTCATTACGTAAATGTATCTTCTGTGAACTATAAGGAGAGTGTTCCTAACGTGTGCACACCTGAACTATGGCAATGCAAAGCTCCAGGTTAGGAACCACTGCTTTAGGCAACAGTTTGTGCTTCCTACTATACATTTAGTCCATCTGTGTCACACACTCACAAATTATTAGGATCCAATTTGTATACACGTGTGCCTTAGTCCATGTAAATGCGACCACATGAAAGAAAATAACCCCCAAATAAGTTTGTCTAGGGCCAGCTAAATGCTTCAGTGAAATTAAAATAACAAACAGCTTTAGCAAGTGCATTACATTTACTCACTTTTAAAGTGAAGAGCTGAGAATCTTTCAGGGAATGCTTCTCATCCTCACATGGAAAATGGTCCAAATCTACACTGCGCTTCTAATGTCAGTGCACGGGCGGCCTCAGGTCTACTGTAACAAAACTTTTAACAACATGCACATGTGTAAATACTTTAGTCATAGATGAGAGGTAAACAAATTAAACCTTACTCAAATCTACTTACATTCTGACTGAGTCTTTGTCAAAGTGTGTGCTTCATTTCCCTGCATTCTTCTTTTCCGCATAATGCACGACATACTGGTGGATACTGGAAAGCCTTCATGTCTTCATCCTCACAGGCCTTTAGATCACAGTACCTTCTCTGGTATTTGTAAAATGGACAAACAGGATACTGAGGTGAGGACACTTAACCTTCCCACAACTATTGCAAAAGTCACTTTACCTTCTTCTTTGTGCATATCACTGAATTCCAATGTAGTAAGATGTTGTTGCTAGAGATGATTCTCTAGTTGTGCAGACCCTGTAGACAATGTGGGGGAAGTGTCTTGCCCAAGGGCACAACAGCAGCATGTACCTGTGGGAGCTGGGGTCATCTAGGTAAAAAGGAGAGAGTAAAGAATTAGCCCCATTCCCATTTGTGACAGTTTTATGTCAAACACCAAAAGAAACTGTCCTTTTTCTTAAATTAATTCCAATAGAATTCTCAGATTAAATTAAACAGATAAATGTAATGCACAGGGATGGCCTGGTCAACCAGCTGCTCTTGCTTTCTGCTCAAAGACAAGAGTATCTGGGACTTTTCTCACAGCCAATCATTCAACACATTTTATAAATCGATCCAATCAGAGACGCCAGTTTGTAAATGAAGACTCTCAAATCACATCGCATTCAGAACAAACTTTATCACTTCTGTTACCTGCAATTAAAATAATTAAGCGTTTTTCCTGATTTGACACAAGATGAGTGCAATATTTGACAATTAAGTGTAGTGGGATGGGTCGGCAATGGCATGTTCTCCAGATTACATGTTTCTCCCATCCTGCGAACAATCTACACATTTGTGTGTGAATTGGAGAAGCGCGTTAGCTAGCTGGCTCAAGATCCAGTGCAAGCAGGAAAAAGAGGCAAAAGAAACCCCAAAACACAACAAACAGATCTCAGAATCGATTTGATTCTACATTATCTTAAAAAGGGACCATTGTACTCGTTTATATTCCATCCTTTAAGGCCCCGTTTATTTTGGATCAGCACTTTTACTCAAAGATCATTTTAGAATCATTTCTTGCTTAAGCCCTAATAAGTATCACGGAGTTAAATTCTCAAAACTCTGCCTGTTTGCGCCTCTGCACAGACGGAGGGGGGCGGGCGGAGCGTCTCGGTGCTGGTGTTACGTTAAGGGGCAGACAGCGTTTAGGATTTATGGAGACAATGCTGAAAACAGCGATATTAACGTTACTTGCACTTTACAGAGGCTAATTGCGTGCATATTTAATTAGGTCCTCGCGGTCATTTGTAAGGATTTTTCTTGTAAGACTCGGGCGGATGTGCGTCACGGTCGCCGTTTAAAAAAAATGAGCGGGAAAGGTCAGACGCTACGCTTTATCGACTAACAGTACAGTCTGAAGCATAAATAATTCTCCTGGGTCAAACTACCTGCAAACTAAAGTCAGAAATATCATTTCGTTGGATATTAATGAAGTATATTACCTTATTTCGGTGGCTTAGGTGGTCTACGTTGCTTCACTTCAGCTCCCACAGCAGCGCACTGCGGCTGCGCAGAACCAAAACGTAACTCCATCGAGGTACGCAAGCGTCATGACGTCATGACGCTCGCGTCCACAGACTCCACCATAGACTCCACACTGCGCTGAAGAGCATAGATCTGCAGCCTGAATAAGGTAGTATGCTTTATTAATATCCAACGATATGACATGTCTGACTTCCGTTTGCAGGTAGTTTGACCCAGGAGAATTATTTATGCTTCAGACTGTACTGTTAGTCGATAAAGCGTAGCGTCTGACCTTTCCCGCTCATTTTTTTTAAACGGCGACCGTGACGCACATCCGCCCGAGTCTTACAAGAAAAATCCTTACAAATGACCGCGAGGACCTAATTAAATATGCACGCAATTAGCCTCTGTAAAGTGCAAGTAACGTTAATATCGCTGTTTTCAGCATTGTCTCCATAAATCCTAAACGCTGTCTGCCCCTTAACGTAACACCAGCACCGAGACGCTCCGCCCGCCCCCCTCCGTCTGTGCAGAGGCGCAAACAGGCAAAGTTTTGAGAATTTAACTCCGTGATACTTATTAGGGCTTAAGCAAGAAATGATTCTAAAATGATCTTTGAGTAAAAGTGCTGATCCAAAATAAACGGGGCCTTAAAGGATGGAATATAAACGAGTACAATGGTCCCTTTTTAAGATAATGTAGAATCAAATCGATTCTGAGATCTGTTTGTTGTGTTTTGGGGTTTCTTTTGCCTCTTTTTCCTGCTTGCACTGGATCTTGAGCCAGCTAGCTAACGCGCTTCTCCAATTCACACACAAATGTGTAGATTGTTCGCAGGATGGGAGAAACATGTAATCTGGAGAACATGCCATTGCCGACCCATCCCACTACACTTAATTGTCAAATATTGCACTCATCTTGTGTCAAATCAGGAAAAACGCTTAATTATTTTAATTGCAGGTAACAGAAGTGATAAAGTTTGTTCTGAATGCGATGTGATTTGAGAGTCTTCATTTACAAACTGGCGTCTCTGATTGGATCGATTTATAAAATGTGTTGAATGATTGGCTGTGAGAAAAGTCCCAGATACTCTTGTCTTTGAGCAGAAAGCAAGAGCAGCTGGTTGACCAGGCCATCCCTGTGCATTACATTTATCTGTTTAATTTAATCTGAGAATTCTATTGGAATTAATTTAAGAAAAAGGACAGTTTCTTTTGGTGTTTGACATAAAACTGT
The DNA here is from genome assembly GCF_951799975.1 of Gobius niger. NCBI lineage: Eukaryota > Metazoa > Chordata > Actinopteri > Gobiiformes > Gobiidae > Gobius > Gobius niger. The sequence goes on from NC_136852.1 coordinate 24,102,049, forward strand.
CACAAATGGGAATGGGGCTAATTCTTTACTCTCTCCTTTTTACCTAGATGACCCCAGCTCCCACAGGTACATGCTGCTGTTGTGCCCTTGGGCAAGACACTTCCCCCACATTGTCTACAGGGTCTGCACAACTAGAGAATCATCTCTAGCAACAACATCTTACTACATTGGAATTCAGTGATATGCACAAAGAAGAAGGTAAAGTGACTTTTGCAATAGTTGTGGGAAGGTTAAGTGTCCTCACCTCAGTATCCTGTTTGTCCATTTTACAAATACCAGAGAAGGTACTGTGATCTAAAGGCCTGTGAAGATGAAGACATGAAGGCTTTCCAGTATCCACCAGTATGTCGTGCATTATGCGGAAAAGAAGAATGCAGGGAAATGAAGCACACACTTTGACAAAGACTCAGTCAGAATGTAAGTAGATTTGAGTAAGGTTTAATTTGTTTACCTCTCATCTATGACTAAAGTATTTACACATGTGCATGTTGTTAAAAGTTTTGTTACAGTAGACCTGAGGCCGCCCGTGCACTGACATTAGAAGCGCAGTGTAGATTTGGACCATTTTCCATGTGAGGATGAGAAGCATTCCCTGAAAGATTCTCAGCTCTTCACTTTAAAAGTGAGTAAATGTAATGCACTTGCTAAAGCTGTTTGTTATTTTAATTTCACTGAAGCATTTAGCTGGCCCTAGACAAACTTATTTGGGGGTTATTTTCTTTCATGTGGTCGCATTTACATGGACTAAGGCACACGTGTATACAAATTGGATCCTAATAATTTGTGAGTGTGTGACACAGATGGACTAAATGTATAGTAGGAAGCACAAACTGTTGCCTAAAGCAGTGGTTCCTAACCTGGAGCTTTGCATTGCCATAGTTCAGGTGTGCACACGTTAGGAATACTCTCCTTATAGTTCACAGAAGATACATTTACGTAATGAAGCAGGATTAAATGTGATCAATTGCGATTACAATTGCAAGACCCCCCAACACACACACACACACACACACAAAATCCACTAAACAGAAATAAATGTGATAATCTCGGCCATAAATAAAAATAGTCTATGTATTTATGTGAACTTCATTACAAGTTTAAAATATAGAAACCTTTGCAACTAAAATTACATCTTCCACTTACATTTTTTAGGTCCTGCTTCCAAGAAGAGGCACACCGATGGGTCAAAACAAATGTAAGTGATAATGCTATCCACCTGCTGTTAGAACAGAATAATGTTCAACACGCAATTACTTTATAAACATTATGTATTGCAGAGGTAACCTTCACCTGTATCTACCCCGCCAGTGTGAGGACAACTGACGACTGAATGAAGTTGTTAAGTCCACAGTCCATTCGGTGGAATCGCAGGCTCCTCTCCTTGGCTACCAAAGAAAATAAGAAGCCTCAGAACCAGAAGAAGAATTGCTGTTTTTTGTTGATGGAAACCAGGCTTATGGACCCGCAGGCAGGATCTTGAGAACACGTTGTTCAGAGACTCCTGTTGAAAACTTAACCTTACTGTTAATTGCCCGTTATTTCTGGCTAAATACAGGTGTTGCAACTGGTAAGTCTTCGGACTTGCCATCTTTGTCTCGCGTGAGGTGGCCCGTGAGGTCTGTTAATTACCTGGTAATTACAAGTGTTGTAACTGGTAAATCTTGGAACTTTTCAGCTTTGTCTCGATATAGAATATGGCCCCTGAGTTCTGTTTAAGGGATTTTTCAGGATTTTTGACATAGGGCATAATTTCCTAATTATCCAGAGTGCTGTTGATTTTAGCCCAGCACTAGCCTAGCACCACTAAACTCTTAAAATATAAGGACTGCTTGAATTAAAAAGTAAATATATCTCCAGAAATCAACAACACTCTGGATAACTAGGAGATGAGGCCCCATGTCAAAAATCCTGAAATGTCCCTGGTAATTACAAGTGATGTAACTGGTAAGTAATGCAACTTAACAGCTTACAAACTTACCTGCTAATTACCTGGTAATTACAAGTGTTGTAACTGGTAAGTCCTTGGTAGTTACCAGCTTTGTCTCGCTTTAGAATACGGCCCGTGAGTTGTGTTAATTACCTGGTAATTACAAGTGTTGTAACTGGTAAGTCTAGGTAGTTACCAGCTTTGTCTCGCTTTAGAATACGGCCCGTGAGTTGTGTTAATTACCTGGTAGTTACAAGTGTTGTCACTGGTAAGTCCTTGGTAGTTCCCAGCTTTGTCTCTCTTTAGAATACGGCCCGTGAGTTGTGTTAATTACCTGGTAATTACAAGTGTTGTAACTGGTAAGTCCTTGGTAGTTACCAGCTTTGTCTCACTTTAGAATACGGCCCGTGAGTTGTGTTAATTACCTGGTAATTACAAGTGTTGTAACTGGTAAGTCTAGGTAGTTACCAGCTTTGTCTCGCTTTAGAATACGGCCCGTGAGTTGTGTTAATTACCTGGTAATTACAAGTGTTCTAACTGGTAAGTCCTTGGTAGTTACCAGCTTTGTCTCGCTTTAGAATACGGCCCGTGAGTTGTGTTAATTACCTGGTAATTACAAGTGTTGTAACTGGTAAGTCATTGGTAGTTACCAGCTTTGTCTCACTTTAGAATACGGCCCGTGAGTTGTGTTAATTACCTGGTAATTACAAGTGTTGTAACTGGTAAGTCATTGGTAGTTACCAGCTTTGTCTCACTTTAGAATACGGCCCGTGAGTTGTGTTAATTACCTGGTAATTACAAGTGTTGTAACTGGTAAGTCCTTGGTAGTTAGCAGCTTTGTCTCACTTTAGAATACGGCCCGTGAGTTGTGTTAATTACCTGGTAATTACAAGTGTTGTAACTGTTAAGTCCTTGGTAGTTACCAGCTTTGTCTCGCTTTAGAATACGGCCCGTGAGTTGTGTTAATTACCTGGTAGTTACAAGTGTTGTCACTGGTAAGTCCTTGGTAGTTACCAGCTTTGTCTCGCTTTAGAATACGGCCCGTGAGTTGTGTTAATTACCTGGTAATTACAAGTGTTGTAACTGGTAAGTCCTTGGTAGTTACCAGCTTTGTCTCGCTTTAGAATACGGCCCGTGAGTTGTGTTAATTACCTGGTAATTACAAGTGTTGTAACTGGTAAGTCTAGGTAGTTACCAGCTTTGTCTCGCTTTAGAATACGGCCCGTGAGTTGTGTTAATTACCTGGTAATTACAAGTGTTGTAACTGGTAAGTCTAGGTAGTTACCAGCTTTGTCTCGCTTTAGAATACGGCCCGTGAGTTGTGTTAATTACCTGGTAATTACAAGTGTTGTAACTGGTAAGTCATTGGTAGTTACCAGCTTTGTCTCACTTTAGAATACGGCCCGTGAGTTGTGTTAATTACCTGGTAATTACAAGTGTTGTAACTGGTAAGTCATTGGTAGTTACCAGCTTTGTCTCACTTTAGAATACGGCCCGTGAGTTGTGTTAATTACCTGGTAATTACAAGTGTTGTAACTGGTAAGTCCTTGGTAGTTACCAGCTTTGTCTCGCTTTAGAATACGGCCCGTGAGTTGTGTTAATTACCTGGTAGTTACAAGTGTTGTCACTGGTAAGTCCTTGGTAGTTACCAGCTTTGTCTCGCTTTAGAATACGGCCCGTGAGTTGTGTTAATTACCTGGTAATTACAAGTGTTGTAACTGGTAAGTCATTGGTAGTTACCAGCTTTGTCTCGCTTTAGAATACGGCCCGTGAGTTGTGTTAATTACCTGGTAATTACAAGTGTTTTAACTGGTAAGTCTGTGGGGTTGCTGTATTAATTACTGGTTATCTACAGTCATTTGTAATAAATGTATAAATGTTTTTCTTGCTTTCTCTGTGTTTTCATCAAAATAAAGAGACTCATGTGTTATTAAATGTATTACTTTTTGTTTATTCACAAAGTCATCATAATCATAAGCAACCATCATATCAGTACCAGCTATCATAACCCACATAAGCCCATTCTTACTATATATCACTGATGGTCTAGGTCTTACCACTAAAAGTACCTAGTTACTACCACTTAAGTTACCTAAACACACCTCTGTAATTACCAGGAATGTACCACTGCAACTACATAGTAATTACCTCTGTAAGTACCAGGGATGTACCACTGTAATTACCTGTTAATTACCTCTGTAAGTACCAGGGATGTACCACCGTAATTACCTGTTAATTACCTCTGTAAGTACCAGGGATTTACCACCGTAATTACCTGTTAATTACCTCTGTAAGTACCAGGGATGTACCACCGTAATTACCTGTTAATTACCTCTGTAAGTACCAGGGATGTACCACCGTAATTACCTGTTAATTACCTCTGTAAGTACCAGGGATGTACCACCGTAATTACCTGTTAATTACCGGGCCGTATTCTAAAGCGTTACCCAGAAATGTTCCACAGTCCAACAGTTAGTGCCAAAGATATGCAATTTTCCCATGGACCTTAAAGTTACGAGGTCAATGGGAAACACACAGTCACCTCTGATAGTAAAAATGTGTGGTGTAGTGTCAAACTGGCTCTTGACGCAGCGTCTCTCCTCCTCACCCCCCCGTAGGTCACAACCACTCACCCAGGCTCTGACACTATCTACTAGATTGCTCCGGCGACAGTAAAACACCTTTATTATCTCAACTCAATTCTTGTAAGAAAAGCCACATAATTTGTCGATACAAAGATGAATGAGATAGGTGAGGAGTCTGCGCCTAAATCTGCTATGACAGATTCATATTTCACTCTGAGAGCCTAGGCCCCTGCTGAATCTGAAATAGGTGTCACACACAGAATCGCAGCCCCGTAGACTTCAGTGTTTGTTGTTTAAGTAATACCACAGTGATGCCCTGAGGCAGCAACGAAATCAGAGCAGTATGTTGGGTTTGTTTCTCACGGAATGTATTCCTTTTTTACAGAGGAAGCGACGGCGGTCTGTTTGTTTTTGATGTAATGGTTCTGGGATACAAGAACTGTTACTCATCTCAAAGGCAAAAGGCGTTTTTGCATTTATTTCCCTAATAAATATAAAAGTACATATCTTGACACATTATGACACATGCTATTAGCTGTGAAAACCAGAGTCTGAACTTTCCATCTTCAGTCCTTGTTTCAAGCTTGTTTGCTTTCATTCGGGCAGCTGCAGCTGAATTGTTCGGTCATTTATAGTCTGCCTTGTACAAGTCAGCATTAAAGAGTCTTCCTTACAACCATATTGTAGCTGTCAGATATTTGAGACAATTTTTTTTATGGAGTATCTGTCTCTTGGTAGTTTTAAACCAATGGAGCGTAGTGTTCGTGAGAAGACCAGATGGAGACACACTCTCATACGTCCCACTTTAGATCAGCTCCAGCAGCAGATGAGAGGACAGTCCAAGGACCAGACACAGGGACAGACCAGAGCCTCTGGCTGAGTGAAAGATGATACAGAGTTCAGCTCATGTGAGAAGTGCCTTCAAAATGACAGCGCTGTAGGCCCACTTACACTTTTACATGTAGCTAACTAAACAGAACGTTTTGACGGAATATGATATCTGAGAATTAATATGTGTTTAATTCAAGAGTCTGATCGAACCAAAACAATATTACAAAACAGACTTTGTAGGCATTTTTAAGACAGACTGAACAAGGCATTTATGACAGTGCAATGTTCAGCCCAATCTTTATGTATATATTTATCTATTTGGATTTTAATATTTGTAGAAATTAATGAATTTAGTGAATATGATCTGACTTCCCCTAGGTTTGTGGAAGTGAATCGCCTTCGGTGTCTGTCTCACCCTTCCCTGTACTCTTGTCCTCACCGTCCTCTCTCCTCACTGTCCTCTGTCCTCCCTGTCCTCTGTCCTCCCTGTCCTCTGTCCTCACTGTCCTCTGTCCTCTGTCCTCACTGTCCTCTGTCCTCCCTGTTCTCTCTCCTCACTGTCCTCTGTCCTCACTGTCCTCTGTCCTCCCTGTTCTCTCTCCTCCCTGTCCTGTGTCCTCCCTGTCCTCTGTCCTCCCTGTCCTCTGTCCTCCCTGTTCTCTCTTCTCACTGTCCTCTGTCCTCACTGTCCTCTGTCCTCACTGTCCTCTGTCCTCCCTGTTCTCTCTCCTCCCTGTTCTCTCTCCTCACTGTCCTCTGTCCTCCCTGTCCTCTGTCCTCCCTGTTCTCTCTCCTCACTGTCCTCTGTCCTCCCTGTCCTCTGTCCTCTCTCCTCCCTGTCCTCTGTCCTCCCTGTTCTCTCTTCTCACTGTCCTCTGTCCTCCCTGTCCTCTGTCCTCCCTGTCCTCTGTCCTCTCTCCTCACTGTTCTCTCTCCTCACTGTCCTCTGTCCTCCCTGTCCTCTCTCCTCCCTGTCCTCTGTCCTCCCTGTCCTCTGTCCTCTCTCCTCCCTGTCCTCTGTCCTCCCTGTTCTCTCTTCTCACTGTCCTCTGTCCTCCCTGTCCTCTGTCCTCCCTGTTCTCTCTCCTCACTGTCCTCTGTCCTCCCTGTCCTCTGTCCTCTCTCCTCACTGTTCTCTCTCCTCACTGTCCTGTGTCCTCCCTGTCCTCTGTCCTCTCTCCTCCCTGTCCTCTGTCCTCCCTGTCCTCTGTCCTCTGTCCTCTCTCCTCCCTGTCCTCTGTCCTCCCTGTCCTCTGTCCTCTCTCCTCCCTGTCCTCTGTCCTCTGTCCTCTCTCCTCCCTGTCCTCTGTCCTCTGTCCTCTCTCCTCCCTGTCCTCTGTCCTCCCTGTTCTCTCTTCTCACTGTCCTCTGTCCTCCCTGTTCTCTCTCCTCACTGTCCTCTGTCCTCCCTGTCCTCTGTCCTCTCTCCTCACTGTTCTCTCTCCTCACTGTCCTCTGTCCTCCCTGTCCTCTCTCCTCACTGTCCTCTGTCCTCACTGTCCTCTCTCCTCACTGTCCTCTGTCCTCTCTCCTCACTGTCCTCTCTCCTCACTGTCCTCTGTACTCCCTGTCCTCTGTCCTCCCTGTTCTCTCTCCTCACTGTCCTCTGTGTAAGTAGAGTAAACAGATATCTGGTAGAGAGCTTTGAAAGAAATCAATGTATTTCTTTTTTAAATGTGCAGCTGACATGCGTGTATTATAACTGCATGGAAATATTCATAAAAATATGTAATGTATGTTACTTGCTTCTTTGTGCCAGTTTTCCTGTGTGGTAAAGCAAGATCATTTAGTCATTGCTAAATTATTGGAACTGGGCATTGCTTTGCTTATACTGTACCTTTTCCTTACCCGGTTTGGAGAAAACAAATGTGTCACTGGACAAAGGAGACTTTATTTGTACGGCTTTGCTGGCGCGAAGCCTGAGCGTGTCTGAGTGGCTGCTGATTATGAAGCTGCATCAAACTCAAGAGACAGTGCCGCACAAGTGGTTGCCATGGAGACTGTTGACAACTTAAAACGGGGAAGCCATAGCTCTGACACGTTTGCCGTCATTTGGCGAAAAAATAAATGAGCAAACAACACATGGGCCTTTGTAGCCCTCCTAAGGTTTATCTCAACTTCCGTCCTACCATCGCAAGTGCTTTGTGTATTTTTCACACCGCATGAAGTATCTCCGGGGCGACTTCAATGAGTTAGACGCAAGGAATGAATTAGAGCGTCTAAGTACAGGAGCCACATCACTAATTAAAATTACTCTTATTACCGTTATCTTTGCTTTTTCCCTTGACAACGCTATCTGCCAAACTGCTGTCTTTATTACAAAAAATTATGCAGAGTGTACTTGTGCAGAGTTGGCAGAAAAGAAAACAAGCACTGGCAGGAGACCTTGAAGGAGTGTGCATGCAATAATTAATGTTAATTTAATTAGCTCGCTGTATTTTCATTGGTTATTAGCATCATTATCTGGAAGAAACTACGACATTTCAACTAGGGCTGCACGATTTGGAAGGAAAAGGGGGAAAAAACATGTAAGTATTGTGATCATACTTCTCTTATAGGGCTATTTGGGCATTATCAAATACTTTCATTCGTTGCTTTGATTCCTATTTTTGTCGAAACCCTAATTCAAGTGTGTGCTTATATTCACATCGCACTGTGTATTCTACGACTTCATAGCGAGAGCGTAACATGAAGCGGTGTTTATCTGTAGATTCCACTGTTTTATAGTCCGTCTGCAGTGTGCTCCAAATGTGCCAAATCAACAGACTAATCGGATATTAACAATCTTCCAAACTGGAAATGGAAGTTTGGCGCTTAATTACAGCTTTAGGAATAAAGTTAGAACACTAATGAATAAAAGATTTATGAGAGATATGAGCGTGAGTTCGAACGTGGGTATAAATACTGTCGTTTCTTCTGTCATTATATTATGTTGCTGTTTTGTTAAGTTGTGGGATTTATTCATTTCTCACTTAGCAAGTGAGAAAGACAAAACATGTTTTAGAAAGAAAAAAAACAGTGAGGCCAATGTCACAAAACACAGACGAGACAGAAACATGGAGAAATGAAGATTAGAGAAGTAATGGAAATGGTATAAGTGAAGAATGATTTCCTATCACGTAAGCAGTGATAGACTCTTGACCAAAGTCTTTTTCTCTTATATGTATATTTCGGCATTCACAAAGCATTAAAGGTGCACATATGGAACTTTTTATGCGAGATACTTGTACATGAAAGATACATGACCTTGCAGTGACTCAGTGGCTGTATGAGTGGTTACTTTTGACCATGAAACACTCCAGGATCAATTGTTTTGTAGGTTTTCTGGTGAGAGGATCCATCAGCCGTGGAAACCTTCACAACAAGTGATCCTGAAGCGTCCTAGAGACCACTCACACAGCTGCTGGGTCATTACAAAGTCAAATACACACAAATACAAACTTGATAATGCACTTTTTATGTGACAATACTTCTATGTTTAGTGGTGATGCCATCCTATAAATACATAATGAGAAAATGCTAATCACTTTCTATCTTCATTAGGACACAGGCCCTCTTCCAGAGTCTCAGTTCTGATCTTTATTCCTCCCCCTCTCCTCACCAGCGGGATCTGTGCCCTCTGACAGTGGGGGGCAGGCTGTTTGTGTGCGGAGCCGTAGGGGTCTGTGTTGTGGTCACTTCCCCTTCACTTCAGTTCCAGCTGTGTCTCCCTCACCTCTGGCGAGATCACGGAGGCTCCTGACCTTACCAGCATGAGGCTTGCCTTGGAGCTTCCCTCCCCGGTCAGTAATGTCACGAAGAAAGTGCTGTTTGCCGTGTCTTGCTGCTGGCACTTACTCATCCGCCTGTCTGAGGCTCTGCAAAGGTTTCATTATTAAATCCAGGCTTAACCGATTACAGTGTATCCTCACTTGCTCGGCTATACCTGTTTTTTTCTTTTTCGGGGTTTACAAACAATGAAAGAGGGAGCGCATTTCTTACACCCCTTTTCTTAACAGGGATGAAGCACGATTCACAAACTTTTAATGAACAAGCCCACAATCGATGAAAATGCTTTTCAAACAGATGCACAACATGCAAAGTTGTTTTTTCCACAAATCCGTGAGGAGGATGTGCACTGGCAATTCCTAAGACTGAACCCTCGGAAGGCCCCGGGGCCAGATGGTGTCTCCACCCTGAGATACCGCGCGGATCACCTGGCTCACGTCTTCACAGACATTTTCAACACCTCCCTGGAGTCATGCCACGTGCCGTCCTGCTTTTAATCATCCACCATCGTCCCTGTCCCCAAAAAAACACGGATCACAGGACTTAATGACCACAGGCCGGTGGCGCTGACGTCTGTGGCATGAAGTCTTTTGAGCGCCTGGTCCTTCCCCACCTCAAGGGCATCTCCGCCCCCCTCCTGGACCCGCTGCAGTTCGCCTTCAGAGCCAACAGGTCTGTGGACGATGCAGTCATACTGGCCCTCCACTTTATCCTGGAGCATCTGGACGCCTCAGGAACCTACACCAGGATCCTGTTGATGGACTTCAGCTCTGCTTTCAACAACATCCTCCCTGGACTGCTACGAGACAAGATCTACCAGCTAAACGTGCCCGACTCCCTCTGCAGGTGGATCACTGACTTCCTGACAGACCGGCAACAGCACGTGCGGCTGGGAAAGATCGTCTCGGACACTCGGACGACAAACACTGGAACTCCTCAGGCCTGTGTACTTTCCCCTTGGCTCTTCTCCCTGTACTCGACACCACCTTCATCAGGCTCATCTCGTACGGTGATGAGTCCGCCTACAGGACAGAAATGGACCGGCTGGCATCCTGGTGCAGCCACAACAACCTGGACCTGAACACCCAGATGACGGTGAAGATGATCGTAGAAAACAGGAAAGACACAGCTCCACCAATCCCCCCTCGCCATGACAGTCTCTCCCACCCCCATCTCCATCGTGGACTCCTTCCGTTTCCTGGGCACCACCATCACCCAGGACCTCAAATGAGAGCCAACCATCAGCTCCCTCATCAAGAAAGCCCAGCAGAGGATGTTCTTCCTGCAGGACCTCAAGAAACTTAAGCTGCCGACCAAAATGCTGGTGCAGTTCTACACGGCCATCAACGAGTCCATCCTCACCTCCTCCATCACCGTGCGGTTCCCCGGCGCTGCAGACCAGGACAGGCACCGACTGCAGCACATCGTGTGTGCTGCTGAGAAGGTGATTGGCTGTGAGCATCAATCTCTCCAAGACCTGGACATGGACTATTCACTCCTCTCCCCTCAGGCAGGAGGCTACGGTCTATCCACACCCATGAATTTTCCCCCTCCGCTATCAGACTCATGAAAAAAAAACAAGACCCAATAGCTTTATATCACTTTATCACTTTGTACACTTACACATCTGTAAATATAATCCCACTGTTGTTCCATGCCCCTAGAGCCTTTTAGTTTAAAGTTTTAGAGCTTATTTATATGTAAATTCTGTGTTTTGTTTATGTTGCATGTCTGCACTGAGAAAAAATCCTAGTTTGTGAAACTGTTCTCCCACAAATGGCAATAAAAACTCTTCTGATTCTGAAATGCAATACACTCTCATTTCTTGTACTGGGCCAGTTGTTTCCATGATTACCATGATTACTCACATGTTCAGCGTTCGTACACTTTGTTAAATTAGTTAAAAGACTTTGTTCATCATCGTTCATAAATTGGTCAGACAGGGAAACACTGCGCTATTAGCAAATTGGCATCAAGTCCAAGCCGTTATTGAAATCTGAATTAGAGCAAGATCCAATTATCAGATGTGGAGGAGCTCGGAGCCCATTAGCATTCATGGAGGATTGTGCTACTGCCTGCATTCCTTTTTTCTTTCTTTTTTACTTTGAATGCCGAAAAGAAGCGGGAAACTATAACTGGTGTCAAGTATGCAGCTCTGATACCTCCCACACAACCCTCTACGGCTGTCCGCACTTATTGGGCTAACTGTCCACTCCAAGTACGTTGTTAAAGTAAATGTGCCTGGTCAGAGTGAGCTCCACTCTATAGCATGGTGCTCCTCTGGGAGACCAAAAACACTCATCGATTCAACTTCAGTCTGCCATGGACCGAACCAGCTCTGTGTAAGTGCAGAGGGGGAAGGAAACCCGAGCATTCCGACAGTACAAATAAATGAAGATGAACTCCGGCAGAAATTAAACTAGCGGACCTAATACGAGGGGAGAATAGACATCATTCTTACAGTCGGTGTACTGACAAAGGATAGGTGTGGAGATTTGCTCGTTGAAATATGTACAGGACAAATGTATTTTTTACTATTTTAAACATTTGTAAATAGCTTTGCTTCGGTTACTTTATTAGTACCCGTAGGTAAATGTGTCTTGCAATTCTGAGGAAAAACTACATTAAAGCACATTATACAAAGATAAACATCACATACATCCTTAAATATAACGCTTGTAAGTACTTCATATACTAACAGGATGTGTCTTTGCTAAAGATACCACAGAAATGGGTGATAACAAAAATAAAAGCAGTGTCAGGGACGATTAGATCCTGACTTATTCATCAAAGAAATGGCAGCGGGAACAAAGCTTTTTTTTAAAACAGTTAGTATGGCTTATTTGCATTAAAATCCAATGCCCAGTGGAGCTCCCATACCATACGACCTAGGAGAAAGTTGGTTGCATGGTATGGGACCAATGGGACATTTATCACTGTGAAATAAATCTGTTGTCCTTTATGGATATGGGGAGAAAAAAAAAAAAAAACTTTACATTTTGCCGGACCGGAATGGTTGCATTCCACAGTGCCTCGCTAGATGCGCCACAGTGCACTAACTTTGTCCGGCAGAAGCAGACTGAAGACAGAAGAGCTCTGTCGCCTCACAGTGCGCCCAACACACCCCTCACCAGCCCTCACAGGCAGAGCAGGGTTCACTACTCCACTTACAGACAAAAATAATTAGACATAGCTGAGGGCAGCTTTGAGTCTATTTTTGGCCACATGATTCCCTGCCCAAAATGACCCCATGATTTAGAAAAGCCCAATAACACAGTGATGAGGTGTTTTTTGAGCAATTATTTGTTGTTAGAGTTGATCTTAGTCTATTAGTTCAACATCTTTAGTCCGAACTTTCCACCGAGAGCATTCCTGCAACATTTTTGAGCTATAGTATCAAGTGAACTTTATAAAAAAATCAATTCTTAATCTGCTCCGTTACTATGGGCAGCAGTGATTTCATAATGTATACTGTCCAAACACAATGAAGCACACAATGAATGGGGTCTGACGGTTTGGTCTACACAACAACACAGAACGTCATTAAGACAATGAAGCGAGCACTGAATATATATGACGGCGCCACTAGAAAAGCATCTCCATTGTCTTGTTTGTATGACTGCCACTTCAGCATGAGAAAATTCAATAATCGTCAACGCCTTTACAATAAGACAAGCCCCAGTGTAGGTGTAGAAGAAAGGCGGATTGTGTTCAAAGAGTATAAGAAGAGGCCACGCAATATCGACGGGTAAGGTGATCTGCAGAGACGTGCATTCCTCTCTCCAATAATAGCAGCTGTTTAGATAAAACCATTGGTTTTCTGTAAAAAAAAATAAAAAAAGCCGCAAACCAATAACAGCGAGAGCCTCTAATGCTGCCATATTGATTTCAGCAGTGTTGGATTTTGCACAAAGCCCAGCAAACAGCCACTTTCCTGATTTATTGTGGATACAGAGACAATTTATCTCATCATTGCATTAAGGCTCCACAGATACTATATATTATGTTTTGACAGAAGGGAAAGGCAGCGTATTGCGGCTTAGTTTATCCCAATTCAAATCATTTTACCTGCAATTTGTTGAGGCAAAAGAGAAACGAGGTCCATGGACAGCGTGAAAGGGGAAAATGTGGAGACGCCATAAGATGTCGAGCAGGTTTTTTCAAGTTTTTCAATAATTAGCACGCTGACTGAGGTGTGCTGGTTGAATATTGCAAGCCTGATTTATGTAAAAAAAAAAATATAAAAAAATAAAAACATCTACAGAACGGATACAGAATGTGAATTGTTTTCAAATCTGGGTGTGAAATTTAAGACTGTTGTGACCGCTATAGACGCACTGCTATAAACATCCAGGGGTGCTTTGGTACGAAAAGTAAACGGCGCTACTTTGAAACCTGTCATCGCAATCCTCCGCAGCCTGAGAGACTTTAATTCCTCCCTCCAGCTCGCGTCGGAGCAGGTGGTGTGTTTAAAGTTTGCCTCGGTGCATCTGCATGTCGGCAATTGGGAACGATTAGGAGAAGTTCCGGCATTTAAAAAGCTAAGGTGCAATAAACGGAGGGGCCGTGAGGTGGTTTATCACAGTGAGAGAAAAATGTCGCGCGTATATAGCCAGGACTGTGGACAATTGTATTTGCTGTTATTCAGAAAAGTAAAATAAAAGTCAATATGATAGAAAGGAAACCCTAGAGGCCAGTGTTTCTCTCTTGAGGTTTTCCTTCTGGTATTATGGTATCCTCCTCCAAAAACATACCTAGAGTAGTCAGAATAAACGAGAGCTGGAGTGCTGCAGTGGTCCGTGCGTGAAGATGTGTAACAAAAATTCAACAGGCGCTTAATGGGAGAAGCCGGGATGCTTCTTTAGGCTATACGGGGAAAAAGATGAGTCCTTTTGGGGTGCTTCAAAAAGATAAAAACAGACTTCAGCGTCACTCTGCAACTGTCCCCGAAGACCACACGATCCAAGGCACACGAACATGAAAACAAGCAGCGAACAGTGTTGTCTTTGGGGACAGTTTCGCAGGGAGTCTGTTTTACCTTTTTTGAACCCTCCCAAAAGACTTACCTAGAGTGATGTTTTGTTTCATCCGCGCATGTGTCGGTAATCTTTCAAGTCGTTCTCCTTCATCCTCATAAAGGACTGTATGTCACGTAGAGATTTATCGGTATTGTTTTAGGGCAGGGGTCCCCAAACCCCAAAGACTGGTACCCTCTAAAATAGCCACACAAACAATCCGGCAGCAACCCCACTGTGAAAGTGAATTCATAATATTGGCAATGTTAACCACTTAAACCTCGCCTTAACCGAGTGCATTTTCTCTTCATTTGAAAGCTAAGACCTACAAAACTAATCTAAGCTTCTTCCTTGATTTTCCCTGTTTGTCCGATTTGTTTGTGCTTTCATCATGTTTTTGTTGCTTTTTTTGGACATGTTTTGGTTATGTTTTGTGGCTTGATCATGGTTAGGCTACATTACTCATACCATCTTTGCTCTGCCCAATCCTGTCAGACTTTGGAAGCTAAGCAGGGAAGGGCCTGGTCGGTACTTTGATGGGAGACTGGGAGACCAGGAAGCCTAGCGATTGTAGTGAGTGAGTGGTTGGTGGTGATCGGACGGCTGATGGCACGGACTGGCTGCCTCGCTTCCATCAGTCTACCCCAGGGCAGCTGTGGCTACAGCAGTAGTTTACCGTCACCAAGTATGGAGTGAATGAAAAATCCAATGTAAAGCGTCTTTGAGTGTCCAGAAAGCAATGAAAGCATGATAAAAATGCAACTACAACAACTACAAAAACGTGATAACAAAAACAAGGAAGAAACTTAGATGAGTTTTGTAGGTCTTAGCTTTCAAATGAGGTGTTTCTCTGGCTGCGGGAAGCTTTTAGATTTGGGTAAAACTGGAGAAAATGTGCTCGGTTAAGGTGGGGGTTAATTTTTCAATAAATAAATATTGAAAAAATGTGGTTTAGTAGTCTGTGTTTGGATTGTTTACTTTGGTATTTGACCTCAAATCTTTTCAATTGAGAATTATCTAAAATAAAAGATATATATAAGTAGGTTTTAGGCTATTGTAAAAAAAATAAAAAATAAAACAAAATCTCAGACTAACGAGTTGAAAAGTTATTCCATTTTATGATTGCATTACCCGTCACCATTTGTCTTTCATCTTTTAGAAAAACAAAAATTCCGCTTGCACTTCCAATCGCTGTCTCTCCGTTCACCGCACTCAAACATGATTAAACCTCATAAAGAGTCTGAGGGCTCCCATGGCACGGCTAAACTACACGGCTAATTTCTATTAACAGGTGATTTAACGTTCATTTTCTCCATCACGGACGGTCATCATCTCAGCATCTGTTCTGCTCAGGAGCGCGATCCAATGGGGTCGGACAGGTGTGGGAAAAGCAGAGGACGCAAAGACATCAAAACACTTTACGACGGAGAGAGAGCAGGCGTCATGTGATTGAAACAGCGTATTGTGATTATGTAAAGGGAGAACTTGCTTTGGAACCTCACTGAAAGTACGCCTTTATTAATGAGAAACGTATTGAACTGGGCACGATTCTTCAACAGGTCAGTCCTTGTGAGAAGCAGCAGAAGAGTGCCATTTGTTGAGAGAAGCAGCTCCCCCATCAAACAAGTTTCCAAACTCGGGCACAACGCTCGGCACCACTTAAACACTTGCCCTTCAAAACATTCCGTTCAAATGAGTTATTCCTTTATGGGTGATAGACACTTGATTTGAAAGCCATCTTCAACCGTAAGCCCGCGGATAAACACTCATGTGCAAACCTCTTCAACTCCTTTCGACAAAGACGCCAGCTCAGTCCTGTTTGCGAGACAGACGAAAAAATTACAGGAAATGACGAAAGTTAAGCCATGTTTTAACCTAAAAGGCATTTGGACGTTTGATGAATTTTCTCAATTTGTGTTGTAGCTCAAGTGATATCTTCATATGTTTATGATAGGAAAAAAAGATCAACAAAACAGAGCTCTGAAGCTCGAAAAGTGCCATCTTATCTTCACAGAATGGCTTGAAAAGTGCTTGAATTAAGTCATTTAATGCTGATTTTGAGCTGGTTTGGACTGTCCCGAAACAAGATTGTCAATGGAACAAGCATTAAAGCAGAACTACGTAACTCAAGCCCCTAGAGGCCATAAGCGCCACCGCAAGTCTCAAAGCAAGTTATGGTTCTTTACCCGTTAATTGTCCGTGAGAGAAAATACTACGCTGACAGAAAAGACAAAGGGAGAGAGTGATATTGTACATTCAATTAAACAATGGAGTTAATTCTTTTCACTCAAACTTGGCTGTAAATACTGTTTAAGTGGTGCTAGCCCACAGTTAGCTTTGCCCGTTAGCCTGTTAGCGTCTTCTTCGTGACTCCATTAGTGTGCATTGGTGATTCCGACCCGGTGCAGGATAGCTGCAAGTGTGGTTTTCTGGCCAGAGACATCAGGGGGAGATCCCATTAACACTTGTACTACCCCCAGAGGGACTACGGAAAGGATTTATTGAGGTAAACAAGTTACTTCGTTCTTCTTTAAGTCGCTTAAAGTCAAAAGTGAGAAAAATCATGCATGTTCCATTGGCAATTAGTCCAAACAAAATGAGGACAAACTTTAAATTCCAATAATCCAAGCACTTTGAAGTCATTTGTGTCTAAGAAAAGCCTTTCTTCACCCAACAGCTTTTTTGCATTTTATTGTGGAACATATAATTCAAAACAAGTACATTTCAAACATTGTGTTTAATTTTTATCAATTTTTGTTGTTGAAATGTCATTAACATGTGCTTTGTCAAGTCACATACCTTCGAAAGCCTCATAATTAGCTCCTTTTCCCCCTTTTGGTGATGAACAAAATATGCATCGGTACCATTTACTTTTTTTTCAGCGATGCCCTCACCCCCCGCCCCCACAGCCCTGCAGCCCCGCGTGAATCGTAAAATGTGTTATTTCGCATGTGTCACTACCTGTAAGAGAAATCTCGCCTTTTGAACAAACCGCCCACACAGCCGCCCAGTCTCCGTGCTCTCAGTGGAGCATCAATGTCAGACCACAGCAACACATGAAAGACCTGCATTTGCATTTAGAGAGTGCTGCGGATGATTTCTTTGGAGGGCAGGGGGAGAGAAAAAAAGAAGAAAAAAAAAAAGAGTTGTGACACCAGGTGAAGAGAGTGTGACTGAGCGTGCCCAGTGAAGCTAATGTCAGACCAGGACAATTTGCAGCTCACCTCACATACACTTTCTAATTGGACATTATTAACATGGACAGAGCGAGGAATTGCAGTGGAAAGTGTTACCATTTTGCTGCCTGAAAGTTGTTTGATTAGTTTAGAAAGTCTAAGCCTGTGAAATATTGGGATGGGGACATGTGTTTTATTGTTGCCATTTACAAATCTTGTTCACAAAAGCTGCTCTGCAAATGAAAGTGGTTTGGATCGGGCTGGGTATCGATCTGGATTTCCCAAATCGACATTCGATTTGATTTACTTCACAAGGGCCCAATTCACGATTGATTTTTGAGTCAGTAAAGGATACCACGCAGCACCAATTTTACTTGTATATGGAAGACATTCTCCCTCCTGGAACCGCCACCTTAACGTGGTGGAGGGATGACCCCCGAAGGATCCTGGGAGCTCTGTTGTCGGGGGCTTGGTGCCCCTGGTAGAGTCTCCCATGGCAAACAGGTCCTAGGTGACGGGTCAGACAAAGAGCAGTTCAGAAGTCCCTTATGAGAGCCCAACAGGCCCGGTTAGAAAAAAAAAACAAAACAAAACACTAAACCTTTGTTTGGAAGACATGCGGGAAAAGGAAACTTATACACAAAAGCTGTTTTATATCCAGGAGCTGGTTCTTTTCACTAGTTTTTTGCCACGCTGTAACTTTGCTCCCCAGAGGGTTAGACGGACGAGCTCTCCGGGAGCTGAACACGGCGGACGTGGTGCAAAAAGAAGTGAGTTTCTATCTCATTTAGTTCCGAAGTTATTGTCAATGCGGAGTAAACAGGCCAGCTCCAGTCGACTGAAGAACAGTTTTATCCACCAGGCTGTCAGGAAGCTGAACTTCCTCCCTTCCCTGCCCACCCTGTGCTCCCGACCCTCATCCCCACTACGCTCCACTAAGAACGAGAGAACAATCATTTCAATTCATTGACAAATGAATTGACTAATACAAATCTTTGAATCTTGAATCTTTGTAGTTCATGCGGTCAAGCACAACCTTTGGATTGATTTAAGGTTTTTTTTAATTGATATTGGGCTGTTGATTCAATTCGAAGATGTTCTATGTAAGGGATGATGTATAGAACGCTGGTCATTATCGGGAAAATAAGCACCAACAGGGCGAATCGACCCCGACGCGTCTTGTTTCGCCCTGAAGGGGGGCGAAAAGGAGGAGGAATGGTGGTTAAACTCTGGTTAAGTTGAAAGTCGGACTCCCGTTAACTTCACAAGCGATTCCCACAAGCACTCTCGCTGAGACGAGAGACAGAGATAGTGTCCTTGACTACTATGTGCGGAGTGATATGAAAGACCTGTATTACAAGCACGAGCTCCGTTGCCATTGGCAGCGGTCATTATTTTTTTCAGAGGTCCTCTATCAGAAAATAATGACCGGTAGAACGTTGGAAAATCCCATTCAAGTCAATATAGCATTCCACTTGCGTTGTGAAGAGCCGTATAATAAAAAGTTATAATGTACATCTAGCAACAGCAACGGCAACAGTTAAGTAAGGGATAATGTATAGAACGCTGGTCATTATCGGGAAAATAAGCACCGACAGGGCGAACCGGACCCCGACGCGAAGCGGAGGGGTCTTGTTTCGCCCTGAAGGTGCTTAGCGTAGTACGCTAAGCTACTTAGCTTAGCGTAGTAGCTACGCTAAGTAGCTAGCGTAGCTACTTAGTTGAAGGCGCAGTTGGAGTGGAGAAATGGTGGTGAATCTCTGGGTAAGTTGAAAGTCAGACTCACGCTAACTTCACGAGCAATTCCCCCAACTTCTCTCGCAGTGACGGGGACAGATAGTGTCCGCTACTACGTACGCGCGGAGTGATATGAAAGCACGAACTCCGTTGCCATTGGCAGCGGTCATTATTTTTCTCAGAGGTCCTTTATCAGAAAATAATGACCGGTAGAACGTTGGGAAATCCCATTCAAATCAACGGAGCTTCTACTTACGTTGTGAAGAGCCGTATAATAAATAACGTTAAATCACGTTCTATATCACTCCACTGCAGCTGTTTCCATAGTAACGATAAACAATTGAGCTGGAACTAGCTTCAGGTAAAACAGCTTGAAAAGTGGCCAGGACTTAAAAAAATAAGCCCCAATGAACAGTTTCAGTTTGCGGGATAATGCACTCCATTATCAGAATAACTGGACTCCACGGAGGCGTGAACGCTTTTCTGATAATGGACACCTCAGAGTGCATTATCCCTTACTTAACGGACACCCTCCAGCCAATCAGAATCGTGCATTCACCCAGACAATGGTATAAACTTTATTAATCCCCGTATGGAAATTCGTTCTCTGCATTTGCTATTACACATGTTTTTAGTGGTAAGGGAAACCGGAGTACCCAGAGAAAACTGACGCAGACTCGGGAAGAACATGCAAACTCCACACAGAAAGGCCCCGTCCAGGCGGGAATCGAACCCGGGACCTTCTAGCTGCCCCACCCTGATTTATTGATTAATTAAATCCAGCCCTAATAGAAAAGACTATTATATCTATCCAGTTCCTCCGGGTAATTTCCGATCACTCCACACTGTATTGACCTTGTGCTACATTCTCGAGCGCAGTTCTCTCAGTGCGTCAGACTATTTTGTTATATCAGGTCTAAAACATGTTGCAATTCATTGTACTCATTGGAGAAAGACTGTTTTCCCCTGAGATCCCAATGTTTTGTTGAATAAATTACACTTGTTCAAAATCAATTTCCACCACCATGCTTCCCCTTTACTGTTCATTCAGGTCTTTTCTTTTCTGCTCATTGTTTTGTGTTCGCTGTGATAAGGGAAATAGATTCAGCGACTTTCTACAGATTGAAAAGAGGGCAACATTGTCTTTTCTGCGATGGGATCTTCATAGAGTGATGCGCACAGTGTTTTGGTGTTTTCAGAAAGCAAATGGAGGAGAAACGGCGGGGGAAAGAAAGCATTGCTAATCTATTTTTCCTTCATCTAATACCACTAACAATTTTGCTTATATTTTATCCATAGCGTGCAAAACAAAACATTGGACGGGAATGGAGATGATCATACACGGAATTGGAGACTTGTTCAATATAAAAGCCCACTCAAGTTTGTGGTCATTAAAACCAAATCCTCATTGGGTCGGTGAGATGCTTTTCATGGTGAGAGTGTATACAGCAGCTGAGAAGATAATCGGAGCTCCTCCCCATTCCCTTCGAGACATTTCTCTTGTCTCTTCAGTGTGTTTCCTTTTGTCTTTTTTGGGGGGTTTCCTTTCCTAGAAGAATTGTAAAGCAGACTTTGACCTTTGATTTGCGATATACTGTGTTTATATACTGCATGAAGTTAGAACTGGACGAAGAATGTAATCCATCTGCTCTTTCCCATACTGCCGGTGTTTCCCAACGTTTGGCAAGATTACAAAAACATCACCACTTGATACAGTGCAGCATTCCTATCCCAAGAACAAAAAAAAGAGGGTAGAGTGCTTTTTGATTAAAAACAGTGTCTAATAATCTGTATGAATATCCATACTTGGCCCTTGAACGTGACACAACTCCAGAAAAAGTACACTGCCAGACTAAAGGGAAAAAAAAAAACATGCATTCCCTGTGGTATTGTTTCAATGAGCTACTGCACTGTCCAAGGGTCCAGTGTTGCATCCGTCTTTCACCGGGATCTTGTATTGATGATGGGAGAGTGTGACTACAGTTCAAAGCCTTCTCCAGCACATCCCAAAGATACTCAATGGGGTCAAGATCTGGACTCTGTGGAGGCCAATCCATGTGTGAAAATGATGTCTCACGCTCTTTCACAATGGGAGCACGATGAATCCTCCGCATTGTCCATCTTGGAATATTCCCGTTACATCAGGGAAGATGGATATCTTTGGGCACATATCATTGCTGAACATAGACCTGACCGATGACCCTAACCTTTCAACCCCTACATGAAATCTAAAAGCCCCAGCAATCATGGTTTGTTCACTTCCAAGCTGTGCTGCGACTCGCCATCACCCGATTTCCGCCACTTCCGTCCAGGGCTTCTCCCTGCTGCATATTCAAGGGTCTTCCATACCACCACCAGTATCCAGGCTCCGAGGAAGACATCCCTAACGCCAAGTTGTTCATCCATACTGACTTTCATACATACATCGATGTCTACCGCCGGGGTCTGATCGACAAAACGAACACACACGTCAATAAATCTTCCTAATCGCTGCTTTTGTCTGTTTGAGTCTATCCAGGTTGAAGTTTAACTTGAGTAAACTGTGCTTCGGAGAATAGGAACGTTGACCTACCATCCTTCCAACCATGGTGCTTACTCGTGTTTTGACCTCCAAGAACACTACAATAAGTTCCTCTGTTTTGGCGGAGTGTGATCAAGTGTTTCCGCGCTCTCATCATGGCAGAATGACAGAGAAGGTCAGCAGACCGGCAGCCTGACATAGTGCGAGATGACATCAAAGTCTCCATTTACAAGAAGGGTATCAGTCACTCTTCATTCAAAGTCAAATGGGCACAATCACAGTCATATTTAATTTAACAGAGTGATATTTATAGAGCTGGAAGCCTCCTCGACCTCCCCCCGTTTCCCACTGCTCTCACCTCCCAGGAATTTCTGCTCGCAGCTTTGCAAAATGATGTTTTGTCATTTCAATTCACATTATTCAAATACCGCCATAAATATTTATAGCGTGGTCTGAGATGGGAAGGTGAGAGAACGTGAGATAGAGGCCAGAGGAGGCTTCTCTCCCACCCTTTTCTCCGGTCACGGTTTTTATTATTCCGCGTAATATAGTAGTAGTGATTTATTACACTGCCCAAATGAATGATCGCAGACACTATAACGTGCGAAACAACATGCATTAAGTTCAGTCTAATGAAACACAGATCCAGTATGCCGACTCCTCTGATCTATTTTCAAAATCACATTATGCGACAGGTCCCAGAAGTTTAAAACAAGAACAAAATCAATGCTATTTATTAGTGCTATTTTTTGCAAAGAGGTAACCAACATAAAGCTGCAGCATCTCCATAGAGACAAACTGATGAACTCCCAGCAAAGGTCTGAGGAGAGGCCAACATGCCCACAGCACATGTTTTAAGAGGTATTTTTCACCAATAAAAACACACACGGAAAAAGTAATACTTTTAAGATTTTTACTCCCAACTGTTTTGGTTTCTCTCCTCAGGACTCAGGACAATGGGGGAGGTAAACCAGTGTGTGGCTGCTTTCATCGACTTCGAATAAAACAGTAATTCTGACACATGGAAGGACAACAGAATTTATTTTGTCAACACATTTCATTGTTGCTTGAGCACATGTTTATTTTCTTCCAACCCTCTTGCCTTGGCTCCCTACAGTGTCTAAAACCACTCATTGCTCATTGCGTTAAATATGAGGAAATTTCATTGGAGATGATGGACAAATTATTTAAAGCAGAACTCAGTAACTTTTTTACCTTAAAGGAACAGGCCACCGTTTTTCCATACTGAGATATGTTCTCACCTGAGCTTAGACGAGTTGATACGTACCCGTCTGGTCTTTGTGCGTGCCCTCTGTGACGCAAAACAACCAAAGATGTCAGTTCTGTTTGCCCGTGCATATGACTGAATGTATTTTATCTACACTCCTGCCTTTTACTGTAATTGATTAATTTTATGTTGATGTCCAGAGGAGAAGGAGCGACAAAAACAGAGGTTAGGTTAGGTGCTCAAGACAGATCGAGTCAAAACAAGACTTAAAAATAGAGCTCAAGACAGAGCGAAATAGTGCTCAAGACAGAGCGAGTCCAAACAAGACTTAAAAATAGTGCTCAAGACAGAGCGAGTCCAAACAAGACTTAAAAATAGTGCTCAAGACAGAGCGAGTCCAAACAAGACTTAAAAATAGTGCTCAAGACAGAGCGAGTCCAAACAAGACTTAAAAATAGTGCTCAAGACAGAGCGAGTCCAAACAAGACTTAAAAAATAGTGCTCAAGACAGAGCGAAATAGTGCTCAAGACAGAGCGAGTCAAAACAAGACTTAAAATAGTTCTCAAGACAGAGCGACTTAAAAATGCATATAACTGAAAGAATCTTATCTGCACTCTTGCCTCTTACTGTAATTGATTAATTCTATGTTGATGTTTTTATTTGATTGTATTTGTTTTCTTATATTTATGCAACTGTGCAGCACTTTGAATTGCCTTGTGTATGAATTGTGCTCTACAAATAAACTTGCCTTACCTCGCCTTTCCATTTAGCCTCTCCAAGCATATTCCTATAGCTCCAAACGGGGGTGAAGTTGGAAGCCAACACGGGCACGCACAAAGACCAGACAGGTACGAATCAACTCGTCTAAGCTCAGGCAAGAACATATCTCAGTATGGTGGCCAATTTCTTTAATAAATCCTTTTCGTAGTCCCTCTGAGGGTAATACTTTCTTGCCCAGAGCGATTCGGCTGTATAACAAATCTGTGGGTGGGAGGGGCTAAATGGGAATGATAGCTTTACAGTACTTTTACATGTATTTTCTGCGCTGACCTGTTAATTGAAATGTTTCCAGTTTTTAAATATGTTGTTTTTATGTGTGGCTTGTGCAGCTGATAAACTAAACTTACTTCGGGATTAATGAAGTATATCATATCATAATACAAGTGTTAATGGGATGATTGGGGGGGGGGGGTCTTTCATCTCCCCCTGATGTCTCTGGTCAGAAAACCCTACTTGCAACTGTTCCTGCCTCCAACCCGGCAACCCCAATACACACTAATGTAATGATCACCGGTCCTGTCTGTGTTCTATAATAAACTTGACCTGATTTATTTCCCTCTTCTGCAGCTTCAGAGAAAATCTTTTAAAAGGTAAAGGTTGGCCCGGGCTGAATGCCAACTTCATAACTGATCCATGTAGCAAACAGTGACTGGAATCATCACACTAATGCCGGCCCTGTTGAAAAGGTCATTTTCACTGAGCCTCACCCTCCACTCTACAGTGAACTCCCAGGTTCACAAAACATAACTCAGATGGTAGAGCGGGTCGCCTCATCCGACAGTATTTTCCACATTTTTGGAGTCCTTTACCAGGTATTTGTGCCGTGGATTGGAATTTGGAAGTAAAGTGGAGCAGTCTGCCGACCTGACGCTATGAGAAGCTGCTCTCCTCGTCGCCTTGTTATTTTAGCTTCCTTCCTGCTGCTGCATTATTGCTATCACATATGCCTGTCATGCATGTGATTGGGCACTGCCGTTGTGCCACTTCTTCCAGGCTACTCCAGGGCATATGTGGCTACAATAGCATCTGCTGAGAATGGAGTGAACAAAGCATGACCTGCACCCCTTATCCCAGAGCTTTTGATTCCTCCAAAAAATGGTGAAGGAACCTTTTACATTTCTGTCAGATAATATTTGCTTGAAAGTATCAGTGCATATCTAATTATTCAACCTAGCTCTACACTTCAGCTATTAGAGCTCATCAAAGTGAATTAAGGGCTAGTAATGCTATAATTTCAGCCAATCAAATAATTACAGCTGCTCTTGTCCTCTGTAAAAGTCGGGTCTGAAAATGGTCTCCGATTTAGCTGTCTAATTAATGCAGTCTCAAACACTTGTAGCGATTTTGACATCGCATTAGTCAGTCTTTCATTTATCCAAATTGACACTTTCAGTCTTGGCAAACTCAACTGGCTCCGTCCAAATTGGAAAGCGTGCAAAAAAGACACCAGCGCCTCGACGGCTGTCACAACACGTGCAACGCGAGGCCCGTGGCGCGACTGAGCCACAGCAAAGCATCACACTCGTATCAAAATGACCTATGAATCAAACAACGCACGGGAGGCTTTTCATATAGGCACAAATGCAAGAGACTATCATTCTGCGTCCAATCATCTCACTCATACGGAGATTAAAGGGCCCTGTGAGCAGTGGGTTGTGAAATGCACAGGCAAAAATGGTAAAAGCGTTCCCCTGCAGTGCAAGATCAAGATAAATAGGTATTGGTGTAATGTAAATGCAAATGAAAGTCATCTCCGTTTTGACTAATGGGGTGAGGCTTATCTTCATTCAGAATCACACTGTGAAGATTATTGGGTGTGTAATTGTGGATGCCGTAAGTTACACTGCATTGATTTGACGAGTAGATATAGATAATGCTATATTAGGCGATGTATTCTGAAAGTAAAATATCAAAAATAATGAATAGATTCTCTCAAAGCTAGGCCATTTTGTGACAGTCCTAAAAATACTACTACCAATATGTATAGGATTACAGAAATCAAACACAGCATAACAGCAATAGCAGAGATCACGGTTAATCCCTGTATTTTGTACACGTTTTAGGCTGAGATTTATTTTTGAATTCGTTTTTTAGCCAGCACAATATGCTTTTAGTCACCCCATTTGGAGCGTCCCATTCTGAGATCAACAGCTTGGGTTTCTTTCACTTTTACCAGAATTATATTCATATTCATAATCAAACAGATGAAGCTGAAATCAAATCAAAGCCAACAGCATGCTGTGTAGAGGGAAAGATGAGTCAACAGGAAACGGCTCTAACAAGCTGGGAGCACGCCACTCGGTATATTCAGTTACAAATCCCCCAAAAAGCGGAATTGATGCATCGCACACTCTATAAAGACAAAATGGTAATTGATTTTCGCTTTTCATCTGTTAGTGACACCTGACAGCTGCATTAAAACACTTTATTTGATTAATTTCTGAAGATAAATAGTTCTGTTCAAGCTGGTATTTTAAAATGGAACTGGAATATTGTAAAATGAAACAAAAATCTTGATGGGATGAGGTTAAATCGCAAATTTTGGGACCTTTAACATTTAACGTGTTTCGTGCCTGTTTAAATCCACGAGACGCGGGAATGCGAGACAATAACAAGATCAATATCGAGAGTTCTTTTATTGTGAGTTGAACATAAAATAATCTGGATTCTGGCATTTATGACTTCGTAACTCTCCATTCACTGCAGGAGGGTCTTTCTGTGTGTCTATTAGGCACAGGCAAAGGCAGCACTGAAAATACTGTGTTCTTCTTTACTGCAGGACTGAGGACAGAGAGAAGATCATCAGGCCTACTTCTGTCCGTAAATGCTGCACAGGTATACAGCGGGAGGAAAAAGTATGCGAACGCTTTGGAATTTCTCACATTTCTGCCTAAATTGGTCATAAAATGTGGTCTGATCTTCATCAATATCAGATGACTGAATAAACAGTGTCTGCTTAAACTAATACCACCCAAAACAATTACACACTATCATCTTTTTGCTGGCCATAACATTCACAGGACAGGGAGGAAAAAGTAAGTGAAGCCAGGAATCTCGCTGAACTGCAGTAGTTTTGTATAGAGGAATGGTCCAAGATTCATCCTGATTGTTGCGAGCGTCTAATCTGCAACTACAGCCAAGCAGTTATTGCTGCAAAAGAAGGATAAGCCAGCTATGTAATACAGGGGTTCACTGAATTCATTTTTCCGTTGATAATTGGTGATGATAGGTTGCCCAGGCCCCTGCACCAGACTTCACAGTGGGGATAGGGTTTTGATGTTGGTGTGCTGTTCCATATTTCCTCCACACAAACTATTCAACTTTGGGTTAATCAGTCCACAGAATATTTTGCCAGTCGTGCTGTGGAGCATCTAAGTGCTCTCTCGCAAACCAAATTTGCCTTTTTTTTTTTTTCAGATCTATCTTTCAACTCGTACCTCCACAAACAATCCATTTTCCATTTGAATGAACATTGGACTCATTATTTTTCTCTACAAATGTCTCTATAGCACTGAAAGGTTTATCACCACTTTTGACTTTATTTTATTCCTTATTTATAGTGAAATAGCTTCAAGTTGAAAGCACACAGAATAAAAAGACAGCCACAAAAGTCAGCCAGATATGCCATTTAGATATACCTAGTACTAGTACTGATACATCACAGATAGAGCTGATTGGAACATGGCTGTGGTGTCAGTATCATATTAGAACATGATAATTAAAGCAAAGTCTGCCTAAAGAGCCTAAAAGAAGAAGAAGTGGAGGAAGTTCAGACAAGTCTCAAACAACCGGACTGAATCCCATTCTGTACGAGGTACCTGTTACAGTACATATTTGTCGACAGTGATTCTGTCTTGAACTTGTTCATGGTCAGTCCTGTAATCAGACCGTCTGCAGCCGCCATACAACATCTTCAAAGCATGCCATTCAAAAGACCGGTTTCATATACTTGTAGATCAATCACTTAAAGCAGTTCTCTGAGCCAAGCGTCTGGCATATTAATCAGCCTGCACTCCAGTGGCTCAGTTTCCAATCTCTGAAGGAGGCAACAGTCTCTGCACTTGGAGCACATCTCTTTCATTCTTTTTTTTTTCTTCCTTTTTTCTATTGTGCAGTCGATTTTCCCATCAAATCTCTTTTACTCCCTTTCACGGCATAATGTTTGCAAACACGCCGTGAGGAGGTTGAATAGAGAGCCGCTTATGGCGAACCCACAGATTGTGCCCAGTATGTTTCAATAACACCCGCTCTCAGTAAAGAAACTGTCCTTGATGCCGGGGATTTCAATCACGGCTCCACTGTCGAGTTTCTGAAGTATAGCAATATTATGGAAATGCACCGCCGAGGAGAAAGCGGAGTTCTTTCGCAAAATAAGAGATTTTCCAATATTCCAATTTCACGTATGGACAACATAGATCTCAAAGGAATAACTTTCTACCCCATGGAACCAGATTACCCACAGAGGAACGGAAATGGCATCTGCATCGGTCCTTCTTAGCGAATAAACCCCTTTCATCTTATTTCTTGCCTAAAGCTGCCTCCGGAGGAAAGCTCTGTCTGGGGGCATAGCTAACGGCATAGTTATGTATAAGACCTGAACTTCCCTCAAAGTTGATTCCTGTTATGCAACATTTCACATGTCACGTGGTCACTTTGACTTAGAAAGAAGCATGAGTCAAATTGTTGGCTTCATTGTAAATGTGTTCTGTCCAGTGAGTTCAATTGTTTGTAATAATATACAATTTCCCCCTGAAGTCCCGTGACACGGTATTGCCGCGGGATGAATAAAACCTTGAAGTGCTTTCAGTAACGTGATGGGAACCCTTTCTTGCTGCAAACATATTGCCACCAAAATGTAATGGCATTTCGGATAATAGGGCCTCGTTTTAAAAGAAAATGAACCACTCCCCGAAATTGCAAGTGACAATACTCAGCCAATTACTTTGTCACATTATGAAATTGAAATAACAAAGCAGCTTTAAATATCCGTGACGTTACTCTACAAACCATCTCTGTGCTGAATAAAATCCTTGACAAGTAATCCCTCTGCCCTTCTTTTCTCTCTCTCTCGCAGTAGAGACACGTCGCATTCTCGGCCAGTTTTCTACTCTGGCTGCTAATCGAATGGGCACTGCCAAAAAGCACCCGACCGTGCGTCCGTGTGCTATAATGTGAAATGAAATGCATTATATTCTTTTTCACACTTTCTGTTTGCCAGACTATGTGAGATCTTTTGTATCTGCGAGGAACAAAGGCTAAATAATAACGCTGAAGAGACCGGTCTTTGTAATAAAATGAGCCAACAACGCAGCAGACATTAAAGTAGAACGCAAATGAATAATGCACTGTCTCTAGCATCCTTTAGATCCATTAATACCGTCTACATCCATGAAGAAAAAAAGAAAACTAGAGATGCCTGAGGGAGGAAACTGTCAGAGCCAAGGAGTCATTTAAATATGGAATGTGCAGTTATTACATCTCGAAGGCCTGTCTCTTTGTTGAATGTACAAACGCTGCGGATGATGGATGCCACTGCCATAAAAGCACACTTTTCCCCTCGCTGTACATGCCACTCTACCTTTATATGCTTTTCTAGCAATGTGTTCAAATGTGTTATTCATTGAAGCACACATTTAAAAGCTCGGTAATCAAGAGCTAACAGATTCTTTGAATTGTGTGTATGCTGGGAAAAGGGGTACATCAAATAATGTCTGCACTGCATTGTTAGATTTGATTGCACTAACGGTGGGGAAGGAAGCTCCCTCTACTTTTCGCTAAATAATGTTGACAATCGACAAATATGTTGGTTCAGACTAGACAGTCCGAAAATCACAAGGCAGTCCCCTTGAATTTGCTTTATGTAACACTAGACATAGACACTTGCAATTTGGTGCTTGGTGTACTTGATTTTTACTTGCAGTTTGTGCAATATACATAATCCACTTTATGCATACTGATAAGCTGTACAACTTACAATGCATTTTTAAAAGACAAAAACAACAGCACAGGAATAAACTGCATCAAAACCAAAACAATCCCAGAGCACTGACTGGGAGGTCCCATCCCAATACAGAGTATCGACAACAAACATGCTATCTGCTTGCTTCCCCTCCTTTGAGTCCTTTATGGTATTCTAACCATAATAATAATCAATCTAATCTAATCAAATTTGCATTCAAATCTTTAGTATGAGCTCTGAGTCGGTTTGACAACCCCGCCTGACCGGCATGACCAATTAGCTCACACTTTCAGGCTAAACATGTGTCCGTCCAGTCCACAAGCAAGAACAAAGCACAAACAAGCTGCAACTGCTGGTCACGCTCAAACCTACCTTCTCTCATTGAAGAGAGACAATAAAATAACACATACCTTTATTACTTTGTCCAGGCAGGGGCATCACTTTATAAAACAACCTGTACCACAAAGAAATAGTCCTTGATGAATGACAGCTGCACTTTGAAGTGCAAAGAGGACTTTTTTTCACTGAAGCGAACCTTTGGGCCTGGGATGTATTAGGTTTTGATCAAAAGCGCAGGAAGTGTAAGAATCCAGTTCTGGAGGAAGAAAACACTTGTAGCGTGTGAAGGTTCGCCTATTGCCTTTCGCCATTGTTAACGCATTCCAGAGAGCAGCTCAACCCCCACTCCAAAACTCCTAGGCCATTTTATGACTTTTGGGATGTCGTCACTTCCTGTCTTGTGAATGGCTGATAAGATCGAATACAGTTCAGGAGAAAAAGACTGTGACGATCTATCCTAACCCTCACAACCAGAAATGAGAACTCTGTATTGACCTTCGAATTGGACTAAAGACTGAATCTCAAACATCCGATTTGAGTAATAAGCCAATTCTTCAATTCATGGACAGTGAGAATGAACTCAACCAATCTGTTCTAATGATGAATTCTTCCCCAGGTCAACAAAGACGCAATGTACAAACATACTGTCGAAATGTTGTTTGGAAAGTTGTGAAGTTGTTAATGTGTTTATTGCAATAGAAATGTATTTCTTGAATTCTCTCCCAAAGACACTCCCACTTGGGATCGTCATATCGAGTTACGGACTGAAACGATTGGTCGAATCCACGGAGAAAAAGGGGCCGCCCCCTTGGTATAAAGGAAGGAGAAATAGCCAGAAACTGCCCTTACCCTTGCTCTTCTTTTCTGAAACCGCTTCTGAGTTGAGTTGGAAGGAGGAGGAGAAAGAGACGGCAGGATGAGCACATGGCTAACATCCCCCGCTGAACTCTGACCTCTCCTTTGTCTCAGATGGACCACAAGAACTTTAAGTTTGAGCCCGTCAGTTGACGTGATTTTGTAACTACCAGTTACTTCTTTTTAAGAATATTTGCATTTTTCCTACAAGACAACAACATTTTTGATCGCTGAGCTTTCAGCGAAACCAATTTGAGTCTAGCTGGTCAATCCAAACCCCAAGGCCCCGAGGAGCTGGAGAGGGACCCCCTCGCCTGCATCAACTTGAGAATTGCCACCCGAGAGACCACGACCAAACAGGCCGTCGGACACCAGAACTTTGGATCGCCGGACCACAGTTGGCGTGGAAAACCTTTCTCACGGTCGTAAGCGTATCTCACAGACCTAGCTCAATAAGACTCACATAACCACCTTACTGACTTTCAGATACAATTTTAGAACATTTTATCTGATTATTCATCCTGTTAGCCTTCTAGGTTATTCTGTTTGCACTTTAATATTTAATGCCGTCTGTTAATTGATTTTGATCATTAAACCTCCATAAACCACAGTTTGCTTTGGTAATGTCTGTGTTTATTATTCAGACTAAGGGTCCATGTGTACGTCCAAGACCTCATTTCCTTCAGATAAATCTGTAGTTTAGCCTCCTATTCTTACTTTTATTTTGTTCGCTTTCCGAACTGGTGCCCCGTTAAATTTTAAGGCTAATCTACAACTTATTAATTAATTAATAAACAAATTAATTGATTAATAAACCCTCATACCCTACATATTATTTTTGGCGCTGCCCGTGTGAGCCGTCATAAACTCTATCTGTTATTAATGATCACTGATCATTCCAAAGCAAACTTTGAGGTTCAATCTTATCAAAAAGTTGTTGAAAAAGAAAGAAAAATGCATTTTAAAGGTGTCCATTGAAAACAAAACTCTCTGCGCAACTCTTTCTCAATGCTACCGTTTACAGGTCGCAGCACATTACTTTAAATGTGATTTTTAAACATGCATGTTCTCTTTGTGCTATCAAAAGCACAATTCTCAAAGGCCTTAAGGTAACCAAATTTTAATAGCTGCGAATTTTCCAGTATTAAAAATTACCTGTATTTTGCAGTAAGTAATATAATTTGTCTGCGAGTTTTCCAGAAATTGTAACTTTAAACTGCATTGGTGTTAAACTGTTCTCCCCTCATCAGGAGCGGAAACAGATAAGACCCCCCTCCCTACAGCTCTGGTCAAGGAGATGTTTCACCCCTGGCCCTTGGCGCCAGAATGAGTCAATCATCCCCCAGAGTGGGCCGGTCTTAATGACATCACTTCCTTAGAGCCCGCCTACCGAAGGCTGTGCCACTATCTCTGCCCCCTACCGTGAAGGAGGAGACAGAGGCAGAAGTGATTTTAAGTGAGCTTTGATCACAACGCTCTCTTCCAAGTAAGTAAGCTTTACTTGAGTAACTTAGACAATAAAACTTAAACTATAAAAACATTCAGTTGTACCTTAGTTTACTGTTGTTTTATTGAAAATAAAGCCAAAACATTGTCCTTTTCCATCTTTAACAGTTACTGTACTGTTCTTCCTTCTCAAGACTAACACTTGTCTTCGGCTTTAACTGGTCTTTTCTGATTGGGTCTAACTTAATGACTTGTTTTGTGGCCACACTACAAGCTCTTATTTGCCTTTATCTAGACCAATGCTCAGCCTTGCAATTTAAATTGCAATCTCAAATTGTAACGCATAAAATTTTACAATTTTTAAGCTAAAGGGCTCAATTCAAATTTACCCTCTCTAAGTAAAACTTAGTGAATTTTCATCCACCTCTTGAAATCAATTTTAACTGACTGACTGCTGGACAGTCATCAATCAGTTAAGTCAAATTTTGATATTGAATTTAATTAATTAATTTGATTTTAATTCAATAATCACTCTCCAAAATGTCCATGTCCTTTCTTCTCATTCATTTTGTCCCATTCTCCTTTCATGTCTTGCTTCATTCCATCTATCAACCCTGGTTTTAGTTAAGCACAATTAAAACTGGTTTGTTTCATTGAGACCCACAGAAGGTCAAGTCAGACTTTAAAGTTGTCTGAGTTTTGATAAAGCAACATGCCTCCGAGAGAACTAGAGAACCTCGCCGCTGTCTGCAGACCAGGCCAGGGAGACGTCCTTGACTGTGTAGACAAAATGCAGGGAACAGATCCCTCTGAACTTGAATCCATAATTACATCTTTAGTAAGTATAACATCACTTACAGGAAAACAAGAGGAGAACCTGACATTGTTAGCTAAAATGGCAGTTGCAATGCATTTACAACTTAAACAAACACAAGAAGTACTGACAGACACAAGGAGACAAAATGATGAACTTGCATCACAAAATGCCTCTCTCCAAGAAGAGAATGCAAAGCTTATGAATGACAAAGAAACTAAACATCTAGAAAACCAACATCAAGAGGTTGGACAAAAACTCTTCGAGCAAGAGCAAGAACTGAAATTTGCAGATTCAGAACTTGACAAAACTAGCAGAACCCTCTCGGAACGAGAAGTGGAACTAGTGACAGCCCATGCTGAGCTAGACAGGACGACTCAAAACCTTAACAGGTCTGAGTGCCTTCTCAATAAAGCCACCCTAGAGGTAAGAGATTTAAAATCGGAAATTTTGATTCTCCAAGAAAACCAAGAAAAGGACAAAACAAAACTAACTCACATTCAGAGCCAGCTTACAGCAGCTCAGATTAAAATAGATCACACGACGCTACAGCGCACGATCAGTGAGGAAGAAAAGAGCTTTAAAAGAGAGCAAGAAGATCCTCCTGAACAAGGAGTAAGATCTCAAGTGTATCCCCCGGGAACACTTCAGGAGAAAACAAATAAGTTCTTAAGGGACTTTTCTCCTCCACCTGCTTTAACATTGAACCCCAAGCCACCGCACCTGCAGCGGTTGGACAGGCTCATCTCTGAGCCACCTGATCAATGTTATGCTTCACAGGAAACAAACGATCCCGTCAAGATCTCCACTGGTGAGTTTGAGCGTGGATATCGTGTTTCAATCAAAGATCTTGACAGAATTGCACGACATGTCATTCGCTTTGAACCCAAGTCTGATAGTGCTAACGACACAAGCACCTACTTAAATGACATTGACTTTTACCTGCGTAGATTTCCAGACTCTACGACAGAAGATAGAATTTACCTAATCAGGTTTACTTCAAGTAGAAATGTGGGAAGTTTCATCGATAGACAGGCGCGTCACACAAAGGCAGACTATGGTCGCCTTTGCCAAGCTCTCACAAAAGAGTTCTCAAACTGCCTGACTACTGGCCTAACTGCAGCCTTAAATGTGAAGCAGACTCGACAAGAGTCTCCACAGGCTTATTACTGCAGACTGCGCGATGCCTACTTTAGTTCAAATGAACTTGAGATGGAGGAAGATCTCCACTTTAAAACACTTTTTGTTCTAAATCTTCATCCCACAACAAAGTACCACCTTGGCATCACCGCAGATCCCGCCACTCAAACGAGCTACCAGCTTCGTGAACTAGCGATGCGTGCTTTCATGAAACACAAACAATCGATGATAAAACATCCAGAACCTTCCCCAGTTCTTAATCTCGAGTTAAAGAACTCACAACAGATAAGAACTCAAAACTGCAAGTCAAGCAGTTCAAACATGCGTTCTTCTCCAGCAGAGAAACGCAAAAGTGAAGTAAAACCGGCCCAATGTCAACAGACAAATGAGAAGCATAAGCAAACGCTGCTCTCCAGCCCTGAACTTGAGTGTAGGCAAAACCCCGCCTATGGCAAACAGTGCCAAACAAAGCAGCATCTCCAACAGGGAGGTCATTACACTCATCACAGTAAGAACAGAGAAAATCGGGATAGCACAAAGCATCTCCGAATACACAAAAATTCTCAATTCTTCTCGTCAGGAGAACCTGAAAGAAATCAGAATCATGGCTGTCAAAACCAAGTCAGTGAACTTGACAGCTCAGCTGATCTGACTCACTTCAGTGATGGAAATGACACTTTTATTGAACAGACTCCAGACAATGATGGTAAAGCTGAGCTATCCTCATTAGCCTCTTTAATCCATCAGAGCTGTGATAAAATGTCAATTAAACAACCTTTCAAACGTTTTCTGTGTAATCTCACTGAAAAAGGTTTGGCTGGAAAATTTTACATGCCAACCACTATTGAGAATGCTCTCCAAGAGGAAGCAATGCTTGACACAGGTGCTGACGTCAGCATAATGTCAACCTCTCTTTTTAGTGAAATTCAGGAAGCACTACAACATAAAAGAAGAAAAATAAATCTTCACTCTTGCTTCCTTGAAATCCAGCCATATGCAGACATTCAAACTGCATTCACAGAAATGGCGTACATTCGCTTGACAATTGGACCGATGACAGTGGTCCATCCATTCTTTGTGTCTCCACTTGATATGATGCCTCTCCTTATCGGAAAGGATCTCCTCAATCGATTTGAGCCTCTTATTGATTTCAAAGAATCAATACTCTATGCACAGGTGCTGAAACCTTGGCCTTTCTCACATCCAGGAAACTATGGTGAGATCTTTCAGTGTGCCACTCTAACACATACACCTGTCCCAAAACATAAGGACTACAAACACAAGAAGTCAGGTTCTGACCCAACTCAGTCTCAGAATAACGTCTGGAGACCCCAAACCAACTTCTTGTACAAGGACACAGTTCTACCTGAGCTGAACTGTCCACAAATGCACCCAGAGAAGACTCAAGGTCACCCTTGTGACCCCAGACAAAACAATGAACTTCAAAGTTCATTGAAGATCTTATCCAAGCAGGCAGTCGTTGATGACAACGCTTTAAAGGCTAGCCTAGAACCCCAACTCACCCAGCCAGGTTCTGTTCAGCCTTTTCCCACCCTTCCCACCCTATCTTCTATTGTGGCCCCTCACGCTGCCTCATTGGCCACCTCAACCCCCTCCTCCACCCTTTCTGAGCTTCCCTGCTCACACTTATCAGACCTTGCCTCACCTCGGTCTGATGCCTTCTCCAATGTCGTCCCTAACACAGACACTGCCTGTGAACGATCCTTACCTCATGTTTTCGGACTTTGGTCCCGCCAACGGATCCAGCCTGGCCCGGACACACTCACTTCTCTTATGCTCATGGTGCACCCGAACCACAGGGGGGTAGCGCTGGCTCAAGCACATAAATCCTCTCTGTCGGCCCACAAAGGCACTCAGACAATGCAAGAAATAAGGCAAAAGGAATCCTGCTGCCCACATGCATGTACAAATGCAAATGATAAAGGCACGATTAACAGGTCAACCTGCAGCCAATGTCAGACATCAGGTCTGAAGAAATGGGTAAAGCCCACAAACCAAAGGTTTGGAGATAAACAGAACGATCTCCAAAAGCAGAGACACTTAACACCAGCCATTACCAAACCAGTATGGCATGGTAAGTTATCAGGGAACAAGGTAAGTTATCGCAACTGCCTCCAAGCTCTGAAACAAAACATCTAGTCCACTGGACAGATGAACTTGGTGCTCCAGATGCACACTTGTAAATAAACAGGAAACACAGCTCCTGTTTGTAAATAGACACTAGCCAGTCTATTCAGTGTCAATAGCAATCACTAAAGTTTTTCAATAGCAATTCCTTCTCTAACCAAAGGGGGGAGCTACTTTAAACTTTTTACTAACCTCTGCTATCCTCTATGCATGCTGTCATAACCATTGAGGCTTTGTTTTCAGTTTGACTGCAGTTAAACTCTGGACAACAGAATACCATTCAATCAGCAGTCAGTTGTCAATGCTCAAGTATTGCTTAAGACTCTTCAATCCATTGTGCAAAATCTTTTGTTGTAAAGGAAATCTTGGTGAACTCGCAGCCTTAGATATCAGCAACTCTAGAGACTTTGTTTTCCAATGGACCGCCTCAGTAAATTTAGCGCTTCTACCGCTTTTCCAAATTTAGGTGTCAAACCTGAACCCTTAGGACTTAAGTCGTGCATAGTTGCACACAATGCAACACATGTAGCTTCTAGCTAAGATTGTAGCCACAGCAACAAACACGTAAGACTAAACCTAGTCTGTAAACACACTTGCCTATTGCTACACACATTTAGCCTAATATTGCCACAGTTAGCAAACACCTGAGCCGACTCTGTGTCAATGAACATCGGGCATCGTCTTCAGTCAACGGCCATCCCATCACATCACGGAAATGGCGTGCCAACCTCCGCCGTAGGGTGGAGCCTGCCACGAAGAGGGGACTGTAGCGTGTGAAGGTTCGCCTATTGCCTTTCGCCATTGTTAACGCATTCCAGAGAGCAGCTCAACCCCCACTCCAAAACTCCTAGGCCATTTTATGACTTTTGGGATGTCGTCACTTCCTGTCTTGTGAATGGCTGATAAGATCGAATACAGTTCAGGAGAAAAAGACTGTGACGATCTATCCTAACCCTCACAACCAGAAATGAGAACTCTGTATTGACCTTCGAATTGGACTAAAGACTGAATCTCAAACATCCGATTTGAGTAATAAGCCAATTCTTCAATTCATGGACAGTGAGAATGAACTCAACCAATCTGTTCTAATGATGAATTCTTCCCCAGGTCAACAAAGACGCAATGTACAAACATACTGTCGAAATGTTGTTTGGAAAGTTGTGAAGTTGTTAATGTGTTTATCGCAATAGAAATGTATTTCTTGAATTCTCTCCCAAAGACATTCCCACTTGGGATCGTCATATCGAGTTACGGACTGAAACGATTGGTCGAATCCACGGAGAAAAAGGGGCCGCCCCCTTGGTATAAAGGAAGGAGAAATAGCCAGAAACTGCCCTTACCCTTGCTCTTCTTTTCTGAAACCGCTTCTGAGTTGAGTTGGAAGGAGGAGGAGAAAGAGACGGCAGGATGAGCACATGGCTAACATCCCCCGCTGAACTCTGACCTCTCCTTTGTCTCAGATGGACCACAAGAACTTTAAGTTTGAGCCCGTCAGTTGACGTGATTTTGTAACTACCAGTTACTTCTTTTTAAGAATATTTGCATTTTTCCTACAAGACAACAACATTTTTGATCGCTGAGCTTTCAGCGAAACCAATTTGAGTCTAGCTGGTCAATCCAAACCCCAAGGCCCCGAGGAGCTGGAGAGGGACCCCCTCGCCTGCATCAACTTGAGAATTGCCACCCGAGAGACCACGACCAAACAGGCCGTCGGACACCAGAACTTTGGATCGCCGGACCACAGTTGGCGTGGAAAACCTTTCTCACGGTCGTAAGCGTATCTCACAGACCTAGCTCAATAAGACTCACATAACCACCTTACTGACTTTCAGATACAATTTTAGAACATTTTATCTGATTATTCATCCTGTTAGCCTTCTAGGTTATTCTGTTTGCACTTTAATATTTAATGCCGTCTGTTAATTGATTTTGATCATTAAACCTCCATAAACCACAGTTTGCTTTGGTAATGTCTGTGTTTATTATTCAGACTAAGGGTCCATGTGTACGTCCAAGACCTCATTTCCTTCAGATAAATCTGTAGTTTAGCCTCCTATTCTTACTTTTATTTTGTTCGCTTTCCGAACTGGTGCCCCGTTAAATTTTAAGGCTAATCTACAACTTATTAATTAATTAATAAACAAATTAATTGATTAATAAACCCTCATACCCTACACACTTATTGAATAGTAAGCACACAAAACCAACTCACTTTGATGTTTAATTGAGTCTATGGGCTAGCACTGGCATGGAAGTCAATCCAAGTGAGGTAATGGCATTTACGACATCTAGGGCTAAAGGGTAATGCATGTGACAATGATATATATTGTAGAATCAAATTTACTGATTACGACTGGAAGTTTTAGGGGACAAAATACTGACTTGCATATTGTAATTGCTTTTGATTTATATTTTAAAATAATTGCAAACAGCATTTCCCAATTTTGAGCTGGGAAATTGTTTGCATTCAATCATTTTGTATTTAAGTCATCTTGTGGCCCTAATAATAACAGTACCTCATAGAATACTGATTTCACTTTGGAGAACTTGCAGACTGAAACAGTATTGGGCAGAGCAGAACAATTCTCTCTGATGCAGTCACTACCGGTCTGTATGTCTGTTCATCAGCATTTGTTATATTGTTTATTGTGGCTGTAGCTTCCTGCCTACTCCCGACAGTTGATGGGGCACATTGTCTCTTTATAATATCTCATTGTGTCAAACAGAAGTCTGAAATTGGAAACAAACAGGATTTGTCCCTATGGTAGCAACGACAAAAGCGTGTTTAATTTGCATTGGGCAATGGAATTAACTGTCAGCAATCGGTAACACAACAGGCATTACATAATTGCGAAATATTTCTTTGCTGAAGTGAATTGATTTACTTGTCTCCTCCAGTTTGTTTGTCTGCTCCAGGCACCTGCTGGAAGTGAAAGAACTCTACCCACTGGGTTCAATTTAGAGGATTTCAACAGTTTTGGACTAGAGAAGCACTAAAAAGGCCCACATGGAGACTTGAAGAGTAGAGGGTTGTAAAGCACACAATGAACTGTCAAACCACTATTCGGACCTTTTTCGTTGCCTCCCGGGACACTGTGCCTTGAGTCCCGTCACAGGCTAAACTCAGGACTTCTCTGTTAGTCATGAAACCAGCTTTTCACTCACAGGAAGGACTTTATCAAAGACCGTCTCAGTTTGGCAAGGAGTTTTAGCCTGTTTATTTATGTCTGCCAAAGTATTTTTTCCGAGTTATAAGATCAACAGCTAGTGCTTTAACATCCCAGTCATCACAATCTGAAATAATAAAGAATCGGTGTAGGAATAATATCGAGTCTACACCATATGTTTGCTGCTATCATAAAACGCAAACACATGCTTCATAAAACTGCTTCTCCTTAAACCAAAAGGAAATCTATAAGTCTTCAGTTTAAAGAGATGACGCTACAGGAAATCAGAACATTATGTCACGAAGAAAAAAATATTCCTACGCCTCTTTATATCAAAGGGCAGATGTTCTTATTACACTGTCTTGTTACCACATTGGCTTGATGTTTTCAGTGCACTTTTAAAGCACCGCTGTAGTGAATAGCTGTAAATGGTGGTGGTGGTATTGTAACATTTCAGACACATTTCAGATGAGGTCATGTGGTTATTTTCCATTAACTTTTACCACTCCATCACACAGGGACACGGAAGCTTTAGAAATGAGTTTTAGAGACACAATTACCATCATTAACATGTGTTTGACATTGAGGACTTGGGTTTGATTCTTGCTGATGAATAAAATGAGCACTTAAAATCTGCAAATTTGTTCTCCAGTTAAAAAAGAAAAATGAGAAAAAGTGGATTTTTTTTTTGTCCCGGTGGCTGATGCGATCTTATATTAAAGCTGACAAAAGAAAACAGCACACACAGGCGGGAGCACAGCTGGTTTTTCGAGAGAGAATGGCTGCAGTTTTTGTGTTGTAAATTCAAAAGTCAGTGGAACCCTCCCAAAGTCACTGGTCAAGTCAATGCTTCTTTGTGACATAGAATGAACACATAAATAAGTTAAAAAAAAACTGTGGTGTTGAACATTTCCATTTTCGAGCAGACTTTTGAGCTTTGACAGCACGAGATATGAAAAGTTTGGCCCATAGGGTTTTAACAAAAGTCAACTGCACAAATCAAGCCACACTTGAATCTAATTAAACTACCTGAGAGAGCTTTCATGCGGACAGGTAAGAGCTTGTCAAACCAAGTGGTCATAGAGAAAAAGATTGGGGTCTTTGATGCCACATAGTCCACTTTAGAATGGGAAGATGAGGACATTTATAACAATAATGGTGCCGAAGTGGCTCTATTTCATTGAAGTACTTTTCAGAGTGGTTGGGCAAAGTCCATCCCTTTTGTTTAGTTTACCTATTACATGCACTATCCATTGGGATACTTGGATACAGCCGCTGAGTGAGCATTTACATTATAGCATCCCTGGGACAGCAACCTCTCCCAGACATAATCAAATGCAAGGTTAAATAATAGAAGCCATGCTGATTTGGCACAAGTTAGAAAGCTACATTTACTATAGTCAGTATAGAGTATTTGAGGGAGAAACTGTGAGGTAATAACACAAAGTTTGGTCCATGTTCTTTCAGTGACTTTTTTCATAAAGTTAAATGGTTGGCTGAGTGCAAACTGTGTTTCTTTGCTTCAAACGTATCCACTGATTTTGTGACTCCTGCGCATGTTTGTTCTGGTGCGGGGGCGGGTGAGGGCTCCTGAGGTGTGTGAGGTGCCGAGCTTGTCTCTGCTTCTGCGGGACAATGTTAGCATGCATTTTTCAAGATGTCATTTGGCAATAGAACAAGGACAAGTAATCTATTTGCTTACTCTGGCTTTATATTTATATTATTGTCTTTTTGTCTTGTCTTTTCATCATTTTCACTACATGTATACATTTGATAACATTGAGATTAAAACCAACTAAACTAAAATCCTCCCATGTTTGACTTGAATGGGAGTGATCTGACCCACCGGACAGAGGTGGATATTGTTGGCTTGGATGTTGGCTTGGATGCCTCTGTCCTGCTGTGTCCCTCTTCACCTCACTGTGGGTGGCTAGATTAAAGTCTGACACTGCCAGCATGACACACAGCTTTACAGCCATCCTCAGTGCCACTAAACCTGGAGGAAGGAGACATCTGACTGTCACACAGTGGGACATGTGTGGAAATTGTATAAGGGTTTACTCATTATGTCCAATTCTTCTCATTCAGTGATACATATTGTCAATTATTAGAACTCATAAGAAGACAGAAAGAAAGTGCTGAAATAACTATGTCCAAGGTGAATCTCAGTCATGGCTAGTAAAATACAACATGGACATAGCTACGTTTAAATAAGCAGCAACCTCCCTCTCACTTGGTACAGCCTCTCTTCAATTTTTTTTGCCCTTTTCTGCAAACTGCATTTGTGGTTTCTCTGTTCCACATTGTTTTACTGGATGCTTTTGAATGTCTTTTCCTGTTTTTTTGGGGATTGGTGGATTGTTGTTAACTGCGAAGAGTCCATAGTGGTCCTGGAGAAAGCAGCTTTTTAAAAGAAAACAAAAAGCTAGCTTATAAGCTAAAGACATTTGAGACCTACAGATTTATTTTTTCTGAAACACTGAAGAGGCACCAGGAGGCACCAAGAGCCCCCCACAACTGCAGTGGAGGCGTCATAAGAGGCACTACAGGAAACAAGGAAGGGACAAACGAGGAGGTATCTGGGCAAGACTCACAGCTAAGCCACACATGCCTTCTTGTCCATACTAGTATTCTGGCTAATGTTCATTCACTGGAGAATAAATAGATTAACTGCTACGCTCTTCCCAGAAGATGGTGAAAGACTGTTGTGGAGCGGAAGGAGCTGTGCAGGAGGAGGAGGAAGGAGCTGACCAGTGCAGGACACCACGCTCTGAAACAGGGGCAAACCCAGGAGGCGGTGCACCATTTTAGAGGATCAGAGGCGCGCTGAAGGCAGCCAGGTTTCTTCCAGGTGCTACGGTTTCCTCCACTTCCAGAAACATGCTGGTCAGGTTGGCCCACAAGCGCAGCGGCTCAGGACTTACACCTCAACACAATTTTGTTGCACGGTTTTACAATGACAAATAAAGAACTTACTTAACTTTTAAGGCACAGAGTTAAGATCAATAGCCCAAATTATAGCTGTCACCCCATAAATTGCAATGTCAAATCAGTAGCTCAATAGAGTGGTCCAAGGTTAGAGGATTGATCTATTGTTGTTTTGGGCGAGACACTTAACCCATCTTGCCCCAGATATGTGGACAGAGGAATAGTTCTTGATATATAATGCTTTGAGTGTTCAGTGAAGGCAGTAAAGTGAACACAATATACAGTAAATGCATTTATTTAATAATTTGGTCTTCAGTGTGTTCCTTTATAGAAATAAGGTTTTGATCTGTGCTGGTTGTATTGAGGACTTTTCTCCTCTTCGCCAAAAAAAAAAAGCTTTGTCCGCTCAACCGCTAAACAATATGTTCCTCCATGTGAGTGGATACTGTAGCCACAGCTGCCCTGGGGTAGACTAACAGAAGCAAATCTGCCAATCGCCCCACAAACCACTCACTCATTTACAACATGCACACTGCCAAGGTTAGGGAAGTGTCTTGTTTCTAACATCTGACCACTATCTACCAACTGCATACTCGAGGGCTGACACAAACATTGAATCGTTTCAAAGCCATATTTTCAAAGCCTACAGGTGATATTCCCTCTTATGAGCCTGGCTATAATTCTTTCATTATCTTCTTGCATCCATATGTTGTTCGAGTGGGTCTCTATTTCCTTCAACACCTCTAGCCCCTTGCTCTTTGCGTTAGGGAGCTATAGATCAGGCTCTGCTTTCCTGTGGGGATCGATGGCCACATTCAGTCAAACCAAGTAAAACTAATGGCTTTAGCGGGGGTTGGGAGCGGGGACAGAGTGCAGGGGTCAGGATGAGCCAGATAAGTGCACATGTTCCCCTGGTGTTGACACTTTAAGGACATCTGCACAGAGATAATGTCCAGGGTGGCAACACACAAAGAGATTCCTTCCTATGATTGGCCAAACCTTAACTCCGAGCATTTCTATTTGGTGATTTGCTTCATCTGCAAAGAAAGCGATGTCCGGACTTCAATTCGCTGGGTCTTTTTATTGAGCTAATATGAAATTAAGCACAGGGGAATCAATGCATTTCAGAGTAATTGCGCTTGATCCTAAAACATAAAGCGTAATGAAAAGATGTTTTGTGGCTTTGATCAATAACTCTTGAATGGAAGTATCGATTGCTGGTGCAGGTGAAGTCTGCAGAAAGGTGGCAGCTCAAATGAATTAGAGTCCCAGATCAATGGGGCATTAAGAAGGAGCGGTCTGCAACTGGCCATGGTCTGGCATGGTTCACCCGGTTTCACATTTAGATGTAATCAAATCTGTCAAGTCAATACACGTATATTTTGGTAGAGTAGAATGAATATAGAAGCATAAAACATCATAATGTCATGGTGTGTCAGATGTGCTCACAATAAAAAAGATCAAACTGTTTATATTAGCTACAAGCATATTTTCACTAGAATTTCACCATGGAGCAGAGCTGCCCTGGTCTGGATTGAGTCCCCATAATAAAGCAAGCATGATGTAATGAGTACTGTATAGCATTGACAATGAATCTCCCAGAAAAGATTACGATCCAACTATCATCATTATTGATAAAACACTATGTAAATGACCTGCAGTTGACCTTGAATCTATATGATATGTCTCTGAACATGAATCAGAGATGATCATTATTGAACTCTGTGTCAGACTGATCTCGCTCTATCGACTCCAGTGAATGAGAAAGAGCTGCTCTATCAGCAGCTTCTGTTGTTTGTCTGTCGTATTCTCCCCCTATTCACACCACTCAGATGAATCCCTCCCTATGCTGATTGTTTATTACACAGCGCACCAAATCCAAAGCAAGGAGACTATACGAATTCAGAGGGCTTCATAAAACAAGAAGTAAATAAAAGCAACCCAAAAAAAGTCACTGATATAAGCATATAACAGCAGACATGTTGAACCACATAAGGCTGCACTGTGATTTTACTGCCCATCCCCACATCTACTGTACAGCTGGTGGGTGTGCCTGTCACCAAAAGGTTTTGATTGAAGATTGAATTAACTACCTGGATGACTGAACTGGATTTTGCTGAATAAATCAATCTGTAGTCTGTTTAGGCACTAGAAAACAGCCTCTTCAAAGTCAGTCGAATTTGTTGCATGCTTATGGTAATAAATAAGCCACTTGCTACGATCATAAAACTAATTTTGACATATACATTATTAATTATAGGCATTATTCATCATGTTGATCTGAATGTAAAACAGCATTGTCTTTGAGTTATAAGAGCCCTTTATTTCAAGCAAGTCCTCACTCTGCAAGGAAAAGGGTGTAGGTGTTACTTTGGATTGCAGACAGTATAGAAAAGCACTCAGAGATTGCATCATGTCTTTTATAGACAATCTCAGGTGAAAATGGCTAAATGTCAGAGGGCGAATGGGGATTTGCACATAGAGAGGAATGCGCCATACGGCGTAAAGGCATATGGCATTTAGATAAGGCACCCCACCTGTTTTCAATACCATTATTAATAATGGAATGTGGGAGCTGGGACGGTAAAGAAACCAATACATGAGGGAATGCATGGCATCCATA
This sequence comes from Gobius niger, assembly GCF_951799975.1. Classification (NCBI taxonomy): domain Eukaryota; kingdom Metazoa; phylum Chordata; class Actinopteri; order Gobiiformes; family Gobiidae; genus Gobius; species Gobius niger. The sequence goes on from NC_136852.1 coordinate 24,147,037, forward strand.
TTTCAACAGGAAGAGGCACAGTCAGGGATGCTTTTGTTTCTTTGCATTAATACAGCAGAGGTGTTTATAATGAAGCCATGTGTTTCAAGGAAAATGTATTATGGCAGTGCAGCAACAACAATAGCAACAATTAGAGCGGGTCGTCTCATGATCGTAAGGTCTGGGGTTTGAATCTCGCCACCTGAATGTGCACACTTGGGCAAGACATTTCACCCACCTTGCCTCCAATGTCTGTCTACACTGGTGCGTGAATGAGAGTGTGAATGGGTGACTGGTACCTTTCCTGTAAAGCGCTTTGAGTGCCTAATGTAGGTGGAAAAGCGCTATATACGTTGAGACCATTTACCAATTGTAGAAGTTGCATACAAGGAGAATGGTTGTGTGTATTGAATGCTATTTTATAGAAGCATGGATTTTTTATATGCCAGCATGTGGATGTGTGGGCTTGCGATAACCTGGAGGAGGGATTTTTTTTGTCTAATCTCTTTCCTCACTTCATTTTGCCCCTTAATTAAAAGCTAATCTACAGACTTTAAAATTACATGCAGCATTTTGCAAGGGCTATTACGATGGTGACTTTGTGCCAAATAGACAGGTGTGATCTTATATAGGGGCAAATCTACGGAACATTAAAGGTCCTGTAACTGATTCTTTTTTCTATCGGCGAATCAGGAATTTTTCAGGAATCAAGATTTTGATATGTGAAGGCTTTCATTTGACACCTCCAAGAAATGATCTGTAATGAATGTAAGCATCTGATGAACTTCCTTAATCTCCAGTGGGACATAAGGCTCCATGTTGTTCTTGGGCCCTGTTTCCTCTTTCCGGGTGGAGTCCATCTGGGATTACAAGCGCCGTCTATTCTCATGACATGTCCCAGACATTTTAATCTCCTGTTCCACACTCTGGTTTCTTGTTCTTTTATAGAGGCCCTTGTTAGAGATTTTATTGGGCCAAAAGAAGCTGCAGATATTCCCGAGGCAACCATTGTAGGAGGCATCAATCTTGTCCATCTCTCCTCGAACCACCATCTCTGATTAAGGGATTATTGCAACTAAAGGAATAACACAGATGCAGTGGGATAGAATGTTTACTCCGATATATCGAATCTCGCTACAATGCATACAGCAAAAGAGCTCACATCTCTTTGTGGTTTGTTTGAGGATATTGAAGAGAAAGGTGTCAAATAAACAGAGGCCAAGTGGAGCAGCAGGCCGTAAAAACAGCTTGCACCGAAATAGGACATCACTCCCCGGTATAACAGCGCAGTGGAGACAGATGGAGTTCCAGTGTGAGAAATCAGTCACAGAGGTACATTTTGGTGAAATATTTCAGAGATACGCATGTTCACTATGCTTTATGATACACTGATGGCAAGGCGGTGTTAAAATGTTAGCACTACAGGTTTTAACCTCTCAACCCCCACCTAAACCTAAAAGTTGAAAAAAACAAACAAACATCAAAACAGCGACAAGAACGAGGATCAAAACGCAACAAAAAATGTGACAAAAAAGCGATTAAAAGCCCCAAAAACACAACAAAAATATTTCAACGACTCACAAAGACAGACTGCGTTAGAAAGGTTTTATTGAACATGTATCGTGATCGGGGCTCAGACCCCGGTGGAAGATTGCATTAACAATATGGAATACATGCCAGCGATGGATTATAGCCAGAAACTTCCACCAGAGCCCGGACACTGGTGGTGGTAGGACGAGACCCGGGGCGGCCCGTCGACCCGATGAGCAGGCCTGAGGAGAGGCCAGGCGGAGGAGGGGCGGAGGAGGGGCGGAGGAGGGTCGCAGCGCTGCTAGGAAATGGCCGAGTGATTGACGGGGAGCTTAAGAAGAAGATCCTGGCCGATAAGTGGCTGAAGCAAGAATAAGCAGCTGCCATGATTGGCTGACGTGAAGGTGCGGCTTGAGCTGGGGCCGTGATTGGATGCTTAGTGAAGGCTGACGTTGATGAGGCGTTGAATAAAGGCTACACGTACGTCTTCCATTTGTGCTGAAGCTTCACGACAAAAACGTGATGAAAACACGTCAAAAACGCAATGCCAACGTGCCAAAAAAGTTAGGATCACATTGTCAATCTTAGCTTTCAAATGAGCCATTTTAGCTTTTCGATTTGGGTAAAGCTGAATTGGAGAAATTAGTTCAGGCGGGTGGTAATAATTGTTTACATTGTTTTGTGGATCTTTTTTATGAGCCACAGTGTGCACAGAGAGAGTCCTTACACTTTCTGCACCACATAATCATGACAGTAAATCATTATTGGGCTCGATGTCAAAAGGCAAATTAAACTTTCTGTCAAAAAAATGTTGTCAAAGAAAGTCTGACATCAGGCGTGCTCCTTCTATACCACAGACGTCAGCTGACATCCCTGATACTGCGCTGTGACAAACTCCTCAGTGTAAGCCGTAACTCCGCTCACTGCTCATATCAGTCTAGGCTCAACCCATAAAACTGAATGCACCAACATGTCCTTTCAAAACACACAAAACAATCCGCTCCAAAAGAATTAAAGCTGTACAGAAGTCAAACCGGACATCCGAGGATGAACGCTATAGTTATCCATTCATATCCATAAGTGAAGCACAAATCCTGGAATCTTTTAAGTCCCGTGTCAGTCAGAAACATTTGGGATTTTTAGCAACCCGTATTGAAATTTGTACCCATTCAGCATGCGAGTGGTGTGTGAGTAAACCACGTGAGCGTGTCTGAGGAGCTTAGCATGAATAAAGGGAGTCTTCTTTGCGCAGGACATTATATTTAGTGCTGCCTCAGCAAATAGTCAATCCGCAAATTCAAGTGAAGTCACTGATGGCGCATTAGGGAATTTCTAAAACCCAGCCGTCTCTGCATCAATGTATGCTCTGTTATCATTACTGTCTTTTTATCAGCAAGGGACGGTTTTCAAATATAGCACTTATTTCTAATTCATTTTTGTATACATTTATGTCATATACTTTATGACAGGAAAAAAAAAAACGCACCGAAGAGGATTATTGGGATCATTTACATCCCATAACAAACTCCTACATGTTATTGTAAAGATGGAAGCTGCTCTTTTCTCAGTCTGCTTTCCTTTTAGTCTCCATCTGCAGAGCTTAATCCTTGGAGAGCTTATGGCAGAGGTGGGCCGAGTGGATCTACACCTGTTTCAGCCGCGTTTCGTTTGTATTTTTAGCTCCGAAGAAGAAGCAGCGATAACAAAACAGTGAGGACAAAAGTCAAACAAACAGCTCCTGAAGCATCATACTTAATACAGCAGCTCCTTATAGGCTCCTCTGGAGTCGGCTGCTTTAGAATGACCCTTGAACCAAGATAACAAATCACAGACTGTGTTATAATGACAGCTAAAGTCTGCTTAAATCTACTCACAATGTTGAGCACGGGCTGTGAGAATTTTCCATTAGTTTTTGACAGACATTCACTCAACCCATTCAAAAATTAATGATCCAGTGCATTTTGTAGCTTTAATTACAACGAAACTAAACATTCTTACCATAATCATGCTTTCGATGGTATGATCAGGCACAATGGACAAAGACATAACAAAAAAGTAAACATTTTTTAAATAAATCATACATTAGTTTTGTGTAGTGACCTCCTTTATGTATAAAGTGTGAGGTTGTGTTGTTTATTGACCCTAATGAGAGATGCTGCTCCTCTTTGTCTCTCTGTCGGTCTGTGTCCTGATTATAGAGCTCTGTCTATTTGTAGTTCTTTTTTCCCAGGGGTATCCATTACACACAACAACCCTGTTCTCATTTTGTTCTTATTCACTCCTCTTCATTCTTTTTAACTTCTGACAGATATTAACCAACAGTGGGAGGTGAGAAAAAACAAAACTCAATAATTGAAATACATACAGCGGGAACCATATGTTTACATACACTTCATAAAAACACACATTTGCATTTTTTCTATGACATGAAACCAGTTTAACTTTTATTTGTTTTTGGTCAATTAGAAATGTAATATATATATTTAATATTTTATAGCATTTCCTTTAAACTGTATAACTTGGGTCAAACTTTTGGATTTCCTTCCACGAGCTTCTCACAATAGTTGGCAGGTGTTTGGTCCATTCATCCAAATAGAACTGGTGTAACTGAGACACATTTGTTGGCCACCTTGCGTGCACATGCCATTTCAGCTCTGCCCATACATTTTCAACTGGATTAAGGAGATCAGAACTTTAAAACATTGACTGTGTCATCCTTAAGACACTTTGTAACCAGTATTGGCCATATGCTTTGGGTCATTGTCCATTTGGACAAGCACCCACACTTTAACTTCCTGGCTGATGTCTTGAGATGTTGCTCCAATATTTCCACATAGTGCTCTTTCTTCATGATGTCACCTATTGTGTGAAGTGCACCAGTCCCTCCCACAGCAGAACAGCCCCACAGCATGATGCTGCCACCCCTGTATTTCACAGTCGGCATGGTGTTCTCAGACTTGCAAGATTCCCCCTTTTCCTCCAAACGTGATGATGGTTGTTATGGCCATAAAATTATTTGTTTTTTCTGTCAGACCACAGGCTATGTCTCCAAAAATTTAAGTCTTTATCCTTTTTTTAATTGCAAACTCCAACTTGGCTCTTTCATGTTTCTTTTGGAGTAAGGGCTTCTTCCTGGCAGAGTACCCTATCAGCCCATGTTGGCACAGTATTTGTTTCATTGTGGATGATGATAAACTCTCACCAGGTTCAGCATCTTCACCAGGTCTTTTTGCATTTGGTTGATATTCACATTTCAGACACAGCATGTTCATCTCTGGGATACAGAACCCGTCTTCTTTCTGATCTGTATGATGACTGGTCATTTCCATCATTGTTTGAACCAATGAACCTGACACCTTCAAGTGTCTTGAAATTGCACCCAAGGATGAGCCAGGCTTGTGCTTCCAAGGTCATGACATCGTGATCCGGGCTTTCCCAAATTGTTTAAAGGTATATTAATCTTCGGGTATGTAAACGTTTGCTTTTGTAAAAAGTAATGTTCTGGAATTTGTCATAGAATTATAGAATAGAATTATGATTTTCTCATTTTCTCCCATTCAGATGCTCACCAGACCCGCCCCCTCGCAGTTTCTGAGATCAGATGAGGTCTGACGTTGACAAGGAGCTGCGGTCCCGAGTGCAGCTCCGAGCCCAGACTCATATTAAAGAAGAGAGATTTACACAGTGAGCCTGGAAGCCACACCACTGTAATATTAGATACACAACATATTCTCCCTGCACTGTCTGTCTGCCTGAGCATCACTGTACAAGGTTTTATTAAAAGAGAGCGGGACTGTTTTCAACCAAGTTCTGCCAAGACCATGCCTCAAAAAAAAAGAGATGAGATGAAAAGAGCTTATTTTACTTAAACATATTCTCAAACAAACATACTTCAGACACGGGGCGAGAAAAAGCGTGAAGAATCTGGAAAACATATTTCTCTTCCAATCCAAGGCATGTGCTTGAACATTATTTGTAAAGCTATTGATATCCCTTAGGTCCAAGGAATGCTGGAGTAAGATGTAAGATGCATTTACAGATGTGTTAGGTGACCCAGAAAGGTCTCCTACAATGCAACGCTTTATTAACATGAAAAAATGTTTTGCGTTTGGAAACATTTTCTACATTCGCTATTGGATTAAGATATGAGCTTTGAATATAAAAGAATTTCTGCACCTTCTATGAAAAGAAAAGAATGAAATCAAGGTTAATACATGATGTGCCAAGCATAATCGGCACATTAGTCAGAAGTGTGGCCTTTTCAACTTTTAGATTAAATTTGACAGTGAATAAAAGTGATGATACATTTTTGTGTTCATGTAACAGTGCTGTGGATTACTCCCCATGATAAGTGGTCCAAGGGCAGAACCAGGACAGAGCAGGACGCTCCTGTGCCTTAGTGATTCTGTCAAAGGTCGGATGACTGCATCTTCGTACCTGTGTTGATTTTATTAACAGTCTGAACAACCAAAACTCATTCCCAATACATACTTTTACAACCAAGGACTAAAGGTGAAATGTCTTTTGCATTATTCAATTTAAAGTGAGACTCCTCTTGAGTGCGACTGCAGACACTGCAGGTGAGTAGAGAAAAATATATACATTTAGAGAGATCAATTTGAAACTTCTGCTGTAAATATGACAAAATTACGTTTTCATATAAAAATAAAGGGCCCAATCTTGTGCTTCTAAACACAGACTATAGCGTAACATTTTGCGCACTTAAGTGGGAAGTACGGGTGGAGAAATAACTAATGCCGGTTATTTACAACAGTGTCTTTCCTCCAACCAGACTCTGCAGCCGGGAAGGGGCCAGGGGTTGAGAGGGAGTGGGAGTGAACATAGGCTTTTGTTTTCGTTTAGGTAGCGCATTAATACCAAGCGAGTGCTAATCCACGCACAGCGGGACCGGCTGTAGGCGACATCTCTTTTTCTCATGGCACAAACATTTAGCTCACAATGGGGTTAATAAAGATTTTACTTTGACCTGTGAGAGCCTATAATATATAATACATAATATATAAGCCTATTTATAGATATGGCCCATAAATTGCCAATATTTTCAGCGATGAAATCTAAATAATAGATAGACCCAGGTCTAAATGTATTGTTTTATTATATTAGGTACTCGGGTTGTTTCAGAGGGGATTTTGTATATCTTTAGTTTAGTTTTTGAATAAGTTATTCATGAGTGAAAAAGATCTAATTACTCCTCGTTTTTTGTGTTCAACGCTCAATAAATTAGGCTAGGAATCAGATATTAAAAAATCCCTCTGGAAAAAACTTCAAAATGTTGCTACGTCCAGGACTGGAAAGTTAGCAGGACATGTGGATATAAAATATGTCAATAATTGTGAATGAATGCGCGAGGGAAAGCAGGCTTTGCAAAACACTGTTGTAGTTATACTCTGACATAAAAACTAAGATGTTAAAGGAGAAAGCTAACTAAAAATCTCCACATTGACCAGTGTCGTGTCTCGCCTTAACACAATGATTCTCTTAATTTATGGAGACCAGGAAAATATACTGTACATGTCTAACAGTGAAATTGTTGGTTTTCCCTGTAGCCATTTTAAACTCTATCAATAGAAAGTATCAGTGACTGGTTCAGCCAGCACTACTGTATTCTGGAGGAGCCAGTCTCTGAATGCACCAGAGACGGGCATTGTCTGGAGGATTCTTTTTTTTGTCATGAAAAAGATTATTATATTTTGCTGAATACAATCAACTTCATTCATTCAAGTACAGTCTACCTTACATACGGACATTCTCATAGACAAACACAAAGTCATCGCACCTACAGGTAGTGCCTCTGACTCCTCTACAGACACAGTGGTGAGTGCTGAAAAACACTAGCCTGAGGCCTTTTTGGATGTGTTGCCGAAGCTTGCACTCCTAACTCCTCCTCCCGGTGTGTGGTCGGGGTCAGAATAAGTCGTCTTTAAAATCATTACGGGTCATGACACCGGTTCGCTGTTTGGCAGAGTTTGGCACCTCAGAAAAATATAAATTGCCGTTGATGATACGGGCCTCTCACCCCGGAATAAAAATTAAAATGTATTGGGCTCCGAGATGGCTGACATTTCCCCGACAGACTGTGGACCATGAAATATGCAGCATCCAGAAATGCATGTCTGGGTCAAACGTTTCCGTCAATCTGCTGTTCGGGGAAAATGGAACAGATCGCTGTCTGCAAGGCTGGCACAAATAAACAGGGCCACCACAGGCTACAATTTGAGAATCGCCGAAAAACTCAAAAACTATTTCATTTGAAATCATTTGCTTTGTTCTGGTTGAGCTATTCTCGCCCAGTCGTCTGCAAACTCCAAAAGCATATGACGCCAATGGGGATATACAGCGCTGCGGTTACTGTTCTACACAAACCAAAGCCGAGTTTTAACAACGCAGAGCAGAGAGTAAAGAACAAGGTAAGACTTGCTTTAACTGTCCACAATAAAGCCTTCCATTTCCACAGCACCAGTATTGACGTTTTATAGGCAGCTACAGCCCACTCTTCAATAAACCCAGTTAATGTAGTGGATAACACCATCTCATCTGAAAGTCATCACTAAATACCTGCTTAGCCCCTACTCAGTGGGAGTTTATTAGCCATAGAAAAAAGGGACATTAAACTGTTGACTGGAAATCGAAAGCCTCTCTTGTTTTGGACGATTACCCTATGAGCCATTACGGCACTTTCTGCGCGAGGTTGGAAAATGTGACACCCCACACACAGCACACACGCAGAAGGTTTTTTGTTTTTTTTCTTCCATACAGATTCGCAGTGTCACACCGATTTGTGGTGCTCTGTTGTACAACATTTAGGGCAAGAATGAGCAAATCTTAGGGGATTACAGTAGTGTTTCCTATTAGCATGTTTGTTTTGCAACTTAGACAATATAATGAACTAAAATGAGAAATTGACCAACTTAAAAATAAAGGGAAGACAGATGTATCATGTACTATTATGAATGGTTTAGCTCCATGACCTGTGGAGTCCCCCAGGGGTCAATCTTGGGACCCCTCTTATTCAACTTGTACATGCTTCCATTAGGTCAGCTAATAAACATCAACAATGTGTCGTACCACAACAATGCAGATGACACTCACAGCTGCAGTACATCCAGAACGTTGCTGCTCGAGTCCTGACAAGAACCAGGAAATATGACCATATTAGTCCAGTGCTCCGGTCTCTGCACTGGCTTCCTGTCACTCAGAGAATAGAATTTAAAACAGCTCTGCTCGTCTACAAGTCTTTTCATGGTTTAGCACCGAAATACATCTCTGACATGTTACAGCACTATGAACCATCTCGGGCCCTGAGAACTTCAGGGAGGGGTCTCCTGGTGGTTCCCAGAGTCAATAATAAACACAGTGAGGCTGCGTTTCAGTTTCATGCAGCTAAAATCTGGAACAGTCTTCACGAGGATGTGTGACAGGCCTCAACTCTGACAATGTTCAAATCCAGGCTGAAAACAGTTCTTTTTGCCCATTGCCTTGTGCATGAGTTGTGCTCTACAAATAAAGTTGCTTTGCCTTGCCTTTTTTTTTTTTAAGTCCGGCTCTGGAGAATTCAAATGACTAGCGTCTTATTGTGCCCAGTTTTTGGGGCCATTTTTGTTCATAATTGCGTCTCTCGCAGATGAACCGTATGCCCCTTGATAAAGTACAGCATTGGCCAGACAAGGCATAAACCTTTGAAAAGAATGTCTCAGTGTGACATGGTAAGAAAGGAGGCTCTATTAAGTGATAGTGTGGGTTGTAAAACTAATGAGTAACATAAAATTGCCAGCTTTTGTTCTTTTGTTCTCCTCAGGCAAATAGATAACCTGCTTGACACCATTACAAGAACATTCTTTTTTTTTCTTTTACTGAAACGAGTCATTTCACTATGACAACGGAGAGTAGTTGATCTGCACTCTTCACTTTTACTTTTAGTGTATAATAATTATTCATGCCATTGATTTTCTTTTCTTCTGGGTGTAATATTATATTATGTAGCCGCTTGAATGCCTCCTTCTTCTGTAAAGCACGCTGAATGACTTTGTGTACAAATCATACTCTCCTTATTAGCTGTTTGTTGCTGTATCCAATCCTTGCTATTGGTTTTAATTCACATACTATTTGCATAAAGTTATTATTTTTTCAAGGTCATTGTCATTAATAGGATTGTTTAGGATCACACCATCTGCAGGGAGTATCTGCCTGTGAGCTTTTGCTTCTAGTTTCACAGGCACATGCTAATGGGAGCTTTTGTTGTGAGAAAAATGCGACTACGATTTATCACCCTCCATAACAATGAATACTACTTAAAATCTACTCCAATTATTGCAATCAACACGTCTTTATTACAATCACTTTAAGTATGAACAGTGTTGAAGAGTACCTGAATATTCATTTTAGTTAACTGTACACATACTCTTTCATTTGTCAGTATTTAGAATACAGTTATTTTCCTAAGATCAAAGAAAGACATTGCAGTTGTCAGTCAATACATTTCAGCTTCCTATGGCACATTAAAAATAAGGAAAAGATCAGGGAAATGTTTAGCTTTGTAATGTCTCACTTTCAATAATCAATGATCTTTAAAATGTCACAGTTCATGCACATGCACCGTGTGTCATGTGATCTGCAGCTCCAAGTGTATTTGCAAAGCTCTTTTATACGTTCCTATAACAACAGGTTGACATGCTTTTAATCATACGCCACATTTATGAATAAAAATAATGTGTAAAGTAAACGTGAAAGTATTCAGAATACAGTACTCTGATTGGACAACGGAATATGTTCCAAAATACATTCAAAGTCAAGTATTCTGAAACTGAATACAATTTCATGGTACTCTCCCTAACATTGAGTCGAAGCAGGGCCAGCGACTATAGAAAACTACAGGAATGGTGACTTTAAACAGTAGCTACCTCCAGCCTGTATTTCTCAATTCAACACCTTAGCAGCTTGCTACCGCCTATAGGCATTGTATTTTTTATAACCAGAGCTCACTAGTTTTGATCAATGCTTGGAATGAGTCAGCAGCGGGAGTGAAGCAAAGTGCGGTAAAAACATGGAAGGGATTGTCCCTCAATAAAAGGCACTCAACATTTGACACAGTTTGAAACTGACTATTGGTCTCCAGCAGGCATCAGGCCTCCTTATAGAAATAGAATATAACTCCTAATCTTACAGTATGTGTGGGTCACTGGAAGCTAAAAGTCAGTGAGTAAAATCTACTCGCGGAAAACATAATAACCTCTTCACGTTTGCCACAATAATGCAGTTCAAAACTCAAACCTCAGGGCAGGGTTTTCAGCGTGAGAAATGTGAAGTGTGTGGGAGCGTGTGATAGAGGTGAAACGTGTGTGTCACACGGCCAATGTATGACACTTGAGAGCTCCATTTATGACATAATATATGTAACCAGTCTGTTTTTAGGCAACAAGTTACATTTGATATTTGAATGTTTCTCCTTCAGGTGTGAAGGTGCATTTGAGATTGTGAGTCTAATCCTCTTTAGCCCCTGCAGAGGCAGTCACACTGTATTTGTCACATTTGGTTCACACAGACCTCAGAGTCAATGCTACACTGGAGCTGAGAATGAGAGCTCTATACAGTATATTGTAAACACTAGCATTTAGAATGATACTTTTGATCCTGATTAACAAAGGACGACATGGAGATTCTAAACGTGAGGACGTGATATTTAAAAATGTGCAGATTTCTCACATTGGAAGTTCAAAGGATCACTGCGAAAAAGCACACAATCAATTGTGTTTTTGAAGGGGGAACAACATCTTCCATGTTGTATGTTTGTTAAAAAGAGACATTGAGCACCAAACATCGATAACACAACAAAGTAATAGCTTCACCAGTATAGACTCTGCATTGACATCACACACTAATCAAGACGTGCTCCCCTTCCCAACATGAGATGACACCACTAAATGATAAATGAAGCGTAACCAAAGACTCCAAAATAAAACCACAGTCCCGAGAGCCTCTGATAAAGTTCTTTGGTACGTATACCCTTCTTAAAACGCACTTCATCTGCAAAATCACCACTAACCCGGTGTCATCAGAGTGAATCAACCACTGAAGCAGATGTTTTTGCTCCGACAACCGCGGGACAGCGATGAGCAAACAGCTTGTATTTACTTGAGATATGCTGAAGTAAAACGTGGAGCGCAGTCATCTCAAATCTAAAGTAGCCGTTTCGCCGAGCTCAAAGCAATGGTCCATGATCACGCAGGGAGCGGCTGAAAAACATGCAAAACATTCATTGGATTTAGAGAGAACGTTTGCATTGGGTTTTTATCCACAGTCTCATTTGACAGTACTCCCACATGCTGGGCTGAACTATCACTCTTCACACTCCATCACACGTTGCACACTCACAAGCGTGTTCAATATTTAGGTTTGCGTAGCCAAAAGCAAATTCATTTCTTTCCTTTTTTTTTTTTTTTTTTAAACATTTGGAAATAAAAAGTAACTCGACATTTTTGTGAACCCCCAACTTATTCCGTGATCTCTGTTTCATCGATATTCAGTTCAGTCAGAGTTCAACATGCAGAGTCCTGGGTTAGAGCTGCTGCATCTGCCCAACACAAGATCAGATTTATCAACGATAGACACAACCGTTTTTATATAAGATCACCTTCAATTTCAGCCCCAAAACAATAATTTTAACCTCTTAACCCCCACCTGAACCGGGGAAATTTTCTCCAGTTTGGCTTTACGCAAAAAACCTTAAAGCTTCAAACCTTAAAGTTTCAAAATAGCACCAAAAGTGAGACGAAAAAAGCGCAACTGAAAAGTGACAGAACAGTGACAAAAAAAGTGTTGAAGACAAGGATGGAAATGCAACAAAAGAGTGACAAAAAGGTGACAAAAAAGCGACAAAAATGTGGATGAAAATGCAACAAAAAAGTGACAAAAAGGTGAGAAAAAAAACAATGAAAAAGTGACAAAAATGTGGAATGAAAATGCAACAAAAAAGTGAGAAAAAGGTGACAAAAAAACCAATGAAAAAGTGACAAAAAGTGACAAAAACAAGGATGAAAATGCCACAAAAGCGTGACAAAAAGGTGACAAAAAAAACAATGAAAAAGTGACAAAAATGTGACAAAACCATGACAAAAAACGACAAAAAGAAGGATGAAAATGCAACAAAAGCGTGACAAAAAGGTGACAAAAAGGTGAAAAAAAAAACAATGAAAAAGTCACAAAAATGTGACAAAAACGTGACAAAAAAGCGGCAAAAAGAAGGATGAAAATGCAACAAAAGCGTGACAAAAAGGTGACAAAAAGGTGAAAAAAAAAACAATGAAAAAGTCACAAAAATGTGACAAAAACGTGACAAAAAAGTGACAAAAACAAGGATGAAAATGCAACAAAAGAGCGACAAAAAGGTGAAAAAAAGGAATGAAAAAGACAAAAATGTGCCGAAAACGTGACAAAAAAAAACGATGGAAAAAAAAAATTCAAATAAGTGACGACAAGGCGAGGAAAGGCTCCATTTAGATGAGTTTTGTCGGCCTTAGCTGTCAATTGAGGTGTTACACTGGCCTATATGCTGCAACCTTATGGATTTGGGTAAAGCTGAAGTGGAGACAATGCACTTGGTTAAAGGAACAGGCCACCGTTTTTCCATACTGAGACATGTTCTTACCTGAGCTTAGACGAGTTGATAGGTACCTGTCTGGTGTTTGTGTGTGCCCTCAGCCAAAAATGTTGTTAGCATTTAGCCTCTCCCAGTATATTCCTATAGCTCCAAACAGGGGTGAAGTTGGAATCGACCACGCTCATCCACGGGCACAAAGACCAGACAGGTATGTATGGAAAAACGGTGGCCTGTTCCTTTAAGGTGGGGGTTAAGAGGTTAAACTGACGACAATAGGAAAATGAATGTTTTGGTTAAAGGTCATCCGATATTTCAGTCAGCAGAGGTCAAGAGGTGGGGAGCGTTCATATTAAAGGGCTTCAGTTGAAAGTGTTTCGTATTAGTATTCAGAAAAGAGCAGAGGTGCTTTCTACAAACTTTACGAACGACAGTTAAAATTGTCTGAGTGGGCAATGAATTAGAAATTATAAAAGACTGCAGCACTTGGACCCACTTTACAAGGCAATAATAGAGTTGAGAGTGTGACCATGATACAAGTTTAGTGGCGACCGGTGACAGTGGTAAAAAAAAAAAAAAAGAAGAAGAAAAAGAAAAGGCTTTGTCGCATTTTCAAAAACTGAAGGCTCTTTTTGAGAACACATATGCACTTTTGATGTATGCCTGTGACAAAGGACTGACCATAAGCTGTGGACATGTGCTGAATTCTACAAATGTTGTGGATACGTGTCACCGTGGGAGGGGAATCACACACACTACATCACAGCTGTCAGGGAGAAGAGAGACGGCTTTCTCTCACCGCGAGCAGCCATGCTGGATAAGCGTCGATAAACATGTGCATCCATATAGTGACTGCACATAAAGTAGAGGCGCTATTCTTCACCGCCTCTCAGTGCAACTTCTCCTCTCAGTCCGAGTAGCTCTGAAGAAGAGCAGGACGAGGACAGGGTGAGGTCGTATGGAACAGCACTAGCGGTTCCGCTGAAACCATCCAAGTGAAATGCTTAGATGGAGGAGATTGGAGCATCACTCGTCCTTGACGTGCGTCGCCGAAGAAACTCGCACTAGAACCGTCCTTTAAACAGTGTCTGGGGAAAATGGGACCGAATGAAAATGATGAGAACGATGGGATATAGGAATAGAATCAATGATATCCAAATAAAGAGAGTAATGTTTGATGTTTTCAGAGCAGTGTGTGTCTACGAGTGAAAATATGAAAAACTACTCTCCTTGATATGATAAAAAAAAAAGCACATTAAACTGGACATTACATGCCTAATTGAGGCTTAAAGAGACTAGATTGAAGTTCACATTTTTATACTCGCTGCTGCCACCTCAGGTCTTACGTGTAACTGCAGTTTCTATATTAAGCTTGTGCATGACGGCACCTTTTTGAGTGACAGTGCAGGATTTTAGAGGCAGTTGTGGTGAATAGGTCTGGGCTCATTCTACACATTAGGACATTGCAGGAGTCCCTTTAAAAGCAGGATTCAGAGTATTTAAAGTACCCTTGATTCCTGGTAAAATAATAAAAAAAAAATAAGTAATGTAAGGACTGGGAGTGTAACGGTTCTGTTATATCACAGTTCGGTGCATCATTATGGTTGTACCTTTTTGGTAAAAAACTGGCACTGCATCCTTCATTCACCGCAGCCTGGTCCTCAACAGGAGACCCTATTACAAGCACGCAGATTACATATGTTTTTGTTTATGCATGGGGCAGTGGGGAGACGTCCCTACGGCTGCTCCACCACCTAGAGATGTTCTGGGATTTAATACTTAAAGGAGTGAAACATCTATGAATGGGTGGCCCTGCATCTGTCCAAAAGGCACTGGCGGAAGTGCATCAGGCAGAAATGCTATGCAGGTGATGACACCTGTGCTCAAATCTTGGACGATGTAACTTTGCAGGTCTTGAGCGTCTGCAGCCTAAAGTGATGATAAGACACATGCGCTCTGTTTGGATGCACGCGCTGCAGACCATATGAATAAAAAAATATACTTTAGTAAGATGCATCTTGTCAGAGTTTTGCATTGTGGCATGAATGAATTGTTGATTTTACTTTTAGCTAACGGCATAGTACTACCAAATCAATGGGACTGTGATGAGCAAGATATGTCACCATTAAAGAAAACTTTCAGCAGAACAATGCATAACTACTGTACGACAATGAGCTTACACAAACAAGAACAGTCATGTACGGATCAAAGTCTAATCGTCCTTTCTGCTGCCTCAAATATTACATTACACACAGCTTTAGTTTCACAGATAAAGCTTTTAGTTACAGCCAACATTTATTTGAGTGTGGCAGATTCACAAAGAGCCTCATTGCACCATGCAGTGCATGTTTACAGCATTTGATCACAGAGACTATGAAAGGAACAAAGAACTTTTTTACCCTTTATACAGGAAAAGCAACAGTATATCTGACAGTACGACTTTCCATGGGAATGAAGTGAAAATTATGCAGCAAACTAATATTTATGGACAAATAGTCACATTGCGTCGTCTGTGTGACACACAAAGAGTAACACACAACACTCATCACCGCACTTTTCCTCCTGATGCTCACATTTCCTGGTGAACAACACAAAACAGTAAATAATCTATGTGTTGAGCTCAAGTAGGTTGTGGAGCGGTGTATGAGTGCACTTGTCCTTATTCCGCACTAATGACTTTTGTAGATATGCACATGTACAGTAAGGACTGCATTGTTTGTGGTAAACCCACTCATTACAGTCCCATTATCTGAAAACCCAAGGCCAGAGTCAGCCTTTATATACACTTCATAAATTATTAAAACACAGGAGAAAAAAAAAGAATCATTATAGCCAGCTGAATACAATCATTTCCATTCTCCTAGTGCCTCCACAAATGCAAAGACTTCTGCTCTCAATAAAGTTTGTTAAATTGCTCTGTGAACAAAAGGCTCCTGCCTAATTCATGCAGCCAAGGCATTACAAATATATTACAAATACATACACAAGGAACATAAACCACTTAAGTCTGGGCACATGTGCTACTGGAACAATATACCAAGAGATCCATGATGCTGATTTGACACACAATAAATCAATCAAGTTGTTCATAAAACGTGTCTTTCGGAGATGTACTTTCATGCATTAAAATATGACATTATGCGATTGTTTTCACAAAATCTTCAGTGTTTTGAAAATGAATAAACAACACTTGAACGCTTGAATGACTTCTTCCCCTTTTCCTTTTTACAAATAGTTTGACATTTAGACTATTCTCTCAAATGCTATGGGAAGAACAAAACGACGCTGAATATAGATTAGTCTTTGAGTGAATAAAAGTGTCCTTTTTAATAAGCACATTACGCCTTAACACAC
Organism: Gobius niger; assembly: GCF_951799975.1. NCBI lineage: Eukaryota > Metazoa > Chordata > Actinopteri > Gobiiformes > Gobiidae > Gobius > Gobius niger. The sequence goes on from NC_136852.1 coordinate 24,163,511, forward strand.
TGCATCTGTGAATCTGACATATCACCCAAAACTGCATTACAGATGCATAGCGGGAACAGTTCTCACTTCTCACGAAATGCCTGAGGTTTATGATGCGGGTTAGGGTTGATACACATTATAAAGAAGGACAATAATGACATGGATTGTGAACATTCTAATATGCACAGGTCAAAGCTGATGTAAAACAATCAAAAGTCAAATTCAGGAGCGTTCTATACCACAAGGACAAATGCCTTTTGACAGAGGCCCTCCTAAACACAGTGCCACGGGGAGAGCTTGTATTAAAGTCTGTTGACTGTGCTCTGAGGTGAGACACAGGTGAATCCCAGGCCTGTGTCAGATGGCATTTTCCAGTGCGAAGAAAAACGAGCGGTGACAGGCGTTAGTGCATACGCTGAATACGAATGGAGACTCAAGGTTACAATGCACTGTAGAGTTCTTTTCCAACAACACTGGACAAATCTTGACAAGTACGGCAATAGTATAATAGAAGAGGTAGAGTAGTGGCAGTTGTAGTAGTAGATATTCTGTATTTTTTTCAGAAGGTGCAGCCACTTAATGATCTTTAGGCCTGCTCCTGCAGTACCCGTCCATGATCTGGTTGCCCCTCCTGCAAATTAACCTGGACACAAACTGCTTCTCTGGCAAAAACGGCCTGCCGGAGTCAGCTGTGAGGCCAAGCTTTGTTTATTCTCATTGGTATACACTGGGTTAGGATCCTTGTGACAAAGTGGATTTGTCCCATTATTTATTTTGGTCATTTTGCTTCGTTTGTTTCATTTGCAATATCCATTAGCTAACAGCAACCATCAGATTCATTTTGTTTATTCATTTACTCAGTATACACATTTACCTATACCACCTGGTGGGAACAAAGGGGAGGCGTGGTCTGTGTCGGCCATTTTAAAATCTCAGGCTGAACCATGTGGCGGGGGAAATTGGTTTAAACTTTGCTTTGTGTTTCCTTTTGTGTATGATTTTTGATTTGCATCTTTGTTGATTTGAACACTTATCATTTTGTCACCAATCTTATTCTTTTTTTGTAAAATGATAACCTGCCAGATAAACGTATTGTTGGAACTCAATGAACTAATGGTCCTAACCTGTGGGAGGTCCTTTCCCATTAGGGGAGGTATAAAAGCTGACTGTGGGAGTCACTAGGGTGCCATTTTGTATGTGACATGTGGGTCACTGAGAAGTTTGAGAAATAAATGTCTGGTAAGAGCTATATTTGTCGAGTCTGCCTGCCCATTTTGACCCCTCGTGGCCAACTTCCTCACGATCCTCTAATATAAATGTAGTAGCATTTAGTTGCAGCTAGCTGTAGAAGTAACAGTAGCAGTATTAGCTGTAGCAGTTTGTATGAGTGGGATTGGAAAGCAGTAGCCTTCAGATGAAAAGGTCAGGTTTTGTCTTAATATTTATTTGTGTCTTTCTTTTCTTAAGACATTGATAAATGGTAAAACACTTACCTATTTTCTTATCCCTTTAATGGTTTTCTCAAGGAACACCTGCTGAGAGAGGTGACCAGGAGGCATCTGAAACATGCTTGAGCCACCTCAGCTGGTCCTTTCAACCTGAAGGAGCAGCGGCTCTACTCCGAGCTCCTCCAGGGTGACTGAGCCCCTCACCACCTTTTTCCGGAGGAGAACCCTAGCCTCAGATTTAGAGGTGCTGATTTTCATCCCAGTCGCAAACTGTCCCATGCAGTGCACGCTGAAGTGATGAGACCCAGTGGTTCCCAAACCGGGTCCCCTCTCGCCCCTGGCTAAGCCTAAACCTTCTGTGCGTAACAGTAATGAACAGAAGCGGTGACAAAAGGCAGCCCTGGTGGAGGCCAACATGCACTGGGGACAGGTCTGACTTACTGCCTGCACTGCGAACCGTTTGCTTTTTGCTTCCTATAAGTTAAACAATAAAACCCCCCGCCCAAAAAAAGAAAAAAACAAAGAAACAAACAAAAACAAACAAAACAAACAAAAACAAATTAATACAATACAAATTAATACAAATTACAAAGCCTCCTTCAAGGTGTGACCATTAAAGGGTTAAGAAAAGAAAGCTAAAAACAAATAAAAATGTCCCCGTCCCAGAGTGCCAATGGATCAATGGTCCGTTCCCCTGCTACGCTGCCAAGAGCTTGACAGGCTTTTTTCCCCCCACACATTGCAAGTGATTTAACTTTTTTCTGTTCTACCAAACTGTTCTGGTGGGATGTAGCCAGAGTTCACATTTCACTGACACATTAGCGCTGTGGGAATAGCGGCATTTCCACCTACTGCAATTTCTGTCAAGCCTGGCTGCTTCATTGCTAGACATTTGCCCTTTCTGAATGGTTGCTTCTTAAAACACCTTGGATATAGAGCTGTTTAAAGACATGCCTTAACCTGGTCCTGGCCAATCTTAATAATGCCAGAAGGAGAGCCCAAGGACGGGAAATCCATTGGGATATGTATTCATGTCTGTTTGATTTTATTTTTTTCAGTTTGATCAAAATAAAGTGGTCAATGAAACCCTGAATCGTATTCCCATCGCTGCTGTTTATCTTTGTACATTTTCTTTTTAAATGTGCTCATGGTATCTACTGCATACCTCCACATTAAAGATAGGAACCACAGCTCTGATTCTAAACCGGTCTCCCCTGGCCTCTCATCTCTCTTCCTCTGGTGGTTTAGTGATGTATGAGCGGAGAGCTAACTGCTTCCTCCAGGGCATACAGCGCGTGGAACCGCACCATCAAAAACCATGATCAAGGAGCGGGACGACCATATCCGTAGGTGTTGCCTGGAATCAAGAGGAGCTTGATAACTAAAAATAGAAGAAGACAAAAAATCAGCAATAAAACATGAACAATTGTCACAGCGGAAAAGCACATTGCGGGCCATCATTTTAAATTGGTGTCACCAGGTGTTTGTTAGTGTCTCGTATTTCAAACTAATGGTGTATATTTGACAGAGTGCACCAGGCTCTCAGAAGAAGGGAGGACATTGCATGTAGAGCATTTGAAAAACAGCTGAATGATTAATCCACAGAAAAGACGAACTCTTCTCTTTTCACATTTAAAACCACTGTTTCAGTCTATGTGGCATAATGAAGTCCCCCTCTCTCTATTCAGTATCTTTTGAGAAATGAGGCCCAACTTCTATACTGTGCCATATTCTTTATCGTCGCACTGTTTTATATTATGCTTAAGTGTGTTCCCGGGACCACCTTGAAATGTGTCGCTAGATTTGCACTTTAAAAAAATCTTCCTCTCCAAAACTCAATGGCGCAGGGATATCATTTGTTTGAAGAAAGTTCAGCCGAGAGTGTGAATCTGCAACTTACTTTCTGAACAAACTTGTAAGTCCTAAGCAAAGTGAAAGGATTGGATTTAAATGAATGGATGCATGGTCTGCATTGAAGGCAAATTGAATTCTAAAAGGATGTCTGTTGAAGCAGTTTGAATCGTATGAACACACAGTATTTTGAGTCAAAACAAAACAACTGGACTGGTGAACAACCGGGGTCACTCCTCATCTAGAGAGCTTCCTCATGGCAGTTTTCCCACGCCCGCTTCAGCTTTACCCAAATCGAAAAGCTTCTTGCCTGGGGACGGTCAAACGGCCAGTGAAACCCCTCATATGAAAGCTAAGACCGACACAACTGAGCTACGATTTTGCCTTGCGTTGTTTCCACGTTGTCGTAGGGCTGGCCGGTATATATTGATATTTAAGATATATTGATATATTTTTAAATGAGATATGGAATTAGACCATATCGCATATATCGATATAGTGTACATTTGCGCTGTAATACTCATTTTATAGGCTATTTTTATTTGAGATATTTCTTTTATATACATGTGCACCTTACAGAGCTTGGTTGTGCAGTGTTCATGTTTATATTGTATAGTTTTCACAGCCCTGTGCGGAAAAAATAGCGGGATATATATCGTATATCAATATTCAACCTAAATATATCGGGATATGACTGTTGGTCCATATCGCCCAGTAGAGAATCGCTGGTAGCACTTTATAATAACTACACATTATTTAGCCTTTATAAAGGATGGGTTAACAGTTTATTAATAATGAATGATGCATTAGTTAAGTGTAGTTATTGCCTACTTAACAAAGGAATAAGTCAAGTATCAAAAACTATTTATTATGAGTTAGGCATTAAATGTAGTAGTTAAGTAGTTATTAAGCATTGAAGTAGTAGTAGCAGTGTTAAGTAATAAATCGTTCATGATGAATTAAGTGTTAACTTATCATTTTTTAAGGCTAAATAAGGTGTAGTTATTGTAAAATGTTACCGAATCGCTTATGGACTTCACTATCATGAAGCTTTACTTCTGTCACGTCATGGACGACTCTTTCTGTCAAACTAAACGGAGTTTGGACTTAAGTGGAGCAGCTTTGACCTGATGCGAAGAAGCTGCTGTCCTCAGGTTAGTAAGACAGAGGCTGTGTCTTTTATTTTAGTTTTACCTTGCTTCTTGTTGATATTTTCATCACATGTGCGTGTCATTATGTGCTGGGGCACGGCTGTTGTGACGCATTTGTAGTGGTGATCACAGTCATACAGAAGCGATAGGCCAGGTGACATGTAAACAAACGTGCTAATGATATGTTCACCCAATAAAACTAAACATTCAACAGAGAAGAATGCACTGTATGTTGTAAGTGCCAACTATATAAGGACAAAAAACGGTGTGAACGGACCCACCCGCACCTGAAGCTTGCCGTAATTGTGAGGTACCCGACCGAATCTGCGGGGCCCGCAGGCTGACCGCAGGTTTTGGGGCGACCCGCACATCACTATCGCCCAGCCCTAGGTTGTCGTCACCTCACTTTTTTGTTGCATCTTTGTAACTTTTTTTTCACTGCTTTGTTTATTTTTAATCCATTTTTGTCCACTTTTTTGTTGTGCTTTTGTCACATTTTGTACCTTTTTTGTGGCTTTTACTCACTTTTTAGTTTTTTGTCCACATCTCATTTTCGCTGCCACTTTAAAGAAACTATAAACAAAGAATCAAGCAGGAAGAGTGCATTGGATTTTTTGTTTTTCTCTCAATAATCTTTGTAAAGTGATGCAAAACTTGTAGTATAATCATTGTTCAGTTCAGTTCATGCCCAAGTTCGAGCCCAAGATTTCTAACGATTATTATATTAAGTCGTGACTCTTGGCTCGGCGCATCTTTGTCCTTTTAAGTAAATCTGCAAGTCAAAATGTATTATGCAGTTTTCTAGTAGCTTCACCTAAAGACAGCAGAAGTAACTGTCAAGGACAAAGCACTATTTTACAAGTAAAATGATGCAAGGATTAGTAAGTGGAAGGCCAATATAAAAACACAATTTGTATTCACAAGCAGACAGCGTTGTTGAACTTTTTAAGAAGCTTGTACAAAACGTTGCAGGAATGTAGTATTATAAGACAATTGCATAATATTTTCATCATCATTTAGAGCCGGTGAAGAAATCTTTGTGAGAACGTATTTGAGTGAGAGAAAGACAGAAAAAATAAGACAGAAATCAGGCAAACTTTGTCAACAAACTTGTGGCGTTTCTTATTTTCCGATCATTAAAATTTCAAGACGGCACACCAAAGGGAATCAGGTGTAATGCAGACAGTGATGTAAGTGAGTGAAATGCAAAAGCGACTCCATAAAAAGCTTAAGAATCAACGCGCTTCAAAGTTAATCACCCCCCATCTCTCTTCTCATAAATTATTCCAGGAGTTTAATGCAATTTATGAGGAACATTTAAATTTAAGGTGCCTCAGCTGAGAGGTTTCGAAGCCTGTGACCACATCATAACAAGGGTTTATCAGTGAGTCGTTGAGAGTGTACTGGTATTAAACATAGTCTCTTGGTTTGGCCATTTAACTGTCAAAAACAAAGCTAAACCCGGCAGAGGTGTAAAACCGGGCAGTTAAATCCCAGGCCAAGAACAAGCATCACCGTAAAGCAGTGCATCGTCTCTGACATAAGATCACAGATGACGATAGCCATCCACGGCCCCATCACTTCCAGCTCCTTCCATCAGGGCAGAGACACAGACCTCCTTGTGCCAAGACAAATGTGTACAGGAATTCCTTTGTGTCTTCGCTGAATAAGTTGTAATCCCTATTGCTCCGTCTGGTCCATCCCTTTTTGTTGGTGGTGAATCTGCTGTTGTCGTTTCTGCCCCGAACTGATTAAAAAAAATATATATATATATGTATTCTTATGTGTTTTATTACCGGTATATGTGTTGGGTGAATGTGTGAGTAAGCCAAATGTTTGCCATCATTGTGGTAGACAGTAATGCTACTCTACTCTACTCTACTCTACTCTACTCTACTCTACTCTACTCTACTCTACTCTACTCTACTCTACTCTACTCTACTCTACTCTACTCTACTCTACTCTACTCTACTCTACTCTACTCTACTCTACTCTACTCTACTCTACTCTACTCTACTCTACTCTACTCTACTCTACTCTACTCTACTCTACACTACACTACACTACACGGTAGTGCAGCTTCTTAGTATTCTTATGGTGGTAGGGGTCCAGATTATGTCAAAACTGAATCATTGGCAGTATAATTCATATAAGTGGAAGCTCCTCATTGACATTGAGAAGCTGAACTTCCCCAAAAGATTTACAAAAAAAAGAAGACAAAGCGAGAGAAGTCAGGTGTTTCAGAGCCTGTCTTCCTGTCTCCTCAGAAATACTGAAGCTCTATGGACAATCCCAACAGTAATCGCTGTTATTGTTTACTTCCGTATTTTTCGCCGAATGTTTTGGTGAATGGTAGAAAACAGCTGATGCATCCAGGCCTCTAACACGGTTTTATAAAATGATCTGTTACAGCGCAAGAGAAGCAATGCCCTGTTTATGAACATTGTTTTTTGCCGATCATAGGATTCTTATCACTTGTTTAAACATAAAGGGCCAGATCTTGTGACTGGCGCAGTCCGTGTGCAACTCTAAACGCAACGTGGTGCACGCGCGATCTTGCATGTGGCGCAGGTTTTGCGCTAAAGGCTGCGCCACTAGGGAGAGGGCGTTATTTAAAAAAAGAGGCAGACTAAGGCGTGATTTATTACAAGCAGCACAATTGAAAACAAAAGCGAAATTGCCTTGAAAAGTCTATTTGAGCGTAGGTTACGCACGGGCTTACTTTGATACTGTAGATCAACGCGCACACCCCTAACACCAAAACAACAACAGATTTCCATAAATAAACCACACATGCCTTGAAGTGCCACACCACCACGTCTAATCTGTGTTTTAAGGACACTTTTACATCGTGTGTCAGTGTTTACCTCCTGGTGATGCTCCTTGTGTAGCCACAGCTCAGTCCAAAAGAAAGAAGCGCGTTTTGCAGGGCGCATAGGAACTTTTTTTTTTTTTCCAATTCAGCCGCTCCAAGAATCCTGCAGCTGTAGCTCAAATGTTCCAATACACTACAGTTTTCTTGCAACTGCTACATAACTCTGCAACTCCTCCGCAGCCGATATGACAGTTTCTGATCAATTAAATCCTACATTTCGTAACTTTGCGCATTCGAACGGTGTCCAGCGCGAGGCTGCCTCTCTGTCCCGCCCGCTCGTCTTAGATCTGCAGCGAGTGGCTGCAGCAGCGGAGGGACACTTTTATTTCTTTAATCTTTATTAAACATTGCGCGCTGCATCATGCATGTTACGCGTTTACAGGAGAACCCCCCCTCGCAACCCACAGTCCTCCGCAGGTCTGGGGAAAGCGTGGGGAGGGGGCGGCACCACAACATCGCAATGCGAGTCTGTCCCCCCCTCCTGTCCTGCCCACTTTTTGCGCCAGGTATGACACTGAAGATTGCAAGGAGCGCCACCCGTCTGCGTACTCGTCTTCTCTACAGCCTGTGCTATCAACCACAAGATCTGGCCCAAAATGTTTTAAACAATGTTTTTGTCATCACATCACCACATCCGGCCCCCGGATCGCTCGTATTGGAGCGCATGTTTGGAGAGCAGCCTCTGACTGGCTAACTGTGCTGACTATGAAGCTCGGCTTCAAAGAAGAGGGTGGTGTTGTAACACCCACCAGCTGAATAGTGATTGGCTGCTTTCCGCAAAAAGGGGACCTGTTTTTTTGTTTAGTAGTTTGAACATGGTTTCATTCTGGTTTAGTCCCAGGTTTTCTTTTGTTCCAGATTAAATCTTGTCAGTGTTGTAGCTTGGGCTTTATTTATTTATTTATTTTTCATGCTTTTTACAATGTGATGGCAAATGCTGTTGCAAATGTTCTTGGGTTTTCTATTTAAAACATTCCACTGTGCACTTCATACACAGGTACATAGGAACATCTGTTACATCCGTAACAACAATCTCCTAGCTGTACATTCTTTCTAGACCTGGCCTTTCCCGCTGAGACATGCCCCTTGCTCTACAGTAAATCCAGCAGCGTTGTGTAGGGGCAACTGTAACCTCACTCTCTCACTGTGTATTCTTAGCAGCAGATTGCGTCGGTCTCCTCACCCCTTCCGCAGGTCTCATCCACGCTCACAGCCTTTGACATCCACGCCCTGCGACTCCTGCCCCCACATGTGTTTCTCTGAACCTTTCAGTGCTTCAGTCCCGACCCAATAAGTCCTCACGCTGCACCTTACAGGGATCCTATCGCCACAACAGCAGCAGCAGCCCGACCTTTGAAACGCGCTGCTCTGCGGCTGGTTACAAAGGCCTGATGGAGTTCAATTAAAGGTAGATAAAGTGCAGGGCTCTTACAAGCACAGCGGGGAAGGCTTTCACCAAACGAAGGGAGAAAACTGTTTTGGTAAGTCAAGTTTCCGAAGAACCTCGAATAAAGATAATTTCAGGGTAGATGTATTTATTTATTTTGAATTACTGTTATGTTGTTGGTTGGGGGAGGGGCTGTGCTGCTTTTCATGGAGAGCCTGATTTCAGGACAACAAAAGCTACAAAAGGGGACGTGTTTTTATTTGGGACCAATTACTCCACGCACTGTTGCACATTGGTGTCGCCATTAAAACCGCATGCGCAAACCCTGAACCCAATGAGAGGAAAGGCTAAAGAATAAAACATGGAACCATCACAATGGACCTACCGTCACCAACTCACTCTAACAAGGGACAATACAACAAGTCGTCTTTCTTACTTTACGCCTCACCACATGTGTAATGTAAAAAGCAAGAAGTGAAAAACATCATTTTGCTTCGTACAGTAAAAAAAAAAAAAAAAAAAAAACACTTTTCAAATCACTTTTCTTTGAGACAAGCAATGCAAACCCCGAAGATCACACGCGTAAAACTTTTTCTGTGTTGTTAAATATATAATTTATGCTCGTGCACACTCGGAGTGGATCTTTGGTTTCTGCAATACCCAAGTCCCGCGAGTCTGCCAGAACTGTTGGTGGAGCAAGATTAAAACTGGATAAAGGTCAACTGTTAACCTTTTAAAGATACATGCAACGGGAAGCTGTAAAAGCACCGAAGCCTGAAGTATTAACTAAACTAAATGACTTGTGAACTCTTTTATTTTTGTCCGTCCAAGCAAAAAGACACAGGATTTTGCATTATGTAGTTGATTTATTCCAGGTTAGTTTACGTGGTGCACTCACTGAGCTCTCTCCTTCAGTGAGATACAGCTCTTGCCAGTGTTTCTCAAGGGATAGTAAGAGCCTTCTGGTAAGAGGGTTAGCTCATAAGAGATACAGCATAATATGAGCAGACTAAATTATTCAAAAACATCAACACCTTGTTTTTTTTTGGTTCAAACCTCTCCAATTGAAGACCAGTTGTCCATAAATAGGTCCATTTTAATTTGTAATCTTGCTGTTATTTGCTCCATATGATACATGTCTTTCAGTAATGGTGCGGGGCAGAGGCTTGAGAAAGAGACCATACTCATTTTCTTTGCAATTAAGAGTATTGTTTTTAGTTGGGAAATGTTACAATTTGACAGTCTGGTGCCAATGGATGGAATTTCAACACCTAAACAATTTTTGATTTCACTTCGTAGGTCTCTCCAATATTAAATTCATTTTGGACATTCCCAAAATACGTGAGTGTGGTCTCCCACCTGACCACAGCGTCTCCAGCATTGGTCTGAAGTTCTTCCAAACTTGGATGTGACAAAGGGAGTTCTAAAATAATGTAATTTTAGTTTTCCACTTGAACTCACGAAGGACTGGACTATTTGTTATTTCATGTCCCTCTCGCAGTGTCTTAAAAATTCCTCTGAAAAAACAAACAAATAAAAATTACTACAAAGTTTGGAGTCTGTAGGACTCTTTCGTAGTGAGTGTCTTCCAGAGGGGAAATGACCATATTTGGATTACCCACCTTAACGTGGTGGAGGGCTTTGAGCACCCGAATGATCCTGGGAGCTCTGTTGTCGGGGGCTTCGTGCCCCTGGTAGGGTCTCTCGGGGCAAACAGGCCCTAGTTCACCGGTCAGACAAAGAGCGGTTCAGAAGCCCCTTAGACCAAATGGCCCAGAGAGAATCGTGAGGCCGTCCTTCTGTGGACCCACCACCTGCAGGAGGAGCCACAGGGGGCTGGTGCAGTGCGATTTGGGCAACTCCAACAACTGACCCCACGACCCAGCAGAGGGCAAAGGGAAGAAAATGGATGGATGGATTACAGCGTCATCTCAGGCACCTTGCACAATACACATGGGTATAAAATATGTCACAATATTTGTGAATTAATACGCATGGGAAGGCAGCTTTTGCGGCCCAATGTTGTAGTTACTACCTGCACCTATGGCTCACGAGGAAAAACTTCATAAATGAAGGATCATAGAGGGTAAGTTTTGTCCTTTTTTATCCTCTGACATTAAAACTAAGACGTTAAAACTAACAAAAAATCTCAACATTAACCGGGCATGAAATTCATTTTCTCACTTTCATTTACGTCTAAATGAAGTTAGAGGTAGACTTTTAGTATTTACTCTGCCTTTGGAGATTTCAGTCACAGAAAAAAATAAATAAAGTGTTATTCGTACTTTTGACTGATGATTTTGAATTCCTGCCCCCGAATAATTTCAATCACTGACAGCCAGGGATACTTGGACAGTCTAGATTACTATCATGGGTGTGAGAGAAGACAGGATGGAGACACACTCACACTTGTCCCACTTTGGGTCAGTATCAGCAGCAGCTGAGGTGACCTGAAAGGACAGTCCAAGGATCGGACACAGAGGGACAGACAGACGTCTCTTACTGAGTGAAAGACGACACAGAGTTCAGCTCATGTTAGAACAGCTCTCATTAGGTCGGACACTGCCGGCACAGCCTACATACATACATCTGAAAAAGAAATGTGTCATAGGCCGCTCATTTTATAGTTAACCTCTGCAAGCTGATTGACATGCAGATGTGCAAACTAGCCCCAAAAGGAAGTGCGCTGAGAACCGTCCAGGACTGCACTCCAATGCCAAACCTCTTCATTAAGTTTGGTTCTCATTTCCATCCCACTTTAATCGCACCAAAGGTTTGAGAGTAATACAGCTTCAATTTCTCTGTGACTTGAAAATTGACTTTTTTCCCCCACATAAATATATAATATATAAATAAATATATATTATATATATATATTACCTTATTCATATTCATGTCTATGTGTGGTTTTAGCAGCAAACACAGAATCTCCCTTTAAGGCACAACAGGTGCACTAAAACACGCCCAGAGCGAAGAAAAGCTCCTCAAATCACATCACTGGAACAGACAGACGCACACCTGTGATGGTGCAGGGTGCTGAAGGCAAGATATAAAAAAGTATTTTCCGACTGAACAGATTAAAAAAGGGTGTATTTGTTTATTGTTGTTCAAAGATTACAGTGATCACTTCTGCAGTATGTTTTCTTTAAAGCAGAACTAAGTAACTCATGCCCCTAGAGGCCATACGTGTCACTGCAGGTGTCATAGGGTAAATGCTACACTGACAGAAAGGACAAAGGGACAGAGGGATATTGTACATCCTATTACACAATGGACATAACTTTTTTCACAAACCTGGCTGTAAATACTGCAAAAGTGGCGCTAGCCCGCAGTTAGCTTTGCCCGTTAGCTTGCTAGCTTCTTCTTTGTGATTCTATTAGTGTGTATTGCGCCTCTAACACAGTGGCAGGGAAGTTGCAAGTGTGGTTTTCTGGCCAGAGACACCAGGAATGAAAGACCCCCCAATCATCCCATTAATACTATGGGGGTAATACCCCCCATAGGGACTATGAAAAGGATTTATTGAGGTAAACAAGTTACTTAGTTCTTCTTTAAAGCACGTGCATAGCTACAACTGTAAATGGCATACTTGTGAAACATCGATAAACCTTACTGTTCTGGTTAAGGCATTAAGAAAGCTATTTTCCAACTTTCTTAACACCTTATTTCATTTAAATCTTCATTGAGTGGATGTAATGAAGCCATTGCTGTGCAGGAACACAAAAGAAAAAATGTCTATTTCCAATTAATGAACACAACTGTGCAAATGTTACTAATGAATCATTAAACTTGACTATCAGCTAATGATAGTGTGAAATACAGAATCCATGTATTATACATATAACCTGCAGTTCAAGAACTACTTAGTGTTTCTTTGTGTGTGGCATGAAGAACTTTGGGTTCCTCTCTCTCTCTACAAATGCATTTTTCACAACAACTGCGACTTCATAACGTCTCTGTCTATCATGGACACATTTGTTCAGTAAAGGTTTGTGCTGTGTTGCAAATCACCCTACATGACCCCAGATTCTATTCTCGCAAGGTCAGAGCCGACAGAGGCCGACCACCCACACATCAAATATCTCATTTCCCTCCTCTTAATACTGAGAGCCCGGATTTCTAATGTGTTCCTTTGGTGAATTTCCATATAAATAACAGTCTCTGCTTATCTAGTTGTCTTTAAAAACCTAAAGGGAGAGAGACAGACTTTACCAAGGCTGTTTTATATGTAGAGAGAGAGATAATCTTATTCCGTCCCTCTCTGTCTCATTATACTCTATGCGCTGTTTATCATCTTTTTTTTTTAACCCTCAGACAAATGTTTCTTTCATTGAAATGTCTAAGCTCTTAGTCAATGTTGTTCCACACCAGACTCTAAAGCAACAATTATTAAACTGCATTGGGCATGGGCATCCTTTCAACCATTTTTAATACTGGTTTATCTATTGCATGATTGGTAGGCAAAGTCAAAAAGACTTTAAAAAGGTGTGCCTCTTTTTTTATGTGAAATGAAATGGTATAGAACCGCACAATGATATGTTACACCTAAGATCTTTAAAAACAAGCAGAACATATTTATTTCTTTATTTTACAGGGACATTGCAAGTCAAGTACAAAACAAGCTTGTTACTGATGCGATACTGCTAATTTTCAACTCCATCTTTGTACAACTGGCTTCAAAGAGCTGCAAACAGGGCCTTTGGCAAAATACATGAATTTGTGCCTTTTATTTCACATTTCCAAGAACAACATATTGTCCCGTTGATTTACACACACACACACACACACACACATGGCTTCTTGGTTTATTATTGAAGGTTTAATGTGAAAGAAAAGCAAGCATAGAGGAACTATTTGTGCTGTCTAGCAAGTCAAGAATCATCTTTAATCCTCAATTTCCCACTCGGTGTTTTTATGGGTGTGGTGTTGAATCCATTACCAAAATGTATCGAGTTTAAGCATTATCACATTACAGCCTTGATTAACATAAGTTGCTATTAGAGCTGCCAAAGTAGCTCATGTTGTTGGCTCAGAGCCTCTCTCTCCTCTGTGTCAGAGTGAACAGCGCCGAGGAGACAGTGCAGGTGAGAGGAGAGACAGTGTCTAATCTGCAGCAGCTTTCTCCAACCCGCTGGACTGGATCACTGCGCCCACACAGCGCCCACAGACTAACACGCACACTCCAGGTGCATGGGAAGTGTTTCATGTTCCCCTTAATCTCTCTTTCTCTGAATATTGTCTGGCGTATGATCGATGAAATGTTCCATATGCTGGGACCACTTGAGCACAACAAATCAAGCCGTCAAGATGGGCAGCAACTAGAGGTAAGTTCCGAAAGAAACAATGCTTTTTAGTGTGTGCTTTGCGTCAGGCCTCCAAAATAAGAGTTTAAATGCACGACAGAGGCTTATTAGCTATTTGCTAACTACTGACCATAGAAAAAAGAAAATACCAAATTCTTGAAAATGCAGCCAAATGTTTTTATGGTTTAGAAAATTTGGGATAAATCTTCAGTTAAAAATGTTTTTTGTGTCCATAAGTTACCACATAGCTGATTGGCTGCGAGTGTTCTTAAAAACTCTAAATATTATAAATATTTTTGAAGTCTCTGGGGACTTTTAAGGCACCATGCAGGCAGAGGCCTGGACTGCTGAGCCCCACACAGCTGGAAAGGCCTATGGACGCCAACAGGGCTGAAATAACAAGTGCCAGTCACAGTTATAAAACTGTAAGCTGCTACTGCCTGTGGTCTTTAAAGGAGCTTCATTATTATTATGTTTTTGTTTAATTCTACTTGAGCAACGATGGAAATTCTTTTTTTTTTCATTCCTCCCAAAACTATGAATACGTCTGGTCGTGGTTTTCAACACAAAAACTAAAAAGAGTTTTTGACCTTTTAATGTTTTACAAATGCCGACCGTTATACTGGGCATACCTAACCGTTCTGCAAAGCACAGCCTACGGCTACTCATCTTTAATAAACCGCACAACCAAGAGAACACAATGTGTTTTTAACCTTGAGCTTAAACATAGAAACTTACAGGAACTATACTTGATTATGTAAAACGTATTTACAAGCTATTGAAGAGAGTGCCTAAATGTTCCTTTTTTTCACACTTAAAGCAGAACTAAGTAGCTTTTGCCCCTCGAGGCCACAAACGCCACTGCTTCTGTCGTGGCATGTTGTTTTTACTCATTAACCGTGACTTGAAAATTGACTTTTTTTTCTCCACATCTCATTGTCTGTGAGAGTAAATACTACGCTGAGAAAAGACAAAGGGAGAGAGGGATATTGTACATTGTGCCACAACCCAATTACACAATGGAGATACTTTTTTCCTGCTCAAACTTGGCTGTAAATAGTGCTAAAGTGGCGCTTGCCCAAAGGTTAGCTTTGCCCATTAGCTTCTTGTGATCGTGATAAACCAAGTAACAACATTTTGCAAAATGTTCATCAACCAACCGAAAGCTGTAGACAGAATACAGCAGGACTGACCTGTCCGCCATGTCATAGACCTCAGAAATGCGAGCCAAAAGTGATTTGGTAGACAACTGAGAGCAACGAGGGAGAGGTTTTCCATTAGTGTTATCGGGGCTGCCGGATCAGAGGCAGGGAAATTTGCAAGTGTAGTTTTCTGGCCAGAGACACCAGGGGGAGATGAAAGACCCCTCCAATCATCCACTTGTATGACCATCAGAGGGTAAAGTTACTTAGTTCTGCTTTAACTTTCAAAACCAATTTCTAACTTCACAAAAATACGTTTTTATAGAAGCATATTTACTACTATTAGGAAGCAATCCTGTCATTTCACAAATGTCCGCAATTACTGCAGTGAAGGACAAAACAAATTTCATTTAATTACTTTACCAGAAAAAATATATATTTACAGTACACTGAAAGCGGCCTTTCAATCTGTCATTAAATACCACAACTGAACATCTTTGAGGACACTGATTAAAAATACCTCCCGTGACCTCCTGAGCGCTTTCATGTGTGGGTAAACATGCAGTCTCTTAGTGTTTGTGATATGAAATATGCAGCAACTTGAAGATTAAAGGTCGCCATCCCACTGGGTTTCTCCTCTAAAGAGGGACAGATGGCTGCTTTACAGGTTTGACATTGGAAACACTGCAGCTAAAGTCAGATTTTTCAGATATCAAATATGGCTCATAATGAAAGGTGACCCAACTGTAAAGCTGGAAAACAACTGGATCAAAGTTGAAATTAAATGTCTGTCCTCCAGTTTACTTTACAACAAAGGTGCATTACATACGTAGATGTTCAAAAAACAAAAATATATATGAGCAAATAAACTATAAGCCTCTTAGTATAATTGGCAAATTCATATCTCAAGGTCTTCGGCAAAACGAAAACAAAAAAGAGCCTATTAAAACACTGTGGAATCTGTTTCTTTGGTTGTAAATTGACCCGCTGAGGACAGAGCCAGTGGCACCTATAGATGCAACCGAAAGTAGAATGAATTTGAACCAAATAATGGGCAAAGTGCCTGAAACTCCTGAAAAATGCTCTTCAGACTTAACAATAATGACTGAACTGCTGTGGTCAAGGAGATTCCGGATTGCTTTGTGTCGAGCTCTCGCTTAGCTGTGAGTGTTATTGGATGTGGTCTTCTTTTCCCCTTCCCTGTGTCTTTGTCGCAGGTGGATGATAAATGGCATTGCTCGCAGCCTGAGTATGTGGATGAGCCGCTGAGCTGTGGAAGACGGAGTAGATTCTCGAAATCTAACCAGAGGGAGCATTTAGAAGCAGCTGGGTTTACAGGTACATCCGGAAAACCCATTCTCCGTCATTATTATACCAAACAAAAAAAACCTCTCAGTTTGAGCAGAGATGGCATTTACCTGTAATTTCAGTGGACTTTCAGTGGAATTTCAGTGTACTCTAGCACATGAACACATTTACCATCATCACAGCAACAACAAAAAAAGAATCCTCATAAAGCTGTTTTTCCTACTTCCTTCTTTGCTCTTTCAAGATATGGGGTCATATCTTCTGACAGGGTCCAATGACAGTTCAGGCAATAAGAGAGTAAAGCCAGGAGTCGTAAAGTCATGCTCCCAATAACAGGTTCGGACAGAGTCTGAGGCAGCTCATGACAAACGGTGCCTCTAGAATTTGACCAAACATGGGTATCAAGTGTTGTTAAGACTGATGCATAATGACAATGTTGTGCTAATAAAGTGCTCTCAGAGTCCCACGCAGTAATTACGCTGTCACTGATCCTAAAGAGGCGGCATTGAGGCCGTGCACTTCAGGGCGTTAGGGAAAACGGAATTCATTTTGACAAATCCCTTATTATGTGATCAAAGTAGAAGACAATACTTCCCAACTCAAGAAGACTGGTGCAATAACACTGATGAGAAGAAACAAAACAGTAGATAGACATTTGGAAAACACAGGTTAAAAACTCAAAGCGCATCACTCAAACTCAAACATGACATCAGCATCCGGCATTAAACCACATGACATGGCACCGCACTGTCTGTATATCCCTAATAAAAGTCCATCCATAAATAACATACATAGATAAGTAAGCGCACACTCACACTTGACATCCATCTTTGGTCTTTTTGTGTGACTGAGGGCACACAGTTCTTCCATACTGAGCTATGTATCTTACCTGAGCTTAGACGAGTTGATGCGTACCTGTCTTTGTGCGTGCCTGTGGAAGAGCGTGGTAGCTTACAACTTCCCCCCTGTTTGGAGCTATAGGAATACATTGGGAGAGGCCAAATGCTATCATCTTTAGTTGTTTTGCGTGACTGACCAGACCAGACAGGTACGCATCAACTCGTACCTTAAAGACATCCAACGTTTTACAATACATATGAGCATGTCATTCTTCATTTGAAAGCTAAGCCTCCAGCCGCCATCCTTTGGCTACAGGAGGTTTGCTCTTACACTGCTCTGACAGTTCCTTTTGTGTTCATTTACAAAGTAGTTGAGTGCGGGGCTTAAAGGAATAGGCCACCGTTTTTACATACTGAGATATGTTCTTACCTTAGCTTTGAGGAGTTCTTTAGGACCTGTCTGGTCTTCCCACGTGCCTTCAATCACGTAAACACAGCGCAGACGGCGTTAGCATTTAGCCTCTCCCTCTCTCCACTATATAGCTCCAAAACAGGTCAAGATAGAAGCTACCAAGCTCTTCCACGTTTTCCCTATTTAAATATGGTTACGTGAAGTGTTACACTACAAAGTATAATTACACAAAATTAAACAATGTGGATTTTCTAAGCGGATAAAAGGGGAACTATATTGTAAGGCGTAATAATACCAGGAGTAGTTCGAAATCCGCGCAGTAATCTTCACTTTACTGTGCGGATGCCAAATTACTCCTGGTATTAAAAAAATAACAAACTGAGGCATTCAAAGAAAAGGTGCTGGTAAAAGGCCTTTATTGCAGCATGGCCATTAGATTAAAACATTGCCTACGCGTTTCAGCCGTATAGGCCTTCGTCAGGGCAGTACTCGAGTGATGTGTGAGCATGCAGCTTTTAAACTGTATGAAGTGGTCACATGACCCATAGGGGCTGGAACTCAGTCAGCTGATGCAGTACATCCTATGAGCAGGATTTCAGAATACAAGGAATACAAAAATACATATCAGGATGATATACAAATATCTACAAATTATTTACAGTCGTATATACACACATCTTCTATAAACAGAAGCATTACAGAAAAGGGGTAAAGTCCAGTTCCCCATTGAGACCGGGATACTCTGTTGCTTTAAGAGTGTAGATCCAGAAGGACTCCCTCTGTAGGAGACTTTTAAGTCTGTCGCCTCCTCTTAATGGCTCAGGGATGTGATCCATACCAAACGCTTTTAAGGTGTTAAGTCCATGGTTAGAGTGTTTAAAATGCAGTGCCATGGGGTATAGAGGATTCCCTGTACGTATGGCCTGTTTATGTTCGGCCAATCTACATTTTAGCTTGCGCTTAGTTCTGCCAATATAGAAACAGCCACATGGGCACTCAAGCTTGTAGACCTCATAACTGGTGTTACAGTTAATAAAAGAGTTAATGGAACATTTTTGATTTGATGTAGTGTCCATAAAACAGTTAGTGGTCTTTATGGTGTCACAGTGGGTACAGTTACCGCATCTGTAGTTTCCTGGTTTTGAACTAAGCCGGCTGAAATGCTGCAATAAAGGCCTTTTACCAGCACCTTTTCTTTGAGTGCCTCAGTTTTCTATCTTTTTAAAGTCAATTGCTGATCCCTGCACTGAAGGGCACCAAAGTTAGATTTTTGAAAAAAACAAGGATATCCAAGCAGCGCTCCCGCATGTTTTACTTTACTCCTGGTGTTATTACGCCTTACAGTATAGTCCCCCCTTTTATCCGCTTAGAAAATCCACATTGTTTAATTTTGTGTAATTATACTTTGTAGTGTAACACTTCACGTAACCATATTTAAATAGGGAAAACGTGAAAGAGCTTGGTAGCTTCTATCTTGACCAGTTTTGGAGCTATAGAGGAGAGAGGGAGAGGCTAAATGCTAACGCCGTCTGCGCTGTGTTTACGTGACTGAAGGCACGGTGAAGATCAGACAGGTCCTAAAGAACTCGTCAAAGCTAAGGTAAGAACATTTCTCAGTATGTAAAAACAGTGGCCTATTCCTTTAAACCCATACAGACTCTTTTTTTTATGCAAAGGTGACAGTTTAAAATGTTCCCATGGAGACAACATGTGATTGCACTGATGCATATTCAGCTCTGGTGTAATGCGTGTTCATGAAACCCTGTCAAACCGAACATTATCTACATCAATGAAGTCAATCAATCACTGTAATCTTCCCATCAAGCCTGAGGGAATGTCAACATTAATGTCATGTTTATGCAGAACATTTATGTCAGGTCCCTTTTTTTGTATATAAATAAATGTTTCTCCTCTCGGGGCGAACCTCTTATGCATGAGCAGGTTGCATGTTCTTGATGGTGTGACGAAATGACAACACAGAACATCAGTCAGACTGAACTGTGCATAGATGAATAGATAATGATGCAGTCCTGATAGAAATGCACCGCCAGACACATGTACACCACACAATCCATAGGCTTTCTGTGATCAATAAACTCTCATTGAAACAAGTGGGGAACAAAGTACTATAAACAAAATGCTGTATATTTAGTATCCCATGTCTTCGGGGCAAAACTATGCAGCACACTCAAGAGCCATTACTCAGTTCTGAACCGATTGTGCAAAAACTGACTTCCATTATGAAAAGCAGTGAGATTATTCCATTATAAAGCCAGACTTTGTTACCCTCATTCTGTAGCAAGGGTTGTAAGTAAAGGCACCACTCACAGCTGACTGATCACTTGATAGACAACTCTTCCACTTCCTTGTCAAGTGTAATATGTCAAGTGAAAGATGGTCACGACTCACAGACACAGGCTCTGGACATGTCCTGTCACAAGTGAACAATGTCGGGCAATTGGGGAAGGTGTCTTGTCTCCTGTCACTCACACGGAAAGCCAGGGAACCAGAGTTTTCTCAAATCGAACACAGACAGCGCTTGTATCCGGTTACAAAAGAGGTGACTACTGACCACACGACAATACGCCAAAGGGAGATCGCGCGAGCGTCGATGGAAAGCACACATCACATCGAAGGCAACATTTCTTAAACGCGCTATTGCATTTCATTACGATCACTGATGCTGATATGTTAAACTTCACAGCACAATGACAAAAAGAGTGGTGGTTTTACCTGTTTTAGTGGATTGCACAGGGATTCAAGGCAGATCACGTCCAGAAAGGGCAACCGCAAGAAAGAAAGAAAGAAAGAAAGAAAGAAAGAAAGAAAGAAAGAAAGAGGGAAAAATGGTTAGCACTCAATCAATAAATGGATGTAAACTTTAAATTGTAAACTAAAAATAATAAAATAATAATCAACAATACAAAAAATAAAGTGTTAGCAGTCACCTTGAGTCTCTCTCTCTAAAACCCCAAAAAATCAGGTTAGAAATCTAGGAGTAATCATGGACTCACACCTGAACTTAAACAGCCGCATGAAAGCACTAACATCAGCAGCTTTTTACCATCTGAAAAACATTTCTAAGATCAGAGGCAATGTCGAAACCAGACACCGAGAGACTTATTTATGCATTTGTCTCCAGCAGCTTACACTACTGTAACGGCCTGCTCACTGTCAGACAGCTGCAGAACATCCAGAACGCTGCTGCTCGAGTCCTGACAAGAACCAGGAAATACGACCATATTAGTCCAGTGCTCCGGTCTCTGCACTGGCTTCCTGTCACTCTGAGAATAGACTTTAAAACAGCTCTGCTTGTGTACAAGTCTTTTTCATGGTTTAGCACCAAAGTACATCTCTGTGTTAGAGCCATGTGAACCATCTCGGACCCTGAGAACTTCAGGGAGGGCTCCAGGTGGTTCTGAGAGTCAGGACTAAACATGGTGAGACTAAAGCTAAAATCTGGAACAGTCTTTATGAGGGTGTGAGACCAGCCTCAACTCTGGCAATATATAGTTTGGCGAATGATTCCAGTTCAATATGGCAGTGGTTCTCAACAGGTGGGTCAGGACCCAAAAGTGGGTTGCTAGCCTTTCCCAGAAAAACTTTAAATGACTGCTATTTTATTATTTGTATCATGATTTCAGCTTAGGCTTACAAAGGCTTATTCAACAATACTTGGAAAATACACGATTTGACGTTATGTAAAACAAAATAAATTCTGTTTTGGGTCGCGGCTTGGGATTTTATGGGGATGGTGGGTCCCAGCACAATACCAGTTTGTTTGCATCCCGTGCAGCTTTATCGCTCATGTACTGTGCACAAAGGGGAGGGGGGAAAAAAAAGCTACAAAAAGCTTTCTTTGAGTTTGAAGAGGTGTGCAGACGCGGAGACATCAGAGAGCAATGCAGAGGGAAACCTGACTTTGATTCACACATTTGAAAGTAAAAAAAGACACACAAAAAAGAACAACAAATCTGGAAGCGTGGCTACTGGCTAGACATCGGTGGAGGTGAAGATGAAGAGAAGAGCGCAATTATTAGCATCCCCTGGCATCTCCGGGTGAATATAAAAACACTACCCTGCTGAATCCCGTCGAGAGAAGTCACTGCCGGCTGTCTTTCTATATGTGTGTGTTACTTTTTGAAGAGTGTATGGTTTAACAGATAAGCGCTGGGAGACATTCTTCACAGACAGACGGGAGACGGTCTCAATAACGACAAGCAGATGCGACAATATACTAGCACGTTGGAATTCTATTTCATTGACTGATGGTTTAGCATTACAGCCTCACATGTAAAAGGTTCTGGACTGGATTCCCTGCTCGTTGGGAGACGTTTGCACAACAAGCTAATCCAACAGCTAGCTATTCCTGATGACGAATCCAGATCCCAACAGCCTTAAACATTCTGGCTGTCTACACATTCAGCAGACTGAACAAGTGTTTAAGCTTCACAACAAGCCATTGCACTGGCTATTCAGAAATTGCACCATCTCTTCTGCTTGGTTTATCATTCTCTATCTGCAAACATTGAAAAACTCTATGTTTGTGTCACCTCGGTTTGAATTTCTTCTGGACACCCCAGTTCCAAACCAGGGGCTGTCTCTTGTTTAGTGAGAGAGACCCCCGATATGTATGTTAACTAATTCAGCCACAGAAAACTGAACAATCCTCTCTCGCCTCCATGTCTTGTTTTTCACGGTATGGTCATAATGTATGAACTGTATGGACTCGCTCAACAGAAAGGCAAAGGAGTGGCTGATATACAGAGAGACTGTCGAGATGGGGGAAATGTTTGAGCGACTGTATGGATTGCCAATGAGAATTATGGATTTCACTCTACTACGAGTATAAAAATAGGCACAGTACTTTAAAGAGACATCTGCCATCTGCCACAATGTCTAGTGTGTGCAGAATCAAACCGTTTATATGACAAATCTTTGACAACGTCTCAAAAGTCATCTCACCATCTTCTGATAAATGCTTCATGTGGGTCAGTTCTTTGTACTAACAGAGGTTGCGAAAACATGCGGGATGGATAAGACTTTAAAACATCAGACTATGGATGTCAAAGAACCAGCTCAACAAAAAAAACAAAAAAAAACGGTGAGCCTATATCCAACCTGTTCTCAAGTACTTTCCAGTTCAGAACAGCCTGCTTCTCTGATGCTGCATGTCTCCTGCAGCTTGAGAACCGAGCTGAGCCTCTCTCTGCTTTGAAGTCTAAAGTCTGTAAATCTCATTTCGACTGTCACTGGTGAAAACATGCAGGGGTCTGCTTGTGGGAATTTACAACTTTCATGGAAATGTAAGCTTTGGAATTGATCTAAACCACATCAGGAATGGACTGCATGATACACTAACATCCACTTAAAGAAAACGTGACAGGTTTAACAGCAAATCTTTGTGACATACTGTAGGTCATTTCCTTTTTTTAAGCAAATTCATCAAGAATCTACCACTGTCAAATTATTGTTTCTCACAAATTTGTTTACATCTGATGATACAAGAGAAACAAGCTTTGAGATTTGCAGCCCTCATTTTACAAGTCACTGAATCGGGATTCACTTCAATGGATGCCATTGACCATTAGAGTTCATTTAATAATCAATTTAATGTGTTTTGGATACGAGAGTGTCAGGGTTTCTCCTCACAGCAATCATTCAGAGCAAACTTTATACATTTTTATTATTTCTTTGTTCACGTACATGCATTTACTTTACACTGATATTTAATGTGTGTTCATGGGTAATCCAACTGCCAATCACACCCATCACACTAGACAAGACCAGGTTCCAAAATAGAAAAAAGCCTGCAGTCCTGGCTGACCAGGATGTTTGGAGCAGCAACATTCAGCTTCAACTTATTATTATCAAATTTAACTATGAAATGCTTAACAACCATAAAAACATAATTTTACATTTACATTTTACAAAAAGAGTAGGTATATATTTTGAATGACAGACAAAAAAAACATATATATAGGAAATAAAGGGTTGAATAGGAAGAAAATGGAAGCCCAATGTCAATTAGTGGAACTTGGACATAACAACCCTGACACAGAGCAATCAGGGCTCACCTCACATGCACTCACTGATAATTGCACTCCATTAACAAGCTACATAGCAGAACAGAAAGAGGTCACTGGCCAATTTGGGAGCACTGCTGAAGGTCGGGCAGTTGGCAGGCACACAACACTCTTCTGGATTTGGACCAATTCCAACATTTAACTAAGAATTACCAAAAGACATGTGGACTTTAATTAAGATTTAGCCGAAGCATGAAATTACAAGGCAAGGTTAAAGTAGATTAAAACGCTAGCTTATTTCATTTTCTACAAGTCTATGTTTTCATTTTGTTTTACAAAATGCTTTGGGGGGAGAAAAAAAAATACATTATGCAAAAACAGAGCGACAGTGCTTTCTCATTTATTCACACTTGTCTTTGAAATTTGTTGTTGTCCTCACATAACTTTATTTTTCGTCTATCTCACCATGGAGCCTCACCTGACTGTCAGCAGCAGCAGCTCCTAATCTTGTTTCCATCATGGAGCCTCCTGGACATACATCCAAGTCAGTATGTACTGTATGCATGTAGTACAGCACAGTTCAGGGGGTTGGGTGTTTGTGCTATGTCATTGTCTCAGTATGACAGGGCGCTGCCCTAAGCATGCAGAACGAGAAGAACCAACAAGACTCATATCTCCATTTACAGGAAGAATATCACTCAGGCCTCGCTGTCAAAGTCACAGCGGCAGAAGTCATGAAATAACCCATATATTACCATGACATTGTGGGCTCTCTCCTGTTTGCTATAGTCCTTACCGTCTTGCAGCCATTTCCACAGCCTGCTTTTCAAAATTATGCTTTGTCATTTCTGTTCACATTATTCAAATAGAGTCATAAATATTTATAGCACAGTCTGAGATGAGGAGGTGAAAGGAAATGTGATGGAGACAGGGGGAAGCCTCTATTGTCGACATGCCTGGTCATGGAGATTATTCACCCCGATATTAAAATGCTCACAGATCATGTGCTACAGGCATCAGTGGGCCAGAGACCTCGTGAAGTGTTGCCAAAGTAATAAATGTTTCACATTTATCTTTACTTGCTCCCAAGCGCTAAGTGTAAAGACATGGTATAAAATGTATTGTAAAGCACATTTCTGAATAAGTGTGCGTTACATTTTTCATTTCTTTTTTTTAAATGAAAGAGGTTTTATTTTGTATTTGTTAATTTTCCGTACACTCACACACATATACATCTACAGATAACTTCGGCATTTTTAAGTCTAGTTATGGTTCAAATCCAACGGATCAAAGTTGCTATAGTGGGACATAATGTGTAAAGAGCTACAAGTGTAATATCCACTCCCAGGAAATGATTATTTGAATGACAAATGGTCGAAGCATCTGGTTGTCTTACGACTGTCATCTTTAGCTAAACCACCAGCTGCCAAAGCTTCTATTAGTTCCTCAAGAAAGTATTATAGAAATAGTTTGACATTTGAACAGCGATAACATGTCATTGTCTGATACATGTCTGTGGGAAAATAAACTGTCTTAGAAAGACTCCAATGTGAACCAAACTTTAAGAGCTGACAAGAAAATGAGAGCAGCGTTCTGGCAGTTATCCTGTTCAAGCGGGATAGAGAAGCTTTGTGTTAAATCCACCCATCACCTGTTGAAAACCCTGGGAATGAGAATACAAAAGAAGGCACAGAAAGAGCTGAGGGAATCTGAGAGTCTGAGGGTGGGTGATGTGAAAGAATTTCAGTCCCGATGGTTGGTTATATGAAAGACGGCAAAATCACACCAACATCTTAAAAGGTTTCTCTCAACTGAAGATGCATAAAAAAGTCCTAAATACTTTTGGACACCTGATCATTGATATTTCAAGGACCCATTCAGCTGGCACAAATTGTATTAAAAGTTTAAATACAACAAATGACTAGATATAACAATACATGCTTTAGTGGGGGAAATTTGGTTGCAGAAATGATCAGAACAAGTTCAGTGAAGATGAAATGAGGTTAAAGCTATCAATAATAGCTGCTGATGTGCTAGTGTAACAGCCATCTCTCCTAATAAAGTAACCTTGGATGACATTTGGTTGTATTTTTTTTTAAATCTTTGAGTCTGAAGCTCAAATCTAACCATATCTACTGTATCAGACTCAGTTCATCTGACTGTCACAACACACTGTAATGAATCAGTGATCCGACTCTGTGTCAGTGCCTCAGAGCAGATCAATATTCCTTTAAAAACTCTTTCTGAGTGTGTTGGTCTGGGCTAAATGCCAGCTCCATAACTGAGCCGTGTAGCAAACAGATACTGACACCGGCCACACTATTATCGGCATGTTCATATCCACTGAATGCCACCCACTGCAGCGACCTCCCAAGTTCACATACAGACAAACAAAACTGAACTATCTTATACTTTTGTTTAGTCATTTTTATGGCTGTTATGGTTTGCCACATGGTTTAAAAAGTCTCAGATTTCTAGACATTTCAAGCCAGTTCAAAATGTATAGCCCTGCTAAAAATAAGTACTAAATGGGATCCAACAAAAAAAACATAGGTAGAGTTGATTAACTATCTCTGTCTCACAATCTTACAGCCACCAGATAGCATTCACACTGGCAAACATTAACATAGAAAATAGTCTGGCATGTCTTGTTATACATTGAAGCAGTCAAGGACAATGTGAATTTGTTGAGTTGAAGTGAGAGTAAATTTTACTCTCACTTCAACTCAACAAAATGGGGTAAAAGAAGCTCCTTTAACTGCTTTATCTTCTTTCATTTCTCTGAATGCAATTATGGGATTTTATTGACTATTTGACATAATGGTTTTGCAGAAGTGATACTACATTTTGCTCTTGAGAAAATTCAGCACATTATGATTCTGGTAAAAGCATGATTGGCAACAGAAACCAAAAAACGTTTTTAGTTATCTTGCATTATAGCAAGATGCACTTTATATTACAAATCCAGCCTCTCCCCAAAGGACACTGGCAGCAGCAGAAAGAATGGCAATCTGCCATAAGAAGCAGAAATACAACAGAGCAGGACAGCTTTGTCCGAAATGTATATAATTAAAAAAACAAAAGCGGCTTTGAACAATTAAAGAGTCCTGTGTTACAGGTACGGCAGTGCAACATATGGGATGCACACTCAGAAAATTACAGAACCACTGTTCTGTTTCAGTGTATAACACAGGCTAATTGCATTACGACATGTTAATGAATGACTCTCGACTTGATGTAAATGCAAACAAACTCATTTGCATTCTGACTAATGGGCTGTTATCACTCGGCGCGATGTTGAGATTAGATTAGCAGCTCAGTGCCTGTTGAGAATAGAACAATCAATCTGTAAATCATGCACATATAAGCGACAGTGGCGTATGGAGTAGATCGGCTCTTGTGACTGGAGGGTCGGCAGTTCAAATCCCGCAGGTGCACACTGTTGTTGTGTTCTTAGGCAAGTGAGAATGGGTGAGTGGATCCTTGATGTAAAGAATGAGCCCATGTAGGTAAAAAAGCCGTATATAAATGTCAACATTTACTTAATGCACATATTAAAAGAGTGATTATGGTATGTACTGTATGTGCTTGAGGCTTTGGAGTTGAAACCAATACAATGACAGAAAGAAGCCAAAGCGTTTGAAAATCTCAGATGCTCGTGCATTGTGTAAATTCTTAGGTGATGCCTTTTCTCCTTCCTGTATAAGATGCTTATGCCTCGAATGTGCACGTTTTATGTCAGACAATAGTTATTTGAACAATATAAAAATAGTCCATTTACCAGCTCTTTCTATGTCTTCAATAGTCCCACAAACAAAGGCAGCACTGCATTCCTGCAGACTGGGCACACAGAGGATCAATGGACTCTTTTTCTTGTGAATGCATGACCCTATGGAGACACTGTACAGGAAGTCACTGAACACAAAGGTGAGTGTTGAAAGAAGAAACTCTAGCTTTAGACGGGGGATGAATAGAGGGAGATGAACCCAAACTTTGTACTTTGAAAATATGATACACTAATTCACTTTGTTAATGAGTTGGTAATATCAAAATCATTCACGCAATTTCAGCCAAACATTTTCAGCTTAGGCTTGCTGGTGCTTCTCCACTGTCCAAGTGGACCACGTCTCCTCAGCATTTGAGCCATTCTTGCCTGATTTTGAAAAAAAAAAAACAAAGCTGGCTATTCCTCCTATGATATCTCTGAGAAGGGTAAAGTTTATGAAACCATACGCATTTTTAAGTTCCCCGTGCCTTTTTGTCATTTTTTGGAAGATGCTCTGTAAGAGGAGACCTGCCATCATGGATTCTCTCTTGAATGGTATTATTAATGGGGAAGAGTGAGGAATGATATGTGTCAATGTTGGGGGCCCATTTGATTTTGAACTTGTACATGATAAAGCTCGTTTGTGATGGAAGAAACAATGCACCCACAGAAACAGGATTGAACTCCTGACATTCTTGCTGTGAGACGGAAGTGCCATTGCATTCAACTGGAACTGGACTAATAGGACCATTGTGTTGTGAAGACCACACAAAAGAGATAATAGTGGGAACTGTACACAGCGCTCCATAGGTGATGTCACAGCACTAAAATTCAGAAAACACCAAAAGAGCTGACTGCATGGAGTGCCAGAGCAGCACTTCCACAGATCCCTGAGTCAACCCTCTTTAAAAACGAGAGCGGATTTAGCGGGGGGGGTAGAAAATCCAGAGATGAATAAGCAACAGAGAGCGCTCACTGTGAATGTTATTAGTGAAACGGCTGGAAGTTTGGCCAAGAAAAATAATCCCAGCCCATGATAAATGAGTGCGGTGTAATGCCTTTGTCTAGTTTCCCCCGAATACAAATCACCTCGGTTTGGTCATTTGTGGAAGACAAATAACTCGGGCCGAGCAGATGCGGTTTGTACTTTTCGTGCATGGATTCCTGCTCTCTTTTTCCTCTTATTATCCATATCAGTGCCCTCTAAAATGTATCACTGTCTCCATCTGCTTGTCGAGAGTAACAGTTGGATTCGTCACTTGAGATTGTGCAGCTGCACTGTGGGAAGCAGCCGCGAAGTTCATCTAAAGAGAGGAGGCAATCACCATTTGCCATTCTGTACAGTCATGTTTGACTGATACTTTCTGTTTTGACATTTTCTTATCATTATATCTGACATTTGGGTAGTGGTAGGGTAGGGCTTCTAGAATGTGCTGGAAGTGGTTCTGGCATCGTAACTACAACTGAGCTCGTGTTGTTTAACGTCCCATCCCCCACCTGAACCGAGCACATTTCTCCAGTTTGGCTTTACCCAAATCTAAAGGATGAAAAAAAAAAAAAAAGCATCAAAACAAAAATGAAAACGCAACACAAGAGCAGCAAAAAATAATCCTGAAAAAAAAAAAATAGGCAAAAAACATCACAAAAAACAAATGAAGAAAAAGCAACAAAAAAGCCACAAAAAGTGACAGAAACGTGGCAAAAGTGCAACGTAAAAAAAAGTGATAAAAAAAAGCTTTGGAAAAGTAACAGATAATGAGGGGAAAAAAAAGTGACAGAAACGCTACAAAAAGCGACAAGAGCGACAAAACAATCGCAACAAAAAAGCAGTGAAAGACAAACAAAAAGTGACAAAAGTTGACAAAAAACAAGACTAGACAAGACAAAAAAGCAATGTATAAAAGCGATGAAAAGCAACAAAACAAGCCACAAAAAGTGATGAAAGCACAACAAAAAAGTGACAAAAAACAATGAAAAAGCAACAAATAAAAGCTATCAGAAAGTAACAGAAAATTACATAGACAAAGAAACAAAAGAGCGCTAAAAAATCACAACAAAAAAAGCAATGAAAAACTAAAAAAACAACAAAAACGAGACGAAATCACGACAAAATCCCTTTTATAGGTCTTAGCTTACAAATGAGGCATCACACTGTTGCTCTCCAGTCAAGAAGCTTTGAGATTCGGGTAAGGCCGAACCGGAGAAAATGTGCCCGGTAAGAGGTTGAGCTGCTTATGAAGACACAGGCACGTGTTTTACATATAAACGAAACACGCCACTCCTGATTTGAAAGTGAAGAACCTCTAGAATTCAGTCACAAGAGCTTGAAAGAATAACTAAGTGAATATGCCTTCGCTTAGTTTATATCTCTTGCATCTGCACCTGCACGACTGTAATCACTTTGAGCCGTCTCAGGCTGGTGTTTAAAGTAGTTTTCCTATTTCCCAAATTAGCCAAACGAAAATGATTTAAACAGCGCATACTTGAGAGTATTTTCAAACAGTTACAATCTGGGGCACACCGGGGGTTGATCCGACCAACTGTTCCTGTTTTCTCCTCTTTTTGTGTTGTTGGGCCAGAGCTCTGGAGGGTTTTCCATGTGTGGAAAAATGTGATTTTTTTTTTCTTTTTTTTTTTCTTTTTTCTTCTTGCACCTGCTTCTCTCTGCTTTAAAAGTGGGTTCCAACTTTATTTTTTTTTGTCAGAGATGGAGTTGCTAGATTTGAGCAAATCTGAAAGTTTTCGGCGAAGAAGCGTCCCTGGTGGCATTTCGAGGCGTGATTTCTTTCCCCCCAAAAGATTACCCAAGGAGAGAGCTGTGTGAAAGCGCTGGCATGGAGAGAACACATTTGAAAAGCAAACAGCGAGTGGTGCAGCAGTCAGTCCAGATTTTAACCCCTTAACTGCCGCATTTTCTCCAGTTTTACCCAAATCTATTAGCTTTTCGACTGGAGCTTGCAGCCTGTTGGCCAGTGTCGCCACTCATTTGAAAGCTAAGGCCTACAAAATCCATCTAAGCTTCTTCCTTGTTCTTTTTTTGTCGCCTTTTGTGTCATCTTTTCATTGCTTTCTTTGAGTCACTTTTTGTCATATTTTTATTGCTTCTTTATCATGTTTTTTGCCACATTTTTGTCACATATTTGTTGCTTCTTTGTGGCCTTTTTTTTTTATCACGTTTTCATTGCTGTGTTGTAGTTGCATTTCTGAGGTTTTTTTTGTGTAATGTGCTGTGATCAAGCCACAAAAATGTGACCAAAACATGTCAAAAAAACAACAAATATGTGACAATCATAATGAGGAAGAAGCTTAAATTAGTTCTTCAGGCCTTAGCTTTCAAATGAGGCGTTACACTGGCCTAATAGTCTGTAAACCCCAGAGAAGCTTTTAGATTTAGGTAAAGATATGCTCGGCTAAGGCGGGAGTTTTAATGGGAGTTTTAAGCGGCCTTTCAAAGCATACTTCTTTTCTGTCTTTTTTTTTTTAACGTAATAATGTCATTTTTAAACAAACAGAAAAACATAATTTGATGCATTTCCTTTTTTAGAAAGAGATGAAAGCAAGCAGTATACAACTTTGATTATGAGTCATTATTTAATTCAATTTATTTTAATAACATGACTTAAAGCAGTACTAACTACTTTGTTTACCTTAATAAATCCTTTTCGTAGTCCCTCTGGGGGTAATACAAGTGTAAGGGGGATGATTGGGGGGTCTTTCATCTCCCCCTGGTGTCTGTAGCCAGAAACCACCCTTGCAAAGCTAACTGGGGGCTAGCGCCACATAAACCGTATTTACAGCCAAGTTTGAGTGAAAACAATTATCTCCATTGTGTAATTGCATGTACAATATCCCTCTCTGTCTTTGTCTTTTCTGTCAGTGTAGTATTTACTCTCATGGACAATTAATAAGTAAAAAAAACGCAACATGCTACGACACCTGCAGTGGCGCTTATGGCCTCTAGGGGAGTTACTTAGTACTGCTTTAAATCATGAGGTCAGTTATGCTAACAGGTTGAGGCTCTAAGCGTGTTTTGGTCCGGCGGTGTGCTTCCAATTAATTCATTATGTTAATTTCGGACCATGTATCCCGCGCACATGAAGCCCAAGTGAGAAGGCTAATATCAGGCCCGTGGGCTAGTGCGCCAGAACACTTTTAATGAGAAGAATGTAAGTCTGTTCAAAGGAAACATTTCATTAGGATCAAACAATGTGTCTTCCGGAATTTCAATTCCCCTAATTAATCCTGCCACAGTTATGCACGCAGGTTGAAGGATAGGGCAACAATCAAGAATGCACAAAGGAGGATAACTTAAAATATGTAAGTTACGTAATCCTGATCAAGGTTTTTTTTCTTTTCTTTTCCTTCTTCATTCTTCTCCAGTTCCGAGTGATCGTAACTTTGTTGTCGTATTGCCGCCTTTATTGAGGTGCCTAACATTCAGGACACGACCGTTTTGTGGCATATGAAGTGTTGCTTGGTTGTGTGCTTATGCCCTTTGGTCAACTCCCAGTAGGCCTATGTGTCGAGAAAAGGAATGGAAATAATAGAAGACAAAAAGAAGAACAATAGAATAGTGCAGTGATGTTGAGAGCACTTCCTAACTTAAAAAAAATAAAAAAATAAATGAGTTTGTAAACACAGGATTACTGCAGCCAGACATGACGCTGTGGAAGAGCAGCTTTAGATCAATGAAGCAAAAACATCCTGTAACTCATAAACAGCAACACACCCCTTCTAGCGGTATTTACAATATGATGGCACACTCCGCTTTGTATTGACTTTTGTGTCCGGAAGACATTGCCATTTAAATTATATTTGAACAAAGAAAACAAATGGTGAAAGGAGAAAATGATCAGCTACAGCTATATATTGTCAGCTATAGAATGTTTATCTCATTAGTTGTCACACTCATTGAGGTTAATTAAAAGCTATGAATGACTGTAGTAGTTTGTGTAATATGCGCAATGCAGTGGCAGTGTGATGAAGAGGCTTTGGAGTGATTCATTACTATTTATGGGAACTACGACAAGTAGTGCAGCTTCAGTTTTGTCATTGACCTCGATGGACACGTAACTTCCGAGTGAGATCTCCGGTCGCCGCAGACCCTCCTCTCTCGTCTCGTTTTCCCGTTAAGGATTATTGATGTCTTGCACAAATCAACGAATAGTTCAAGAAAACATGACTGACAGTGAGATGCTGATGGAAGTCACTGGCTACGTGTTAAAAACATTACATGGACATTCCTTGACTGCGGGAAACGTCTGTGTTCATTGAGGAGGACTTTTTTATCTCAGAGCTGACGGCTGGTATCACAAAACAACACCACAAAAAATGAAACAACTGCAAAGTTTATGCTAAAGACAGGCCGATTCGTTTTTGAGCGGCTCGTTCAAAATACTGTTGCTATTTTCCTTCCTATTTAGCGTTAGCCGTTAGCTTCAAGACAAAAACACTTACCCTGAAGAGCACGGAAGTTTCCTCCGGTGAATTCTTTGCTCCTGACGCGATGGTTTAAACATGATACTGTGACTGTCCACCAGTAACTCACTGCCTGCCATGGAATCTGGAGATCTTTATTTTTTTAGACAAGACGCTGCTACTAACTCATGGGAAATAACGGAGACAGGATGAGCAACACCTCCTGAAGATCCACTCATGTCATCTAGTCTGGTCAATGTATTTGCTTCATATGCAGCGACCTTATTATACAATCAGTATAGGGCCTACATACCTTTTAAACTGCTACAAAATGTTATCCGTCTCCATTTGACAAATTGTATTGGTATTCAAATACTTTCAATTACTATCAATCAAAAAGACAAAGGCCAGTTAATGAACTATTTTGGGTACATTTTCAACCCTGGATCGAGGCCAATTATTCAGCAGAAAATGATGAAGTTCACCACTGCCTTAAAGATCTAACTTCACAGAGGACCACATTGGAAAGATTGTTTAATTCATGGCTTAAACTGGCACACTTAAACTGTAATACTTTATTCAAGACACAACTCCGCTCTTCTTTTGGATGGTCCAAACTCCTCAAATGGTGCTCAATTGCAAGAAAAAGTCAAGCAGTAAGTAAACAAACCCCCCCCCCCACAATGACATATCAGTGTGATCTCTTGGAGTTTGTGGTGTCTGTCTGTGTTTTCTGCAGGAGCCGAACCACAGCAGGTAATGCAGGGCTTAGCTCATTACCCTAAACTAGTGCACCAATGCCAAGGCTGCTCCACTGAGCTCCAAGTCATTTAGGCCACGGCTCAGTGAGTATTTTCCTCACTTCAATGAACCGGACATTCCCCTGTGCACAAACGCTCTCCACCGCCGGCATCCTGTTTGTTTTATCTGCTGCTTGTTTTCTGAGAGGGTGGACTAAGACGTTCGAATAACACTGACAAAAAAGCAGATGCACATGGAAAGCTGTTGTTGTATGAGAGATTAAAACTGCTAGAGATAAAATACCTTTAATTCCTCATGGGAAGGTACTTTTCTCTAAATGGAAATGACGTGTGACCGCGTACAATCTGAATTGGAAATACTTCAGGGTTGCTAAGCACAGCCGAGGGACGACACATGCTCCCAGGGGTCCAAGCATGTTAATACTGTTGTGAAGTATTTGTTTTTTTTTACCAATTTTGCCGCTTAAAGTAGCTTGTTTTACCGTAAGGGACACCGGCAGCTCCAGGAAGGCCAGTCATTTTGTGGGAGAAGAGCTCTGGCTGTGGTGTCGTGGTGTCGTAGGAGGGTGCTCTACAAAATCAGGGCTATTCTGGACTTTCACACCCACCTGCTACACAAAACGCACCACAGCTGCAAGAGCTCATTCAGCAACAGAGCGATCCTGCCACACTGCTCTGCTCAGAAAAACAGGAACTCAATCCTGTCTGTCGCAAATCAAACTGAACTGTGCGTTGAAATAGCTGCACTTTGCACATGGGATGATGTTTAGTTTCAACTCTTAACCCCCGCCCCAAACTGAGTGCATTTTCTCCGGTTCAGCTTTACCCAGATCTAAAAGCTTCTTGGACTGGAGTTCACAGACTATAACCCGGTGTCACGCCTCATTTGAAAGCTAAGACCTCTTTTTCCCTACGTTGTTGCCACGTTTTCACAACCTTTCTTCGTCACATTTTTGTCACTGTTCTGTTACTCTTTGGTTGCATCTTTTTTCACTTTTTTTGTCACTTTATCATTGCCTTTTTGTTTTGCTTTTTTGCCACTTTCTGTTATTCTTTGGTTGCTTTTTTGTCACTTTGTCGCCACGTTTTTGACGCTCCTGTGTTGTGTTTTCATCTTCATTCTCGGCTCATTTTTGTCGCTATATTGACACTTTTTTTTTAAGCCTATAGACTTGGGTAAAGCTGAACAGGTGAAAATGCACTTGGGTAAAGTGGGGGTTAAGAGGTTAATAAGTCCTGGGTTTTGTCCTTTTCCTTTCTTTCTTTCTTGCTTAGATATTACACATTAACAAATTTAAACTTTTCAGTTCAATTCTAACTCAAAATTGTCTTCTCTCTTGATGGAGTTATACATGCACGGACCTGAAATAATGAGTCATCAGAAATACAAGGAAGCTGCTGTGGCTCTTCACTGCTCAGCTGCAGTGGTGGACAGTTTGGCCCCAGTAGAACAGTTGCAGATGTTTTCACACGTTTTGTTTTATGTCATGATTGTAGCAGCTCTCGTGATTCACGGTCAATTGTGTGGAAATATGGAGCACGTCCCTGGAGAGCAATTTCACCTGCAGAAACACCACTCTACTGTCTGCCCTCTGACACTGGAAACCCTGATGGTTACTTCAAGCCTACGGCACAGGAAGACCTACTTACATTCCATTGTGTCGGACAGCAGGGCGCACCGTGTTGTGCTAATGCAATCGAATTATGAATACCTGCAACTTCACCCCAGCTCTTCAGGGAGCGCTCCATTCACTAACAGAACACTTAGCATGGATATGAGGCCATAACCAGACAAGTGTAGAGCATATCAATGATAAGAGATGGGCTAATATGAAATGAATTGACTGAGTAAAAAAGCTGGTAAGCTGCTTTGCCAAATTTCCTTTTGGCCTTGAGTCATTTAGACACATAAACGCTCCATTTCACGTCCAATAAGAAGCCTGACATACTAAACTCTTGATGAGAGTCTATGCCATTTTGTGAAAATGTATGTTAATTAGAGGTGGGCCGAGATACAAATCTCATGAGATTGAGTCCACAAGAACGAGACGAGATTTCGACATAATTTGCAATATCATATAACATTTTGCAATTATGTTTCCTTCGTATGGAGCCATTGCATTGTGTTGTTTGCAACAAAATCAACAAACGATAAGAATGGGAATTGATAAGATTTTACTTTTTTTATATCATGGATAAAATCATGCAGGCTCCAGTGCATACAGTTTAATATTAGAACAAGGCTAATAGATTTGGCTCTTTTGTCAGGTGTATTCTGATTTAATTTCCCAATTGTGATTGTAAATAACAATTAAATAGAGTTTGGAGCTTAAACGTCAATTTCACTTGGAAGAGGAAGGAGATGCAAACTTCGATTTAAAATCAAAGCGGTCTGTGCCAGACACCGACGCACCGGAGGCTTTAAACATTAAACAGATAAGTGATTCTTAGTTAGACTGATCTCTGCAGTTGGGCATAAACCTTCTATCCGGCCTCCCCTAAACTTTTCATTGAAGCTGAAGCAGAAACGGCTGCAGTGGCTCAGAAATATGAGGACTCATTTTCAAACAGTCTTGTTCACTGATGAGGCCGTGTAACCCTGGATGGTCAGATGGATGGAGTAGTGGATGGTTGGTGAATGACCACAATGTCCCAACAAGGCTGTGACGTCAGTAAGGAGGGGGCGGAGTCATGTTTTAGTCCAGAATCATAGTGAGAGAGCTGGCCGGCCCCTTTAGGATCCCTGAAGGTGTGAAAATGACCTCTTTCTGACTGACCACTTTCTTCTATGGTACAAAAAG
Source organism: Gobius niger (assembly GCF_951799975.1). Taxonomy (NCBI): domain Eukaryota; kingdom Metazoa; phylum Chordata; class Actinopteri; order Gobiiformes; family Gobiidae; genus Gobius; species Gobius niger. The sequence continues at coordinate 24,199,978 of NC_136852.1, forward strand.
AAGAGCTGTGTTTTCCCGAACAAGATCATCTTCATCATGACAATGCACCATGTCATACTGTAAAGAATACCTCTGCATCACTGGCTGCTATGGGCAGAAAAGGAGAGAAACTCATGATGTGGACCCCCTCCTCCCCTGACCTCAACCCTATTGAGAACCTTTGGAGCCTCAACAAGAAAAACATCTATGAGGGTGGGAGGCAGTTTTCATCCAAACAGCAGCTCTGGGAGGTTATCCCTTGTGTGGCCTTCGCGGGTCATTTTGACCCGCTGTTACGGGTTCCTACGCCCTTCCAACCCTCTCAGTGTAAACGTGAGTTGACTTTCTTCAGAGTGAGACTTTAGGTCAGACACCATGAGTGACAGTAACATGACGCTAAATACAGTGAGCTCTTTGTTTCCAGTAAAAAGGCTGAGGCCTCATTGCTCTTCAGTCACAGACTGAGAAGTGAAGAAGGAAGTCATGGAGCTTCTGCTTTAGACAGAACTTCAGACTTCTGCTGCATTTAGGAGTCATATCATATTCTGAAACTCAAATATGTAGTAAAAACATATATGGAAAATAATTATTATTATTATATACTGCAAATTCAACAAATGACCATTTTCAGTTAATTACAAGCTTTAAAATGTATTGAAACGATGAGTTGCACAATAATTTGGAACAGTAGAGTTTTTTTTACTATTATATTTATTTTTGAAAAAAATACTGTTATCACTGGGAGATTTTTTCAACCACATTTAAATGATCCTCAACCAGTTAAAGACTTGAAAATGATGCTGACTCTCATTTGAGTTGACAATTTAGGAAATCAGAGAAAAATGTCATTTGCATAATAATTTGGAACGCGGTGTACACATTTTTCTCTGTATAATGTATAAATTAAGAGCAGAGTTCTCAGCATTGTCAATTTTTTATTTATTTTTTACCGAGAGGGCACATTAGCGCATTCCAAAAATCCTAAAACTAAGACCCTAGGGAAAAAACTTAAAAAACAAACAAACATAAAGGCAGTAGCAATACTGTAAATTTAGATTGAGGGAGACAAAAGGGGGCAGGGCGGTCGGCGAAGGCCGATAATCGCCGCTTGCAGCTATATTTTTGTTGTGTTTCCGTCTGTTTTTTTTTTTTTTGCTTTTATGTCATTTTTGCCACTTTTTTGTTGTGTTATTGTTGCTTTCCTGACACGTTTCTGTCACTCTTGTGTTGCTGCTTTGTTGTTTCTTGTCACTTTTTTTCATTGCTTTTTTGTCATGCTTTTGTCACGTTTTTGACCCTTTTTGTTGCTGTTTTGTCACTTTTATGTTTTGTTATTGTTGCTTTTGCAGCATGTTTTTGTCGCTCTTTTGTCACTTTTTTAAATTCATTTCTTGTCATCAGGGTTTTTTCACTTTTTCGTCACATATTTGTTGCGTTTTTTGTTGCGCTTTTAGATTTGGGCAAAGCCAAACTGGAGAAAACGTGCTTGGTTAAGGTGGGGGTTAAGAGGTTGAGACATTTTTTGACGTGATTTTTTCCCCCCCACCCATTTGTTGAGGAAATTCAATAAGAATTCCAACATTAATCATAGGATTTCTGCATTTTCCAATGTCTGTTTTCATTCAATTTACGTCTCCAGAGGATTCAATAGAAACCTCCTCTCTCCCTCTAAATTGGCCTTTTGTAGTGTATACACCCTCTTCAAATGGAATGTATTTCCGATCTGTGTGCTTCGCTGACACAACAGCAGTCTATAAACCTCCGTAGAACCAAGCCGCACAGTGTTGCTGGGCTCATTTAGCTCTTCACAAATGTCCCAACAGCGCAGTGTCCTCAGGGGCAGTCGTGAGGCAGGCAGACTGCAGATGAATCAGAGGCTCAAAGGGTGAGAATAGCCAATCTGAATTCAAAGCTGAGCCAACCAACAGAAATCTGAATATAGAGCACACTCGGAATACTATACTTTTGTTTTTCACCCAACACTACGATATATGCACATGCGTCAAATTCAATGTCAAAAACAAACAAAATGACACAATTTCTCTTAAATGGATCAATATCAGTTGGAGTCTTTTTGTAAACATCTGGATTACCCTGTGTGGTGCCTGGGGTTTACTTTCATTTCTATAGTTACTCAATTTAACATCTGTGGACTGTGAACATCATGGCCCACGAAGATGATTTTTGGAAACATCGGGCAAGTTTTGTTGATTATGTGTTGAATTTTACTTTTTGTGTGTCTGCGTAGGCTCTCAGCCGTACAGGGGTTGTCCATCTTCAATGAAGGTTCTTGAGTCATCTTCTGTACTCTGTAGTTGAAGTGTAGAATGTTTTCGCCTCTCATCCAAAAGGTTTCGTCAGCGACACTAAAGTTTAAAGCAGCACTGCAGGTGTCGTAGCATGTTGCGTTTTTTTTTACTTTAATTGTCCATGAGAGTAAATACTACGCTGACAGAAAAGACAAAGGGACAGAGGGATATTGTACATCCAATTACACAATGGAGATCATTTTTTTCACTCAAACTTGGCTGTAAACGTTGTTTAAGTGGCGCTAGCCTGCAGTTAGCTTTGCCCGTTAGCCTGTTAGCTTCTTCTTGAAGCTGATTCCATTAGTGTGTATTGGGGCCTCCGACCCGTAGGCAGCGAAGTTGCAATTGCAGTTTTCTGGACTGAAACAAATGAAAAGTGCAAGCTAGTAATAAACTGCTTACCATATGGCGATGTCATTACACACAACAACTCTTCAACATCTGATGTGCAGTGCGTCAGTATTCTAAAAACATTCACTTAATAAAATAGTCCAATAGAAACAGCCAAAAGTCCCCCCCCCCCACCCCCATCCCCCAAACTGTGAGTCTGGATGATGAACAGTTCAACAGAATTCTCCAGAGAGCCTTGCTTCCTAAATCTATTCCATTTACTAAACTCTTTTTTTTTGAACGATCCCCGGAGCTCAGTCTAAACTAAGCTGAGATGTATAGAGATAATAAATAATGCACTGCCACGAGCACGAAATAGATCCATTCATACAACCACCAAATGGAATGACTTTGCAGGGCTTTGCCAGAGAAAAAAAGAAAAAAAAAGTCGTAATCTTAATGTGGAATGTGAAGTTATAACATCTCAAAAGCCTGTCTCTTTGAAGAATGCACCGATGCTGCAGATGATGGATGCCATTGTCACATGACATTTGATTAGACGCACATGCCGTTCCAGTGTGTTGGTGATGAAGTATCGCACACAGCCGCAATATAATTTAATGACAAGTTGCTGCCCATTAACACTGCAGACTTCATGTATATGCACTATATACTGGAGTAACCTTAGGGCCCTGCAAATAGTGAATCTAAGCCCACGCCAGCAAGTGGGAGAACAGACAGGACAGAATCACTTGTTTTTGTCGCAGCCACATTGAATTCACATCCTACGAGAAATATAATTTTAAGAATTTGAAGTATTTACAACAATGCTTGTGTTTGGACTTTTCCAAATTGTTATCTTGCTTTGCTTTGACCTGATGATCCTTGTGTTCTTGCCTTTGCACCATCTTTCCAAAGTCTGACAGATGATGGAGTACATTGTGAATCTAAAAAACAAAAAAACAAAAAAAAGAAACGGTAAAGTCTGCCCCCTCAATCTGTCCCACACACATTGCTGCATATTTGAGTATCTGACCGTGTTGAGCTGAAACACCCTATATTGCCGCTGTGGAAAGCTGATACCGCAGTTGGTGGTAATGACATTGGAAACGCTCTCGAAGGGCAAATTCCCCGGTGATGCCAGATGGATATTAACAATCCAATTTGATTATTGCACCACAGGGAGGGGAACTAATTTGTACAATAGAAAATAAGCTTGTGGATAGATTGTGGCCCAAACAAGCGCTGAACTGATGAATATTTGCAAAAAAGCTTAAGTGGCCTCATCGACAACAGTGACCCATGAAGTGAACTGCTGGAGATGGCACAGACAGCTGAAAAGGGTTCAGACTCTGTAGTGGCAAAAGTGACTATTTACGCAAGCTGCACTCCAGGGTTTGGTAAAATGAGTGAGAACTCAAAAATGTGTGGTGAATCAGTCATTAATATACTGCAGAGGGAGTTTGGTGAATCATGAAGCCTTAGCACATTCACAACCAAACCCAGAGACTGCAACATGTTATACCTTCAACCCATAGAAATAAGCCATCTGTAAAATCATGAACCAATAAACTGCCCGTTTGTTCATTTCATCCAACAACAAATAAAAAAATAAAATAACAATTTGACTTAGATTAGATTGCTGTACTAAATTGCATAAAACTAAACTGAGAGAAAGTTTATTCAGGTGATTTGGCCCACGGATGCACAGCAGCTTGCAATTTCTCTCTCCTCTCTATTCTCCCTCGCTTGGACACTCTCGCACTCCTGAGACACGCCTTGTCTCAAAAGCGGAGCCAGGGGTGGTGTCTACACCACATTAAAAGTCTTAGGATGTTTATGAACATGCCAAGATGTTCATAAACATCCCACAATGCTCATAAACATGAGCATCTTGGGATGTTTATGAGCATCCCAAGATGTTCATAAACATATTTTGTCCCTTTGTCCCATGGATCGATGACAGCCTAAAACCTTTCTAAGGTTTGCTGTTTTTGTACAGAACAGATCAAATGCTAACTTTAGCTGCTAGCACAAATCCCTAAAGCTGTTATTGCATTAGCCTACTTGTATATTTGCTCATCTTTTCTAATTATTAAAGTGCTTTTTGGGCCATTTATCCTTCAAACTCCACTCTGTTTATCCTGCTCATGCTGCAACAAGTGGAAACCACAAACAAACATGCTCCTCTGGCTCTGGAAAGACTTGTCCCTATTGTGAAAATGTTGCAAGCTTAGGTTTTCCCTATTATTTTATTGATGTCATCAAAGACAGTGAGAGCAGACATGTGTCTCATAAGCATTACACTGACACATGTGCACATTTAATATATTTTTCATGTAAGTGCCTGCTGGACCTGAACTGGACATGACAGTGCGGGTTGTGGAGCTGCCGTTAGTTTGGAAGTTATGCACGGAGTCAGTTCTATTACTATTTTAATTCAGCTCCAAATAGCAGGTGGCGCCCTCTCAAATAACAGAGGCCCAAAATCTGCACTTCTGCATGTCCTCATATTTTTGTATGGAGCCTTAACTCACTCACATATTCATCCATTAGGCCTCAAAAGCACTTTTCCAAGGTTAACTGAAGGAGTCCATTGACTTTAGAAATCATATTTAAAAACCCTATCAGTATGTTATTTCAGAGAGGAGACATTTATAGAGGACAGTCCACTGTGGGTTCGTTTGAGCTTTGATGGCAACAGAAGATGAAAGTATGGCCCATGCAGAAATGCTACAAAATGTGGAAATGTTATTCTCAGTGTCAGGCAAGTATGCCATCCACTCAGCCTTTGTACAACCAGGCCGTGGGCCAATCATCATGTATTTACTACTACCACTACCACTACCACTACCACTACCACTACTACTACTATTACTACTTAATTATCAGAGTTTTGGGGCCAAATAGGAATTATCGGATAAGGGCAAAAGGGGCTATAGATTGAAGAGAGACTTTCAGCAAATTATTGCAGCCAGGGCTCACATGGTTGAGGCCAAAGCAGTGTTCTGTGTACGTGGCAGCAGCCTTATCCATTAGACTACCAGCTGCGCCACTCATGTCTTTTTGTTTTTCTTAATGTCCTTTATATAAATCCATTTCCCCCTTGACGGGGTACACCAAGGACAAAGGCACCTTTAGTAATGAGACTAATACGAAGACATTTTGCCATTATGCTAAGAGTCTCTGTTTTTTACTTATTCATGCACCTCTGGGCACTCTTAGATGTGTTTTGACATGCTGATGGGGCATTTATGCTTTAGGATCTTGGGGACATCCAAGTCTCCCACATCTCATCAAATGCTCAAAGCAACTCTGCAGAGTGGAAGTACAGTATCATGATGCTATAGCATCATATAGGGAATATTTTTAGAGGTAACACAGTACATAGTTCACTCTGTCAGATTTTATTTCCCACTCCAACCTACAGGAGGCAACGAAGTGATGATTGGTATTGATTAAAACAACTCCCCATGCACTGGACCAAAACGAGAGCTACTTTCTACACTGTAAGTAACAGCGTGGTTATACCTTCGGGCTGATACAGATGGAGCAGATGAAAAATGAATTTCAGACAGCAATGCTGAATGTAAAAAAACAGGTCTTGGTTTCCTCTGAGAAACATTGCCCACCTAGGAAACATTCAAGCCATGCTGTATAAAATCAATACAAAAGACTTCCAATCACTGCTGCAGTCTTTAAGTTAGGAGCAAGTCCAAACAATGACACACGTCACTGTAAAGTGTTAGATAAAGACTCAAAAAGCCAAAACATTGCATTTCTATTGTTCTCCAGAGTGATAAAGTGTCACTTAATTCAAATGACATCATGACCCTGAATTGTGGGGTACAAACAAAGTAACTCAATGACTGATAAAAAAAAAAACATTAATGTATTATTACGGTTAAGTGTGATGAGTGCTTCTTAAAAGTCTTTAGCATTATCGTAAAATGAGAATGTGTGCGAGGGACGGCCTCTTGTGCCTCTTTGTATGGATTATTTTAGGGCCAAACACTTACGGCTGTACATCTCTCCAGCCAAGTGGCTGTTTTCATCTCCTCCTGTCGGTCATCACGGGACTCTATCTCCTACAATGCCTTTGGTGTCTGCCCTTGTTGGTGCTGCTGCTCTTGACTCATTTCCTTTGGGGATCGATGGTCACATTCTGTCAAATGGACTAAAACTAATGGCTTTAGTGGGGCTCGGAGGCGGGGCCAAAGTGCAGAGCTGAGGTCAGAAACAGACAGATAAATGCATGTTCCCTGGAGACATTTTAACCCTCATCCTACCAAGTGGAGCCAAAACAGCTGCATATTTTCCAAATGTGTTTATCACACTGTGCTGAAGCTGCTAACCACACAGTCATTTGAAGCTGAAAGTTACTGCTTTAGTGAGTTATTCCCGCACTGCCACCATGCATTCACTCATCAGCCATAGTGCCTGAATTCCATTGTTAAAATCTCGTTTTTTAAGAGACATTATTTCAAATATCAAAGCTGAGGCCCCCAAAATAATGCGCTTTAATTCTGCTTTTGAGCTCCATAGGCACAGTATATCCACTGTGCTCAATGTGTTCGTCATTAACAGTGTGAACTGAATAGTCACAGGGGCTGGGATGAATTTTGTTTAGCCTGTTCCTGTTTGCAATTTTACTAAAATAATCACACAAAAACTGGAGTATTACTTCAAATCATAGGGGACGTCTGACCCCACCTGGTTGTTTATCCAAGGAAATGGGATTGGTAGGATGAGGGGTAAAGACATTTGCACACTGATAATGTCCGGACTGGAAATTACACATTGCCCTCTGCCTTTTTGACCAGCTTTATCAAATCTAATCTTGATTTTCCATAGGCGATTTACATATCGCAGGGTTTATATCTGTGACTGAACATATTACAAATGATTATACTTTCATGTTCTTCTTGGCTTTTAAGATCAAATTTGCGGCACAAAAAAGGATCCCAACAAAGATTGAAATACCGACTAAATGTCATCTTGTTTTCCTTTTTTCTAAACTGTCACATAATGCCCTGAGGCACCATATTCCTCCCACATCACATTTCTGTAGTTACACTTCTAAACAAAGGCTTAATGTGACTGAGGAACGCACATTACCTCCAAAGCTCAAAGGATCTTAATTAAAGTGTACATTAGTGAGGAGAGCGGATGCTAACCGTTTGGGCTAAATGGACATCACATTGATTTCTACACTAGTGCACTCTGCTAAATGTGGCATATTTATTTCAACAGTCAGTGTGGCGTAGTCAAAAAGAGAACAGGAGACGGAGATATATGTTTTGTTTCATAAATACGAGCTGAATAAGGATGGTGTCGGAATGAGGAAGAGAAGAACATGTGCTCATTAATGTCCTGTCATTTCAGGGATCTTTTTCAGGAACTGACGTCCAGGTCACAAAAGTCGTAGACGCATTTCTTTTGGAGCAAGATGTCAAACTGTCAACGGACTGAGTGATGCCAAATGCTTCGATAAGAAATGACAGGCTAACCGTAAACACAGTTCCAAGGGGTGCCAAAGTGAATAACTTAAAAATAGCTTCCCATTGGTTATATTTTTCCAAAGATGGACTAAGACATCTGCACTACAGTTGTATTGCATCCTGTCGTTAGTTTTAAAGCTCCAATATTATGGTTTATTCAGACTTTTACAGTTTTTTTACACTTCAGCCTGAGCCTTTTTTTGTTTGTCAAGAAAATGCCTGTAGTTCACGCTAAATTTGATCCTTTAGTTCAAAAGAACACCAGCAGTGGGCGCCCTTCTTCCTCCGTTGCTACAGCGACCAATTACTGAAACATGTGGAACAAAACACCAGGTTTTGTTGTAAATTTGACAACGATTTATGATGCAAGTCGTCGAGGTCTTTTAAGTTCAACAGGAGTACTAAAGTGTTTGCGATTAGGTTTAACAGGAAGTCCACAGGAATTAATGATCTACGACCGGACAAGAGCACAAACACGGGAGGTCTTCAGGTACAAAGTGACTCATCCCATTAGACAACCCAATAACACAAACAACATATGTAATAGCTGCTTTGACCGCCATTGACTTTGCTCTGTTTGTCTTTCAACGGCAGCCACCGGGGCAAGACTTTGGTTTCGCTCAACACATGCTTTGACCTGTGTCGTAATCTAGCAATGGCAAAGAACAAATAAGGATCACTTCATAAATACATTTAAATCTCTCCTATTTAAGTCAAATCTATGTAAATCAGTCAGACTGATTAATGGAGCACTTTTTGAAAACAGATTGTGACATCCTGCAAATAAATACAGTGCTGACTGTAAAGAAAATGTGGATGTCTGAAAAATAGAACAAAATGCAAGACTAATGTTTTACCTTTGTTCATAGACCTAAGGGCACAGCGCGATATAAAACCAACTCGCACCATTTCTTTCATTAAAATGCTCGAGGATGTGGATATGTGAAACACAGTCTTACAAAGAAGAAATACAATTATTTGAATATCGAGAGAAATACTTGGAATGATTAGAATTACGAAACGTACTGATAAAAACAGTACTCTGTTTATGTACATTACATTTCCTTTGTCAGACATTGCTAGTTTGTTTTTTGTTTTTTCTTTCTTTCTGAACAAAAAGCCTTTAATTGCAAGCAAGTCAGCGTCTTCTTCACACAACTATAGAAATGAATCACCTGTCATGTTTTCCTGCTCGGCAGAAACCGTTCTGTTCTGACAGAATCCAGATACAAGAAGTCAGACAAGAAACAAGGCACTTTCGACACACAGGTTTTTACTCCTGTGAGTTTGATTCGGTCCACTGCATCGCAGCCAGACCTTCTTTATTTTATTTTCAAGCACCTCTTCCTTTCCTCTAAATCTATACTGAGGCCTGTCTGTAATGATGCTTCAGAAGGACAGCAATAAAGGTTGTTGAAGTCAGTCAGTGTTTTTAGGACTAATGTCTTTTGATCAAGAAGAAACGCTACATTTTTATGACCTTGCACAGGAGAAAAGATTTTTCTTTCATCCAAACATCATAATTATAACAATACTCATAATCAAATGTTTCTCAAATTCAAAAGCAAAATCACACAGTGATTGCCAAAAGGCATCATTCTTTGAATGAGTAAACACCGCCTGGACACAATTAGAGATTACCTCTCTGAATTGAGGATTAATACCAATGTTTCCACATGTGCATGTTCTAAAAACATAATCAAGGCCAAGATAATCCCTAATTGTGTTTCATTTGGGCATCTGAACAAATGGCTTACAAAACACAGAGCTCTCAGACAAAAGATAATTTCATGTTGATAAGATGAAACAATTATGGCTATTGTTTACCAGACAATTGTCCTTTGTGCAAAACAGCAGAAAAAGAAGCAGTGCTGTCATAATGCTCTACCTACGGGTGTAAACAAAGTGACTTAAGAATGTTGTGACGTCACATGAACGCGGCCTGTTCTAAAGAGCCTATAGGTTAATATTAAAATGGGCAGCCAAGGTGAAGGGTGAAGGTAACTATGGCAATTGTATTTTTGTGTTGTTTTTTTCCACTTGGTTTATGGAAAATATCCGTTGGGCTTTTTTAAATGATAATTTAAATAAATACTGGCATAAAGTTCAAGCTCCTGAGACGACTGAGAGGTTACACAAACAAATGCTGAGTGTTATTGTATTATCATAAATACTTGAAAAGAATAAACGATTGGATGCCTCTATGAATCTGTTGGTGCCAATGTCAATAGAATACTCCAGTGAGAAAACCTGATGTCTATAGCTTTCACCTTATCGCACATTTCTATTTTTATGGCAGAATGATTATTGACAATGCAGTGATTCAGTAAATAGACTGCCTAGCTGTGTGTAAATGCCAGGTCTATATCAGTGAGTCTGAGGTATAAGGTCTATTGAGCAGCAGCCGGCTCAGAGTGTGGAGCCACAGAGCTTATCTCAAGAGGGTTTTCAACATATTTCCGAGCTCAGCACTGGCTGGGAGACTGTATTTACCTGCACTATCTGTATGAGCCTGTTTGGATTGGATTAGGCTGGTCACATGTGATCTATCCATTCTGAGGCTTGAGTTAAAGTTTTAATAATACTTTTTTTCCTTTAGATACTTTTTTTCCTTTAGATACTTTTTTCCTTCCTTCAGAAATATTGAATTCCTTTATCTACAATGTCTATGTGAGCTATAGTAAACCTGAGAGACAGGATGGCTGGGTGTCAAGTCTTGCCGACATTTGACTGACAGACCCTTCAGGTGAGTGGAGAAGTGCTTATCATCCAAACCTGGTAAATATGAGATATTCCCACTGAAATATTCCCACTCTTCATGAACACAATATGGAAGGGAAACGTACAGTATTGCATAGCGCTTTTCACATGGCACAAGTCACCCAAAGCGCTTCACGTAGTTTAAGGGGATTTGTACTTCATTCAATTCCACACAGGGCCTAGGACTTGGGCTTTAATTTCTTAACCCTATACTCTCGCCATTTACAACAGCGCCGGTTTTCGGACATAACTTTGGATCAGAAGACTTGCGGTCTTTTGTGTGGAAAACTAGAAGAAGAAGATCTTTATTTATATAGCGCCTTTCACAGACATGGCCACAAAGTGCTTTACATGAGACAATTGTACATTCACTCCATACTCGGTGGTGGTAAACTACGTTTGTAGCTCTAGTTTCCCCCAGGGGAGACTGACAGAAGCGCCGTCGCGATGGCAAACATCTGCACCAACGGTCCCTCCGACCACCACCTACATTCACTCACAAACATCATTCATCCTATTGTACATGTTTTTAGTGGTAGGGGAAACCGGAGTACCTGGAGGAAACCTATGTAGACACGGTGAGAACATGCAAACTCCACACAGAAAGGCGCCGTCCATGTGGGAATCGAACCAATCTTTCCAACATGGCCCACCTGGTCCTTCTACGCCTCTGGGGAGCCGCGTAACATCGCAATGAACATTCTCAAATTTACTTCAGAAGTAAAGGTTTGACGGGGGGCGCCAAAGTTCATTTTTGCCCAGGGCGCCACAGTTTCCATCTGGGGCAGACTGACGGAAGCGCGACTGCACACATCTCCGCCAACGGTCCCTTACACCACACACATCATCATTCATCCTGGCCTATTGTACATGTTTTTAGAGGTCGGGGAAACTGGAGTACACGCAAACTACACACAAAAAGGCAGGAGCACTAACCGCTGGACCACATACAGCATATTATGAATCCAAGATGTCATTTTTCAAGATGTGCAAGAGTACGTGGATTAATGAAAGTACCGTCAGTACAGAAATACACATTCAAATATTTCAGTGTGTCAAATGTTGTCAAGTGCAAGACATGTTAGACTTGAAACTACTTGCAGTACTGTATAGCGGTAGCAAGATGAAAATGAGATACCGCAAAGCGAGCCTTAGGAATCATAATTAATGTCACTCATAATCCTTCAAGGAGATGATAAAATAATCCTTTCTGTAAACAGTATCAAACAAAGCCCTCTTCAGACAACACTAAAACCCTCAATGAATTATGGGCTTTTGAGCCAATAACAAAACGTTATTCTTACAAATGTATATTCTAACCTGACAAGCGGAACGTGTTTCCTTTGATTCAACATTGACGCTGGTAAATATCAAAATAATAATGTCAAAGTGAGAACTCATAGCGAGATGTGCTTGTACTGCAAAACAAAAACAATGAACAAAACCCTCTCTCCCACTCTGAGATTGAGTGGAAGAGATAAGTGCATTTATGTGGGCAAACGAATATACAGTTTTCAATCAACATTTGCCACCTATTTGATAAAGAAAGATGGCGAGCATGCAGCAAGCAGAGGATTAGCTCCGACAGATGCAGAAGGCTAAATGCTGTCATAAATTGACACAAACCTCAAAAACGAGCGTCTGTCTAGTCTCGGTACAAAATTAATAAAAACAGGAGTGTTGTTAACTGACTTGAAAACATTTGCAAAACACTACACTTTCCCCTCCAGGGCCTCAACACTTTGTACTAAATCGAACGACATTTCTTTAGTTAATGAAGCACTCGTGATGGAAACAGGATGAAAAGTCACTCCCTAAACCACACGGTTAATGTTGTGGATCATCTCAACATCCCCTCATCTGAAAGTCATTACTTAAAACCTGCTTAGCCTCTACTCAGTGGGAGTCAAAGACGATTAGCCATAAAAAAAAAAAGAAACATTAAACCGTTAGCCCTGTTTTAGACAATTAAGCTCTGACCCATTATAGCACTTTACACTCGAGGGTGACAAAGTGGATTTATTTTCCACGTGTCCATGTTGTACGATGTTCTTCCATTCCTCACCTCAAATTACCTAAAAGGAGGAAAAAAAGACAGTTTTTGCTTTCAATAGTTAAGAAATTCAATCACCCTGAGCCAGACGTGAAACTCGGAAGAGGTGATTATCGTTAAACAATGTAGGATGTGAACCTACTTAAAAAAATAAAAAATAAAAAAAATTAAATTGGTAAAACACAATTAAATTAAGTATATTCAACTTATCAATCATTTAAGATTGCAATGATTGATATTTTAAAGTCAAATTCAATTTAAATTATCATTTTATTTAATCCAATTAGCTGCTTTACTCCAACTTAAAAAGGAACAGAAAACAAACTTAATATTTAGAAACTGGCTTCTTTACTCTAACTTAAAAAGCAACAGAAAACTTTATTTTATTTTATTTTATTTTATTTTATTTTATTTTATTTTATTTTATTTTATTTTATTTTATTTTATTTATTTTATTTATTTTATTTATTTTATTTATTTTATTTATTTTATTTATTTTATTTATTTTATTTGAGCATACATTTTGCTCAAAACAAACTTAATATTTAGAAACTGGCTTCTTTACTCTAACTTAAAGGGGCTGGAAGCAAGTTCGCCATTTTATACTCACTACTGCCACCTCAGGCCATATGTGTAACTGCACCTTCTATATTAAGCTCGTGCATGACGGCAATTCGGGCCGAAGTGACACATTTTTGAGTGACCTTACAGGATTTTAGAGGCAGTTGTGGTGAACAGGTCTGAGCTCATTCTACACATTAGGACATGGCTGGAACATGTAGGGGGAGGAAAATACTTAATTTTAACATTTTTAAACTCCTTATAGTCCCTTTAAAAAGGAACAGAAAATCTTAATATTTATCTCTTTTTCAATTCCAAATATTGCTATAATCTAATGCAACACTTGCAAAAATCAAATAAATGTTAATAAAAGTGTCACTAATTGAAGTAATTATGATTTTTTTTTCTTTTACTTTTTTCACTTGTTTCAGTTGGGCCCATTTACACTTGAATTGTGACGTTACTGCCCTGTCGCCCGTCAATGTTGGCAGGCACCAGCAGGCACCTTGAAAAAGTAATCTGATTATTGAATTCTGAACTCTCCTTTAAAAAGTAACAAGGTCTAATTTAGTGATTACCGGATTCTAAGTTAATTTCAAGTTACTTTATTATTTACATTCAGCTGCCAATAATAACGGCGCCTCCTCCACATGAAAAGCATTTACCAGATCCTCTCTTATCTTGCTCCAAAATGACTCCATAACTGACAATACACAACTCAAAGTCTTCTGGACTGTTGGATGGAGGTGTTGATGAAGAAGTAAATATTAAAAGACAAGTTGCTGATGGACCGTCACTGGAAATATGTAAAAAAAAATATACATAAAAAAAAAAAATGTGTCTGCTCTTTTAGTGTGTTTATCAGATAATGGATAGTTTCAATAAAACAAAAAACAAACAAAACAAAAAACAATGTAAATTTACACAACAGAATAAAACTTAATCCAAAGTCAGGCCATTTATATTGTATGCAGTTTGAATCTTTTCGAATCTCTTTAATTTGTATTTAATTTTTTTTTATATTGGGTTATTAACTTCAAAACAAGAACAATAATGCTGTTTTCTTTTGCGTTTAAATATGCTGCTGGGTCCCTAAGCAACACCAGCCGAGAACAGCCGGTCTACATTATTAACCAATGTACTGACAGCTAAATATATACAAATATAAAGAACAGGACAGACAACTGAGAAAGTATACTTTAGTGATGATTTAGTGTTTCAGATGTCTGTTCCGGTGATGAAACGGAAGAAAGAAAATCAATGTGCCTTCCACTTTTTGAAGAGCTGCAATAAATGTTTGCTAAGTGGTGTTCACCAGGTCCTACAGAATGTTTTTTAAGTAGCCACTTTTGCTCTTCCTATATATCTTTCACATCATTTACTTTTTAGATGCACTTTAAGTTACAAGGAGTGAGGAAATGCGTTTGTACAAACATTATTGAAGTGAAAACTGAGAAACTCGTCAGTGGTCGGTCTGGTAATGACTCATTATACGGCAGGTTTTATAACAGTTTTTAAGATTTAAATTTTAAATGAAGCGGAATTAAACAGTTGGGTAATTATCTCCACTTACATGTACTTTTATTGCTGATTCATATTCATGGTCACACCTGCAGATGGAGAGCTAAGCTGAGAGTCTAATCTCTCTGACACTCTTCGTTTGGTCTGTAATTAACTGAATCCAACGGGCAAATGAACATCTTATGGGTGGGGGATCATTTCTGCCAAAAGAACGCTATTTATAAATAATGAGTTATTATGAAATCTAATTACCTATTGGTGTGTTTGGATTCTTAACCCTGTGGCACTTCTATCATATCTTTGCTTGGGTTAAGAAAAAGTTATCATCAGATATAAAAGAAAAATTGCAAGTTCCTCTTAAGTGAAGTGGTCATTATTAAGCAAAAACATTGGCATAAAAGACCACAATTACCGCTCAGTGGCACTAAAAATGTTCAAGCAGTTCTGGGCACATGCGGCAAAATATATAACCACTTATCCCCAACCTGAACTGAGCACATTTTCCTCCAGTGCGGCATTACCCAAATCTAAAAGCTTCTTTAAACAAAAATGCAATAAAAAAAGAAACAAAAGAGCGGAAAAAAAGAGTAACAAAAAGTGACGAAAAAAGCAACCACAACAGGCAACAACGTGAGAAAAAAAATCTGTTTGTATCGGTTTTGTCGGTCTTAGCATTGAAATGAGGCATTATACTGGCCTATAGGCTGTAACCTGTAGATTTGGGTAAAGACAAACTTGAGAAAATGTACTCAGTTAAGGTGGGGGTTAAGAGGTTAAGTCAGTCGAAATCCAGCTTCCTTGGCGGGTCATGGGCCGCATATAATGTTAACATGAACATACTATTGAGAAAACATACTTCCAAAAAATGAAAAATAATGAGCTGTGATTTAAAAAAAAAAAACAACAGGACTATATTAAATAGTAATAACTGCTTACACATGAAGCTTATCTACAAATTCAACCTTGAAGACCTTCCAGCTGCATTCATTCATCACCTCATCACCGGCAGCTCTCTCCAATCATCCAATCACAGACCCCACTCAAGTCGCACCTTCACGACAGCCAATCACTGCAGCTGCTCATCCTTTCATCGCCAGGGTCCAGGCTCCGGGGAAGATCCTGGCAATCATTCATCAATGCCATGCACTCCATATCATTCGTTCAATCTTCCGCCGAGGTCTGAGCCCAAATAATGATTCATGTTCAGTAATAAAACACTCATACCGTCATTCTGTTTCTGTGAGTCTTTTCAGGTTGAATTGTACACCTGCGTCGCAAGTGTCTCTAAGTACTCTGTAGTCTTTATACTGTAGTCATTACTCATTGACCACACACTCTGTGGTGGTCAGCTGCTATTGTAGCCACAGCCGCCCTGGGGCAGACTGACCATTTACCACGTGGCTGTAATGCGCTGTTTATATCCTGATCTCTTATTATGTCAGTGCCCTCTGCTGGACACATATGGAATGATTTCCTTTTTTTAATTAAGCTGCCCCCTAGTTCATAGTTCAAATTCATAACTCTGCACAGGAATGGGCTAGAGACTTACTTTTCTTACTTTTTTCTCTAGAAGTCAGGAGCCGGATTGAATTATCGCGTGGGCCGGATTTGGCCCGCGGGCCACCAGCTTGACATGTCTGCTCTAAGGCAATCATGAACGCAAAACAAGCAATGATTTCCCAACTTACAGAAACAAGGCAGTCTATCCAGCAGGGAGCACAGAAAGGGAAGTTTAAACGGTCATCTTACCTGAAAAAAACAAGAACAGTCGATGGTTAGGAAAAAAAAAAAAACGTGGGGGGAAACAGTTTTATGCAAAACTGGTTTGTTGAAACAAATTGTGTCTGTGTGGCTGAGATATTGTGCAGTGCCTAATGTTTTCAGAGGAAACTACAAAGTGGTGACGGAGGAGGATATTGAAGTAGACAATAGCTAATAGCTTCCCCACCTGCAGGAATCACAGAGATGTTCATTCACCGCTGTGTATCGTGGCAACAACGACATTAAAAGTCAGATAAAAAGATACACTCAGTTCTCCGTCCTGAGATAACGCCAATCTTGCCTCTTCAAATTTCGCCCTGAAATGTAGACCACCTTTGTACCTCAGCTCTGACCTGACTGCACTATAAAAAAAAGCCAGGTCTCACCTTTAATCATCTTTTGAACAAGATAAATTAAACTGGGCTCTTTTGTAGATGAGATTTGAGCAGGGCCCCCTAATACCTGGTTGCCTGGGGGCCCCGAGGACCCTTGCTACACCACTGTGTGGAGCTGTGTTGAAAGAGAGAACGGACATAAGGCTAAAGCAGAGAAAGTAACACAAGGAGAATAATTAGTTTCTGCTTCAGTACTTCTATATTAAAGATATGAAAGTGAACAGCTGCAGTGAGTTGCTTTGTAAATAAGAGTGAAATAAATTAAGCTCTGGGAGACAACAGAGTCTCAGTGTTCATCCGGATGGAAAATAAACAGATCAACGCAAGATAAATGCTTATTAACTTTGCACAGCACTCCAGGGATCAATGTGGCATGGCAAGCATCGCCGCACTGTACACAGACAGAAATTAAGGACAAACTTAGTAGAAATCAAACCGCTTTTCATGGTCTTTCTGCTCAGATATAGTGCGACACAGACATTTATTCCATTTCATCCGTAGCTTTTTTTGCTTGAGCTTCTATGACGCACACCTTTTGTTTGTGTAAACATTCATAGCCTCTTCACCTCAATCAGAGCACGGCTTGGACTGAGAATGACCTTCGATTAGAATCGCCATGACAACAGGACTGGAGTCAGAATGAAAACGTAATATTTTCATTGCTTGTTTTGAATTGCATTCTTTACACCCAAATCAATTAATACTCAGGAAATGCGGACAGCACTGTGGGAAAATCAGGCACCAAAATAAATTATTCCAATAATAAAAATAACAAAAATAAAAATAAAACACAATTATTTTCTGCCCAGATATTGCCTGAGGGGAAAAATTGTCAACAGCACCACTCCAACAGAAGAAGAAAAGCAGCTGCAATTTACTTTTTTTTTTCTTTACTAACTAACTAAATCATTTTTCACAATCAAAATTAGTCAACACAGGACATAGAGCCAAACCGTTGAATAAATCAAGGATTTGTCTGCCTGAGCGCTGATCCTACTGTTATTACTGTTATTACTACTCAAATCAATCCAAATGTATTTCTCTTGAACTCAAACAGGTTCACAACCGCAGAAAGACAGAAAGAATGTTTGAATAGCTATGCTTTTTCTTCACTTCCAGCAAAATTAATGTCAGAAATGAATGTTAGTATGAACATTGTAGTATAGAGTTAATCTCTTGAGATTGTGCTAATCATAGGGGAGATGATGGCATCCCCCATGATACTCTTCACATGACGATGTATAACAATATGGCTTACTCTTTTATTACGCCAGAGTTCCCCAATTGAATTTGCTTAGAGCCTAGAAACCCCATCTGGGGTCTGGACAAATGCCGTCACAGGTCTGCCAGTTTTGCTTCATACTTGGTGGCGGTAAGCTAGTGTTATAGCCATAGATGCTCTGAGCTGGACCTACGGACGCCAATCTACAACATCTGACCACAATGTATCACTCAGTCACACTCTGCATTCATGCAGGCGGTGAGTGAAGTGTCTTTCCCAAGGACACAACAACAATCTGCACCACTAGCCTCTCTTTTATTTGGAATATGGAATATTGTCGCTCGACTCGCTCTATATAGACACCAAAACCAAAACTGTCAAAGTAATTAAAAAGCACGCTGTAACATAATACATCACAACCACATGGTAAAACAAACTGAACTATACTGCAACCATAACATTTATGTAAACTGCAGACAATATAACACAAACAAAAATATACACTGGTGAAGTGTGTTTTAAGTACAGTTAGTTTTGCCCCTAATCCTGGCAGACATCTTCATAAATCTACTCTGGAGCAGATAAATCAGCACAGGATAAGTGCCACTGTGGGAGGGGAATCGCAGCAAAAACACTCACATATATCAGAGCTGTCAGAGAGAGGGATGGCTCTTTAAAGCTGCATTGCTTAGCGAATAATAAATAAACTTGTACATCCACAGACAGTGGACGTCATATAGCGATTTCACCCTCCACCATCCACTGTCACTCCTCAGTCTAAGCAGTTGTTTGAAACATGAACAGAACAAATGATGCCTTGTTGCTATTGTGCAATTTTTGCATGACGAAAATCAGCGGCAAGTGGCACAATTGAGCATTCCCTGTAATTTAGTGAGCAATTGAGTCCTGTTCAATGAAGCGCCATTATTCATAATAAACAGTGTCTAGATGTGTTATAGGAGAACATGCATTTTTCATTTTATTCAATGACATCCATGCAAAATTCGACAATCACAAGTATTAGTGATTTACTGATTCTGACACATGAATACCCTTTATGTGTGAATTTCGTAGACAATTCTCACAGTCTGCTTGTTGCTCCTCAAGTCTATTTACCAGCTGCACTTTCCATGCTGTCACATTCATTTGAGGCACTAGTTTCCTCTGGGAGACTGGACTATTGCTGCTGAGTGTCGCAGTGTGTTGTTGTGCCATGTCATTACGGAGTACACCAGGCCCGCTGAGCGACAAACCACTTTACAGGAACATTCATAGTCAATCTTGAATCTTGGCATGAGGCATACAGAGCTGTGAGGGGCACAACAATACAATAAAAGATTGTGGTTTAAAATATTCCCCAATAACTGAAATTTTGTGAATAGTATATTCAAATGTTATTCAGCGGCGGCTACATCTCCAGCAGTCTTGAGACCTCTTTATTCCAAAAACGTATATCTCCTGCTTTATCCCTTTTTGTGCGTGGGTCGCTGTAAGTGGGGACCAGGCAGACACTGATCCCACGCTGGTTAAGCCCCACCAACCTTAGCCGTCAGTGGCTCCTCTCGCTCTCTTCCCGCACTACCGTTGAACGCTGGGAGGGGAGTGAGGAGAAAATTGAGTCATTGAGTCAAAATTCTTCATGTTTACCACATCAAAAGTCAAATCTCAGAGCAGGTTTTTCAGCGTGCCGAATATGAAGTGTAGGGCGTGTGATAGAAGTGAAATGCGCGTATCAGTGCGTGAAACGTGAGAGCCCTGGGAAGGATGAATTCTGGAGCTTTCTGTGGGCTTAAATTAATGTTATACTGAGCTTGTGGTGGTGCAAAGTCAAACTCCATCGCCCTGCAAAGCACCGTTTTATGTGCAATTAACGACACCCATAACTTATTCATGGAGAACAGATGATGCACAGTGAAAACTGCAAACTCCAGTGAGAACAAATAGATATTTCAAATCATATATTAAAACAAGCAATTACTTATTTGTGACAGCGATGAAGTATCATCGAGCAGCTTCAGTAATTACATTTATTCAAATCACTTGAATTTACATCTGCACTTTTCCCCAAGTAGTAGTACAACCATCCAACATGTTATCTTTAATACATAAATTATGCACATTAGACAATTTCATAGTAAAAAATAAATAAATGGTGGAACATTAACTAATTGGAGCAGGCGACATTTAGAACCAATTTGGACTTTATTTCATTGATCATGAGTTTTGAGGATTGTTATGCCCATTTTTACATCAAATAAAAGACATGATACTCACGATCAGCCAAACCAACTATTGGACTGACAGTGAGTTCAGCGCGCTCTCTCTCTCCATGGACAAACTTGAGCGTAAATGCTTATTGAGCTACACTGAACACATGTAATCCTGTACTGTCCAGGGAGCTACTATAGAGCTGGAAAGATTATACTTCTGTGCATGTGCAGAAAGACGCGTGATTTGGGAAAAGTGTGTTAAAAGAGCTCCTCTCGAGGAATTGCTTCGGAAAGGAACTGTAGAGGGTGAAATAATCGTGTGTTTTGCAAGTTCAAAATAAAAGGCAGAGGCTGGCAAAAAGAAGAAAAAAAAAAAGTAGGGAATAGCTCAAGTGTGGTATTATTTTTCCTCAGTCTGTCAGGCTGATAAAAGTTGTCCTTTCGCTCTTTGGATATGAATGTTTCAGAGACATTGGAAGGACTTTTCTCTGAGTCATCCATTTTAAATTCACAGTTTCAACTCTGAATCTCATTTCACTCATGCATATGTATCTAGTTTGAATAGAGTTACCCAGCAATGTCAATTTCAAAAGACCATGGGGGAGGAGGGAAATAAAGCAGCTGATATTTAGAAGATAACGTAAAGCCAGGGGAACTATATCCGCCATGTAATGTTAGTCACTGTGCTGGGGTCACGGTCCCATCTGTTCACGCTCTGGTGAACCGGTGGACCTTGCCCCGAGGAAAGACCACTCAACCTCAGTGTAGCCCTTAACAGTGGCACAAAAGGTTGGACATAGATCACTGTTTTTTTTTCTTCTTTTTTTTTGGTAGAAGTCCAAAGAGCGGGACCCACAGTTCATTGGACTGTGTACAGCGGAGTTAGTCATTCCGAAGAGTTTACGCTGAAAAGGTCCAGGATGCTTAAGAGCCCTAAAACAGAAATAAAAGGCCAGTAATGGTAGTGTAAGGAATAGGTGCTGGCAGCTGTGATGTGCCCTATTTGAATGCAGAATGAGTGATGCGGTGATTGCACCATTTTGCATTAAAGGAACAGGCCACCGTTTTTCCATTCCATTCAGAGATATGTTCTTACCTGAGCATAGACGAGTTGATGCGTACCTGTCTGGTATTTGTGCGTGCCTGTGGAAGAGCTTGGTCGCTTCTAACTTCACCCCATTTGGAGCCATAGGAATATACTGGGAGATGCCAAATGCTAACAACATCTTTGGTCTTTTTGCGTGACTGAGGGGACACAGTACTTCCATATTGTGATATGTTCTTACCTGAGCATAGACGAGTTGATACGTACCTGTCTGGTCTTTGTGCGTGCCCGTGGAAGAGCGTGGTAGCTTCCAACTTCACCCCCGTTTGGAGCTATAGGAATATATTGGGAGGGGCTAATGCTAATAACATCTTTGGTTGCTGTGCATGACTGAGGGCACACACAAAGACCAGACAGGTACACATCAACTTGTCTAAGCTCAGGTAAGAACATATCTCAGTATGAAAAAACGGTGGCCTGTTCCTTTAAAACACTGCTTGTTCTTAGGAAACAATGTTACAATGTTAAAGAAGTATGAAGTACTTGGACATGAATAATGTGAGATATTTGATTTGAACAAACATGAATACGATGGTTTGTTTCTTTTTGACCATTTGTAAACATTCATGAATACGATGGTTCTGTATATTATACATTGTTACCTGAACATAGAATACAAAAACATCTGTAAATACTGTAATATATATATATATATATATATATATATATATATATATATAAGACTGTAAATATATGTATATAGACATATATACATACTTTTTTTTTTTTTTTTCAAAAGACAACAGTGTGAAGTGTAAAGTATGAAGTAACAAAAGGGGCAGATATTAGAAGACTTCTTCTCTTCTGCTCCGTTTCATTCATACTGTCTTGGCTTGGCAATTTTATTGTGATTGTATGACATCACTTTTGAATGAAATAAAAAATAAAAAAATGAAATGAAATGAAATTCTACGGTCTTCTATCACAGAATTTCCTCGACACATGGATCACATTCTTAGGGAAAAGTCATGAACAGGGAGACCAAGAGCTTGGCTGTTCTTTCAGTTTAAAGATGCTAAATGCATCCTTAATGGCATTTTGGCAAACTTTTACTGTATATCATTATGGCTGCTTTATCCAAAGAGTTTGTGTTCTTTGTGGATAACACTTCAGTTCGGTTTTGTGTTAATGTATGCTGCTGTAGTCCGTTTTCCTCAAGGTTATGAAGATATCAGGCTGTTGTTAAAGTCTCCAGTTAAAGCACATAAGTTCCCCTTTGTGTTTGTCCCTCTGTGGCTTGGGATGTCACACTTTGCCAAACACATCTGCAGTCACGACCTTGACTGGGAATCACGGACACACGTGTGCAGAGTCCTCCCAAAAACCTTTCCAGCATGAGCACAATACGTATTATGTACTGACAAGACGTCCACAGCTGCAATGGCGGCTTCTGTCCCTGACTTACTCCTCCCATCAGCCTCACTACAGGCACACTACATTCCACTATGTGAGGGTAGTAGCACCAGAGGCAGTCACTTGTTGTGGGTTAGTGATTGATCATAAACAATACAAAATAAATGAATCAAACCTGTTCCTAACCCCGAATATGAAGCAAGAGTGGCAACAACCAACAATCTTTCCGATTTGCTCTTATTGCGACATTGATAAAGCACTCTCAAACACTTTCATTATCGTGTCTTGTTCGGCTTCTAGTTCGTCAGAGAGTCAGTGGCCAGTGAACGCAACGCTTTATTTTAATTTCCCATAGAGGTAATAAATCACTCTTTGGTCGGTCTTGTTTTGGCACAACTCCATATATCCTTACTGTGTCTTTTTTTTGCTTTATCTCAAGAACATCAACCAGCTGTGTCTAATCTGTGAAATATTGTGGGTGCAAGCGAGGGCGCCCCAGTCACCGCTTACACCGCTCTCATATTCATTACCAAAAACGACATGACATAGAACAATTCTCTCAGGCAGAAGATGACGAGCAGAAGAAAAAAAAACAAAAAAAAATAGCATCAGTATCAGGGGATAAAAAGCCAACAAGTGACCTCTGGGTTTTACAAGGCACATTTCTCTAACAAGCTGCATTCCTCTGCAGACAGTGTGACTTGGGCAGACGGCAGTATAAAATAGATCACCGTGTGGCGGATTCCCAAATGGTTTATGCTTCAGTGATAAAAAATGACAGGTTGTAGCAACACCACAGGCTTTACCGCCTCTGAAGTGGCAGCAATGAATGCTTATTGGAAGTAACATCCAAGGCAGTGGTGTCAGACTGATTACGTTTTATCGGGCAAACTGCATGTGTTCAGTTTTCTATAGGATGTAGGCTTAGTCATCAACATGAATAATTACACACTCCCAGCGTGACTTTTATCTTTACTGTCATTCCCAAATCTAAGAATACACAGACGGATTTTAGACCATACACAAATGACTGTTCTCAGACCAACTGTGTCATTGAGATGCAAGACATATAGTCAGCGGATGGTATAAAGCCCCTTACATTGGCATCTTTCAGACAAAACATAAAAGGGAAAGTGCCAGACATAACAGCCGAATGCAGACGGGTATAAACAATGGCGGACACGGACTGAAGCCTCTCACTGTTGTTTTATCTAGTTCTTATAAAGACTTTGTGCTGTGTTTGAAAGCTTCTTTAACAAGCCTCTCCTCAAACAGATTGCTACATAACTCCACATTCTGAAGGCCTCTGAAGGACAAAGCCTGTTTCTTTATTAATCTTAAAGCAGTACTAAGCAACTTGTTTATGTGACGAAGTGACTTCACTTGTCCCTATATTTATTTATTTATGGTTTATTTGGTAGGGACAGTGCAAGTTAATGAACAAGCCACACCGGATTGTAGCCTTAGGCTACACATACTATACACATATTAACCTCCTGTACACACACAAGGGTTTATCTAAGTTAAGTGTATTCTTTGTGTTACTTACCTTTCTCTTGGTTTCTACTTGGGATGTGTTTGGGGAGGGGCCGCCCAGACATCTCCTCCATTTATGGTTTCCAGTGGTGATGTCACTGATGATGTCATCGACACATCATCAGCCTGTACCATTTTGAAATGTATGTTAAGAAGTCATTGTGACTTATCCGGTTATCGTTTTGACTTTGTTAAGTAAGGTTCAGTTCCCGAATACTGCTTGTGCAGTTGTGTGTGAGACCCATGGCCTGAAGAGATGTCATGGGTTATTGTAATTCTGTCAGTGAGGTGGAATGGCCATCTGATTGGCCATTGTTTTAGGCAGGTGTGTGCTGTTTTGGGGGAAGGGCTGGAGGTCATGTGAGACCTGTTCAAAGTCTGGAGCAGAGCACTATAAATACATTTTTGCCACGCAGGAAAAATTAACTTTGTCTTCTGACGTTTCCTTTTAAAGCCACTTTTTGGTCACTCATCGCTACACTACCTCACAGTTTACCTTAATAAATCCTTTCCGTTGTCCCTCTGGGGGTAATACAAGTGTTGATGGGATGATTGGTGTCTCTGACCAGAAAACCACAATTGCAACTTCGCTGCCTACCGGTCCGAGCCACCAATACACAGTAATGGAATCACAAAGAATAAGCTAACAGGCTAACGGGCAAAGCTAACTGCAGGCTAGCACCACTTAAACAGTATTTACAGCCAAGTTTGAGTGAAAAAAATTATCTCCGTTGTGTAATTAGATTTTTTTCATTGTATTTTTGTTTTTTTGATGCACTTTCATGGCTTTTTCATCACTCTTTAGTCATATTTTTGTCGCTTTCATCATTGTGTTATTGTTGCTTTTTCAGCACTTTTTTTTTGACGCTCTATCATTTTTGGTGTATTTTAGACTTTTTAAATTGGTACTTTTTTTGTTGTGTTTTCGTTCATTTTTCAACTCATGTTTCTCACTTTTTTGTGTCTTTTTCATCACTCTTTAGTCGTGTGTTATTGTTGCTTTTCGGGCACATTGTTGTTGCTCTTTTGCCACTGTTTTGCTTTTAGATTTCGGTAATACCAAACTGCAGAAAATGTGCTTGGTTAAGGCAGGGGTTAAGGGCTTAATTGCAGAACATGCGTTAGTATTTTCTAGTTTTCTCACATTAATGAGGCCACTACTTGCCAGGGCCGTCCATACCATGTCGCATCATATAATAAAGGCTAGATGTCTTAAGGGCGGACACACTCCCGGCGGCCATCTTGCTACAGGGAAGCTTTCTGGCGAGAACTGTGGTATCTGAAATAAGGTACGAACACAAATCCTCTTATCTCACTGAAATCTTGATGGATCTACAAACGGTTTGGTTTCTTAAATTGCTAACGTGGCTATAATTTTGAATGAAACTGGAGCATGTTGAAAGTGCAGATTTTCTTTTTTACAAACCAAACTGTTTGAAAATGGGTATAAAATTGAGCAAGTTATGGTTATTTAAAAAGTACATGCACCTCCAAAGCTCCTCCATTGGCCAGCAGCGCGTACGAGACATCTAGCCTTTAATAGCTGATATCTATGGTCCATACAGGCACACGCTTGCTCATTTTGCAACATTGTGTCTCCTATTTGTTTGCAGAAAGATGGATGTTGTTCCTGACAGTTGTGAACAAAATGGCGTCTCACAGTGTTTTTTTTCCTTGTCTGGATATGTGCTGGCAGTTCACGCCAAATGGTTCCATCAGGGAAAGCTATGAAAATAGAAACAGGATATTACCCGAACAAGGCACACAGACTTGGAAAAAGCACTAATGTGAGCAGTTATTTATTCTCTTTGAATATCTGAAAAATCAATGATGGAAGAGCTCTGAGTCTTCAAAGGACTTTGTTGATCAAAGATTGATAAAACAGAACCACTGCTAGAAAGTTACACACATTTTAATCTGTAAAAAAATAAAAAAATAAAATATTTATTTCAAATCTGCTTCGGCAGCGAGTGGAATGTTTTAAGTAGACGCCGTGCTGAACTGTAAAATAAACCACTGCTCATGTAAATTCAATGTTTGCAGAAATCTACTGAACTACTACAGCGTGCTAAACAATAAAGCTGCTGTCTGCTGACACACAACCTGGTTATGAATAAATAGATAGATCACACATGAGAGAGAGAGGGGTGGGTGGGGAAAAAAGCACAACACAGGCAAGCCATGGCCCATTTTCCTCAAGAGCCTTTGGAAAATGTTGGTTGACATAAGAAATGGAGTGAAGCAAGGTTAGGTGAATCCCAGGTCCTTGTCGGGGAAACCAGCCGTGACACACTACAGCAAACACACTTCTTGGATGTGAATGGGGTCTCAAAGTTACAGCGCACTTGTGACAAAAACGCAATACAAGTAATACATCCAAAAGTATTCATAAAGCAGTAGTTTCTGGAGAAGTATTGAGGCTCTTTGATGGCATAATCCACATTTATTCAGACTGACTGACAGATTTGAAGGAATAAGCCAGAGGGCTGGTTAAAGGTTTTCCCCGTCACACTGCCAAGAGCCTGACACATTTTTCACACAAATTCTAAGTGATTTATGTTCACTTTCTCCAACTCCACACTGGGGCACATCGAGCCGCTGGATAGTCAGAGTTCAGAGTGAAGCCACACATGGATACCACGGGAATATTAGCGTTTGCAACGACTGCATTTGCTGTCAAACACTGATGCTGTGTTAACAAACACGTTTGTCACACTCCACTTAGTGCTTCAGATGTGATGCCAAAAGTCCAAACAGAATTTATCTCACACTGTTTGCGAAGGGTGTAACGGTTCAGATATCTCACGGTCCGGTTGGATTCGATTCATGGTGCAGGACTCACGGTTCAGAGCATCATGGTGCGAGTGCGGTATGAGCAACAAGTCGGTTTGGAAAGCTTACATGTTCATTATTAGGCAGTATTTATAATCTCAGAATAAAATTGGCAATGCTGCTTTACTGTATGATAAAATGTGTCCTTGGACTCACAGTGCAAAACCAAATAGAAAACAAAACAGCTGTTCGAAAGTAAAAAAAAAATGTCACTTGTCAGCCATGTATTCGTTAAGTGTTAAGCTTTTGTTTTCGCTTGCCATAGACGGCAGCCAAAACACGCACAGAGCGGCACATTTGATTTGAGGCTTTTGTTTGGGTTGTTCCAGGACAGTGCTTGTACTTTTTTGGAAACAAAGCTTTAGATGCCGTATTATTGGATCTTACGCATTTGTTTGGAGCACTGGATCTATCATTCACAACGGCCTGGTCATCTACAGGAGGACCCATTACAAAAACACGCAGACAGCCTTCACTTTAGTGGTGTGTGATGATGACACACGTGTGCACACCCATGACACGCACTACGGAGCTTATAAATACAAAAAATGGTATCACTTTAGATTAAGGTGTGCTCATTAAGTATTAATAAATATTAGCAATCATTTTAGGGTAAGGGATAAGGTTAGGGTTAGGTTAAGGGTTGGCTTTGAATAAGCATATTATTAATGACCGATTAGTATAAACAGATAAAAGTATAATATGCAGTGTGTTAATACTTTACAAGCATATTATTAATGCTTATTAATACCTTATTAATACTTTTTTTTATTTTTTTATTTATGCACCAGGTGTCAGGTATTTACAGTGAGTTCATACATTTATAATAATGAAAATAATAATAATTACAATAATAATAGTATTAGTGGAGATTACAGTGATAAAATAGTTATGAAAGGGACAGACAGACAGAAGAAACACACAACAAAAACAAAATAGGGGGAAGAGAGAGAAAAGGAACAATAATAATAATAATAATAATAATAAAATAATAAATAATAATCAAAAAATACCATATTAATACTTAAAGAGAACACCTTAATATAAAGTGTTACCCCAAAAATGTAGGCTAAAACTTGCACCGTCACTTTAGTATGATGCATATATTGGCATTGTTACACCACTGCTGTTTACCGTTTTTCAGTGTTAATGTCATAACTTGAGCCCAGGCTCCAGCTACTCCTACCCATTCAATGCACCAAGCAAACAAGGCCCCGACAAGGTACAGTAACTCAAAAATGCTAAGATTTTGTATCTTGCTAAACTAATTTAATGCTCATCTGGTCTCTCCGAACTGAGAACAACTCACTGCACCCATGGCAGCATCCTTGATCGTTTTGCGTAAGAAATCTCATCAAACAGCGTGTCCGCTTCAGTGTGATCCTTCAGTGCAAATATACAAACACGATAGCTTGGTTCCATTTGATCTGCAGCTTCATAAGCAAAAGCCACGTGCAGGCGGGAGGACCACACTCTATCGAGAATTCTCTGGATGAAATGGAAAGAGAACTTGTGCCTTGGTCATATCAGGATAACCTCCACCAGCCTCGTGCACAAGCTCTCTCTCTCTCTCTGGTGGTTCAGTGATGTATGAGCCAACAGTAAGTGCATCCTCTAGACACACAGGCTGTTATTTGTGCTGTGTCCCAGAGGAGTCCCACTGATGCAGAGCACACACACTGCTCCTGAACGCAACACTGTGGACTGTGCTGAATAGAAACCACCGGGCATTGACCACACAGACCTGATTCGGGGCATAGTTTTTGAAAATGGAAATAGAAAAATGAATCATCCGCAATGATCTATATATTGAAAACAAAGAAGCAAAGAGAAGCAACACACTAGGTGACCACTTAAAGCAGACACACAGAATGGCGCCATTGTGAATCCACCATTAAGACGCTCTCCGTTCTGCACTTAAACCACTGTTTTTCAGTCAATGAGGAATAATGAAGAGACTCTCTCTTCCTTTATGAACTATCTGCTGAGAAAAGATGCACAGAGGCGTCTATAGCTCCACTTTATCCAGCTCTTTGTCATGTCAGTTTCCAAGAAAAGCGATAAAAGTCCCTTTTCTCTGAAGACTTGAAGCTTTGGGATGAGAGAAATTATTTCTGTTTTTGAAATGCATTGAAATTCAGAACGTATCCTCTACATAACCTCAAGGACAAACCTATCATTAAGCTGCTCATGATAAGGAATAAGTCTGCGCATCTGGGAGTGATGCAAATGTTGAATTTTAGTATTTTGGTTCGGGGAGTTTGCTTCCACAGTTTGAGGATCATGAACTTGAAATTCAGACCATGTCAATACCAACGCGATGTGACGCCAAGACCTTTATTTATCACCAAAAAATGAATACTGCAGACAATAGCTTCAGGCAAAAATGGGGTGAAATAAAAAAAAACATATTTTGTAAAGACATTCTCAAGTCTGTGTTTTGAAATGAGGGGTGACAGAATTCATCTTTCCTAACAATCGTCAGAATGGCTATACCAAAAACACGGGGAATTGTCAAATCTCAATGATCTAAAAATGACTTTGGAAGTAGGGTTATTATTTAGTCCAGTGCTCACGGAAAATGACACTTTAAGTCATTTTACAGCTCACAAATATCCCACTTTTCTCTCTGCTAGACCAGAAATCGGATACCCACCCATTTGCAAATCAAAAATGGACTACAACTCCAGCGTGTAATCAAGAAGCTTGGGGGAATGGCGTGAAATTAATGGCTTGTTCAAAGAAATACGCATCATGCCGTGGAACCATTATCCAACATATTGTATTTCGTCTTCCCAGAATTGGAGGTGGCTTTCCCATTGGGAGAAACTGACACCCCTACAAGTTAATAGCCCCATCACTTCAGACACAGGAGCTCTCACCTCAGTCAAATCGTCCATTAGCTGATGTGCTCCATTCTTCCTACATCGTCGAACATTAACATCTACTCAGAGGGTCTCGTTTTCTCTCTCTTTCCCTCAGTCTTCTTTTCCAAACTGGATGAAGATTTCCTCCATCTTATGTCAGACAAACTCCAGTCCCTCTACAGATTGTTGACCATTTTCCCAGATTCAAGCTTGTTCACAAACAAATCACTGCCTTAATAGTATAGAGTGTATAGTATAGAGTACATCCCATGCTTTGATGAAGTTTATAGACATGGTGTTAAGAGGGAAAAGTTGATTTGTCTGTGCATAAAAAAATAAAACAAATCTGGTGAAAGAGCGTGATTTAAAGATGTTCAGGCCTATCTTTGCTTGCATATTCTTTATCTAATCTGGCACGCGTGTTTAGGCTCATTGTAAATCGCAGCTCATTGTTTTCTGAACAAAAAAGATGGGGACATTTCAGGTGCCAAATGATTATTGTGTCAATTCCTGCCAACTGTGAACTGAAAAATCCCCTGGGCTCGGAGAGGGACTGAACCAGATGCATTGAGTGTCTATCAGATTAGAACAAACCACCTTCAATTTCACACAGCCAGGAAACATATACTGTATATATATATTATGTCTTGTCTATCATGGTAAATAATAACGCTACACAAATACAGTATTGTTACACTTGTCAATAGGGCTGTGTGATATGGGAATACAAAAGCAGTTGCCTTGAACGTTGTGATAATGTAAAGTCTTGCATGGTGACTGTGCAGTCTACAACACCTGTGGAGTATGTCACCACACCCAATCTAACATCTGATGGGACGTAACATCTTTGGCCCTTTGAAGAAGAGAAATGGATGCTTCTCAAAATGTCGGGCAACTATGTTTGTAAAAATGTCCAGTTGAAATGTTTATAACTTTCGATGTTTGATGATCTACCTGGATGAGATCAATCTTCTTTGGAATTGTGATAATGAAATTATACATACAGTTTGATTATCTATCTCTCCAGCCTGTAGACTAGTTGGAGACAAGATGGAGACTCGAGTTGCCGTTGGTCACGGAGATTTCTCATGTCCTCTTGAGATAAGACGAGTCTACAGGTAGTCTCGGTGAAAAGGAACATGTTCAATTTCAGCTGAGACCACATGGAGACTTGAAAATGTCTCAATGTGGTTTCCGAGAGGTCTCAAACAGATGTGCCGCAAATACTATTCCAATCAATCAATCAGCCACATTTTATTTGTATAGCACCTTACAATAGCCAAAAGGTGTAAAAGGAGATTTCCAGTAAAAATATCAACAGACAACAGTAAAAAATAGCAGTCGAGTCAGAGGCTACGTGTTAAAGCTTGTCTTGAATGTGTTTTCAACTGCAATTTAAAAACACTCAACTAGGTGTAGGTGTGCTGGAAGTTCCACAGCTTCGGGCCATGGACGGCATATGACCGGCCTCCAAACTTTTTATATTTGTTGTCCTCAACTTGTGCAATCTGTCCCAGCAATGTCTCTGAGACCTGGGAGACCAAGGAGATCTCAAAGAGACTCCATACGACTCTTTGACATCTCCTTGGTCTCCAACTTAGTATCCAGGTCTCGGAGACATTGCAGGGACGTCACAAAAACGTCTCACAGGTTGAGGACAAAAAATATTGTTCCCAGCATTGCCACCGCTGCTTGAGACCGCGGAGACCTCTCAGAGACCATGTGGAGACTCCGCTAAAAATCGAACCTCTTCACCGAGACTACCTGGAGACTCGCCTCATCTCCAGGGGAATTCTTAGAGACAACTTAGTGACCAGCGGTGACTCTAGTCTCAAACTAGTCAGCAGGCCGGTGAGCAAGGCCCTTTGTATGCACGCAATCAGTCCGAGTTGTGGAGATGTTGCGAAGAATGCCAAGTCATGGAATATTGCGTTACCCAATACTGCAGTAACAGTAATTTGGTGATACATTTTGCAGCTGTCATGTGCTAGTGTTTTATTTATAGCATTGAACCCTCTGTATTGATATTATGTTGGTAAATGAAATTACAATTGTGAAGCAGAGCTGTAAAATATGAACCTGAATAATCTATACTTTACTTGGCATTCCCAGCCCTCTGCCTCGGCGCAAGTCTTCTGATCCTTGCCCTGCCCTCAGTCTGTGTCCAACATCATCAACGTGAGCGTTATCTTCACAGCAGCAGAAGCTCTGGCAGCAGATATAGATACTGTACATGATGGAGTTCTGTTTAAGTGTGATTAAGTGAAGTGTTCTTACACAAGTGAAAAGCTCTCAGTGGGAGACGGGGGGAATAAACAATGAGCTGTTGCATAAATACATCTGGGTTCTGATGATAATCTGTTTTGCATACAACTATTTGTAATCGCTTTGTTCTCTTTATTAGTCATTTGTTATGTTATTTTATTCATAAGGGCTTTTATGGTTTGGGTGGGCGTGGGGGGGGTTTGCGGATTTTATCATATATTTCATTTATTTATTGTAATTTCATTGCCGTTTTAGTGAATTCGTGGTACTCTTATGTGATCCTGCTGATCATGATGAATTATGAAGATTTTCATGTACATTCTTTACAGTAGTTAGACGTCTAATTTAGGGATGAAGTCATCCATGAACCAACATGTGATCATGTTTGTTCCTGAGAAGTCATAATTTAGTAATGCATGAACGTATCATGAACTCATGCATTCAGCATAAGTTCATGAAAATCAGGCATGAACATCATGTTCTATTATTATAGTGGTACCGAAGTTCTAAACTTGGACCTAATCAGGACTAGACCAGATTTAGACCAGGACTAAATCACGGCTAATTTCAGCTCTGGACCAGAGCCATGTCTAAAACAGGACTAAACCAGGACTAGAATTACCAGAACTAAATAAGAGCCAAACTCGATCTAAATCCCAAACTAGAATAGGTCTAAAACCAGACTAAATCAAGTCTAGACCAGAACTGAACGAGATCTAAATCAGGATCAAACTAATAGTCTCAACAAAACTAAACCATAATATTATGCATAATGCATTGGTTTTATATAACTTTATATAGCGCTTTTCTGGACACTCAAAGACGCATTGCATTGCACTATTCGTTCACTCCATACTCGGTGGTGGTAAACTACTATTGTGGCCACAGCTGCCCTGGGGTAGACTGACGGAAGCGAGGCAACCAGTCTGTGCCATCAGCCCCTCCGACCACTACCAACTACTCACTCACTCACTACATTCGCTAGGTTTCCTGGTGTTCCCAAATGGTCTCCCATCCAAGTCCTGCCAGGCCCTTCCCTGCTTAGCTTCCAAGGTCTGACAGGATTGGGCATATCAAAGGCGGTATGGCCACAAAAAACAGGAAAAGGTGAGAAAAAGGTCTGTCCTCGGACTAGACCACATCTGAACCAGGTGTAATCCGGGCTAAACCAGGACACAACGAGATCTAAACCAGGGCCAAGTCAGGATATGGTCTGAACAGAACTAAGAGATATGTCATTTTGACCTGACAAACACTTTATTGTTCTTTGAATAACCATAAACTCACACACAAATATGCTCCTGTGAAAAAAGGTTTGGTCATATTTGCCACAGATTAACCCTCCATCTCCACACTAATCTTAGAAGGTTACCAAGATGCTACACTTGTATCACAGGTTGCTCCAATGCACTGACATTATAATACATGATAGTACTACACACGATTGCACCATTCAGATGGGTAAAAGCTTTTAAAAGGCAGACTCAGCAAAGCAGTGATTCAAGTACAAGGAACAAACGTGATATTTATTATTCCAAAGCAAAAGCCCATCCAAATGTGCTGATGGCTGGGTGCCATTAGGTAAATCTGTAATAATGTACCATACTTAAGTCTCTCTATTTTGTCCCCGGGGAAACTTCATTTTATGTTTTTTTTTTAAGCTGAGGTGAGCAGTTTGCTGCAAATGTCTGCACAGCTTGTTTTCTAACCCGGCACTCACAGCAGGTTTATAAGCTGTAACACAGATATTAAACGGGCACAGGCTGATGAAACCTGCAGACGACAAACGAGTGCCAAACAAGAGTGCCGCCATGAACCAAAGTGCCCCATATGTTCACGACAATAACCCTGGTGTACCGGTGCAACAGGAAAACACTCGTAAAATAAACCGCATGCACTTCATACTTTTAAATCCACACAGCAATGACTTAAGAAGCTGGAAGATAATCACATCTGTTTGTCTTGTTCAATTTCATCAAGTCGCAGGAGCTATTACCTGTATGGGGTGAGCCACGCTAGTGTAAGTCTACGGGCATCGTGTTTGGAGTGAATGCAAATTTGCTCGTTGAAAAGCGCTTTGTGACCATGTCTGTGAAAGAAACAAATGACTCACCCCCTCCACTTAACCTCTCACCTTGACCTTCCACATTTCCTCCGGTTTGCTATAACCCAAATCTAAGAGCTTCTTGAAAAAAAGTGACAAAAACGTAACAAAAACAACAAAAAAAGAAGTTACTTAACGCACGTGAGGAGTCAGCAACTGAGTTATTTCAGTGTTTTCATGAAAACAATTTGGAAAGTGTAACTAGACGCTTCTGTTGATTGATAAAGATAACATAATCTCAGTATAGGAATTGATTGTTATTTCTGTTCCTAAACGACCCTAACCTAACACTAATCCTAACAACCCTCAACTAACAATATAATTGTAAAATATATTAACAAAGAATACCATCGTGGATCTGCTCCTACCAGCAGAGGGCGCATTGTCACGGCGAATCTGCCTCGTGGATCTGCCTCGGCTCTGAGCCAGCAGATTTCTATTATTGGATTTGAGTATGGAGAACATTTTTAAGAGGTTAAAACGACTCTTAATTTACTACAATAGCCATTTAAACCTGGACTGTCCCCCAATGGAGGATATATTATAGTTCAGTTTTGGAGCAAAGTTAAGCAAAGATGAATGCATTGCCTATTTCTTCATCTCAGATGCAGACATTTTAAAACGTATGATGTTTGCTCAATTAAGTTTGACAATAAGGGAAAATGTATGAAGATTTATATAGAAGCAGATGGGGGCTCAGTAAATAAAGTGAACGGAGAAAGCCAGAGCACGCAACAAAACCCATTCAAACAGCCACTTGGCTGATTGGATTAAAACTTTTCTCATCTTTAGAAAATCAGGCCGCACATTCACAGCTGCTTCTTCTGCAAATCTGGAACAAGTTACATCTGTGAACGAAGATTTAAAATGGGTTTGCACTGATTTTAATCACTGGTGTCAAAATGTGCATCTTCCATTTGAGTAAATTAGTATCAAATGTTCCATTGAACATTCCCCATATAGTAATTATAATAATAATAATAATAATGCATCGGTTTTATATAGCGCTTTTCTGGACACTCAAAGACGCTTTACATTGCACAATTCATTCACTCCATACTTGGTGGTGGTAAGCTACTATTGTAGCCACAGCTGCCCTGGGGTAGACTGACGGAAGCGAGGCAACCAGTCTGCGCCATCGGCCCCTCCGACCACCACCAACCAGTCACTCACTACATTCGCTAGGCTTCCTGGTGTTACCAAACGGTCTCCCATCCAAGTATCGACCAGGCCCTTCCCTGCTTAGCTTCCAAGGTCTGACGGGATTGGGCATAGCAAAGGCGGTATGGCGGTATCTATGATTTAACCAAAGAAAAACAAAACAAAACAAAATATATGCTGTATATTCTATTAACTCTAATGCACAGTGCTTAACAGAAACCCTGAATATTAAGCCAAGGTAAAATTCCAAATTTTGACTTTCTGATCATTTATCAAGCTTGAAAAGATAAGACTGAGCAAAAGTTTAGTCTTTTCACTGTGCAGTTTGTAAAAAGTTGTAATTAAAACGTGTGAGGCAGTTGGATTCATAACAACCAATGTGTCAATCACAGACTGATTACTAATGTTCAGGCAGAAAAACATGTTTACTCCAGATGAGCTCTGAACATGTCAATCTACCCTCCCATAAGAAGAGAGAAGACCTGATCGGGGGAAAGAAAAAGAAAAAAAATCAACCCATCTTTGCATTGTAAATTATTAATTCCTTCAGCTGTTTGTTTAACCGGTGCCTCTGCTTTCATGTCGTCCAAAATAACAGAGAAAAAGGAGTTCCCCAGCCCCTCCTAGCCTATAAAGAGTATGCTGAACTTTTCAACTAAATATTGTTAAAGTTTCAAACCCCCTTCAGCAAACGTGAAATCCCGTTGTAAGGCATAACAGGTGCACCTAAACAACTCCAGACCCACATGTATATGAAAAAAGCCCCTACAATCTTATTCATATTGGAGAAGGAGTAGCACAAACACAGCCGTAACCAAAGGCTCGGAAGAGAAGCCGGATTTTGGTGACTTAAGCACATTGGAGGAAAATAAAACACTCTATATACAAGAATCATGCAACAATCTGTCAAAAGTGAATCGAGCGGGTGACGCACGTGGTTCGAAACGCTATACAGGGGTCACTGCTCCTTGACAACTGTGGAGCAATAGAAAATACGCTATGAATACTTATTGAGTAATAAGAAGAGTGAGGCAGTGTATGGCCAGCGGGATCAAACACCCCGTTCAATCCTATATTGTTGGCACAAGGTTACCATGGAATACCCAAACATTTATACAAAGAGGCCAACCTCCCACACATAAAATGTCTCATTTCGTTCCTCTTAACTCTGGGAGTCCTAGTGTCTGATGTGTTTCTTTGCTCAATTACCATATACATAACTGTGTCTGCTTATCTGCCGTTATTTCCAAAAAACCCTGTGGTCAAACAGGAGAGGGAGAGACAGGGAGAAAGAAGGGGCAGATTTTTAAGTAACGTCTAATGCCGGTCTCCAACCTCACATTCACACACTCCCAATGAGGCTGGAAACGTCGACGGAGTGTAATGTCTTCAGTCATTTGTTGTAATGTATATCCCGTATTATCTTGATAGTTATGAAGAAACATGACATAAGTAAAAGTATGGTATTCTGTCTTTACTAGTATGTGTGTGTTCTTGTACTTACGACATTGTGAGGACCAGTTTTTAAGAGAGTTTTTAACCAATAGAGTGAGGACATTTTTTGTAAAGTGAGGACATTTTGGGTGGTCCCCACTTATTTGAAGGACTGTTTGAGGGTCAAAATGTGGTTTTAGGGTTGGGGTTAGAATTGGGTTTAGATTTAGGGTTAGGATTAAGGTTAGGGTTAGGGCCCCTAACCTTTGGGTTAGGGTCTGGGTAATACATTATGTCTATGAGTGTCCTCACTCAGATAGAAGTACAAGATTGTGTGTGCATGAGAACTTGCTTTGCAGACAGCTAGCTGTCTGTAATAAAGGACTCGGGAGCGTCTTGCTGTTTGGTGTATCATACTGGAATGACTGTAAAACTGTCACATACAGAAACAAAGACAATACATATTGCAATCTTATTTGGGCAAATGTGCAATGCAATTACAAATAAGTAGCCTAAAGTTAATTAAAACCCGCAAACCTCGCATTAGCGAGCGTTTAGCACAATGCTATTTTCCATGGGAAATGCCATAGATATACTAACGGCATTAGCACATTTATAGCAAATTATGAATTGGAAACATGCTAAAATTACAAAATTTGGTATCTAATGGAAGCTAAGATCACTATTAAACAAATACTTACATATTTTTGTAGGGCCAAAATAAATTGTTACAGGCTGTGAAGTTTGACTTGCTGTGGGACTGTTAGGATCATAACTGAACTACGGCAACTCTGCGTGGACAAAACACTTAAACCACAAATAACCTTTCCCACAAGGGGGAAGACATATGGCGTGGCATTTTTTTGTGTCGTCTTTACAAACTGCAGCCTTTGAATCTTTGCCTCATATCTAAGAAGTTGAGCAAAGGATGACAAAGGAGTTTCTTCCTTGTACCTTTGTTGCTCTTTGTATAAAAATCCTGTGGTCCGATAGCGACACCACAGCCTTCTTTTTCTTTATTTCTGCGCTTGACACATTTTTAAGGTTTTCATTCAGCCCTGAGAACATTTTCATTTAAAATATGTAAAATAAAGCTGCGCATAATGTTTTTGTATTGGACAAACAACTCCTCAGGGCTCTGCGGAGGCATCCACACGGAATAACACAACCTTGTTTCCATCGACACCTTTTTTTTAGTTTGAGGGGTTGTCCATTGTTTTGCTAAATGCAATGCACCGGTGCTTACGTTGCGAATATGGCCGCGCTCTAAAATAAACACATTTCAGATTTAGAGGAAAAATATTTATAGCCCACACTTTGATTCACAGCGCCACTTGTCAGTCTGTCTCTTTCCACAATTATCCAGTCTGGTCTAATTGAGGCATTATCATAATATTGCATACAGCCTTCATTACCATGCAATGCCAGAGAGGCTGCCAGACTGGCTGATGAGTTTGGCTCGGTGCCTCTCCCTCTCCCTCTCTCTCTTTCTACGCCACACACAGAGACGACAGAGCAAGGTGAGAGGAGAAACAGTAGTGTCTAATCTGCAGCCGCTTCCCCTTCAAACCACTGGACCGGATCAGTGCAGCCAACACGCAGCCCACAGACAGACACGCTCTCCAGGTGAATTATGGGGAGGGTTTCATATTCCCCTTAATCTTTATTTCTCTGTGAACATTCTCAAGTGTCCTAGCGCTGGATTTGATCTATATCTAAAGTCGGATATAAATAGCATAAGCTTTGGTCGGCCCACAAATCAAATAGGACTGTCAAAATGGTGCAAGAGAAGAGGCAAGGATAAAGCGCGGAGAAATGAGGACAGAAGTGTTTCACGGACGAAGGCGGAGTGATAGCCGTCCTAACGATATTTGATGTGCTGTGAAATCACCACCAACAACTCCGCTGAATATTCATTTGTTTAACGATATCTGCGAAAATCCATTAATTCTAGATAGAAAAGTGGCTGAGTGACTAGCACACGCACACATTTCTGTACGAACATTGCCAAGAAGCCTGAATTAACTTAACAGGATGTGGAG
The DNA here is from genome assembly GCF_951799975.1 of Gobius niger. Classification (NCBI taxonomy): domain Eukaryota; kingdom Metazoa; phylum Chordata; class Actinopteri; order Gobiiformes; family Gobiidae; genus Gobius; species Gobius niger. The sequence goes on from NC_136852.1 coordinate 24,239,279, forward strand.
ATGGGTCCATGGGAGCAGCACTGGTCCTGACTGGCTGCCCCAAAGGCACTTACGGATGGGACAATTTTATTTTATTTTGTCTGCACTTTGCAACGACACCAAAGGAGGACCAAAGTGCTTCACAGAAAGACAATTCAATAACACAAAAGTACTACAGCCCAGACATAATTCAGTGAGCTAAAAGTCTTGAGTCTTTAACCTGGACTTAAAAAGGGACAGGTCCGTGAGAACAGTTGAGACGCGGCAATGGCAAAGGAATGATCGCCCCACTGTTTGGACCTGGGCACATCCAGAACCATTTGATCGGAGGACCGGAGAGCTCTGATGGATGCGATGCTTCAAATCTCTGTTAAATATGAAAGATCCAGGCCATGAAATGCTTTAAAAACAAACCTTTAAATTCTAGAGAGCGTTACAATTGTCCAACCGAGAACTGATGAAAGCCTGAGTCACCTTCTGTAGTTTGTCACGTATATAAGAGACAGGGCTTAAGGGCAGGTTAAGAGGGGCAGCTGGAAAAATAAGCTTTGACAACAGCATTTATTTGGTTGGATGAACTTCAGTTCTAGGTCAAAAACAACTCACAGGTTCCTTGACTGCCTCGCTGACTAGACCCATGACCCTGGATCGATTTCAGAGGGACGGAGCCAAACATAGCCAATTCAGCTAGCTTTAAAGTGATAGTCTGTACGTTTGTAAAGTGAGCATTATAGAGTGATATTTGAAAGTGAACAATCAAATGCCTCTCCTCTTCAACCAGAAATGCCTTTTTAATGCTGCGTTCCACTTGATCTCAGAGGTCGGAATTTCCGAGCTTCGACTTTTTCAACTGGAAAGCAGTTTCGGGAACTCGGGACAGAATCATCTAACCAGAGAGGGAGCATTTAAAGATGGCTGTAGCCTACGTGACATGGAGCAAATGTAAAGCTTCAATATACAACGTTATTTGAGAAAACGACAAACGAGAAAGATGTCGGATTTTCACTCTGCGCGGCTGCATGTCTCCCGCCTCCTGGGCACTGCTGTCATGTTTTCTCCGCGTGGACTCGGAGCAGCATCAGCCACACTCTCACTAGCTTCTTATTGTCTCTACCGGAGTATCAGGACAGTAGCTTGGCGAATAGACGAGAGTAAAGTCATTGTCCGTGGCCTATTTGTCTCAAAGGGGAGTTGAATCCACACGGTTCTCATGGGCTCATCAGCGCAGTTACATTCAGTAACTTTAGTTCTCTGAATGTGCACAGTCTAAAACAAACTACTGTCCAGCTAATTCTCAGTGGTAAGACAGAAATCAGGAGCAGGTTTCAGTTTTAAATCTGTGATTCCCAAACTGTGGGTCACGGACCAGGGGTGAAAGAATATGACCATTTGCCATTGATCATTTTAAAAAGTGGGGGAAAGAGACAAATGTCGTCCTAAACCCCGGTCTGACAGTGGGTTAGTGGTTAGGGGTTCTCACACAGAGGCCCAAATTCGAGGTCATAAGGTTCCACTTCTATGTGCGTACTGTAGGGCCCCCGTGTGGATTTTTGGGTCCCAGAAGGGCCAGCACCGGCTCTGGCAGAAACAGAAATGACAAAAGTAGATGATCAAGCTCCTGTAGTATCAGCCCCCCCATATAAATAAGACAATGCCAAAAAAATGTATATATGAGCCTTTTACACGTGCTACTCACTTTGCACATGAGCAAATGCTTGGTAAATGACCCCCTTCGACTTCCGGACTATTACTTTAAGTTAGCCAAACATCTTAACGGCAAAACTACATATATATAACAAATTAATGAACATTCCAATAGCTGCCTGTGTCAAATGTTCACTGAGACAGACACTTAATGGACCCGATTTATCATCCCACTCAAATTAAAAAAAGAAAAGAAAAGACGGAGCTATTGGCAAATTGGCAGCAAGACTAACTCATTAATTAAATCTGATTAAGTGTCACAAAAATACGATTATTTCACTGTGATTTGGCTGAGGCTTTTGTGCTTGGATCGCCCAAAATTTGCAAAAATGATTATAGGATACAAATGTTCATGTCAATCATCTGGAGGAAAAACAAAGTCTTAGGACCACATGCTATAGGGTACTAATGCTGCAGTATGGTGTAGTATGTCCCATTAGGTCTACAGAGACCTCACTGCATTAAGGGAATTCTCTTTAGATTAGGACGATTTAGGAAACCCACTCCGAGCCAAACTGAAATGAAACAGGAGAGCGGTGCCTATCTTAAAATTAGCCCCTAAAGAGCAGCCAGACTAAATGTTAAGTCTGAATGACAGTGAATGTGAATCTTCCTAATCTCAAACCAAACCATTTTCCTGACATATCATCCAATTACACTCTGTCACTCTCCCCCCAAATCTTATCGAGGGAAAATGAAATGCCATTGCCGGTCCTCACCAAGTATCTGTGTTTGCTGTATCAAAGCAAAACACGTCAGAAAACTTTGAAAATGTAACAGTTCTAGAAGCTGTTGCTCCTCAATTCTTTCTTTTGTTTATGAGACTGGAAATGAGAGGATTTAGGTCTCAGTGATTCTCTTTGTAATGCATTATTAGATGTGTCTTCTGATGCGTTGCCACGATGGTTTGAACCTCACAGTAAAACAATCAAACACACACTATTGCATGATGTAAAAGTTGCTTCTGTGATTTTTTTTTTTAATTCTCACCTAAATAAGTAAAAACAGTTTACAAGTTCACATGCAACTTGTACGCCTTTAAAATCTGCCCTGTATGTACGCTACAACTGTAAAGCATACTAATCCTGCTTCCTTTGCATGCTGTATCACTCTAAACACATTCTATTCATATGTAAACACGAGTCAAAAGAGCTTTTATTGCATGTTGTGTAAATCCTTTTGCTCTGAAGTCCCAATTCTACATTGGGAGCTTTTGATATCTCCTAAATCCTCCTCAAAGCGTTTTCTTCCATTTATACATCCTCATCCCTTTCTTAAAATATGCACGATGCAAAATTGAATAAGCATTTAGCCCTCCAGTCAAATCTGTCATGATAAGTGTCATCGCCAGTGGATTTTAATCCAGTAGACATACAATTCTAGGTCACACCGATGGGGCTATAAATTATTGAATCACCATTGTTATTGTCATCCATCTCTTTTTATATTGAAGTTTTTGCATGGAGCATGGAGAAGAGGAAGTGAAGGAGTCTCCATCCCCCATGTTGCCCCCTCGGTGTGATCCTCAGAAAGCCTGTGCAGTCATAGAAATGTGAAGCTGCTCAGCGCAGGGAGGATGTGGCAGATTGCATTTGTTCACATGAGTGACACTGTGAATGTGTAACAGACTGAATGAGAGGAGAGGGACCAAATGTCAGAACAAATTGATTCGAACAGGTTACAGCGTTAGATCGGGGGGATTTTTTTAGTGGCAGCTTCATGGACAAAACAATGATGAAAACTGTTTGCAAACTTATATTACTGCAGAACATTTACTTCGCCCTCAGCATGAAGGGTGATCCCACGCACCCAACACAGTCTCCCTAGTGCCAGCTGCCTTCGGGGAGAAGACCGCAGTGTCTACATGGTCCAGCCGGCTAAAGCACAGCTTTATCCACCGGGCTGTCAGGACGCTGAACTCTGTCCCCACAACACTGACGCGATCAATATGGTTCCAGAGCAGTGGGACTGTTTCAAATACACACAAATATATGTTTTCGGTAACACTTTATAATAATGGTACATGAGTTCATGCATGATTTTCATATGCATGAATCAATTCATGATTTTAGGATTCAATCATGCATTACTAAATCAGGACTTCTCAGGAACAAACATGATTACATGTTGGTTCATGGATGACTTCATCCCTGAATTAAACGTCTAACTACTGTAATGAATGTACATGAAAATCTTAAAGATTCATCATGATCATGAGGATCACGAAAGAATACCATGAATTCACTAAAACCGCAATGAAATGAAAATAAAATAATCAACAAATCATGATCATGAGGATCATGCATGAACATCATGACTCATATGGTGGAAATCTTCTTACAAATTATGGGCAAGAACACAAAGAATAACTTTATAGGCTAACATTTACGGCAATCATGAACTTATCATTTGCTAATCCATGATTTCATTATGATTTTGTCCCCTCGACTAAAGTGGTGCATTATCCTAAACGTTTTAAAGACCAGCTCTGGAGGTCTTATTTGGTTATGCTGTACTTGTAATAATTTGTAATAAAAGTTTTTAAATCATTTTCTCCACACAAAAATTCCAATTGAGGAGAATAATGCACCACTTTAGTTGAGGGGACATCATTTGTAAGTAGATTTCCTCCATATGAGTCATGATGTTCATGCATGATCCTCATGATCATGATTAGTTGATCATTTTATTGTCACTTCGTTGCTGTTTAAGTGAATTCATGTTATTCTTATGTGATCCTCATGATCATGATGAATTATTAAGGTTTTCATGTACATTCATTACAGTAGTTAGATGTTTAATTCAGGGATCAAGTCATCCATGACCCATCATGTAATCATATTTGTTCCTGAGAAGTCATGATTTAGTAATGCATGAATGTTTCATGAAATCATGCATTAATTCATGCAAAAGTTTAATGAAAATCATGCATGAACTCATGTACTATTATTATAAAGTGTTAGCATGTTTTCAACCTAATGTTTTAAAACCTTTCAGTTGTTTCAGCCGTCAATGCCTTTGGGCACAGCATTTTACCACTAAAGATTAGTCTTGTCAGTGTGTGCTTACATTTCCATCTCATATATTATATGATGCCACAATGCATTGTTCATGAAAAACAGCAGATGATTCGAAGAAAAGCTTGGATAAATGGTCTCTGCTGGAAAATAATGATTGAGACTGATCAATGGCACTTGGAATGTCTTCATGCTAATCTTGCAATTAGCTCCAGGATTGTTATTGGACTTGTCTAACATAACCATATGGATTTGTTTCCCCATCCTACACTGCCTGTTTGTGCCGTGGATGTTTGATAAATATCCTGTGCTCGCAGCCTGTATGTGGATGAGCCGCTGAGCCGAGGAAGATGGAGTAGACTCTCTAAATGCAGCTAAAGGGAACATTCAGAGGCAGCTGGCAGATGGATTTTCCTCCAAAATGACTCCCAGCACGAGGCTGCTGATTGCACACAGCCCTCACCTGTTGTTTCCCTTTTAAAATGTAGCTCTAGCAATTTGTGAATCTCGTTGGAACGTGGCCAGAACCAAAATGGAATCAATTTTGAGATTTGGATTTTGATGGAAAGCTGGAGCACGGAATAATTTTCTTAAAAAAAAAAAAAAAATGGCAGGGTTATTAAAGTTATCTACAAAAATACATGGGGAATGGTCCTGGGCTACTTAGAATTCAAAAAGCAGGACAGGCCGAGATGGAAAGTAATAATGAACCGGTTGAAAAGATCAAAAGTAGAATTTGTCATTTGGAGAAAATAATTAGACTTGTTTCTCCTCTTTATTTTGAAATCCATTGATGCTCCTAGACTCCTTTACATTTGCCCAACCCTTCAACTAATACCTGTCAGGAGCAGTGGGGACTCTTTTCCAGAAGGTAAGCAAGGATTTAAGCAAGGACTCACTGAATTTTGACCATCCACTAACCATCGTTCCTCTTTAACCTCAAAAGCAAGACTGAGTGCTGTTTTGTAAATCCAAGAAAATATCCCTCCTTGATGAACCAAACCAGATCTATTAGTGCAGTCATTTTTCTTTCTTTTTTTTTTTTTTACTACCCCCCAATTTGACTGACAGCTGAATCGATACAGGTCTCTGCAGATACAAGCGGGAGCAGGTTGTTAATTCTTGCCGCATACTGTTGGTTGTCTTTGGTGCGAAGGTTATAGAAATCCTTTCCCTTCAAGAGTTTTGCTTCTTAGGAAATTGAAAACGCACTTAAAATACAATAAACAAAAGCGTGACCCCACTCAATGATTACTTGACATTGGCTTGGGAGAGGGGACTTATAACTCCAGTGAGGGTCGAGGAAAGGTCATGTAATAAGAAAGTGCCATCATAAATCATGGAACTTCACTCCCATACGTGGCACAGTGTGCTGAAGTGGGAAGTCAGTCACATTTACTTTTGAAGATTTTATTTTAATTTTGAGACACTACGGTATCGATGCGCCCATCCCTATCTTTAAATTAAATTAAATTTGTTGATGTGACGGTCCGCAGAAGCTAGTGGCAAGTGTGTCTACAGACTGTCCATTAATGTAAAAAAAACAAACAGCCAGGATACTTAACACGTTGTTAATGCTGAAGCACAATGTCAGTGCATTGTTTTAAATCTAGTCCACATCAAAGCTGTAATTACACTGCCACAGATCCTAAAGAGGCTGCTTTTAGTTCAGTGCGTAGAGAGTGACAATCCTTTCACAAAAGATGACACACCCTTCATATTTCCACTGAGAGCGGCAAGTTTAGTCATAATTAAGGTATGAAGAAAAGAATGACATCAAGACGGTGAAAAGTGAAACAAATAGTGTGAGATTTACGCACACTGAGTACTCAACTCAATGTCAACGTCAATGGAAAAAAGCATGTGCGTTGATTCTGCTAAAGCCAATGGTTGGTCTCTAGTGAGAAAGACAAAAAAAAGGACCTTTGCTATTGCAATGAACACAATGATTTAGTCCCAAATGATGTCCATAATACAGATTTAAATAAAAGGGACAGGGTTGACTGAGCTGAGAACATTTCGCTTCTATCTTCATTTCGTTCAATCACTATGGATACTTTCCCTTTATACCATAGGTCGTAATGCAATGGGGTAACAAAACAAACCTCCTCTACCCATAAACAAGAATATTATGAGCATGAGAAGAGTGGGTGCCTGATGGGGTGACTAAATGACAACATTTGCCCGATTGAAATGTGCAACATAAGGAAATAGCAGTTTTGTCAGCATCTATACTACATTCGAAATAGTTATGTCTGTTGACTCAACATAATGCCCACAAGATCTAAGAATGTGCTGGGGTCAGAGCTATATGCATTGTCGACCCAAACAATTGAAACATATCTACAGCGCCTCAGTCAGTCACGCACCACCATCCAGAAGCCAGCTTTGAAATACTAGTAAAGAGGAACCCCGTTAAGAACGCTGTCACACTGGGTTACATCAGCCGCTCACTGACACGTGAGGACCCCATGCAGTCAGCTGTCATGCTTTAGCACAGTTTGAATCCATGCCAGGATGAAGAAATGCAATGTGAGGAGTCTGTTTCCCACGCGGTCAAAGGATCAGAACAAATGATACCTTCAGCTTTCCACTGAGCCGTTTCGTGCCCCATTTCGGAAACCCACATACATTGGTGACACTAACTATGGGACATAATAAGACTGTTATTCCAGTACTAAGTATATGGTGACACAAAACATAAGCATCAAGAATCGGAAAAGGTATAAGAGAGAAGGTCATACAGAAAACTAAACAAATAACAAACGCCTGTCTTAAGTGCATTAATAAGCATACATGAAATAGCAGATGTTACAAAAGTTTGAGCACCACTGTTCTAGGTTATCCCAAAGAGTTGACATGTTTTCAGGCCAATAGTTTTAAAAAGACACGCACATCCACAGCTTTAAGGCAGTGTGCTGGATCAAAAAAACAGTACAGTGAAAAAATGATAGATCACAACTGTTATGCTCACCAATTATTTATTGCTCTCACTGGCAGTAGCAACGTCTCGGGACTTAGCCCTTCATCAGACTGATGTTTTGACTGATGAAAGGCTAAAGCCTGGTTCACGCGGGAAGATTTTAAAATTGTCGGCAGATTTTCTCATCCGAAGAGACCCCACACACGGTGATAAAAAAACCACGGGTATAACAGTTTTGGTCGTACAGTGTGTGGCAAAATCAAAACCAAAGGTCAAACGTGACTTCAGAGTAACGAAACATGGTAGCTGGAGAAGAGACAGAGGCAATAGTTTGTAGTTTCTTTTTACATCTCCGACGTCTACCAGACTTTCTGGAGCGCCATGACAGCTGTTTTGATTTTGGATTCCCCTCAGTACTTCCCGGGGGTCCCTCGCCACCTCGTCACCTCGCTTTCTGATTTGCCACACGTCACAGTCACCAGGCTGTGGCTCGTTTGTCCTTGGGGCTCACAACACACCATGAGAAATCAGACCAAAGCAATCCAACATGTTGAATATCCCCGATTTGAGATCAGAGCGGTCCTGACGTCCTTCCGAGCAGACGAGAGCAGTCTTTACTCACCACACACGACAGGGATATCTGATAAGATTATCTTACAATAATCGGAGCGTCCTTCAGACTGTCAGAAGGGGAGACTCAGGGCTAAAATCTGCCTAATTATCCTGCCAGGTGGACCAGGCTTAAGGCCCAAAATGTTACTACTGCTGGTGAGGTTAAGGTGAAAGGTGAATTTTGTTGGCCCCCGTAAAGAAATGTGTCCTCTGCATTTGACCTATCCTTCGATGCCACTGGGGCAACCTGTAAGGAGCAGTGGGCGACCGCGGTACTGCGCCCGAGGACCCATGTGGAGCCAGGCTGATGGTCAGCATCAGGCTGATGGTCAGCATCACATGGCTGGAGGGTTCACCTTTGTACATGTTTATAGCAACAAGTCCTCCAAATCCATACGACACAAGTGGTCGTTTGTCTTATCCCTTAATTACGACCATATAAGACGTTTACTAAAACAGCGCCCCCAAGCTCCCATTGAGGGTATGTACATTTACATTACATTTAACCCGATTCAGAAACGACTTTATTTTACGTAGTGTTTTGCGATGACGATTCCAAAACACAAACGCAAAGAAATAAATCACAAACTGGCAAAATGAGCCCCACATGCAATAAGTAAAGCCGTCCCAGGTCTTCAGCCCTGCCACACCTGTGGAGGAACTGAACGTCCAGAGGTGCCAAAGGCTCTCCAAGCGCGCTCTGCGCTATTACGCATCACACCTCCCCAACCGCAGCAGCGGCTACAGGTCACCACCCTCATCATTTATTACATTATATGTGTGAGCTATAGGTTATCGCCATTTTACTCACAACAACAGCGACACCAAAGCACAACTCACCATTGACGCCTTCGTTTCTTCTCCTCCATATGCGTCACTGCCAACTCCATAAACCGCTTCCATCCCTGTCCTCAAACGTCCTCGTGTCTCAGACTCCGTGTCGCCCGTACGTCTGGTTGTCCGGTGACCGCGGCGAGCCTCGGATCCGCCCCGGGTTCCAGTGCGCATGATGCAGGGAAACACCGCTGTCACCCCGACAAAGTCGGGCCTCGGCTCCGCTGCTGTTCTCCACAAAGTCCTGCATCTCTTTCAGAGTTCCTCTGGAGAACGTGCAGCCAAATGTCCTGATCAAACTGATGTGGTTCATTTCTCCGCAGTTTCGGCATTTAAGGATAAAAATATAAAACATCACAGCTGTGTTTAGCTCGCGGGTTTTTCCAACTAGATTTGACGGACACTCGCTCTGTCCAATGAAAACATGTGAATCAGCTCGAGGGCGTTTGGGCAGGTGAGCCTGCGCTCTGATTGGCTGAAGGGTCAGCTACGTCATAACCAGCAATATTTGTTAATAATTATCATCATTATATTATAAACAATCTGAAATAAACTGTTATAGAGCAATTCCTCTGATGTCTGTGATTTATATGAACAATGTTACACATTTTATTATTTTTCTATTCAAATTAAATGTCTTGGTCATAATAATCATTCTACCCATATGTGTTTCTATGCATGACATAATGAGCTAAACACATGAGTGCAGATAAAGGTTAAGATCATTTATGTGTCATTACAAAATGTGTCTCTGCATTTGGCCCCTCCTTCGACTGAGGCGAGCCGTCAGGAGCAGTGGGCAGGAGCGTGTAGCATCTGGGGACCATCTCCAGATGTGGAGCCAGGCTGATGGTCAGAATCACCTGCTGGAGGATTCACCTAATGCACATGTTTTATGTTTAAAGCAAATGTAATAGAGACACTGCAGATGTGGCACTTTGTGTTCAGTGTGAATGTTTTGTCATGTCTGATTGTGTGTGCGCAGATGAGCGGCTCTGTCACCAAGAAAAAAGACAAATCCCCCTCTGGGGCTAAAGACGTTTATCTTATCTTATCATATCTTATCTTTTGTTGGGGTGCAGATGAACTCCACACTGAAAGGGAATTTAACCCAGGACCCTCTTGCTGTGAGGCCAGAGCACTAACCACTCAGCCACATGTGCCGCCCATCATGTAAATCATACAGGCGACTGTCAAGTGTGTTTTAATAAAATATAGAAATGTAAACATGACTTTATAAAATAGTAATGAGGAGGTTGCATTATTTCTGATCTGTTTTGTGCAGAGGAACATCATCGTCATTCCCTATGATGTAAACATCTAATGAACAGCTGCAGGGACAGATGTGCTTCATGGAGTTCTAGACAATCCAATTGCGTCCAGTTCTTTAGGTTCCTTTGTATGCCAGTGTACGACACTGAGATGGTCAAATGTACACGCTCACTTTTATGTTACATGACTTAACACTGATGATCCACATGTGGCTGTGGCTTCTCCTGTGGCTCCTCCTGTGGCTCCACTGACATCACATATGATCAACCAACACACACATGCACCACATGGATGTGCGAACCCTCACGGTCCAGATGAAACGTGACATGATGAAAACTATAAGAATTATGTTTTTGTTTCTTAATTTTATCATAACCCCTGAGTAAATGTTTGTCTAATTAAGGTTTAGTGTTGATAAAGCAGAGAAAAAACATAAAACAATGTTGAAAATTCTGATATGTGTAAAAAATACCCCAGAAAAAAATAAATCACAATTATTTTGATAAGACACAAGAAAATTAATACAGGTTTAGATTCATTGTGCTTTGATTCATTTTCATTTTTTTCTTCAGTTTGCCGCTTGCAGATTTACTCAGTAAAAAGAGAACTACACTCGAGTACAGATACTACTTCAAAATAATATTACTTGAGTAAAAGTAAAAAACTCAAATAACAATTAAAAATATAAATAAATGGATCCCAGAAAGAATAGTTATTGCTGCGGTAAATATATAAATGCAGAAGTAGTAGATAATAAGAAATGTACAAATAAATCAATCAAATCAAATACATAAACCCCTTTCTTTTTTCTTCCCTCCTGTGCACCTTTTGCTATAGGGTTAAATCCTGCTTTAGTCCATATAAATCACAGGCATCAGAGGAAATGCTTTACAACAGTTTATTTCAGATTGTTTATAATATAATGATGATAATTATTAACAAATATTACTGGATATGACGTAGCTGACCCTTCAGCCAATCAGAGCGCAGGCTCACCTGCCCAAACGCCCTCGAGCTGATTCACGTGTTTTCATTGGACAGAGCGAGTGTCCGTCAAATCTAGTTGGAAAAACCCACGAGCTAAACACAGCTGTAATGTTTTATATTTTTATCCTTAAATGACGAAACTGCGGAGAAATGAACCACATCAGTTTGATCAGGACATTTGGCTGCACGTTCTCCAGAGGAACTCTGAAAGAGATGCGGGACTTTGTGGAGAACAGCAGCGGAGCCGAGGCCCGACTTTGTCGGGGTGACAGCGGTGTTTCCCTGCATCATGCGCACTGGAACCCGGGGCGGATCCGAGGATCGCCGCGGTCACCGGACAGCCGGACGTACGGGAGACACGGAGTCTGAGACACGAGGACGTTTGAGGACAGGGATGGAAGCGGTTTATGGAGTTGGCAGTGACACATATGGAGGAGAAGAAACGAAGGCGTCAATGGTGAGTTGGGCTTTGGTGTCGCTGTTGTTGTGAGTAAAATGGCGATAACCTATAGCTCACACATATAATGTAATAAATGATGAGGGTGGTGACCTGTAGCCGCTGCTGCGGTTGGGGAGGTGTGATGCGTAATAGCGCAGAGCGCGCTTGGAGAGCCTTTGGCACCTCTGGACGTTCAGTTCCTCCACAGGTGTGGCAGGGCTGAAGACCTGGGACGGCTTTATTGCATGTGGGGCTCATTTTGCCAGTTTGTGATTTATTTCTTTGCGTTTGAGTTTTGGAATCGTCATCGCAAAACACTACGTAAAATAAAGTCGTTTCTGAATCGGGTTAAATGTAATGTAAATGTACATACCCTCAATGGGAGCTTGGGGGCGCTGTTTTAGTAAACGTCTTATATGGTCGTAATTAAGGGATAAGACAAACGACCACTTGTGTCGTTTTCTGTTGGAGGACAGTCTCGTTTATAGTGGTAGGGGAAACCAGAGCACCCAGAGGAATGCAGACATGGGAAGAACATGCAAACTCCACACAGAAAGGCACCATCCAGGTGGGAATCGAACCTGGGACCTTCTTCCAAGCGCTAACCGCTGTGCTACCGTGCCGCCCCAATAAATAATAAATAGGAATAAATAATTGGTGAGCATAACATCGTGCGGATCTATCATTTTTTCAGCGCTTTCAGGCCAGGCCATTGCTTTTCTGAGCTGTAAACCAATAGCAGCGAAAAGCCTTTAATGCCTGTGTATTGATTTCAAAAGTGCTGGATTTGGTGTACAGCCTGTCAACATTGTTTACTGTGGGCACCGAAAATCAGACACTTTATCTCATCATTGCATTAAGCTCTCATATAATTACAGTTGTGGAGCCTATTGATTTCATGCACTGCTGCGAGAGGAGATAGGAGACACTTACAGTGCAAAGATGTGATTATAAATAGCCAATAATCGGGATAGAGAGTGTGGTGGAATGCATTATGGAGATTAATTTGAAAGCAAAAATAGCCTCTTTGATGCTGTCAGCACTTCACTTGGAGATCTCATTTCAGGGCATACGGACAGTGTGGATCGGAGTCCTCTGTTCGCCTGCCAGACTAAAAAAAGAGAATAGTGTCTCGGAGAGAGAATAGCAGCACGGAATCACAAATTCATTCATTTGAGAAAGGTGACCAGCAGTGAAAGGACTTTATGGATTTAAATGGGGCTGCTGGGTACATGTGGAGTGTGGCTAGTATTGGCGAGATGTGACCCCTGTTAAAAGGCAGGGTATGTAGGATTTGTGCTTGTAAATAATTCATAAACATGGCGTATTTGTGTCTTCAAATGTGAGGTAAACATGTCAAAGTCAAAGGTTGAGTCATTTGAAGTCGTGGTGCCTTTCTAAAGCACTAAAAAAAACACTGAAGGCCATTAGATTAGGAATACCTCAGATTATGGAAATTGTCAAACCGCTTGTACCTCGGATTATAATTGTCTGAGGGGTTCGAAAGGAAAACTTGGCATTGAACCTATGCGGCAGTCACAATGTCTGTGTGCCAGCTCTTCCTGGTTCAGCGAGTGTGGGTTGTGCAGTGGGCTAAATAGTTGGAATGGGCCATGGGCATATTACCCAGTCAATGAGAAGGTAAATATCAACATTAGACAGCATGATATCCATATTATGTAAATGGTAAAACTGGCAAAGCATAATAAACAGCGTGAGCAATGAAATAAATGAGCCATTCACAGACAACGGGGATTGCAGAGAATGCCAATGTGCAGTCAGTGAAAAACACGTACACCGACCCCGAGCACTTGTGGGGAAATAAAGGGGGAAGATACAAGCTCTGAGGAAGGCATATCACTGAGCTGGAAAGGGGGAAGACGATATGTGAGAAAGGAACCAAATAAAGATATAGAGTGCATGCCAAAAAAGCTGGACATTGGAAATTAGAGTGAACATGTGCACCAGTCTGAATATAGGATGAAAATACGACTTCAATATTTTAAATCACGGTGAATAGTTCAATCGCAAAGCATAAGAATGTGAAAAAATACAAATACCGGCCACTTGTTTTACAGAGTAGCTATGAATTTGTATTTGTCCACGTAGGGAAATTGTCCGTTGCATTTGACCCTTCCGTCAACCAGTGCCTCAGGGCAATCTGTCAGGAGGCATTTGAAACCCGCTGTGCAGCGCCTTGAGCGAGGATCTTGGTTTAAACCGGAAGCTTATATGAAGGTTATACCTGACGGTTACACCAGGAGCTGAGATTCCAACGGCAGAGGGAATCCCGGCTCCCGTGTGGTGCAGGTAACAACACGCGAGAACCTTCGTCCCACTGAACACAAGGAAAGCTGCGAAATCGTTCGACATCTGTGATGAGATGTGAAAGAATCTGAATGCTAAAGCGCCTTTCAGATCAAACCCAGGGAATCACACGGACAGACAAACAGGAAGCCGGCACGCAACAGCAAGAGAAGAGAATCTAGTGAGTTTAACAATAGAATCAGCTAAACTCGCGCTAACTTGTCTAATGGGCAAAACAGAGACATGCGAGGAGCCGCCAGAGGATCCCGGAGAACATTTGGAAAGAAACAGCATGGAGAGGATTAGCTGGACTTCTGACAGTGAATTGTAAGTGTGAGCCGTCTTTTATATTTATGAATGTGCTGTTTACTCTACTGTTTCTTTATGTACATATTAAGTTGCTTGCGCGCTGAACTCTGAAGTCGTGGCAGCCGCTCCACACACAAGCCATGCACTAACTCTCGCTGTCTGATTCAGACATTCATTCAAACAAACCACCTTTTTGCAGCTCCATTGCAGATGTGTGTGTGTTTGCGTGGTGCGGGGGCAGGTGAGGGGGTGGGATGGGGACATTGTACTTTGAAGCTTAGGAGGTGTCCAGCTTTTTTTTTTTTTTTTTTATCATAGCAACAAACAAATACAAAATTGCATAAGGCCAAATCTGGTCTGAATGATGATTTTTTTATTGGCTCGCAACATAATTTCTGACTTATATTATAACCGGCTTGCCCATAAATTGTATTAAAGGGGGGGTATTATGCAAAATCAACTTTTTCAAGCTTTACATCATGTTATTATGTCATTCCCTCATTAAAAACATGCCTGAAGTGTTGCCTTGGCACATTAACATATTTTTGAGTAATCTGTAAAAACTCTGATGGCAGCCATTTTAGGGATAGGTTTGCCTGAGTCCTCCTAGGAACGCCCCCACCTCCTGGAGACGCCTCCGAGCTTTCGTCACCAGCCGAGTAACCAATCACTGCTCCTCAGCAGAACCCCCTCCCCACTGATGCCACAGACAGCGTGTGGAGGGGGCGTGTCGGAAAGGGTCAGACGTTCTTAAAGAGACAGAGGCCTATTTCAAGACATTCACTACAGCCATTTTGAGAGAGCAATTTTATACAAGGCAGTTATTCTAATTTACTGCATTTACAGACCAACAGAAGGTTTGGTCATCATTGTAGTGTGCTATACACTGGTGCTCTGTGATTGAAAAAAGCATAATACCCCCTCTTTAAAGACATTAGTACTACATTTCCCATAAGCCCCGGCACAGATGACACGGCCCCTTTCCAAGCACTGTAGCGATGTTAATGCTGACAGGGAGGAGAAGACACGGCTTTTTACGGGGGCTTTCCGCTCTTTAAACGTTTTTTTCAACACATGAATGAACAGAGGGAAAGAGGACGGAGAGCGCAGACGCTTCTGAAACAAGAGAGAGAGACCGACTGAAGACGAGGAGGGAAACTTTCTTTGCTCTGCTGATCCATGTGCCGGTAAAGTTTACAGCCGCATGACACTGCAAAGCGAACATCGCAATTTGCAAGTTCAAACGCTGTCTCTTATAAGAATATCCAAATCAGTGTGTAAAAGCGTCAGTGAGGAGATGTGACACACACTCCTTCCCCTCTCCATCTCTTTCCCGGAGCATCATAAAGCACGCATTTGCTCACGACATCGAGCACAAAGTTAAGTTACTAACAGACGGTACACTGTTCAGTACGTTGCACTGATGAGTCTGTAGAGGAGGACATATTTAAATACTGAACCTAAAGCGGCTGCAGTGAACCACAGTTACAGTTACAGAAAGTCCAGTCTGATGAAGGTCACTGTCTCATTAATTAATAATACATGAATTATTAGCCAACATGAGCTTATTACAAAAACACAAATTGAATTTCTGGCCTTTGAGTTGGTAACCTTATGAACATCCCTGGAAGCTTTGAAAAATGTGTCTGAGTAATATGCAGTATTCTATCTAAAGATCTTTTGTGTGTTTCGGCCCCCGACCAACACAATGTTAACATTTTGGGAACCCGCTCCAAATGAGTTTTACACCCCTGATGTCACGTATGTCTTTGAGTGTAAAGTGCTACATAAAACGCTAACCCTAAGTAACTTTTTTACCATAATAATTACGTTTCACAGTCCTCTGAGGGTAATACAAGTGTGAATGGGACGATTGTGGGGGTCTTTCATCTCCCCCTGGGAATCTCTGGCCAGAAAACCACACTTGCAACTTTCCCTGCCTCCGACCCGGCAGCCCCAATACACACTAATGGAAAACATCTGCCTCGCTGCCCGCATTTCTGAGGACAGGTAAGCCTATTCTATACAGCCTTCGGTTTGTTGATGAACATTTTGCAAAATAATGTAAATATATGGTTTATCACGATCAGAAGAAGCTAATGGGCAAAGCTGTGGGCTTGCGCCACTTTAGCAGTATTTACAGCCAAATTGAGCAGAAAAAAATATCTCCATTGTATAATTGGGTTATGGTGCAATGTACAATATCCCTCTCTCCCTTTGTCTTTTCTCAGCATAGTATTTACTTTCATCGACAATGAATGAGAACAAAAAATGCAACATACCACGACAGCGGCAGTGGCGTTTGTGGCCTCTAGGGACAAAAGTTACGTAGTTCTGCTTTAACCCAACTCATTCAAACTTGTAGCACGTCATTGCAAAAAGAGTTTTGGGGTATAGTGATTGACTTAAATCTAGATATTTTAAATCAATTAATTTGAGGCGTTATGGTTGTGATGGGCATCATTTGACGACGCACGATAGACTGACAAGCCGCTGTCAGAGCAAAGTATTAAAATTCTCCCCGGCTCATCACAGTTAGCCAGACAAATAACCTTTACACAAATCACTGTCAGCAATAATGAACTGAGAAAGTCTCCCAACATGAGCGACAAGACGCACATGCTTTCATCAGTCAAGTTTAATTCAGGAGCTGTCAGGAACTAAAATGCCCCACTTTCATCAAAACTTATTAAATGTCATTTGGAAATCAATTTCGATAATTGAGTCTGATCGTTCACATGTGCATCTCACGCGCTTAAAAAAAGTGCCTGTCAGATAGAAATTGAAATAGACTTTAAAAAGTTGTCCATCATTGGCAGTTTCCAAAGGAAGAAAAGAAAAAAATATTTGTGTATTGAGAAAATAAAGTTTGTGGAGGAACTCGTGAGGGACGTTGGTGGAGGAAGAGGGTAGAATTTAGTTGGATACACGAATTAACGCACATTACAATGAAGTTTTCTGATACACATATTTTCCAAGTGGACTGCCCAGATATATTGAACACACCCCTTGTTTCCGACAGAGTGGCACAGAGGAAGTGATTGGAAATGTGTGGTAGCTGCTTCCTCCCTCTCCTTCCTTCTGTTCCGTAACCTTTGAGGCCTCGAGGAAACTTTTGCAGTCAGGAACAGGAGCATCTGCTCCTTCTGCCCGTCAGGACAATCTGAACCTTCCTAACCCAGTGAAGGGAACAACCAGGAAGTGACGCTGGCCACAGGTGATTCATAAAAACAGCGAAACCCACACAATGGACACCAATATGTGGGAGGATAAAGCATGTGAACGCTATGTGTAATTTCTCACATTTCTGCCTACATGAAATGTGATCTGATTTTCATCAAAATCATAAGAATGAATAAACAGTGTTCGCTTAAACTAATACCATCCAAACATTAACATTTTAGCATATTGTTTATGGCCGTAACATGTAAACATTCACAATACAGCGTGAAAAAAGTAAGTGAACCCTTGAAATCTCGCTGAACTGCAGCAGCTTTTTAAAGAGGAATGGTCCAAGATTCACCCTGATCACTGTGAGCGTCTAATCTGCAACTACAGACAAGCAGTTATTGCTGCAAAAGAAGAGTCATCCATGTATTTAAAGGGACTATACAGAGTTTAAAAATGTTAAAATTAAGTATCTTCCTCCCCCTACATGTTCCAGAAATGGCCTAATGTGTAGACTGAGCCCAGACCTATTCACCACAGCTCCCTCTAAAATCCTGCACTGTCACTCAAAAAGTTTGGGTCCGAAGTGCCGTCATGCACAAGCTTCATATAGAACCTGCAGTTAAGCGTAAGACCTGAGGTGGCAGTAGTGAGTAAAATGATCAACTTGCAACTAGTCACTTTAATATAAGGGTTCACTTACTTATTCCATGCATGTTGTGAACGTCTCGGGTCTTTCTGCAAAATGCCTTGATAAACTTGTGAATTCATTTTTCCATTGATGAGAGCGAGATGTCCAGTCCCTGAGGCAACAAAACAGCCCCACACCATGATTCTGCACCAGACTTCACAGTGGGGATAGGGTTTTAGTCTTTCGCAAACCAGAGTTGAATTGTTTGAGTGGAAGAGCATGGTGTCCTGCACTGGTCAGCTCCACCCCCTCCTTCCAGTTCCTCCAGTGCAGCTCCCTCCACTATACAGTCTTTCATCATATTTTGGGAAGAGGTTAGCAGTGGACGTCCATTAAACAGAACACTAGTAAGGATATAAGGCATGTGTGGCTTTGCTGTGAGCCTTGCCCGGATACCTCCTCCTTAGTCCCTTTTTTGCTGTTTTGTTGGTGCCTCTTCAGTGTTTCAGAAGAAGAGATTTGTAGGTGTCATATGTCTTTTGTATGCTCCTTGTCATGGCTGACGATGGCGCACATATGGGTCAACAATGAGGAGAAGGAAAAGGAGGCTCATTTACACTTTTTAGATGCAGCCTGAGTGTGCCCAGTGGAGCTTACGTTCCCTGGATACAGAGAAATCACTGCTCACCTGCACCACTGATAACCGCACGCTCTTAACAACTGACACAGTACTTATGTGTCGGAATAAACGAGGACACGCCGCGAAATGGAAGAAAGAGAAAAGCTGAAAGGTGCTTGAAGGTCAGATTGTTTCTACTTTGGAGACAAAATGGCCTGCACTGAAAGAGATTGAATTTATGGGAAAATACAACCTTTTCCCCACCAATTATACAAAGGACTGAGGTGGAATTCGTATTTGGTGAACCATGAAATTACAGGGTTAAAGTAGATTATGGAGAAACATTCGGAGTGACTTAAACAGACTATTGAAAATGGCATTGCTCATGAAATTTTAACACATTGCAATCAACCATTAACCATGAATGAAAATGAATGGCGCATTTTGCCGAATGTAACACAGCTATTAAAGGTCCGATACCTGATTTTTTTTTTTTTTTACCAACAGTGAAAAGGGAAGCTGCCTAATTACAATACTAGCTGTGATCCAAACTCATAGCTAACGTTCTTAATTTGTATCCCAATTCTCCACAGGGATGAGTTTATAGGCACGGTTCACAATGTGCAGAGTCACTTTTCAATGACCCTGAAAAGTGACTTGCAGAGTCACTTTTCAGGGTCATGGTCACTGAAATGGTAGAAAACTAGTCTGCAACATACAAATGCCTCATAGTTAGAAAGCATTTTTCCTACAAATGTATGTGTTTACAATATACTAAAGGAAGACAAAACAAATGTTGTTATAATACTTAAAAAATATCAGGTACAGTGCCTTTAATATGGTTGCTATGAGCAGTCAGCCGTGTCTCGTCAAAAATGCATATGATGGATAATCACTTGTAACATGCGATGTAAATACTTCACTGGAGGAGACGTCTGTGTTTTAAATGGAGGTGTTTTAGCATTGCATCTCACGACCTACCTTTTGTTTACATTTCATTTAATTTTTTCATCATTGTCATTTTATTGAATGCTAAAAACGTAAACATTAATAGACTAAAGTGTTGCTTAGTTTTGCCTGTTAAGTCAAGTCAAGTCATTATTACTAAAGGACAGTTGAAAAAATGCAAATAAAAAAATACAGCAGTACAGCCTCTACTGCATTTTAATCAACTGCTGGCAGCACTTAAAGGGAACCCTTGAAATGTGAATTGAAAGAGAAATCACACGAAGGACAAAACCTGAAATTGTCACAGAAAAACACGTATTCTAATGAGATACAGTTCTGCAGCCCACACTATTCTGTATTATGTTGAACTGTATTGAACCAGGTCAGACTGCCTTCATTTATGCCTTATTTGCACTGTGTATGTTTTGTCCACGGCCTGTTTTACGCACGTCTGCCATAAGTTATAACAATAGAATTTATGACAAATCTGGTGGTTTACACGGCAAGACACACAACATGCAGCGGTTCTATTTTTGATGGACACCGCAGCGTCATCAATGGCTGAGGTGATAAAGTGGTTCAATGCTTAGGTCTCAAGCCTTTATTTGACAGGACAGGTCAGAGTGAGAAGGAGTGAAAAGCAGAGAGAGAGGACTTGAACCTATGACACTAAGGACACTCTATAGTATGGGCTACACGACTGGTGCGTATCACAATAAACGCAGGAACCGACAGCAGAGAGCAGTGTTATGCTCAGCTCATGTGCTACAGTACATCTCCCACAGTCTCGTTTTCTTTTGTATTCTACACTTACTTTAAGCACACATTTGATCTAAGAATGGCATGGAGGATTTACATAAAGCTTGGGGTTTGAAGTTGAAGCAATCATACTGCAGTAGGCCTCCACGCAGCTCTGTTCTACGCCCACAAATTATTCAAATCTTGTGTTTCAGATGTTCGTGCTATATGCAAATCCTTTGATTACAATTGCTTTGTGCAGATGGTAATCTCCGAAATGAACAAGAGATTTTATGCCAGCGTGAATACAATTATGCATGGACACAAACAGGCTATATTCAACCTTTCTTTGTATCCGGAATCGAGAAACAAGGTCGAGATATTGAGATCGAGTTTGGTTTGAGGAACGTGATAATTTTTTGTTAACAGGGAATGGAAGTGTATTTGTACAGCACTTTTCACATGGCACAAGTCGCCCAAAGCGCTTCACAATAGTGTGTTTACATGTGCTCCAGTAACCTGGTTATTAGGCATATCCTGGTTATGACACTATTCTGGATATTCTGGATTATCTTGCACAGAGACAAGAACTATCCAAGGGAGCACGTAAAACAGTTGAGTTCTTTCCCGGCTTCAGACACAGACATGAGAATTGAAAAAAAAAACTAATAATAAATTAAATTGGTTTGAGCAGTGTTGACTTCCACCGGAGATACCACAGAGCAAAACAGTAGTTATTTTCAAGGTTGCCTCAGTGCTTTGTTGTCAGAAGATACAAACTTTTAAAAGCCCAGGTGACAGATAAAATGGCTGTAGGAAAGTTCTTGCTCCTGCCGTATCCGTGTCAAAAGTTCGCACATGCTCTGTACGTCAGCAATGGGGAAAACCCATACTGTGTTTACATGAATCAGTATCCTGGAAATTGTGGGAATATCCATGACCTGGATATTGGCTTATTACCAGGATTCTGTGTTTACATGACCCAGACAAAACCAGGAAACTTAAAATCCCCATTCAAACATGTTCTCAGAATGACTGTAGTCTCCTTTAATGCCAGTCTTTTAAATACACACTCTACTCCATCCGCCAAGGATTCTATCCTCAAATCATCACCCCCCACTACAGCAGTAGAGCCGCCAGCCTCCTCAGCCTACCCCACTTACCGCTACCAATGTTTATGCCCCAGGAATAAAGACATTTTCCCACAGAGCATCATCCATCCATCATCACACTGCTGACATTTCCACCTGCCGAGAGTGTCGTAGTGCACCTTACTTGTTTGTCTAAGTCTCTCCTCGTTGAAAATGGATTGTGAACACTGTAGAATAACTCCAAATCCAAGCTTCCATTTTCTTGTATTATGTTTTTTTTTTTTTTAAAGGACAGGAGGTGGTGCTGTACAGTCGGGCGTCGTTGTTGTTGTTGTGATCAGCGGCTAAAAACAAATGTCTCGTCGGTGCCAAACTCATTGTTGTCCGTCCTCTTACAGTACAAGGGACCTGTGTTTATCACTCTGCGGATCAAAGCACTGATGGACGGCTGCCTTGACAGATATGACCGAGCTTAGAGCTAGATCTCTCTCTCTCTCCTGCAGTGATGTGGGAGAGTGGATCTGTGGGAAATACTCTGTCGAAAGGTAGGTAGAACTGCAGCCCCGTCCCAGCAGTGGTCGCCGTGGTTATTATTCCACTGAAGAGACACAACTTCCCTCCTCCAACCCTCCGAGGGGATTATCGACTCAGCTCTTTTGAATACTAATCTGGTTATATGTCATCGCAAAAAGGGGAGACGGTGAAAGGAAACAGTTTCGTTCAAAAGACACATTGCTTGATAGATGGTCAGGGGGAGGGTGTGTACAAGGAGAACATGAATACTACATTTTGGGAGGTCATAGTTGGCTGATCTGCAGTAAATAATAAAAAAAAGAGATTATTATAGGTGTTTTGTTAGTGCTTCAAAATAAATACATTGAAAAACAGGGCTGGCCTCTCCTCAGTTCGGTCTTTGTAATTTAGCATTTTTTATGGTAAAAGTGAAACAACTGAATTTAAATGATTGACAAACTGTTTCGGATGGTTATGTTTTGCACAGCAGACATGCTAGAGACAAACCAACAACGCTCAGGCAATCTTCCAACAATTTTCATAAGAAGTGGCCTCAACCAAAATCAGCGGGAGGAAACAATAACCAAGGAAAGGGTGGGCAGAGCAACGAAAAGACTGCCAAAAGAAACAGCATGGGCTTCCAAAACAAACAAAACAACAATGCATTTTGAAAGCTTGAGTTAGTCGCCAGATACGCCTGTTTTTTGTATTGCACAGAAATGGTTTAGGACAGAGGTCTGCAACCTTCGACATCAAAAGAGCCGCCTCAAAGACTTGGCAGCGGTGCTTTTTAATAGAAATGTGAAATCTTTGAAACTTAAACTAATATTAGAAGGACTCTGTCACTGCCTTCAGCTCAGATGTAGCCTAATACTATAACAGCTCCGTATATAAAGTCTTTATGGGTTTACATCCATCCATCACAGCTCAAAAGAGAGAAGAGAGACAGTGCTTGCTGCCCACTGGTTTAGGAAATATCACAATATTCAAGACCAATATCAAATATTGCAATTCTTTCTCATATGGTGCAGCCCTCCTCAGGTTTAAGTGGCATCACAGTGAGGCTTTATCTAAAAATAAAATGGTCAGAAAGCTCACCAAACTATATTATTTATGGAAGCCTTTTCAGAAGCATCTTCCATTGTTTGACATATGTATCGCCTCAGTCAGGGAGTGATCAGTAGTTTGCTATTATCTGTACAATGGGATGGACTGTACATTATGTCAAAATAGAACTCAACATAGCCATGTCCCCCTCCTTAAAGGAATAGGCAAACATTTTTAAATACTGAGATAATGTTCTTACCTTAGCGTAGACGAGTTGATGTGTAGCTGTCTGGGCTTTACGCGTGCCCTCAGTCACGTAAACAGAGCACAGACGCCATTAGCATATAGCCTCTCCCAGCATAGCTCCAAACTGAGGTGAAGTTAGTTGCTACCAAGCTCTTTCCCTATTTAAATATGGTTACATGAGCCTCTACACGATCCAAGCATAGTCACACAAAATCAAACATGTCAATTTTCAAAGCGGATAAAAAGGGGAATTATAGTGCAAGGCGCAGAAACATTACTACGCCTTGCAATACAGTAGCGTAGGCGTAGTGATATTACTACTGTGCTCTGTTTACGCGACTGAGGCTTAAAGACAGACAGCTACACATCAACCCATCTAAGCTAAGGTAAGAACATAATCAGTATTTTAAAAACGGTGGCCTATTCCTTTAAGCTCAGAGGAGGTGATACAGGGATCACGATGCTAGCAGCAGCGAAATACCCTAACCGTACAGAGAACTGCACAGGGCCGCACCGTATACACTGCAGGCGATGTCACGGCGCAAAGATGCATTGAATAGAGAAAGAGCTGACTTCATATTGTTCCCGAGCAGCACTTTCACAGATCCCTGAGTCAAGCCTCTTTAAAATGAGACAGAAAAACACAGCCACAGTATTAACTAGAGTCATCACAACAGAGGACTGAGCAGAGCATAGGAACTGAGTAATTTTCCGCACGGCGAATATTGTGAGGTTGCACAGTGGCTCGCACGCTCACCTCACCAATCGGAACAAGAAAGAAAAAAAAGAAAAAAACAATTCAAAGCTTTTGAAAAATAGCAAATTACAGTGGTGCAATCGCCATAGTCAAATGTGAATATGTATGTTATTGGTATCAAGTTTAAAGTACATTTACTTATTACGGCGACAATCAATCTGCATTGTCCTACAGGCCACACAGCGCAGAGAAGACGGCCGTGAAAACCCCTGAGTCCAGCGGAGCCCGGGCATGTTTATCTCATAAGCTCATCCGTATTCATTTGAAGTGGCAATAATACACTCTAATTGGATTCCTAAGCAGCGCAAGAGAGAACATTTAGGAATATTTGGCCTCATAATCCTAATCCATATGACAAAGCAGAGTCAGTGGAGTAATATTCTGGGACAAAGCACTATTGTCTTGAGAGAACGTTATTTAATTACTAGACTCTCAAACGACTGTGTGTCATGCTGTGCGCATTCCT
Organism: Gobius niger; assembly: GCF_951799975.1. Classification (NCBI taxonomy): domain Eukaryota; kingdom Metazoa; phylum Chordata; class Actinopteri; order Gobiiformes; family Gobiidae; genus Gobius; species Gobius niger. The sequence goes on from NC_136852.1 coordinate 24,263,886, forward strand.
TATCTCTGACTCCATCTGTGTTGGCAAACTTTCTTGCCACAACTTTGGAGACCTACTCTCTTAAATTGCCTGCGGATAATATGTCATTTCTTGGGCATCACCTTACCTTACACGCGCTGCTTTTTAAACCACATTTGTATTCATCCGCCTTCTTAGTGTTTAAATCCTTCCTTTCTTGTCCCGAGCCCGAAGCCTTCTCCCGAGATAAGCTCAGTCTGTAGGCATTGCTAATGGCGTTCTCGAGTATACGGGAGACATGCACTTCTTGTGTTCTGTTTTGTTTGTCAGTCATGGAATAAATCACAGCGCTTTGCTAATTTACTAAATCGGGGGAATGTGTGGGATCCAGTTGCTGCTAGTCGAGAGGTTGTTTTGATCATCAACAAATACATTTACAGAATGACATACAATTTCCTGTTTATGTTTCCTGTCGATGGCACAGACGGGTTGTCTAGCCTCCGTTAGTCTACCCCAGGGCAGCTGTGGCTATTGTAGCTTACCACCAAAGAGTATGGCGTGAATGAAAAATGACAACAGTGTAGTGCTTAGAGAACCTCTGCTCTTTTATTATTATTAGTGTAACCGCGCATTTCCACAAATACATATTTTAACATCAATTTATGATCATTTTTATTCCAAAATTGCTGTGTCACAAATTGAGCTGATAAAAGAGAGAAACAATTTCAATTAAGTGCTTTTAAACCAATGACCCCCTGTAATTTACATTAATACAGCTACTGTCTTTGCTCTACCCTGTTACTCACAGCTTGCTCTCTACACAGATCACACAGGTTCTTCTGACTGTCCCTGTGCAGTGTCTGCGTCTGAGCCTGGACTAACAACTTCATCTTGTGCTGTAGTTGTGCTGTCAGTGGTGGCACAGTGCTGCTACTAGTAAATACTTAAAAAGGTTTTATACTTTGTGGCCTTACTTGCCATGAGATTTTAGTCCGTTTTCTCTTTTTTTTCTGCTCCCCCTTCCCTCTTCTATCCATTATCAAGCTGTGTTACATAAATAAGCCTTGTCCTTGTCTGGGTGTTTCTCTTGCTATCGCACCTGCCTGCACCAGAACCTCTCTGCTCCGCCTCTACCTGCTGCTTGGTTGGGCCACCAACGTGTTCAAAACGGCACAGGGCCACAAGACCCTGACAGCACCTCCAACTCTCTGCCTTTCGTCTCAGGTCTCTGTTCTGATCGCTCAGTTTCTCTATTTCTTTTTGCTGCTTCGCTGCAACTGCAGGGCGGCAGCGCCCCCATGGCCTTCTGTAGTATGTATAAAGAGGAAATTGAGAGGCCAGCCGGTGGCCCTCAAACCAGAGGCTCTTCTGTGCTCATCCAGAGTGGACATATGGCCAGTTTGCCCCTGAATATCCCCCATTCACCCTATTATGTCCAATTAAACCTATAGGTCAAAAAATATATATATAAAAAAGTAAAGCCACAGGGTAAAATGTAGCCTATAATTAAGTGGCCATTGGTCATGAGGGTGAAATGTAAATGATTTCTGTGTAAGTATGCACATCTTGTCCTCACATACTGCATAATTCATGGAACTGGACCGACACATGTTCTTATTAAGCACTGAAAAGAATATTAGAGATTGGAGCAGATGGAAAAATCCTAGTTTTGATGTTTGCTCTATAAATATTCATCTAAACCCACATGTTTCCATATACAGTATTTCAAGCAGCACCATTTACATTAAATTAGCCTGTTATGTGTCAACAAGTTCAGTTCAAATATATATATTAGTGGATATGTGAGCAAGCAAACTAATCATGTGTCAAGGTTGAGATTGGTTTCTTTCTTTCTCTCTCTCACTCCCTTTTTCCGCATTTATAGTCAGCAGCTCTGAAGTGTAAATATGAATCTCCATACTCAAAACCTTTTAACTTTATTAAACTGCCACACACCATGCTTTATGCCGCCCATAGACATTTGGTATAAAAAGAGAAGGCAGCGGTGCTAAAGCTAAAGTGCTTTCATTTCACCTTGTCAGGGTTTATTGTGCATCTCTCGTGTGGCTTGTAATCCTGATTGCCACTGTAATACAGTTTTATGGGCTCTTCCAATGACATTTTACCATCATTTTGTCTTTCAGAACAACTTTCCCCCAAATCAGCAAATGCAAATTGTAACGTGATTAAAGCAACTGCATTTTAGCTGACATGTCAAATAAAATGAAAAGAAAAGGTTAACAGTGAACTAGCTAGAAGTACAACTCACACATCAAGCAACAATGACAACTCAAGAATTCAAGTGAAATTAGGAGTATTTCTTAACTTTCCCCAAATGCTCAAGTACAAGGACAACAGATGGAATAAAACCACAGTAAGGTATTGGTCCACAATAAAAGTAATGGAAGTGAATTTGTTTGATTCAGATACAACCTTTAACATTTAAATCTCTGGAACAACCTATTCACCACTTCAACATTCTGTATGTATATTTGCCTTGGAATAAAGTCAAAAATAATAAGTCAGGTTTAAACATTGCATAGCATTATCTCATACAAAAGGCATGTCTTGTCACATAAAAGTAATAACAGCGAGCATGGACACATGGACGACTTGCTGCAAATAAAAAGAACACAGACTCTTTTAGTATTGGAGTGAAATGTGGGTTTAAAGCCTTTATTATCCTCCCTGAGCAGTTCTGTCAGTGAGGCACTTCACCTGACCAATGTAATTCAGCTCACACTCTCTCACTAACCAGATTTCTGTCTGCACAGATCACACAAACAGGCTGCCTGTGGTCCTGCTCCGGTCCATATGAGAGACACATGGGGCCCGATCTTGTGTCTCAAAATGCAGACGATAGCGTAACATTTTGCAGCTCTCTCTCTCTCTCTCTCTCTCTCTCTCTCTTTCTCTCTCAACAGGAACATTGTTTCGCTCACTATGGGGTAGTTAAAGTTTTTAGTTTGACCTGTGAGAGCCTAAGGCTTAACACAAGGCAGCGCCATGGAGCCTAAAGAAGGAAATGAATGTCAGTGGTGCTCCCATCAGAGCAGTGACCTCCTCTCGTGACGCCCTCTCACAAGTGGCGAAGGCGTAAAGCACATAGCTCCGCCACTCAAAACATTTTTTGCCAAGAGCCTGCACCCCTCCGTGCGCCAGCACAAGATCTGAACCGTGCACTATAACAAGGTAATCGCAATATGTGTTACAGACCGTATGTTCATCCTCCAGCCAGGCTTAAGTGGCCAAGTTCACTCTGAACAAACTGTGGCACTGAGTGAAATACAAATTAAAAGCATGTGTGTTAACCTATGTAGAGATAAAACATTACAATATTTGTTTATTTTCAACAACATTGCTGCATTTACAAAGAGCCCTGTTATGGTGGTTTAGTAAGATTTCCCTTCGGCAAAACTGACAGCAGTGAGCGGCTGAATCTCCCAATAACTGAAAGGTGATTGACAGCTTGGGGAGTGAGCTACAAGCGCATGACAGTTCTGCTGTGAGCTGACAGCTTAAATAAAGAGTCCACAGTCCACTGAGCCCTGCCTCAATGTGCTGCTGCTGCGGCTGCTGCCTCTGCAACGACTAATGATGTGCAACCGGAGAACAGCGCCAACATGGAGGTCATTTAACTGGACGTGACTTAATTTCTTACACAACGCAACAGCACACACAACATCTGTAGTCCATCATGTCCGTACAGCAGCTTTGACCACCACTGACATTGCAGTGTTTGCCTTCCATAATCCAGTACACAAACAAGGATAAACTGCAGCCACCAAAGCAAGCATTTGGGGCAAACCTCCACCATCTACTCTCCATTCCCTGGACACACATACACACACAACAAAATGTCTTTTGCAACTGATGGGAAAAACAACTTTTGCGTTCTGTCATGTGCTTCATTATATTATATGCTAACCATGCAAAACAGACATGCCTGAAGTAATACTACTGATACTAATAATTATACATGTCAGCAAACAGACAATGTTTTGTCCATATATAATTTGTTCAATTCAAGCTTTTACTGACCCCCTAGTGGTAGATCTTGAGTGGTGGAATATGCTAGCACTCCATCACTGATGCACTGACAAATATGTCAATATAAGAATGAAAATGTAACAATTATGCATGATACTACGGCAAAAACATTTTTTTTTTTTTTTTTTTGGGGCCAAACAAGTATAGACTGGCTCTCCCCACAGAGATCTATTTTTAAGAAAAGGAAGTCCTGGGCAGATAATAGTTTAATGATTCACTTCTCTAAATCATTTCATCCTAACAGCTATATGCGTTATTGACTTTGCTTGAGTGTGCAATACCGCCCGCCGAGAATAACAGCACATCGTATATCTGCAGTGACAAAGACAGCCATAGGAATCTCATCTCTCCAAACAGTGTGCGCGGAAATCAGCAGCTAAAATAAACACCGCAGGAGCAATGAAAATAAGACTCATTTAGCGCTAAAAGCCTAAATCGATTCTCTGCTGGGGCCGTCTCAACAAATAACACTGAATCAGTCGAGTGTCTCCCTCTCCTGCCAAATCCACAGGTGTTTTATCTCAAATCATATTCCACAGAGTAGCATTTAGGAACAAAAATCAAATGGGTCTGCTCAAAAAGTAGAGTTCACATCAGGTGACAGAATAATACTGCAACTACTGTTCACATTCAGTCCACTTGAAGCGAATCCTGGTGCCGCTGCTGGGATAATAAGCAACGTGCTTCTAAAAAAGGAACATGCTAAAAGTCCGTTTCGGAGCGGCTGTGGTGTGAAACAATGAATGCCGCATGAGGATGTTTGGATTACTGCTCTGATAAGGCAAAATCAATCAACTTAAAATCATCAAGGTACTCCTTTCCCGTCTTTCCCTTCCTGTTGCAGTGAAACTTTCATCTCTCCTTGCTTCATGTGGGCGATATCAACCTCCCTGTATTTAATCACGAGGGAGAGGAGGAGTGACCAACGCATAACTTCTGGGACAGGTCGATGCTCGTTGTCATGGGAATTATGTTCAGCAAACAGCTCATCGTTGTTACGTGGCTGATGACGTCTGGCGCATGTGATCACGGGCTGAACCAACTTTGGAGTAAATGCAATTGGAACTAAGGCGGTCTCGGGACGACCTACAAGGTGCTCCAACATGTGTGAAAACAGCCTCACAGTGAAGAGAATGTGGTTTTAAAGGGAACTCACACCAACATGACATGTGGGACTCGAACCCACAGTCTCTGGACTTTATGAATGGGTAAGGGGTAATTTTACTCAGAATAATGACATTTAAGAGTGTTTGGTTAAAGGCGTGCCATCTGTAATCCACAGTTTATGGGTTCAATTCCCACTCTCTTACAGACGCTGAATAGAAGGTAGTTTTAATCAAATGTTTTTTTTTCAATTGAGGTTCCTGTCACGGTTAAATTTGTTCTTCAAGGTCCAGGTTGAGGTGGCTTTAGCTCAAGGAGTAGAGCCCTCGGAAAGAAGACTGGTGTCGCTGGTTATCTCAAGTTTCTGAGTTCGAATCTCAGTCAGTCTCCCCCATTCTGACCAGAGTTAGATGAGTTGATGTGTAACCGTCTGGTCTTTGCCCGTGCCCTCAGCCAGGCAAAGCGACCAAAGATGTTGTTAGCATTTGGCCTCTCCCAGCATATTCCTATAGCTCCAAACGGGGTGAAGTTAGAAGCGACCAAGCTCTTCCACGGGCACGCACACAGACCAGACAACTTTGTAGATAGTCGCTGTTCATTTTGCTCAGATTAATGACATTTAAAGGCTATTTGTCAGAGACAGCAGTGATTCAGTGAATAGAGCCTTTGGATAAATGTGTGCCGTCTGTAATCCAAAGGTGGTGGGTTCAACTTCCACTCTCTCACAGACACTGGAGCGAATGTCAATTTCAAATGAAGTGTTTTCCCATCAAATGTACAAACAAACACAATCAACCCCAGAACTCTCATACAGACGGAAGTCACACCAACATGACGGCAAATTTGTGATACATTTTGACCTCCAGACTATCACTTTAATAAGATAAGCCCAAAAGCTTGACTTGTGATTTCCATCAGCAGAATTTGATGCTGTTCACCTGTATCAATTACACAATGTAGTTGGCCATATGCTCGACTACATCAATCTGAGCTGACAGGATATTGATACAGGGGGGCAGGCCTGACACGAGACAGAAATGACTTCACACACACACGCACACACACACGCACGCACACACACGCACACAGCTTGTTACTGTAGTGGCACAGAGTACAGTCCGGAATCATAAATTTTCTCCTTGAGCACCGTCCTCTTTCCTCCCAATCTACTGAGGGCCATACTGGACCTGTCTGCGCTGATGTGAGGTTTGATGGATAGGACGGCTCTCCAGACGGGTCTCTCCCAGGTTCAACTATAAAGAAGAATACAGCACGCACCGGGTGGAAGTTCAACATTATTGTGTGATTGCTAGCTTCGGAGGCAAACTATACAGCAGGTATTTCCGTCAAAATGAATGTTAGACACATATGGAAATGGGACAAAAAGGTCAGAGTTTTGAGCCTAAAAATGTAGCCCTAAAATGTCATTGTATATTGCTTAGGGGCATTTTTTTAATTTGTATTATTAGACTGGGCATATTTACGATTCTCTTAACCATTACATGACTACATTATATAGTAGCTGCTTAGACACGATGAACATGGTTTGGAACCGAAGCATGGACAGTCAGTTTGTCTTCCTGGTTGTGATGATACTGTATGTATACTACTGGATTCCTGGTCTACACATTGCTAAAATAACCAGTGAGTTTAAACTCCACAGAGTCGAATGGTGCAGGTGAATGTGCGAAAAATTCCCACATCTGCACCTGTTTCTGCAACCCTCATTTGTGTTTTCATTCCCGCGGCGGTAGACAAATGTTGTTTCCCGTGTTAAACCAGGGCAGCCGCAGAAGACGCAAAGGTGAGAGCTGAATTCTACAAAGGCAGCCTGCTAAAAAAAAAAACGTTGCTATTCTGTCAGAGGTCAGTGAAGTGTGATGGCAAGCAGACAGGTCAAGTCTTTTTCATGTTCAAACTGCAGGAGCCATCAATCACATGGGTAAAATGTAAATGTCCACTCCACACTCACTCCGGTCTCAATACATTATTCATGACACACACACCGGAAATCAGCACCACACGCACCAGTCTATGTCCACTATGTGTAGATCAAAGATTACACTCAGACATGTGGCTTGATGAAGAACAAAGGAAGCAATAATGGTACTGACAGTAAAGTATTCAATCCGCAAACGGTTTAAGAATTAAAAGTGTAATTTTCTACCATATTACATGATTTTTCATTGCCTATTTAGCTGCCAAAACATACTCTTTTGGAGAGACCGAGTACTTTGAATTCCGGCAAGAGTGGCATGATCTTCAGTGCTTGTGCATACTGTACCTGTTTGACTGAGTTTAGCCGTCTCCAGGGAAGAGGGAAACACCTTGAAATGTCCTCATTTGATGATTTGAATTACATCTTCAAAACGTTCTGAATTCTTTGTGCAGTGGAATCTCAAGTAAAAGTCTTGGCATACATTTGCGCTATCCCCCGACCGTTTCAAGCTAAAAAGGAAACTGAACACCATTTGATAGTTTGCCTGCTTTTAACTGAAAAGTTTTCAGCACCATGGACAGAGGCATTACTGCAGCAACTCAAAAAATGGGAGCACAAAAGTGTAGCCTCTTAAAGTCCAAAAATAACAGTGACATTTTGAGTACATCAGCCTAAAAAGCATTTTTATTTTGGACATGACTGAAGCCATACAGTATACATTTTACAGCTCTTTCAGCAGTGACCTCCTAAAGAGATCTGTTCCCAGTGCAGGCGCATCATTATCTCTGACTCTAATGAGAGCTCAGCTCCAGTTAGTCTCTGTTGGTCTGTGCCTTGAATATAGAGCTCTGTCTGTTTGTAGCACCTTGATCCCAGTGGTTTCCATCACACAAAGCCCCAGCTGATCACCTGGACCTCTGAGAGCCTCTGATTTATGACTGTTTTGTTCTTATTAAACTTGAACTCCCTCTGCTACAGAGCTGCTCTCAGCTGCTGTTAAACCTGTGGAAGACGGCAAAAACACAGTCTTTAGTTTCCCTACTGACTGTGTTTGACAACACTTCCCACTGACAGAGTTACAGCAGCACTGTCTGTTTTGGATCCAGTTCAAGTACTGTGAATGTGATAATGCCAATATTCTAGCGGGATTAATTACAATAACAATAGGATCAGAAAGAAGCCGAAGAAAATGCAACGATATTCTGAAATTCAGGGATATTGGGGTTTTGTTTCTTCTCTGATTCAAAATATTCTTTCTTCATGGAGAGCTCCACTGACTGAATGTACTGTAATGTAATGTACTGTACTGAATTCAGCTGGCCAAAGATAATAAATCATCTGATGTCTTTACAAACTCACCACTGAGACAGCTCACAGTGCAGTCATATTCATAATACATTGTCAGCCACTTCCTGTAAGACCTTCTGCTGGTCAATAACTCCATGATGAATGAGAGCCTTTCTCCATTGCTCTGAGCCTCAGGATACAGTGGAGTAGACAATAGAAACCAATAGAGGAATCCTGAGCTGCAGCCTGAGGTGATGTCCTTATCCTACAATTGCGAATAACACACACAAGGTTTTGTTCAGCTTCACAAGTACATGATATTATATGCTGGCTTTTACAAGTTTCTGTTTAGACAGTAGCTTAATTCAAATCAGCCAGACGGGGCTTATTGAGAATCATTGTCCATGGAATAAGCCGTTCCTGATTTCGGCGATGCTGACTTTGCAACAACATTGACGTTCTGATTAAAAGCAGCTGCTGCATGTTGATCAATAGCTTTGTTACCTCTTCATTATCGAACACACCTTTGGGGCTGAGCTAACTGCAGCTAGAACAGACAGGACCACAAGAAGATGTTGATTTAAAGCCTTACACCTGGGCCATATTCAGAGTCAATATTGCGTGGGGAGGAAAACAAACAAACAAAGATATGACAATTATGTTATAAACAATAACATAGAACCAGAATGTCTGAGGGTTGTTCAGCTTGATATCCAAAGAATGCATTATCTATGTACTTTAGTTTAAATCTAAGCAACTCTTCTAGCTGGGTACCTCTAAGGTATCTCGACACAGGCCCCCTGTGTGGCACTGCACTGGAACACCGCTCCTGTCCTGACAGGTTGGCCCGGCTGCACTTGTTGATTTCCCTCCGGGGGACAATTAGCTCTACCTTAACATAAACCATACTGAGTCAGGGCGCAATTAGTGCGGTGGGGCTGTGGGCCTCATTAAAGGAGATGTGCCTGGATTATGGGAGGCACAAACAGACATCATTCTCCTCCTGCTGTCTGGCTGCCTCCGTGTCTTTCACTAGGCCTGCAGACACAACAAACCCCTCATTAGCATCGCACGCTCTCATTTGTACTCATTAATTGAAGGATATTGTGAGGAAAGCGCCATACGTGTACTGAGCTTTAAAGCAGTTTAATGATGATGGTCTATTGTCCCGCACGCGCACTCACAAACATTATTATTATTATTAGTCACTTTGCAGAGATTATCACATGTTTTCCACTGTCACCGCCCGCATGCCAGCATCTACTGTATCCTTGTTTTGTTTTATTATGACTTGGTGCCAGCTTGTTGGACCATGGCCGGTTCATATGCAACATAATCATCATCAACTCATGAACAACGACATCCAGCTGACCAATATTTTCTGGCTTGATATAAACTTCAAAAAACAATCGTCTGTTCGGGTGGATAGTGTAAGGATGCCTTAATTGCCGGAAAAGCGGTCTGTCCCATTCTGGCTGAACAATTGTAATTCCTGACGCATCTTTGCCGTGGCTGCTCCGACCCAAGATAAGGAAGGCTTTAACTAGACAATGCTGTTGCCCTTAAGATAAGTGAATGTGAAATTTTCCACGGGAAGTCAAGCAGTCCATTTAGAGATATGAGTGGGCGTCTGTGTTCACCTAATGAGCAGAACCAGGGAAACTATGTAAATTTCAGCTGCTTCGTCTGTATCCCCTTAGGCTGGAGATCTATCCGACACATTTCTGTAACAAGTAAAAGCCGCGCAGTACAGCTGCAAAAGTTCAGTTTTCTGTCAATGAAAAAGACTGACAGTTGTGAAGAAAGTCTGAAAAAAAAAAAAGGTTTTCATATTCACATTCACTTATTTTCAACATTGATTAATTGTACTAATGTTCAACCGTATATACAGGTTACAAAAAAGAGCAATGGATTAATAACAAACCATGTAATGTTTACTTGCTTCGTCTTGAGGCCAGTGCTGTTCTCAGCGTAAGCAGCAAAGATTATATCAATAACTGTGCGAAGAGGGAAATGTCAACAACATTTTGGTCTTGCATCGATTATGATGGAGAATGATGGAGGAGGCAGTCAATGGTAATAGAAATTGACATTAATTATTGTCCACTTAGGTCAGTAACGCTGTTGTAAATCGGTATTGGTGTTGTTATATCGTCACAAAACACAATACAGACCCAGCGCTTAAAGGAATAGGTCATTGTTCTTCCATACTGATATATGTTCTTACCTGAGCTTAGACTAGTTGTGCGTACCTGTCTGGTCTTTATGTGTGCCCTCAGTCAAAAAGACCAAAGATGTTGTTAGCATTTAGCCTCTTGTAGCACATTCCCACTGGACCCAAACGCGAGTGAAGTTAGAAGCGACAAAGCTCTTTCACGCTTTCCCTATTTAAAGGGGTTAGTTGGAAGTAGTTATTTTTTTATACTCGCTACTGCCACCTCAGGTCCTACACGGAACTGCAGTTTCTCTATTAAGCTCATGCATGACGGCACTTTGGACCCGAATTAACAACTTTTTGACTGACAGTGCAGGCTTTTGTTGGAAGTTGTAGTGAATAGGTCTGGGCTCATTCTACGCATTTGGACAATACTGGAGAAAGTAAGGAGTAGACAATACATAATTTTAACATGTTTAAACTCCGTCTAATCGATCACAAAGACGTCAAAGTGCTCCTTAGGTGTTATTACGCCGTACAATATAGTACCCGCTTAGAAAATTGATATCACGGCCTATAGGCTCTGAGCGCCAGTCGAGAAGTTTTTTACATGGGTAAAGTCACTCAGTTAAGGCGGGTGGTAAGAGTTTAAAAGTACCCAGCACCTCCCTTTCAACAACACACAGCACCATGGGTTTGTGCTACAGGCGCTACACACATACATCAGTAGGAATATTTTGTTTTTCAAGAGACGAGTTAACTTATTCTCCTTAATGATTTGAAAATCGCAGCCTTGGTCAGTGGAGTCTGGCTACAGGGCAAAATTCATCTACCGTACATTTTCGGTCAGAGTGGATTTTATATTTTAAGTTAGAGTAAGGCAATTCATTATTAAGTGTCTCTTGAGAACTTGTGCAATGGAACTATGTCTCGTTAATTAATTGGACAAGCCCCTTAATAATAGATTATACTGTCTAAGAAAAAAAGTTGGCCGCTTAAGTGCAAATTGGAAATCTTTATATGGCCCATTTGTTAGACTGTTGAGTGTATACATGTACTATATTCCCTACTGCGATTGTTAGAGAAGGAAGTGTATTTCAGACTGTAGTCATTATTATTGTGCACCTCTTACCAACTTGGAAAAAGTGTCACAATAGCAATGAAAAAAAAGGATGAAAATGCAACCAAAATGTGACAAAAGAGCAACGGAAAAAGCAATGAAAAAAAAAAGCCACAAATAAATGACAAAAGAAGCAACAAAAGAGCAAAAAAAAAAAAGTGACAAAAACGCAACAAACAAGAAACAAAAAAAGCAACAGAGAAGCAACAAAAACTTGACCGAAGATACAACCAAAAAATGACTAAAGAGCGACACAAAGGGGACAAACGGGTGACGAAAACATACCAAAAAAGCTATGGGAAAAACAAATATGAAAAAGCAAAAAAAAAGTACCTAGTACTTAAAACACAACAAAAAACTCTCGACAAAAACGCTTCAAAATATGACCAAAAAACGGCAACAACGCAACACAAAATCTTAAGTTCAGTTTTGTAGGGCCTTAGCTTTCAAATGATGGTGATTAGCTTTCAATGTGTTACACTGTTGCTCTCCAGTCAAGAAACGTTCTCCCAAACGGTAGAAAATGTGCTGGGTTGAGGGGTTAAGAGGTTAACAAATAAAAGTCGACATAACATGCGCCGAAGTGTAGCTTATAAACTTGCACTTCGGCATCCATGTTCCACGTTTTATAACTTCAAATCATTTCTGTGTGGAAAGGACTTTTTTCAGCATTACTAAAACTTGTGTGGATGAAGTAAAGCACTTCTTCAGGTATGGGTTCGAACATGGTGAACAAAGTGCAAAAAGCGGCACTGTTGAAAGAGTCCAGAGACATAAATGCTTTTACCTGGGGATCATTCAGGTGCAGCGCTAAACTTTGAGCCAAACAAACTTGAGCGGTCCATCCATCTATGTCTATATTTAGAGTTACTCTTTTGACAAAGGCCACGAACTCTGACAAAATGCCAAAGGGTTGGACGCCACAATAGACTATTTCATCTGAGGGCTCAATGCGGTGACCTTCTTTTTGTTATTCAGTACAGCTGTGCCTGTTTGGGGGTATTCTGTATATATCCTGCATCCAACCGTTTCCTTTCTTTGCCTCCCCTTCCCCGGCGAGTGTCTTTGTAAGAGGCTTAAGTCACATTTCACAGCTCAGGTTATCCAGTGGGCGATGATTCAGACGCTTTTGTCAAGTAAAAAAGCCACAGGATAAATCCTTTTTTATGTCCCTTCTGTTCTCGACTGTCTTCTCCCATTCGTGGATTATGTTTGATATGGCACGGCTCTTAGGCAAAGTTGGCAAAGGGAAGCTACGTCGCCGCGGTTCAAATTTAGCCGGCGACCTAGAGTTTTGCGTCTTGATATTAATGTCAGTTGGATGTGTGTCGATTTTAGCCAAAAGAGGTCACTGGCAACAGAGATAGCAAGTTGTTTTCAGGGCAATTGTGGCAAAAGACAATATGCAAAATAGGTGAATAGGGAAACGTTTTAAATGTAGCGATATCAATTTGAAACTTCTGCTGTTGATTACTGGCATAAATATGAGAAAAAAAGGTATTGCAAGTTTTTTTGTCATTGTATGTTTTCATTTAAAAATGATTCCTTTCATGCCTGAAAATGCCCAAAATTTCCTATATTTTCAGCAATGAAATCTGAATAATAGATTGTGTTAAAATTTTTGTTTTAAAAGTTTTTTTGACATTTAAAACAAGGAATTACTTATAAAAAAAAAATCCTCTGAAAAAAACCTTCAAAGTAGGTTTAGTCCAATAATGGAAAGCTTGAAGTCTGTCGGAGATACTGATGTGGAGATGTCGTCGCACCAATGAGAGAATGCATTTGGAGAAAATGGCTCTTGAAACTACAATTCCATATTAATCTATAGACAAACATGGAATCAGTGAAATCATTATTATTTTGTTAAGATTGTGAGGGTTATGTATTTTTTTGTTTTATGTTAAAGCAGAACTAAGTTACTCATGCCCCTAGAGGCCATAAGCGCCACTGCAGGTGTCGTACCATGTTGTGTTTTTTACTCATTAATTGTCTATGAGAGTAAATACTACGCTGACAGAAAAGACAAAGGGAGAGAGGGATATTGTACATCCAATTACACAATGGAGATACATATTTTTCACTCAAACTTGGCTGTAAATACTGTTTAAGTGACGCTGGCAGTTAGCTTTGCTGGAAGATTAGGCACCAGCCCACTATCCCTAAAGTTAGTTGCTAGAGCAGGGTCAGGGTTAAGCTGATATTATATGTATGACGTTTCAGTCTCATGACTTGTGATTGGTTGATGAACCAACTCACCTACAAAAAAAAAAAGTGCACCCAGGGAACATAGGCACCCCTTTGCCCGCAAGCCTGTTAGCTTCTTCTTCGTGATTCTATTAGTGTGTATTGCGCCTCCGACCCGGTGCAGGGAAAGCTGCAATTGTGGTTTTCTGGCCAGAGACACCAGGGGGAGATGAAAGACCCCCCAATCATCCTATTAACAGTTGTATTACCCCCACAGGGACTATGCTAAGGATTTATTCAAGTAAACACGTTACTTAGTTCAGCTTTAAGAGACCAATTTAGCTTAACACCTGAACAAAAATAAATAAAAATAGCATAATATCATAGTTTTGCCTGCTTTGTCTCCCCTCAATTTGATGGAGTTGTGCTGAGCCCCCTTTTCTAAATGGCCATGTAAATAACTGCCAATGTTTATCAGGCTTGATGTAAGAGGCACAGGGAGAAGGAGAACTAGAGGTGAAGATAAATGGAAAGCAATGTGAGTTTCCAGACACCGCCACTCCCCAAACCGGTACCGTTTGCCATTTCTAAAACTACATACTATATACGCCATTGACAAGTCAAGTGGTAAAACATGCTAATTGTCATGCTAAGGTAATCACGAGTTATGCGGTTTTACAACACTCGCGCGCTAACCACAATCCATTATGGCTAGCAAATGAAATAATGTCACACAATTTCTCAGGTAATTAGGTTCTCCATAAACAACGCTCCCCCTGCTATAGTGGCGGACTGACAGTAATTGCTTCCTGTAGGGAGAGAAAACAATCCAGCCAAAACTAAGGGAGCTGTTTTACAATCGCAACACAATGGCACCTTTCAAAAGCAGTAATTACACAGTCATTAGGCCTGACGTTACGGAACTATAAGCACCTTGTTGGGAAAAAAAATATATATATACATGCGAATTCACCCCATTTAAATTTAGACAATGTGCGCAAGTGGAGCTATAAAATGATGCCATTTGTCTAACTAGAAAACTTTTGGGGCATCCAAAATACAGTAAAACAAAACAAAAAAAACATAAGCACCCCAAGGAAAAGCAGAAATAATGCATTCTGACTACACCTGACTGCATTCATTCCAATAAAAACAGCCTAATAAGTAATGGTGACGCACAAACTGCTCATTACGGGCCAAGAAAATGTGCCAGCGTGTGAAAATGAACACCACACACAGCATTTGAATTGATCATTGTGAAGCAGCGCAGCGCTATATTCACCATTGCTCACACCTACAGATAAGCAGTCTTCCCACCAGCTCAGAGGCGCTTAGGAGCGGAGAAGGAGAAAAGTGTCACCATCTTACCTGCAAGATAAGAAGAGAGACAGACAAAGGAAAAGATCAGTGATAATGATTAATGAAATAGACAGCGCTTTTGTTCCGCCTCACGTTAACAAAATGACACCATGCATGTGTTTTGCGTTTGCTTTGTGTGAACTTCCGCAGCAACTTGTTTAAGAGAGTGCGACTTCCAAGGAGGAATGCTCAGAGAAGCCAAACGGGGAGTGGCAGAGTGGAAGTGAAGAGGTGATGAGCCTCCGAGCGAAGATGGAGGAGGATATTAAACCAGACGCATGCATCGGTAATGCCTTTGCCACTCACTAGATATTCACACTGTGCATCAAAGGCATTATGGTGGGACAATAAAAACACAACTGTCGCTCAAAATGGACAAAATGTATATATCATGCAAAATCAACTTTTTGGAGCTTTTAACCATGATGTAATACTATCCTTATCAAAAACAGTGTTTTTTCAGTGAGAGTTTTTTGGCTTCATTCATGCATGTCTAAGTAACCCTCATGAATCCTTTTCTCTGAGCTCCGCCCTCTCTTGGTTAAGGACTGGGTTTGACCATCTTACGTACGATTGTCAAACCACCCCCATCCAGGAAGTGCCCAACGTGTCCGCCCCGCCCCTACAGAGTGATCATACACACCCCCTTCTCAGCGGTGCGAGCAGCGAGACGCCGAACAGGAAAAGGGCTCCTTTCTAACCTCCTCTGCAAAGGGACACCACCCTTTTCTTACCTAAAGATAGTGTCTTGGCGAAAATGCACATTTGGCTGTGACAGGTACATGACTTTATTCAACCATCCTAAAGAAGAGTCCAATCGCCAGAAATGGATGGAATTTCTCTCCGGGATTCAGTGACAAACCAGCCAGAATATGTTTGTATCAAAAGTACCAAAGTGGATTGTCCGAAAGGTTAACTCTTATAACCGGTGTGATTCCCACAATAAAAACACCCAATGGAGAGGCCAGAGCAGTAAGTAAATAAAAAGGCTAACGAAATGATGATGATAATGAAAAAAACTGCATTATGAAGATACTTCAATGCGACGTCAAGAAATAAGCGGCATCAACTCGGGGAGAGGCGGAGTTAACTGAATCCAAGCATCTTGTCTTCCGGGTTGGAAAAATAACTTCAGAAAATACTTATATGTCGTAAAAAAAAAAAAAAAGAGTACTCCATAGTGGTAAAGTACAATATATGATATAAATGCTAATAGTTTACTTTGGAATGGCATGATATAGGCCCTTTAAAAAAGAAAGAATAACAACCAACCAAGTGTCTATGTAACACACACACAAAACTACTTTGGGGACACTTGATATGCCACAGGAAAAGCAACCAACACAGAGGACATGACAGGACCTTAAACTCAAATGCAAAACAGTATCAACGGGTGCCCAAAAAAAAGACAAATTTACATATTTCCAAATGTCAGAGTTGTTGTGTGTTTTACGCAGTGGTGGTTCTCAGCGGGAGGCTCTCAGTCAAAGCTATGAGCCGCGGTGTATGTGACGGAGTGAGCGGCGAAAGCAAAGTTCATTAAAGAAAAGAGATTAATTAGTTTCTACATCACTACTTCTACATTACAGATTTAAGAGCGAACAGCTGCAGAGTCGATTTAAAAAAAAAACTAAAAAAACAAGAGTCCACGGAGACTGCGGTGCCCTCGCAGCATCTCAGAGCCCATTCAAACGGAACGTGCACAGGCCAACTGCTTGAAATGCTCATTAAGTTTAGGTTGCGCATTGCTGTGGCGGGGAAAAAAGCACTGTCAAATACTAAAACTGAGCTCAATACACACAATATGGCCATTCAATTCAAGATGAAATTCAAAGGATGACTTGTTTTCGTCTAGTGGAAAACAAAACATAGTGTGATTCTCCCAATTTGTTTTTCAAGGATCAACATGAAAGGAAAAAAAAAGAGTTGAGCATTTTGCAACTTGACAAACAAAGTGAAATTAAAAGACTCACTTCACTAAACAGTGGTAAGCTGAGAAAGAAAGTCGAGCGAATGAACCAGATTAAATCACCAGACTCCAAAAAAACATTTCCCTTTTTCGCCTGCCGCAGCTTGTGATTCAGGACACACTCGCAGACTAATTGATCATAATCATTCACAACCCGTCGTGAAATTGGGTGGCCAGCCTTTTGAGCTTTTTGATTACCAGAGTTATCTGATTACCCACAATCCCCCCGTTTCATCAAGGAAGCAATTATCTCTCATTGTCAGTGATCTGTAACGGTCATGGAACATCGGTTGATTTGAAGTTTTGAAACTGGGAACCAAAAAGTTGTAAGATTATCGCTATTTTGATTTTTGTATTATTACCTCATAGAAGAATAAAAGAGCCAGAAGCAACATGTGACAAGCCCGGGGGGGGGAAGTCATGGATTATATCGACGATTTGAAATGGTAATTGGGAAGGAAATGTGGTCAGGGGAGCTTTGAGTTGATGTAGTGGAACCTATAAGAGCGAATTTAACATGGAACACGTTTCAGAGGGAATTTCATGAATGGATGTCTGCGCTGGAGCTTCAGTAATTACAATAATTCAAATCACTGGAATTAGCAAAGACTATAGAGACTGGAGATCTGACTGGGTCTTCAGTCATACATCATTTTAGATTTGAAGCAGTTCAATTTTATGTGCTACAGACATTACTTGTGATAAATACAAGCTTTTATCAAGCAGATGCTCAAAAAGCCATTAATACGGAAACTCATGAAAGCCAATTTCCTGCTAAAATCACTTATTGACAAAAAAGTTGAAATTACAAAGTAAAAAAAATCTCTTTCAACATTTCTTTTGCAGAGGTTGAATGGAGGATTTTTTTGTCTCCAGCTGTCAGACTGATAAAAGTCGTCCTGCCTCTCCTTAAAAAACAAATGTTTCCGAGACAAAAGGAGGACTTTCGTGTGACTCATCCCATTTCTCTATTTTACCCCCCGAATCTCATTATTTCACTCATGCATTTGTCAAGCAGGAATAATAAGATATTTCAGCTAAAGCATTACCAAAGGCCTTTGAACAATTACAACAAAAGGGACAAACGCTGCTGTCCTAGTGCAACGCGTTAACCTTTCCCATGTGGCGTAATATATATAGAGTGTTGGCGTCTATAACAGGGTCGAGATTAATGTAAATGGTCTCAACTTATATAGCGTTTTTCCACCTACATTAGGCACTCAAAGCGCTTTACAGCAAGGATCCACTCACCCATTCATACTCTCACTCATACACCAATGTACGCAGACAAAGGGGGCAATGTGGGTGAAGTGTCTTACCCAAGGACACAATGACTGTGTGCACTTTCAGGAGGTGGGATTCGAACCCCCGACCTTCCGTTTTACCCTCGTGGACCTAAACCATGGCCAGTTGTATAGGTCACTGTTATTTGTCCAAAGTCCTAACATCGGTAAGAGTAAAACAACGCATCCGTGTTCTGGTTCTTTTTTCAGACACCTCTTTTGTTTGGATATCAAGGATTTCTCTCAAAACAGATAGGTTGTGCCTTAAAAATGTTAAAAAATGAGGTTGAGTGCGCATATTTTAGTGGCTCTGTGTCAAAGCCTTCATATTAAACGTGTGTGTTATTGTAACTGTCAAGCTCTCATGCTGACATATAGAGGGTGTCCCTTATTCTTGGCACTACAGCTTGTTATCTTGACATATAGTCACACGTGGCTTACATAAGTTACGGGAAACAAAGCTGTGATGATTTAATACCCTGTGTTGGTATAGCTCATCTTCAAATATTGTGTGAGCAATAAAGTTGTGGGAACCAAGGATGATCTGTGTGAGCTATGGAATGTGATAGAGAAAGGTTAGCCATTCAGAACAAATTTAATATAAGTGCTTCATATTGAAGTGGGACTGTACGAGTCGCTCTGATGTTCTGAAGGTCTCTTCAAGGTGTGTTTAGGCAGACGAGAGGGCTCCTCAAGTAACAGAGAAACAAGATAATATTTGTCCATTCACGGAAACTGTCTTGAAGTGCTTTATTGTAAGAGTCAAGGCTTCAACCATGGACTGAAGTATGAAGAACTTTACTCATCTTACAGATTATGTGGAAGCCTACGCCGTCTTCTTTGCACAGTGAAATAATGTTGTTTCAATCGTGAATGGCTCGCTCCGTTGATTCATGATAATATGTACTTTATTTGACTGTGTCGAACCTATAGCAGCCGGAAAGGATCTCTGACATCCATTATTGTCACACACTATTATAGTTAATTACAGTCCAAGTAGTTAAATACAGTCCATTACAGTTAACAGCACTTCTACTGCATGATTGCCCCAGTGCTCCAATGTTTTGAGCTAAAAGACTCCAGGCGTCATGAAAGATGGAGTGATAGTTTAATTATGAATTAGAACTTGTACGTTTACGCCAGGAGCAACAGTTCTTTGGTAATGGGTCCAGTAAAAAAAAAAACAGTCGTGAAAGAAACAATTGCAGAGTAAATTCTCGGGGACAAACAATTATTGAATGGCAAAACCTTGAGGCCATGAGTTAGAACCATGAGGCCGTCCTTCTGTGGACCCACCACCTGCAGGAGGAGCCATAAGGGGCTGGTGCAGTGTGATTTGGGCAGCTCCAACAGCTGCCCCCACAAGCCAGCAACGGAAAAGTGGAAGAGGATGGATGGATGGATGGATGGATGGATGGATGGATGGATGGATGGATGGATGGATGGATGGATGGATGGATGGATGGATGGATGGATGGATGGATGGATGGATGGATTTATTCTAAACTAGAAATGCAATGGCTGCGCCATTGCGATTGACTGCGGAATTGCGGGAAGCGAATGCAGAAATTGCATAAACTGTTCAAATTGCATAAATTGCATAATTTGCATAATCTAATTTGCATAAACTGGTAAAATGCATAAAATGTCATGTTGCATAAACTGTATAAACTGCATAAAGTGGTAAAATGCATGAATGGGTTAATTTGCATAAATAATGTAAATGGCATAAACTCTTTAAAATTCATAAATCCTAAATGGCATAAACTCTTAAGTTGCATAAACGGTTTAAAATGCATAAACTTTTTAAATTCCATAAACTGGTCAACTGTTGAAAGTGCTTGATTGGCAGAAGCTGCACAAATCCTGGAGTCTCCCCATTGGCTGGATTCCCCCATACACACCAATGCAAAAATTTCAAACTCCCGTATAAAAAAACTGGAAAACTGCAGAAGGCCAATTTTTTCTCAAAACCCACAAGTTGCAGAAGCTGAACATGCACAAAGTGCAGAAATTGCATAAAATGCAGAAAAAAGTGCAGAAAAGCATGGATTTGCGGCAGCCCCATTATAAGTCAATGGGAAAAATCTCCGACATTTCGGCCGATTGCGGAAAAAACATAAGTTGCAGAAGTCCCAAAAGTAATAGCACCCTTCTCCTCAACATGCGGAACGTTTTGATGCATAACTTGCATAAATTGCACAAAGCATGAAGGTGCTGAAAGCTCTAGAAAATCGGGAAAAAGATGGAAGAGGAATAATAATAAAGAACATGAAAACCAATAATTGACTGCGGAAGAATTCCGCAGTCAATCAATAAACATTCCCTTCATTTCTGTATTTCCTTTTTGTCATGGTTTTTTGTCTCCTCGCACCGCCTCTCTGGAAGGTTAAATGTATGCCTTTTGTTTTCATTAGCTCTTAGTTTAGATCAGTCCACTCTGCCCGAAGCAGTTCTCCTCTGACACCAATAAAGCTCGCGCTGTCATACGGGGCTCAGCTGAAATCCGTTCACAGCGGCGGGGGCGATAAGAGAACAGAGACACGGGGCCTTGTGACGGAAGAGCAAGGACGTACGAGAGGACGCACATCTGCAGGAGGTGGAGGCGCGCGCTGAATTTTAAAGTCTTTAAATCCACTGGAGTGCGCCCCGAGTGTCGTCAAATAACTGCAGGTATTTGGCTAAATTCACAGGCATTGGCCCACCTTTGTGCTCTTTTTTGACAGGGCCTAAAAGCTTTAACAGTGTGTAAAGGCTATCGGACAATTTACCTTTATGTGGAGGGGGGAAGAAACACACGATCTCCTCTTTCATTGATATGCTCCCCATTTGAGAAGGTAGATCAATGGCGGATTGTATAGCGAGGCCTGGGAGAGCAGTCTGAGTCCCGCCCTTTCAAGTAGAGGAGACAAAGGAGCTCGAGGAGAAAGGAAGATCAAACTCAAAGCGATGGGATGGAGTTTTCCCCAGACTTATAAATAGGCTCGAGGAAGCAAACACTGCCATCTGTAATGTTGCTCAAATCAGCAATTGCGTTACTTCCCGGTGCAATCGGCAAGTGAGATCAATGTTCACAAATAGGTTTAAACTGGAAAGCTATGCAGTGTGACTGTGGATTCGAACCAAAAAAACTGTTTAAAATGAATTTATAATTATAGTAGATTCAGAAAACTTTTAGCGATTCCAAAGTGCAATTCATTTTTAGCAAACCTCAGAACATTTCACAAACACATCATAGCCGTGTCAGTCCCAACAGTTCAGATGAAAGTAGAGGCTCAAAATAAACAATATTTCAAGACAAGAGGCTCCCTAAGTGGAAAATGACATATGCAAATGGCTCATGACTTTTAGGGTTCCCAGGTTATTGTCAGACTTTATTTTCTATAATCGCACAAGTTTTTCATTGTTTTAAAGAGCAAGTCTCATCCATCATGTTTTATAAAATACCTTTACATCAGCCCGCTTCCCCAACTACTCTATTTTCTGTGTGTACTAATGTGTTTCAATTTTCTCAATGAGGCCTGGCTCTCTGAAAGTTAATCACATTACCTTTCTCTTGTTATCTCAAACCATTAAAGTGGACATTTATAAGGCACTTTAAGTAGATTTGGAGGAAAGTACATTAGCCTGTTAAGTAAATTAGAAAGGCAAATGTATTGGGCCGTGACAAATAACTTTCTCGAACAGTAAAGCTGGTTAACTCCCAGGAGGGAGGCTCACTTGTGGACTGGATGGAGCATGTTAGTGAGCAGCAGTCTGTGAAGTGAATAAAGTAAAGGCAGGGACAGATGTTTGTTCGGAATCACAGAGTGTAAAAATGGGAGTGTTCCGCAGCGCTTGTTCTCCATAGACTGAAAGAGAAGAGGCTCCACTCATCGCTGTACTCCACCTGCTCACTCACAACTTGTGGGGACTGAAGTAGCGATTACTCATGGCTATGACGCCTTCAATTACAGCCAATTAAAAGGTGCTCCAATCTTAAGCAGACAAGATCCCCCAGAGGAAAAAGGAGATTATGAAGTTCTGAAGCAACAAATCACAGCAATGCAGGTAAATCCCAAAGACATGTGGACAGTCTATACAGCTGAAACATCAATCAGGTTTAATTCTACAACACTTTACAACAACACCTGGCAGACCAAAGTGTTTTAAATAAAAACACAAGAGAAAAACATGTGAAACATGTCAATTGTTTTCAATGAACACATCTATGAATAAGACAAAATGAACACATTTGGACTAAGGAGAATCTGACATTGGTTTCTCCATTGCTACAGCCACGGGTGTTAGAGAATTAACAATGGTGTTCGAGAGGATAGCTGAAGAATAGGCAGCAGTCTGGATGTCTTATACAGAAGTTTATTTGTCATCGGTGCGGGACCCGGAGACATGAAATTGAGACATTGTGTTAGTCCTACCATTCAAGTCTGTCTATGCTTCCACAGAAAAGGAATAAATACCCTCTCAGAGCGTCACACTGATGCGCAGGCGAGTAGGCACCTGAGCATCACAGTCACGGCTATGACAGAGATAGTACGACTGTACAGCCTGATCCAATATGATAAATAGCGATTTAATTTTATCCTCTAACAATGGGCATCAAGCCAAACAGGAGAGAACAGCAACTGGATAGAAAAAAAAACCCTAAAAAACACACTGAAGTCAAGCTGGTTTCATTTTAACAATTAAAGTTTGTAAAGGCTGAAATGTTACCATGGTCCAAGACTTCTTCCATTCACACCCATTCTACATGATTTAGGTCCACTTTAACAAACTCTGTTTTCCTTAAAATTCACCTGGTGAGCCAGACTCAAAGTTGTGAGAGGTGCCACAAATCTCCGGGTAACATCTTGTTTTGAATTAAGGATCTGAGCCAATTAGCATGTCTGCTTCAACAGAGCGCATCGCACAAACACACGGTTGAGTAAATAAACATGATTTGCACTGTTTCTGTTTGGCCAGAGCTGCAGTAGAATGATGGTCTGACCAGACAGACTAACTCAGAGAGAACTG
Source organism: Gobius niger (assembly GCF_951799975.1). Lineage (NCBI taxonomy): Eukaryota > Metazoa > Chordata > Actinopteri > Gobiiformes > Gobiidae > Gobius > Gobius niger. The sequence goes on from NC_136852.1 coordinate 24,287,307, forward strand.
GCATCAAGTTGCACCAGTGATACAAAACAGGATAAATGTCACTGTACATAGCTTTTGACCAGTGATGTAGTATATGTGATGCGCAGGTATACATCGTACATCCACTAAAGCCTGCAGGATTGCCGTATGCCCACCTCAATTGAGAAAAGATGTATCACTCATTTGTGCAGTGTTGCTTTTGCGTTTTCAGTCCATTTTGAGACCAGCACAGACTTCCTAACTTTCTGCTGAACACAAGAGAAAGGTCCAGCATGCATCTCTCTCCTCTCTTTCTCTCTCTCACTCAACACTGACATGGGCAGAGCTGGGGCGCAGGTGAAACAGGATGAGCAAAGTCATCCTACCAGTGCACAATGTCTCACTGTTTAAATGTTATTGTAACATTGCATAGTTTTGTTTTCGTTTATAAATGAAACTGCACATGGCTAATTTGCATAAACTCTACTGTCCATACTGCACCGTTAATGCAGCTGTCGCTAATGAACCAAACTTTTGTTCATCTCTCCCCACATTGCCTCTCTCTTGCCCTCAGAGGTGGAAAGCAGAGCTGGCCATGTCGTCAGCGTTTTCACTCTGCACAGTGTAGTTAAACTGAGACAACTCATTTATTTTTTTTATTTTTTTTTTTATTTAAGGTAGTGCAGACGAACAATACAAAAACAGTAGACAAGTCCACTGACGTGTAATAATAATAATTATCATAAAACAAATTCTATACAACAACAACAAAAAAAGGGCACAAGTTAGAAGTGCTACCTTAAACATTTACATGTGTGTGTGTGTGTGTGTGTGTGTGTGTGTGCGCATGTGTGCATGTGTGTGCGTGCCTGTATGAAATGCTAAGTGCGACTTGGATATGTTTATAGGGGAAACACAAGAGAAGGAGAGTTTGGCAACATAGAAAGGAGCAAAAAACAAAAAAGAAAAACAAAAAGATACTAATAATAATATTAATAGTAATAGTCATACAACTAAAATATAGAATAGTAAAATCAATCAAATAGAAGACATTTCTTTCCAATTATACAATGCTTATAATTTTATTTTATTTATTTATTAATCATTTTTACTTATAAGTTCAATACCCTTTTGAAGTGGATGTAAGACCAGGGGCTTAAACTCTGCTGCTGCCCGACCCTGGGGAGGCAACTCGCAGAGCAAGGACTGCTCCATCACCTCAGAGCAACCCACTGACCAGATGAGGAGAGGGTCTGCTCACTTGATCAAGCAGTGTTTTTACCTGGCTAATATCCACCTCTACCTTTGTCGTTAATTTTCTTTTTAGTATTATTATTATTATTATTATTATTTATTTATTTATTTGCATTCTTTAATTTTGAGGTGGGGTAAGACCATGGTGCTTAAATTCTGCTGCTGCCTGTCCGTGGTGGGGAGGCAGCAGCATAGCAGAGACCGCTCCATCACTTTAGAGCAACCCTCTGACCTGATGAGGAGAGAGTCTGCTCACTTGATCAAGCAGTGTTTTTGGTGTATCCCCCCCTTTTTTTTTTTTTTTTTTTTTATATATACATATATATATTTTCCCTTACTCTACCTCCCCCCCAAAAAATGCATTATAAGCACTGCATAACCTCGGGGACATATAATTCATGAAAATTAAAAATAAAGGAGCAGAAAGGGAGAGAGAGATGGTGAAGAGGAAGAGAAAGGAACAAGAGGAGATATTGTGTGTGTATTTACATTTTTATATGCGTGTGTTTATTGTATAATTGACATGGATGACAATTAACCAATAAAAAAAAAAAAAAAAAAAATACATAAATAAATAAAAAGATTATGAGTGAAATAAATGATTTCATGTCAAATCTTATGTTAATTATGAGAAGAGAACAAAAAAAAAAAAAAAAAAAAAAAAAAAAAGTAATAATAATATAATAGTAACAATAAAAGCAAAAAATATACATATATATATATATATATATATATATATATATATATATATATATATATATATATACATACATATACATACATGCACATACACGTACAGGAAAGATATATATATATATAAAACTGAGACAACTCATAGATTAAATCTGATAAATCTGAGAGCTGCAGAGGCGGAGTTGAGAGAGGAATCAAGAGACTGCGCCCCCAGAAAGAAAACAGGTCCAATAGGCTACATGAAAAGTATATATATAAAAACGTAAAGGTGTCACTCGCATCTTATCAGCACATACATCTCCAACAACCTTTTGCATTCATCAACCAAAGTCTCCACTCACTGCTGGTTGAGTGATATGAGCCAACAGTAAGTGCATCCTCCAGACACAGGCTGTTGTTATTATTCACTTTGTCCCAGGGATCTGTTGAAGAGCATGTGTCCCTGTACATAAAAGCAAGTGGGACCCAATGTAGACCATGACCAAGGAGAGTGTAGGCCACCAGCATTCAATATCCACAAAAAGCTTGGAACAAACCAGATTACACAAACGCCATATTTCCTCATGTAACTATTTTTTTTTTTATGACAGGACCTATTCAATATGGTGCACAAGTCCTATACAGCAAATAACATATTTGAGATATGCAGTGTTAAATTATTGTAAATAAATCAACTTGACAGTTCTTAAAAGCAATAATGTAACTTAGTGTGGCTCAGTTCTCTTTTACCGACCATGCAGGACGATATGAAACAAATACAACATTCCATCAGAAGATTGATGTTCTCTTAAGAAATTTGGTCCAATAAATAAGGTCGATAAAGTACAGTAATAGTAAAGCACAGAGGTGGGAGACTCTTCTGTGAAACCCATCCATCAAGTCACAGCACATTTACAGATAAATGTCTCCAGAGGTTAATGCACAAAGCTAAATGTGAACCATTATAAATCCACAGTATAGCACACTCCTCGATATGCACATTGAAACCTCAATGAAGTTTCTGTGAAATAATGAACTCTCTTCCTATTTGCGATGAACAATCTGCCGATGAAAGGTGCACCAAAATGTGAATAACCTCTGCAGCGGTACGCATTCTTTAGCTCTTCGTGATGGCACCATTGCTCATATGTCCGTAAGATAAAAAACAAAAAATAAAACTCCCATAAAGTAGAGAGTAAGAGCTCAGTTTTTCCGTCACGCAACGTGTAGCTGGATTTGCCCTCTACACAGCTTTTTGGCAGAGAAAGCTTCGTCCAATCATGTCAAGATAAAAGGTTTTCAATAAGAGAGAAAATAACATTAGTGGTATTTAAAGCTTTTCAATTTGAGCGTGGGTTCAGCAAAATGAAAAGTCGGGCTCTTAGGGTTGAGCAAATTTCCAAAGTGAACACAAAGCCATGGCTACTGTTGCACACATTTGAAGCACAAAGTTTGCTGCGTTTCAAATTGGCCTGGCTCTAATATCCACGCGCATTAAAAACTTTGAGGCGATAAACTTGTGGCCCTTTCCATTCAATAAAATATTCATAGGCTGCTGACAGTGTATACAGTGGAATTTAAGGAAAGGCTGAAGCGGTGCCTACTGTGAAGTCCATTTACTTCCATTACCCCACTACATTATACTTTCTCATGGGCCATTGGACTGTAGTAATAACCGGAGCAGGAGGCCTCAGATCATTGTCTTGGTCAGGAGCCCGGGGCTGACAATAGGGTCTCTTATATGTTCCAAGCAAATCTTAACGACATCTAAGGGCCATTTGCAGAGGGACCTTATGGAAAGCTTATGGATAATATTCTCATGAGCTCTCTGCCAATATGAAAGGACTTGTAGATAGGGCCTTTGACGTTAAAGCTACTATAAGCTATTCAATATGATTTGTTTCCGCCAGTAGGTGTCAGTAGTGAACTCTCATGGTGCGAGGCGGGTGAAGGGTGTGTTGCGAGAGAGGTGTGGAGCTCGCCTCTAATTCAATGATAAAGTTCGCACTCAGTTTCCCCAGGTGACGAATCTAACTGTGCAATGTGTCAATGCCAGAAATATAGTAGCTTTAACACAAAACGCCGCACAATTATCCATCTAAAAAGAACCGGTAAAGTAGGCTGCGACTGGAAGACTGCCAGAGCAGATGACACACAACGTTTTCGCAGGGGCACCGTCTTTGTTACTGTGCGATAAGCTGCACAGCATTGTAGAAGACCTTCAACATCAAACTCTGTAAAATGCGAACCGTTCCTCCATTTTATCTGGGTTCATTTTGTGTCGCAGAATAACATACGGTTGACGGAGGCGTACAGCCAAACAGCATTTCTCAAGAGACGAACTGATCAGAGTGTGTGTCTTCCATCGGTCTGTATCGGGAGTTGATGAAGCAGAAAGTGATGGAGTCGCACATGTCATGGACCAAACCACCTGGTGAATGGACTGCTGCCGTACAAGTGTGTCATGGTTAAACACCGGGCAGAGGGTGTCAACAGGCGGTCCGAGGCGGGTCAATATTTGAGAAAACCCGAGTGCAACTGTGATTGTGCCACAACTACGCATTCAAATATTGTCTTAGATTTGAACAGCAAAGACTTCAGAATGCACTGTGAACCTTTTCGCAAACCGTACGACCTCGGGGGTGGAATCCTGGTTCCAAAGGGGACTCTTTTGTACATGTTTTGAGAAATAAGGGAAACTGGAACACCGGGAGGAAACCTACAAAGACACTGGAAGAACATGCAAACCCCACAAGGAAAGGCTTCATGCAGTTTGGTAATCCAATCCAGGATGTTCTTAGAGAGCACTGAATGTGGAAACTGTACAGCCATTAGCACACACCCAACCTTGGTTTAAAGTGCAGAACTGCTTTTAATTAAAAAAAAAAAAATACAGTGATGCAATGATGAGCAATAGTAAAGAGAACTAGAAGGACATTTTGACTATTCATGTGCGCACTCTTACGCCATAGAAACCACAGATGAAAGAATTTCAAAGCAACATAAAATAGCAACAGTGAAAGTTTTAAATGGTTGTAGATATTTTCTCTAATGGCCTCTCTGCATGTGGTGGGTATATCTCCCTTCTACGGTACCTTTGGGGCACATGCTCATGCTGTGATTAGCTTTTTTTCTTCCCAAGTCCTGCTTTCAGCTAAATTCACCATTTAGATCCTCCGCTCCCAGACTTGGACTTCAAAACACGACATTAAAACGCAGGTCTGTGAAGCCAAAGTAAACCCCTGTCCCGACTTGTAATTGTTTTAAAGAATTTGTAAGATCGCAATTTCTGGAAAGAGGCAAGAGATGGAACTAAATCAGCCTCGACAGGACCATATTTCACTCGGAGAACACAGGTGAGCACCGCCGAATCTGGAACAGGAGCTTTACGATTCTCCAGTTTCTTGTAAAGTGTCACAAACAGAATCACAGCCCCATAGACTATACCGTTTGTTGTTTAAATAAAAACCCCACTGATGCTCCGAGGCGGTGCTGAAAATCAGAACAGTGTGTTGCATTCTGTTTCCTGTCAGAATTCATCTCTCTGTAGAGCTTTCATCTAAAAACACAGCTTCTACATACTGTATATAATCTCATACATGGAGATTTTGGAGAGTAGCTTCATCCCTACAATCTCTAGTCTTTTAAAATCGGGATGATTTCTATAATTCTGTGGTTATCATCAACTTCAATGAAGACAACACTGATAATAATGAAGACCAGACCAGAGACGCTCAGCTTGGTAAGAGAGAGTTCCGGTACTCTTCCTGTAAGTCTATAAGTGGCAAAAGCATCATATTGGCCAATGATTAATGTTACGTTTGTACTTTATTTTTGACTCAACAGAACCTAAATCAGTACTAAGACGTATTTCACCAAGTCATCTTTTTGTTCTTTAACAGGACTCATTATGCAGGTCATTTTGCTTCTACTTGAGTAAAGTGACGTCACTTTTTCAAATCACAGCACGGTCATTTGTATAATTCCAGCAAGGTGAAGACATCAGTTATTCACTCAGCGGTCAATGTTGAGGTCAATGTTTAGCCAGTTCGCTCCCACAACATCTCAGTTTGAATGTGAGGGTAAGAAAAAAAACTCTCTCTTTGCTTATGCTTATTTTATGAAGTTTTGTCTGCTGGGAAGGCAAGGCATGTTTATTTATAACGCGCATTTCGTGCACAAGGCATCTCAATGTGCCTTGCAAAAGATATGCAAAATCACAATCAGGTTAAAGGGACTATACAGAGTTTGAATGTTAAAATTAAGTTTTCCCTCCCCCTACATGTTCCAGCCATGTCCTAATGTGTAGAATGAGCCCAGACTTATTCACCACAACTGCCTCACTGTCACTCAAAAAGGTGTTTATTCAGGTCCGAATTGCCGTCATGCATGAGCTTAATATAGAAGGTGCAGTTACACGTATGACCCGAGGTGGCAGTAGTAAGTATAAAATGGCTAACTTGCATCTAGCCCCTTTAAGTTAGGGCAAAGCACATAGAAACATCAAGACATGGGAAAAAAAAACAGTACATCAGGGCAGTGCTGGAGCAAGCTGGAGAGAGATGTAACATTATGCTTGTATTCACAAATATTGACATATTTGGTATCCACATGTAGCATGAAAGTCGACCAAGATGGCACTGTAATCCTCTATTTCTGGGGGACGGAAACATACACACGTGTGCGTAGACATTAGAAAACTTCAGGACCCGATTTCTCAAAATGAGATTTATGTATACAACATCTACACTTTAGTTCAGGGGTCTCCAGGTACATTTCGCTGGGGGCCAAAATATATCAGAAGTGCATTGCCGGGGTCCATGAACAAAAGCTCCAGTAAAATGTGTTTTAATTGGGAAAATGCTACTGAAACTTTTTTTCAAGAAATGAACAATAATGAGCCTGACATGACTGTAACCTCGGCTTACACTTGCAGTTAACAATAACAGCCTGCGTCACAAGTCTCTGCTGCACTGCTGTCATATTCATTCACTCAGCACTTGGTGGTGGTAAGCTATTATTGTAGCCACAGCCGCCCGGGGGCAGACTGTCCATTTACCACGTGGCTGTAATGTGTTGCTTATATCCTGATCTCATATTATGTCAGTGCCCTCTGCTGGACACGTGTGGAAATATTTCCTTTCTTTCTTTAAGCTGCCCCCTAGTGGTTGGAGTGAGCATTCTGGTTATTTCTTTTAAAATTCATAACTCCGCGCATGGGCTCGAGACATACTTTTTTTTTTTTTAACATACTCAGGAATTTGTGCTCTGGGGCCGGATTGAACAATTTTGCGGGAACGGATTTGGCCCGCGGGCTGCATGTTGGAGACCCCTGCTTTAGTTGCTCCAAACTTCCCAAATTTTAAAGGATTTCTTTTTTGAGGGACTTTTAAATATCTAATTTCCAGCCTCATCTGTTGTGCTTTGAACCACAGAAAACACAGCGAAATTTAATATTTTTACAACATCTTCTTCACTTATAAATATCTTATTCGAAACCCAAGTTCCAAACCCACCCTGAAAAAACCCTTGTAACTAATTAATCAACCAAAAAACACAACTTTTTAGATTTTCTCTAAATTAAGGGCAATTTAGGCCATTTGCATGCATATAATGCCTACTTATATCATTAACCTACAAAAAAACTTTCAAACTGATATATCTAAATTCAAATTTTTCTCTCTATTTATTTATTATATTTTTTTTAGATTTTGAAATAAAACAAAATAATAATGCCTGCATGGACAGAAGGAATGAGTATTGATATGGACGTGATGAAGTCCGTCTGCGCACCTGGCATTTACTTAGGTTCGCGTCAACCCCGTGATATTTACAATGGCTGAACTTTTGCGTCGCCTGTGTTTTATTACCGCCGGAATTAAACATGACAGGAGGAGGAGAGACGCAGCCCGGGCGACTGGAGGCGAGCCAAAGACGAGCGTCGAGCCAAGAGAACGGCGGAAATGTCTCCATCTCCTCCGCACTATCCCTGGCCTCCTGACACACGCAATCGATAGCAGCAATTCTATTACAATCACCGCCAGCATTTTCACACTTCTGCTGAGTATTCAATTTGGTTTAAAGATGGGAATTTAGGAGGACTTAAAGATTCATGCACAAACGCGGACATGAGTGGGTGGGATTTGAAATACCACTCACCCAAGTGTAAATGTCTGGCCAGGTTATGAAGAGAGCTTTTTTTTTTTTTTTAATTCTGCATTGAAATGGATAGTGAACACACTGACTGCCACCACTGCTTCCGCACACAATCACACAGTTACATCCAGAAGATAGTGAGTGGTGCAATGTCCAGCCTTGAAGTCTTGAAGTGTCAAAAAACTTTCTAAAACCATATTGCTGTTGGTAAATATTTGTTGTGCCTCTGAGCAAAGAACTCTCCCTAATTACTTCAGCCGCATGCGCTCATTAATAACTTCAGTCATGCTGTGTTGATCAGCCTCAAGTCAGACCTTGAAATAAAGCATAACATATTGCAACTTACAACAGATTACCACACATTTCACAAGCATAAATTTGGAGAGAGAAAAAAGATGGTGTTTTGGGATTATTTACTAAAAACAGAACTTCATACTGACGACAGACAAGTTAGCGTCAGAGTTCATTTCTTGCTCGTTGCACCAGTGACTTTTATGGGACCAATTCCTCAACACACTGGATGAATCAAACATCAGAGCTCCATTGAAACGGCCGTCCTGTTTCAGCAGTCACATTACACAGCGAGTTCAACAACTTTCCACAAAAACACTGCTTTTATGCCGCCTTCTCAGAGCGGGCTCCTCGGGTCTCTGCAGACTTGTTAACTCAATTATTGTTCAAAAGATTTAAGAGCAGTCCCAAACAAGAGAGAAACTTTACTCCTTTACTTACTTTTCAAACTAAATTAGGAGTAGCCAAAAGGGCGCGATGAGCCATCTGTTGTAAAAGCATCCTTTCAGCGTTGGCGAAACTAAAAACCAGATGCTTGTAAAACGGTGTTTATTTTTGTAGGTGGAGCACCAGAAAACTTAAGTGAACCAGAAACAGAGTCGTCTTTGAAGGACAATGTGTTTAGAGCTCAGGTCCTATGGTGCACGCAGGAGCAGCCCTCTGGATGGGGCATAGACCACCAGGAGGAGACACTCTGGTACACATGTCCCACTTTAGATCAGCTCCAGCAGCAGATGAAAAGACCTGAAAGGACAGTCCAAGGACTGGACACAGAGTTACAGATAGGAGCCTCTGGCTGAGTGAAAGAAGACACAGAGTTCAGCTCATGTGAGAACTGCCTTCAATAGGACGACCGCAGGCGCTGGCCTACATACACTCCGACATTTACATTTTACATTGCTTGGGTTTCAAGAAAATCAAACAACTTTGTCTGGTTCTTTTCCAGCTTATGAAAAAACAAGCTTCAATTAGATGGGGAAGTTTTTGACCAGTTACCACTTACAACAACAAAAGAAAACAGAAAACAGTGCATATATACATACAGAAGCGGATGCCCAGACTATAACAATGGAGAAATGATCAGATTATCAGTAGGGCTGTGTAGTGTCAATTTTTTTTTCTATTCCGGTACTTTAACAATACTTAATTTTCGATGCTGATACCTAAATGATACTTTTTTCAATACCTATACTAAATTATTAGTTTTTTTACATTTGCATGACTTATTTGAGGTTAAACAAGAAACTCACGTTAACTGCAGTACAAAAGGGCGGAAAAAAACATTCCAAGTGTTTTTGACATTTTGACAGTTTTTTCCCCCAATTTTCCCAAAATTTTATATATTTTCCTCATTTGTTCACCTTAACTTGTTTTGATGACCAACTACCCTGGGAAAAACCATGCTGCTGTGTGCGCTTGAATCATTTCAAACTGCACAGCAGTCTAGGGACTGCAGCAGTCTATGCAAATCTTTGCATGGATTTGGGGACCAATCACAGAACGACAGATGACACACTATTCAATATACAGAAGCTTGTAGTTTGTTTATGGATATAAAAAAAAAAAAGTTTGTTCATGGATCCAACATGACACCAGCAGACGCGACATCATCTTTCAAAAAAGCTTTAGACCGTGTTCTAAATAGTTAAGCTCGAAAGTTTACAGTGGGTACGTCATACGTAGGGCTGGGTACCGTTAAACGGTACCTACTTGGTACCGTTTAACGGTTTAAGGGGCGGTATCGAAAACCTTTTTTTTTTTTGGTGCTAATTTTCGGTACTTTTTCTCTCCAAACGTCAAAATGATCCGCAGTGAGTCTAAAAAAGCCTGAACTCATGAGCAGCTTCAGCGCAAATGCAGAAGCGAAGCAAAGCTGTAACTTACTATAGCTTTGAGATGGCAGAGCCGCGGTCTGAGCCAGGACTAAGCCAGGACTAAACCAGGATTTACAGTAAACTGGTTAAAAACCAGGACTAAACCAGGACTGAATAAGAAACTAGAGCTCTTAGACAAAGAGAAAAGCAGTGACAACACGGTAGTGACAACACGATACTGACAACACGGTAGTGACAACACGGTAGTGACAACACGGTACTGACAACACGGTAGTGACAACGAGAAACACATTGGCTTTACCTTTAGCTTTAACCCCGCAGAGCCTGACGTTACGCGCTGTTGTTTAAAACTCCAGCTGCACCAAATGGCTGCACCGGAGCGTTTGGGATGAGATTGTTTCTGGAAAAGGTGAGGGCTCACTCTGCATCAGCCATATTTGGAACAGTTATGGTGCATTTTTAGTGACAGAGTGAGCGCTCTCACTATGTAACAGATCTTTGACGTGTGAAATGTTTTCACTTCGTCGAACAGCGCAGTGCGTTTAGAAAAGTTTATCTGAAAGAAAACGGTGCCTGATGTGGATCTGTCTCTGCAGCTCAGAAGGTAATAATGTCCTTTTAATCTCTCTTTTTATCTCTGCTTTAGTGGGCATTCTGCTCAAAAAATGAAGTTACAGGCCTGTTTTCTGATGTGCCGTGTTTGTGCCGCTGTCCTGTTTGTTTTCCTGAACGATACTTTTTATAGACACTATTTTAACACAATTAAAATAACAAAGGTATCGGAAAAAAGTACAGTTAAGGCACCGGTACCGAAAAGCAGGTATCGTTAAAGTAGTGGTATCGGAAAAAAACGAACGGTACCCAGCCCTAGTCATACGTCATCTGATACGATGATACGATTGGCTAAGGCTGACACATATGATAGACATTCGTAGCGCCCAATAAACGGCTATGGACAATCATAAACCACTCCTCTCCTATGAGAAAATAAATTGGTGGTCCCCAGACTAAATATAACTTGTGATATTTAATCTGGCAATAGCCAGGCTAATGACCAAAAGCATCAAAACTTGCATGTAAAGATTTTATATTTCTTTTCGGTTCCTGCTGTCGATACTTGAATTTTTTGGATACCTGTAGTGCCAAAACCTTTTTTCCTATACCAGACTGGTATCATTTAACGGTGCCCAGCCCTAATTATCAGTTGATCAAATGAAATACTGGTGCATAAGCATTGCAAAGGATGACTTACTATTAATCACAGCTAGAGGTTAGACCTGCAGAGTGGGCACTTCCAGGTGGGACGGGGGCCTGGGCTTGTTTTATTAATTAAACATATACACACAGTGGAGCAGTCCCGGAGTGGTTGTTTTTGCTGACACCAGAGAGACCCCACAGTGAATTTACTGCACCCAACGCTCTTACAATCCACCTGGGAAAGGCCCATAATAACCTTTTAGAAAATGCATTCTATTAGTGGAAAACAAACAAGCATGTTTCCCCCCCTCTCTCTCTCACTATCTCTAGACCAAGAGGCAAACCCAATAGAGGAGAACAAACATTGGCTGTCCAGTGCTTTGGACACAGTATCACTAAAACACCATGGCAAAATGCATATTGGGGAAAAATCAGCGTCTTTGAGTTGAATGGATTAAAGCAATGCAAAGCAGTGTTTCCTCAACTGGAGGTACAGGCAAACCCAGAAGACCCAGAAGTGAAGGAAGATTATGTTTGACCAGCTATGTAGGTAATATCTCCAAACACTAGACCTATCCACATGAAATCAAAGCTGTCAAAAAGTAAGACGTCCTCTCTATCAAATTCTCAACACAAATATAGGGAGATATGCATTTCAAATGACGAGATTTGACATATGCTGATTCCTCTCAAAGACAGTGAAATCGACAGTGAAAGGTCATATTGGCCCCTCTCTCACTGCTAAAACATGACATCAGGTGCTAAATTCTCATCGTCACTTATTGTGCTCCTCTGTATTCATATAGCACAATAGAAGACAGATGAGCCTCACATTAGTCCATTTTAACTATTGCTCACCCCGGCTGCACGGGCCCCAATCACGACGCAGCCTGCTTGTTATTCTCTGTGCATCTCTAACATCTGTCCGGCTCACATCTGAGGGGCTGTTGATTATAAAGCCTCATTGAGCAGAAGACAGGGCTGCACGTGCTGCCAACTTTAACTGGAGACACCACATCACTGACATGATTGCTGTAATTAGCCGAAATACTGTATTAGATTGCAAATAGAGGGCCTTTGTAGTCCTCTTTCAAAGCAGATCATGTCAAATGAGGCTGGCTGGAGCGTCACGACATTTCTGCTGCTGCCTGAAGTGCTCTGATATTGCTCTGTGTATTTTATTACTACGTGCAATAAATGAGGGCAAGCGAACCGTGCTACTAATCCATAATTCTTTCTTCTAGACGAGACATCACCAACTGATGAGAGTGGCACTGGTGGCTGAGCTTACAACCGGAACATAGAAGGTTTGATCTATGGAGTTTAGAGATAAGGTATCACGCACAACAGTTGGGCTTGGAGCCCACATTTATTAGGCCCGAGCCGGACGCAGTCCTGGCAAGGGACCATTGTTTTTGGGTGGTTTCTTATTATTATTATTATTATTATTTTTTTTCTCCGGAAAGGATCGCGTTTTTGACCCGCTAAACGTGGGTGAAAGCTCCCCAAAATTGGCGGAGGCAATGGGGCAGCGAAAAAATTTATGATATTGGACGAATGGGACACGCCCACAACAAAATGGCTCCACAGCGCCCTCTGGAAGCGGACCCCAATTCAAAAAAATAGGGGCGTTTTTGGGCTTATGCCCAAGTCCTTGGCCACAGTGAGAGGGGACATCAGGACAAGCCCAAAACTCACTTGGAGCGCCACGCCCACTCGCACAGGGAGGCGGCCATCTTGGCTTCAAACCCGGACATCGTCTAAACTCATTTTACGTTTTAACGAACTAGTCCCTGGTTTTTTGTCGGATTTAGATCACATTTGGCACAGTGCATCTAGACATATTGAAATTCAATATTTGCCCAGCGTTTCTCAAAAAAGTTTCACCGTTTCCTCGTAACGACGCGGCAAAAAACACGTAGATTTCACGTTGTTTCCAAGAAAGCTCACGCTCACAGGCATAAGCCCACAGAGCCCATATTCATGTCACTAATGCGCCACCTGAAACTGAACAGAATGAAGCCATTAAAGTGTAGCCTGCTCCCAGGATAGCGCCCCCTAGCCATACCTTGAAAACTGCACTTTTGAATCTTTTTTATACAACGATGCCAGTATGTTCTAGACACTTTTGCAAAGCAAAAAATACATTATAGTCATGTCATATTTTCTAAGATGTGGGCGTGACTTTGACTTTTATTTGGGGATCTATCTGGACCTGCCTTGTTTGTCAACAAACTAGTCCCTGGTTTTTCAGCAGAATAAGCCCATACCTGTTTAAACAGACTCTCCTGACACGGGGCTACAAAAAATACCTGACTTTTTTTTCACTCAGACCCCCCCGTTTCGAATGGCGCCCCCCCAAAAACACGTTTTGTCATGTAAATTTGACACCACCTCGCAGGCGCGCGCTCTATCCAGTCTGGATCATACTTGGCTGACAGAAGGCCACTTACGGTCTGATTCCATAGAGATCAATTACTTCACGGTGCACATCACTATAGCGCCCCCTGCCTATACCCTGAAAAATTTATTTTGTCCGATTTCCACCAAACTTTCCAGATGTCTTCTACTCATCATAACAAACAAAAAAATATATTACACCATGCCTCTATCTCGCTCCGTTCTCCTAATATTTAGGCCCGAGCCGGACGCAGTCCTGGCAAGGGACCATTGTTTTTGGGTGGTTTCTTATTATTATTATTATTATTATTTTTTTTCTCCGGAAAGGATCGCGTTTTTGACCCGCTAAACGTGGGTGAAAGCTCCCCAAAATTGGCGGAGGCAATGGGGCAGCGAAAAAATTTATGATATTGGACGAATGGGACACGCCCACAACAAAATGGCTCCACAGCGCCCTCTGGAAGCGGACCCCAATTCAAAAAAATAGGGGCGTTTTTGGGCTTATGCCCAAGTCCTTGGCCACAGTGAGAGGGGACATCAGGACAAGCCCAAAACTCACTTGGAGCGCCACGCCCACTCGCACAGGGAGGCGGCCATCTTGGCTTCAAACCCGGACATCGTCTAAACTCATTTTACGTTTTAACGAACTAGTCCCTGGTTTTTTGTCGGATTTAGATCACATTTGGCACAGTGCATCTAGACATATTGAAATTCAATATTTGCCCAGCGTTTCTCAAAAAAGTTTCACCGTTTCCTCGTAACGACGCGGCAAAAAACACGTAGATTTCACGTTGTTTCCAAGAAAGCTCACGCTCACAGGCATAAGCCCACAGAGCCCATATTCATGTCACTAATGCGCCACCTGAAACTGAACAGAATGAAGCCATTAAAGTGTAGCCTGCTCCCAGGATAGCGCCCCCTAGCCATACCTTGAAAACTGCACTTTTGAATCTTTTTTATACAACGATGCCAGTATGTTCTAGACACTTTTGCAAAGCAAAAAATACATTATAGTCATGTCATATTTTCTAAGATGTGGGCGTGACTTTGACTTTTATTTGGGGATCTATCTGGACCTGCCTTGTTTGTCAACAAACTAGTCCCTGGTTATTCAGCAGAATAAGCCCATACCTGTTTAAACAGACTCTCCTGACACGGGGCTACAAAAAATACCTGACTTTTTTTTCACTCAGACCCCCCCGTTTCGAATGGCGCCCCCCCAAAAACACGTTTTGTCATGTAAATTTGACACCACCTCGCAGGCGCGCGCTCTATCCAGTCTGGATCATACTTGGCTGACAGAAGGCCACTTACGGTCTGATTCCATAGAGATCAATTACTTCACGGTGCACATCACTATAGCGCCCCCTGCCTATACCCTGAAAAATTTATTTTGTCCGATTTCCACCAAACTTTCCAGATGTCTTCTACTCATCATAACAAACAAAAAAATATATTACACCATGCCTCTATCTCGCTCCGTTCTCCTAATATTTAGGCCCGAGCCGGACGCAGTCCTGGCAAGGGACCATTGTTTTTGGGTGGTTTCTTATTATTATTATTATTATTATTTTTTTTCTCCGGAAAGGATCGCGTTTTTGACCCGCTAAACGTGGGTGAAAGCTCCCCAAAATTGGCGGAGGCAATGGGGCAGCGAAAAAATTTATGATATTGGACGAATGGGACACGCCCACAACAAAATGGCTCCACAGCGCCCTCTGGAAGCGGACCCCAATTCAAAAAAATAGGGGCGTTTTTGGGCTTATGCCCAAGTCCTTGGCCACAGTGAGAGGGGACATCAGGACAAGCCCAAAACTCACTTGGAGCGCCACGCCCACTCGCACAGGGAGGCGGCCATCTTGGCTTCAAACCCGGACATCGTCTAAACTCATTTTACGTTTTAACGAACTAGTCCCTGGTTTTTTGTCGGATTTAGATCACATTTGGCACAGTGCATCTAGACATATTGAAATTCAATATTTGCCCAGCGTTTCTCAAAAAAGTTTCACCGTTTCCTCGTAACGACGCGGCAAAAAACACGTAGATTTCACGTTGTTTCCAAGAAAGCTCACGCTCACAGGCATAAGCCCACAGAGCCCATATTCATGTCACTAATGCGCCACCTGAAACTGAACAGAATGAAGCCATTAAAGTGTAGCCTGCTCCCAGGATAGCGCCCCCTAGCCATACCTTGAAAACTGCACTTTTGAATCTTTTTTATACAACGATGCCAGTATGTTCTAGACACTTTTGCAAAGCAAAAAATACATTATAGTCATGTCATATTTTCTAAGATGTGGGCGTGACTTTGACTTTTATTTGGGGATCTATCTGGACCTGCCTTGTTTGTCAACAAACTAGTCCCTGGTTATTCAGCAGAATAAGCCCATACCTGTTTAAACAGACTCTCCTGACACGGGGCTACAAAAAATACCTGACTTTTTTTTCACTCAGACCCCCCCGTTTCGAATGGCGCCCCCCCAAAAACACGTTTTGTCATGTAAATTTGACACCACCTCGCAGGCGCGCGCTCTATCCAGTCTGGATCATACTTGGCTGACAGAAGGCCACTTACGGTCTGATTCCATAGAGATCAATTACTTCACGGTGCACATCACTATAGCGCCCCCTGCCTATACCCTGAAAAATTTATTTTGTCCGATTTCCACCAAACTTTCCAGATGTCTTCTACTCATCATAACAAACAAAAAAATATATTACACCATGCCTCTATCTCGCTCCGTTCTCCTAATATTTAGGCCCGAGCCGGACGCAGTCCTGGCAAGGGACCATTGTTTTTGGGTGGTTTCTTATTATTATTATTATTATTATTTTTTTTCTCCGGAAAGGATCGCGTTTTTGACCCGCTAAACGTGGGTGAAAGCTCCCCAAAATTGGCGGAGGCAATGGGGCAGCGAAAAAATTTATGATATTGGACGAATGGGACACGCCCACAACAAAATGGCTCCACAGCGCCCTCTGGAAGCGGACCCCAATTCAAAAAAATAGGGGCGTTTTTGGGCTTATGCCCAAGTCCTTGGCCACAGTGAGAGGGGACATCAGGACAAGCCCAAAACTCACTTGGAGCGCCACGCCCACTCGCACAGGGAGGCGGCCATCTTGGCTTCAAACCCGGACATCGTCTAAACTCATTTTACGTTTTAACGAACTAGTCCCTGGTTTTTTGTCGGATTTAGATCACATTTGGCACAGTGCATCTAGACATATTGAAATTCAATATTTGCCCAGCGTTTCTCAAAAAAGTTTCACCGTTTCCTCGTAACGACGCGGCAAAAAACACGTAGATTTCACGTTGTTTCCAAGAAAGCTCACGCTCACAGGCATAAGCCCACAGAGCCCATATTCATGTCACTAATGCGCCACCTGAAACTGAACAGAATGAAGCCATTAAAGTGTAGCCTGCTCCCAGGATAGCGCCCCCTAGCCATACCTTGAAAACTGCACTTTTGAATCTTTTTTATACAACGATGCCAGTATGTTCTAGACACTTTTGCAAAGCAAAAAATACATTATAGTCATGTCATATTTTCTAAGATGTGGGCGTGACTTTGACTTTTATTTGGGGATCTATCTGGACCTGCCTTGTTTGTCAACAAACTAGTCCCTGGTTATTCAGCAGAATAAGCCCATACCTGTTTAAACAGACTCTCCTGACACGGGGCTACAAAAAATACCTGACTTTTTTTTCACTCAGACCCCCCCGTTTCGAATGGCGCCCCCCCAAAAACACGTTTTGTCATGTAAATTTGACACCACCTCGCAGGCGCGCGCTCTATCCAGTCTGGATCATACTTGGCTGACAGAAGGCCACTTACGGTCTGATTCCATAGAGATCAATTACTTCACGGTGCACATCACTATAGCGCCCCCTGCCTATACCCTGAAAAATTTATTTTGTCCGATTTCCACCAAACTTTCCAGATGTCTTCTACTCATCATAACAAACAAAAAAATATATTACACCATGCCTCTATCTCGCTCCGTTCTCCTAATATTTAGGCCCGAGCCGGACGCAGTCCTGGCAAGGGACCATTGTTTTTGGGTGGTTTCTTATTATTATTATTATTATTATTTTTTTTCTCCGGAAAGGATCGCGTTTTTGACCCGCTAAACGTGGGTGAAAGCTCCCCAAAATTGGCGGAGGCAATGGGGCAGCGAAAAAATTTATGATATTGGACGAATGGGACACGCCCACAACAAAATGGCTCCACAGCGCCCTCTGGAAGCGGACCCCAATTCAAAAAAATAGGGGCGTTTTTGGGCTTATGCCCAAGTCCTTGGCCACAGTGAGAGGGGACATCAGGACAAGCCCAAAACTCACTTGGAGCGCCACGCCCACTCGCACAGGGAGGCGGCCATCTTGGCTTCAAACCCGGACATCGTCTAAACTCATTTTACGTTTTAACGAACTAGTCCCTGGTTTTTTGTCGGATTTAGATCACATTTGGCACAGTGCATCTAGACATATTGAAATTCAATATTTGCCCAGCGTTTCTCAAAAAAGTTTCACCGTTTCCTCGTAACGACGCGGCAAAAAACACGTAGATTTCACGTTGTTTCCAAGAAAGCTCACGCTCACAGGCATAAGCCCACAGAGCCCATATTCATGTCACTAATGCGCCACCTGAAACTGAACAGAATGAAGCCATTAAAGTGTAGCCTGCTCCCAGGATAGCGCCCCCTAGCCATACCTTGAAAACTGCACTTTTGAATCTTTTTTATACAACGATGCCAGTATGTTCTAGACACTTTTGCAAAGCAAAAAATACATTATAGTCATGTCATATTTTCTAAGATGTGGGCGTGACTTTGACTTTTATTTGGGGATCTATCTGGACCTGCCTTGTTTGTCAACAAACTAGTCCCTGGTTTTTCAGCAGAATAAGCCCATACCTGTTTAAACAGACTCTCCTGACACGGGGCTACAAAAAATACCTGACTTTTTTTTCACTCAGACCCCCCCGTTTCGAATGGCGCCCCCCCAAAAACACGTTTTGTCATGTAAATTTGACACCACCTCGCAGGCGCGCGCTCTATCCAGTCTGGATCATACTTGGCTGACAGAAGGCCACTTACGGTCTGATTCCATAGAGATCAATTACTTCACGGTGCACATCACTATAGCGCCCCCTGCCTATACCCTGAAAAATTTATTTTGTCCGATTTCCACCAAACTTTCCAGATGTCTTCTACTCATCATAACAAACAAAAAAATATATTACACCATGCCTCTATCTCGCTCCGTTCTCCTAATATTTAGGCCCGAGCCGGACGCAGTCCTGGCAAGGGACCATTGTTTTTGGGTGGTTTCTTATTATTATTATTATTATTATTTTTTTTCTCCGGAAAGGATCGCGTTTTTGACCCGCTAAACGTGGGTGAAAGCTCCCCAAAATTGGCGGAGGCAATGGGGCAGCGAAAAAATTTATGATATTGGACGAATGGGACACGCCCACAACAAAATGGCTCCACAGCGCCCTCTGGAAGCGGA
Organism: Gobius niger; assembly: GCF_951799975.1. Lineage (NCBI taxonomy): Eukaryota > Metazoa > Chordata > Actinopteri > Gobiiformes > Gobiidae > Gobius > Gobius niger. The sequence continues at coordinate 24,306,582 of NC_136852.1, forward strand.
CCCCAATTCAAAAAAATAGGGGCGTTTTTGGGCTTATGCCCAAGTCCTTGGCCACAGTGAGAGGGGACATCAGGACAAGCCCAAAACTCACTTGGAGCGCCACGCCCACTCGCACAGGGAGGCGGCCATCTTGGCTTCAAACCCGGACATCGTCTAAACTCATTTTACGTTTTAACGAACTAGTCCCTGGTTTTTTGTCGGATTTAGATCACATTTGGCACAGTGCATCTAGACATATTGAAATTCAATATTTGCCCAGCGTTTCTCAAAAAAGTTTCACCGTTTCCTCGTAACGACGCGGCAAAAAACACGTAGATTTCACGTTGTTTCCAAGAAAGCTCACGCTCACAGGCATAAGCCCACAGAGCCCATATTCATGTCACTAATGCGCCACCTGAAACTGAACAGAATGAAGCCATTAAAGTGTAGCCTGCTCCCAGGATAGCGCCCCCTAGCCATACCTTGAAAACTGCACTTTTGAATCTTTTTTATACAACGATGCCAGTATGTTCTAGACACTTTTGCAAAGCAAAAAATACATTATAGTCATGTCATATTTTCTAAGATGTGGGCGTGACTTTGACTTTTATTTGGGGATCTATCTGGACCTGCCTTGTTTGTCAACAAACTAGTCCCTGGTTATTCAGCAGAATAAGCCCATACCTGTTTAAACAGACTCTCCTGACACGGGGCTACAAAAAATACCTGACTTTTTTTTCACTCAGACCCCCCCGTTTCGAATGGCGCCCCCCCAAAAACACGTTTTGTCATGTAAATTTGACACCACCTCGCAGGCGCGCGCTCTATCCAGTCTGGATCATACTTGGCTGACAGAAGGCCACTTACGGTCTGATTCCATAGAGATCAATTACTTCACGGTGCACATCACTATAGCGCCCCCTGCCTATACCCTGAAAAATTTATTTTGTCCGATTTCCACCAAACTTTCCAGATGTCTTCTACTCATCATAACAAACAAAAAAATATATTACACCATGCCTCTATCTCGCTCCGTTCTCCTAATATTTAGGCCCGAGCCGGACGCAGTCCTGGCAAGGGACCATTGTTTTTGGGTGGTTTCTTATTATTATTATTATTATTATTTTTTTTCTCCGGAAAGGATCGCGTTTTTGACCCGCTAAACGTGGGTGAAAGCTCCCCAAAATTGGCGGAGGCAATGGGGCAGCGAAAAAATTTATGATATTGGACGAATGGGACACGCCCACAACAAAATGGCTCCACAGCGCCCTCTGGAAGCGGACCCCAATTCAAAAAAATAGGGGCGTTTTTGGGCTTATGCCCAAGTCCTTGGCCACAGTGAGAGGGGACATCAGGACAAGCCCAAAACTCACTTGGAGCGCCACGCCCACTCGCACAGGGAGGCGGCCATCTTGGCTTCAAACCCGGACATCGTCTAAACTCATTTTACGTTTTAACGAACTAGTCCCTGGTTTTTTGTCGGATTTAGATCACATTTGGCACAGTGCATCTAGACATATTGAAATTCAATATTTGCCCAGCGTTTCTCAAAAAAGTTTCACCGTTTCCTCGTAACGACGCGGCAAAAAACACGTAGATTTCACGTTGTTTCCAAGAAAGCTCACGCTCACAGGCATAAGCCCACAGAGCCCATATTCATGTCACTAATGCGCCACCTGAAACTGAACAGAATGAAGCCATTAAAGTGTAGCCTGCTCCCAGGATAGCGCCCCCTAGCCATACCTTGAAAACTGCACTTTTGAATCTTTTTTATACAACGATGCCAGTATGTTCTAGACACTTTTGCAAAGCAAAAAATACATTATAGTCATGTCATATTTTCTAAGATGTGGGCGTGACTTTGACTTTTATTTGGGGATCTATCTGGACCTGCCTTGTTTGTCAACAAACTAGTCCCTGGTTATTCAGCAGAATAAGCCCATACCTGTTTAAACAGACTCTCCTGACACGGGGCTACAAAAAATACCTGACTTTTTTTTCACTCAGACCCCCCCGTTTCGAATGGCGCCCCCCCAAAAACACGTTTTGTCATGTAAATTTGACACCACCTCGCAGGCGCGCGCTCTATCCAGTCTGGATCATACTTGGCTGACAGAAGGCCACTTACGGTCTGATTCCATAGAGATCAATTACTTCACGGTGCACATCACTATAGCGCCCCCTGCCTATACCCTGAAAAATTTATTTTGTCCGATTTCCACCAAACTTTCCAGATGTCTTCTACTCATCATAACAAACAAAAAAATATATTACACCATGCCTCTATCTCGCTCCGTTCTCCTAATATTTAGGCCCGAGCCGGACGCAGTCCTGGCAAGGGACCATTGTTTTTGGGTGGTTTCTTATTATTATTATTATTATTATTTTTTTTCTCCGGAAAGGATCGCGTTTTTGACCCGCTAAACGTGGGTGAAAGCTCCCCAAAATTGGCGGAGGCAATGGGGCAGCGAAAAAATTTATGATATTGGACGAATGGGACACGCCCACAACAAAATGGCTCCACAGCGCCCTCTGGAAGCGGACCCCAATTCAAAAAAATAGGGGCGTTTTTGGGCTTATGCCCAAGTCCTTGGCCACAGTGAGAGGGGACATCAGGACAAGCCCAAAACTCACTTGGAGCGCCACGCCCACTCGCACAGGGAGGCGGCCATCTTGGCTTCAAACCCGGACATCGTCTAAACTCATTTTACGTTTTAACGAACTAGTCCCTGGTTTTTTGTCGGATTTAGATCACATTTGGCACAGTGCATCTAGACATATTGAAATTCAATATTTGCCCAGCGTTTCTCAAAAAAGTTTCACCGTTTCCTCGTAACGACGCGGCAAAAAACACGTAGATTTCACGTTGTTTCCAAGAAAGCTCACGCTCACAGGCATAAGCCCACAGAGCCCATATTCATGTCACTAATGCGCCACCTGAAACTGAACAGAATGAAGCCATTAAAGTGTAGCCTGCTCCCAGGATAGCGCCCCCTAGCCATACCTTGAAAACTGCACTTTTGAATCTTTTTTATACAACGATGCCAGTATGTTCTAGACACTTTTGCAAAGCAAAAAATACATTATAGTCATGTCATATTTTCTAAGATGTGGGCGTGACTTTGACTTTTATTTGGGGATCTATCTGGACCTGCCTTGTTTGTCAACAAACTAGTCCCTGGTTTTTCAGCAGAATAAGCCCATACCTGTTTAAACAGACTCTCCTGACACGGGGCTACAAAAAATACCTGACTTTTTTTTCACTCAGACCCCCCCGTTTCGAATGGCGCCCCCCCAAAAACACGTTTTGTCATGTAAATTTGACACCACCTCGCAGGCGCGCGCTCTATCCAGTCTGGATCATACTTGGCTGACAGAAGGCCACTTACGGTCTGATTCCATAGAGATCAATTACTTCACGGTGCACATCACTATAGCGCCCCCTGCCTATACCCTGAAAAATTTATTTTGTCCGATTTCCACCAAACTTTCCAGATGTCTTCTACTCATCATAACAAACAAAAAAATATATTACACCATGCCTCTATCTCGCTCCGTTCTCCTAATATTTAGGCCCGAGCCGGACGCAGTCCTGGCAAGGGACCATTGTTTTTGGGTGGTTTCTTATTATTATTATTATTATTATTTTTTTTCTCCGGAAAGGATCGCGTTTTTGACCCGCTAAACGTGGGTGAAAGCTCCCCAAAATTGGCGGAGGCAATGGGGCAGCGAAAAAATTTATGATATTGGACGAATGGGACACGCCCACAACAAAATGGCTCCACAGCGCCCTCTGGAAGCGGACCCCAATTCAAAAAAATAGGGGCGTTTTTGGGCTTATGCCCAAGTCCTTGGCCACAGTGAGAGGGGACATCAGGACAAGCCCAAAACTCACTTGGAGCGCCACGCCCACTCGCACAGGGAGGCGGCCATCTTGGCTTCAAACCCGGACATCGTCTAAACTCATTTTACGTTTTAACGAACTAGTCCCTGGTTTTTTGTCGGATTTAGATCACATTTGGCACAGTGCATCTAGACATATTGAAATTCAATATTTGCCCAGCGTTTCTCAAAAAAGTTTCACCGTTTCCTCGTAACGACGCGGCAAAAAACACGTAGATTTCACGTTGTTTCCAAGAAAGCTCACGCTCACAGGCATAAGCCCACAGAGCCCATATTCATGTCACTAATGCGCCACCTGAAACTGAACAGAATGAAGCCATTAAAGTGTAGCCTGCTCCCAGGATAGCGCCCCCTAGCCATACCTTGAAAACTGCACTTTTGAATCTTTTTTATACAACGATGCCAGTATGTTCTAGACACTTTTGCAAAGCAAAAAATACATTATAGTCATGTCATATTTTCTAAGATGTGGGCGTGACTTTGACTTTTATTTGGGGATCTATCTGGACCTGCCTTGTTTGTCAACAAACTAGTCCCTGGTTATTCAGCAGAATAAGCCCATACCTGTTTAAACAGACTCTCCTGACACGGGGCTACAAAAAATACCTGACTTTTTTTTCACTCAGACCCCCCCGTTTCGAATGGCGCCCCCCCAAAAACACGTTTTGTCATGTAAATTTGACACCACCTCGCAGGCGCGCGCTCTATCCAGTCTGGATCATACTTGGCTGACAGAAGGCCACTTACGGTCTGATTCCATAGAGATCAATTACTTCACGGTGCACATCACTATAGCGCCCCCTGCCTATACCCTGAAAAATTTATTTTGTCCGATTTCCACCAAACTTTCCAGATGTCTTCTACTCATCATAACAAACAAAAAAATATATTACACCATGCCTCTATCTCGCTCCGTTCTCCTAATATTTAGGCCCGAGCCGGACGCAGTCCTGGCAAGGGACCATTGTTTTTGGGTGGTTTCTTATTATTATTATTATTATTATTTTTTTTCTCCGGAAAGGATCGCGTTTTTGACCCGCTAAACGTGGGTGAAAGCTCCCCAAAATTGGCGGAGGCAATGGGGCAGCGAAAAAATTTATGATATTGGACGAATGGGACACGCCCACAACAAAATGGCTCCACAGCGCCCTCTGGAAGCGGACCCCAATTCAAAAAAATAGGGGCGTTTTTGGGCTTATGCCCAAGTCCTTGGCCACAGTGAGAGGGGACATCAGGACAAGCCCAAAACTCACTTGGAGCGCCACGCCCACTCGCACAGGGAGGCGGCCATCTTGGCTTCAAGTGGCTTTCAAGTGGCTTGTAAGTGGCCCGCCCATCCTCCGTGAAAATCCCCAGAGGTCTTAGCCTGGCAACATACTGGCCTCTGTCAGAGGCCTCTGTGTCCTTAAATTCGCCAATTTTCCAAATTTCTCCCTTTCTTCACAAAAGCCACACTTTTGGACTCGTAGGTACTTATACTACCCCTCTGTCACAAACAGAAGCTTTAATTTGGACGTTTTGCCTCCAAATTCACGTTTTTTTCAACTGTACAGTCACAGGAAGTTCAGCTTATCTGTTTCCTGTCCGTCTCTCTGTGTGTTCCTCGTACTATATGGGTCTCACAAAATTATTGCTTCAATATCAAGGGTGCTTTAGGGCTGGAGCACCCTCTCAACGATCCTTTGGGCAGCCAGGAATTTACCCCAATTACAATATGAGAGAATATATTATTTTCTAAACTGTTAATCCGTTTCCTGCAAATACACAAGTGCAGGGTCTCTCATGAGATTTATTTCACATCCGCTGCTTGTTTTCTCAGCCAAAGTAGCTCCATTGGTAGAGTGCTGGGTTAATGTGCAGGAGGTTGCTGGATCAAATCCCAACCAAGACTTTTTTTCACTTGTTTTTCTTTTGCACACATCACTTTCTGGGAAGAAAGTGCATCGTCGCCGACGGTTCCACACTCATTAAAAACAGGGAAATGACCCCTCCAGTGTGTTGCGAGTGCCATGAGTTCAGGACGTTTCCTAGAAGTTCTTGTGCCTCCGTGGCATCACAGCTTGAGCGTTAGATTCCAAACCTTTAGGTTGCTGGATCAATATTGACTCTTTCTGACTTCAACTTTTTTTTTCTTTTAATTACCCGCGCTTATGGTCCCACCCTCATGAAAAACGCTTTCAAAATATTCGTCACTAAAGAGAAAGAAATGGGGGGATAGTGGGGAGACAGTTGAGGAATCACTGGGGGAAAATGTCGAAAACTATCAGGGAAATGTTCCGGGGGGGGGGACATGACCTGAAGAATTCTAAACTCTAAATCTGTTTCCTGCAAACACACAAGTGCGGGGTCCTGTCATGAAATTAATTTCACATCTGCTGTATAATTCACTCAGTTGAAGTAGCTCCATTGGTAGAGCGCTGAACTAGTGTACAGGAGGTTGCTGGATCAAATCCCAACATTGACTTTTATTTCCTTTTTCTTTTGAACTCAGCACCTTCAAGGAAGAACTCACTAAAAACAGGGAAATAACCTCTCCTCCAATGTGTTGCTGCGACCAAATTTCAGCCTGGGAATTTAAAGAAACCCAGCCATCATCAGGCCCATGTTTCAAGTGAAGGAGGTTGCGAGTCCAAACACAGCCTTGACACTTTTCTATTGCTTTCACCTTTTACATGGGCTGCTGCACACATTGTCACAGCCTAAAACACATGAGTCCGAGGCATTTCACCAGAGTTGTTGTGCCTGTGTAGTGTCATAGCTTGAGTGTTGGGATTTTAACCATAAGAGTGCTGGTTCAATTCTGAACTTATTTCTTTTTCTTTCTTTATTCTTTTTCTTCACTGCGCCTTTAATCCCACCCTCATGAAAAACGCTTTCTAAATATAAGCCACGAAAGAGACAGAAATGGGGGGATAGGGAAACAATTGAGGCAACACTGCCCGATAATTTACAGCAAAGTAGCCCAAATCAGGCCTTAACAACCAAGGAGCTATAGCTCAGGGATAGTGTAATTGTCTTTGGTGTAGGAGGGTGCCAGTTCAAATATGGCTGTGACACTTGTCTAATGCTTTCTCTTTTCTTGCCGGCATTTTAATAGGATTTCTGATACAGTGAAGTCTGTCAGTGATTTCAACAGTTTTTACAGTTTCTGCAACAAAATAGGGATTTTTGCAACTACAACACAATTATGCAACTACATAGAGATTTTCACAATAGCACTATAATGCAACTTAATAGGGACTTTCGCATAACATGTAACTTAATTCACCTTATTCCGGACGTTCGCGTGGGCGCCACCATGAATTGTGCCCGCCCCTTTTCTCCTATGTGTTAACATGGGGCTGGAGAAGTCCACATAAAATCAGTCTCTACACGAAAACAAAGCCGTTTTCAGGCCGCGCAGAGAAACGCTGCAGTGTTTATTTGTCGGTGCAAATGAACATCGGACATTTTACACAAATCAATCGACTAAACATCAGATTTGAGCGGAGAATATTTTCCCTCGTTCTCCGTTAAAATGAATGGGCAACAGTGGGTGGGGCAGAATAAGGTGAATAGGGACTTTCGCATAAAATGCACTGTAATGCAACTTCAAGGCACTTTCGCATATAATAAACTGTAATGCAACTTAAACGGACTTTCGCATAAAATGCACTGTAATGCAACTTAAAGGGACTTTCGCATATAATGCACTGTAATGCAACTTCAAGGCACTTTTGCATATAATAAACTGTAATGCAACTTAAAGGGACTTTCGCATATAATGCACTGTAATGCAACTTCAAGGCACTTTTGCATATAATAAACTGTAATGCAACTTAAAGGGACTTTCGCATAAAATGCACTGTAATGCAACTAAAATGACTTTCGCATATAATGCACTGTAATGCAACTTCAAGGCACTTTTGCATATAATAAACTGTAATGCAACTTAAAGGGACTTTCGCATAAAATGCACTGTAATGCAACTAAAATGACTTTCGCATATAATGCACTGTAATGCAACTTAAAGGGACTTTCGCATATAATGTACTGTAATGCAACTACAATGACTTTCGCATATAATGCACTGTAATGCAACTTAAAGGGACTTTCGCATATAATGCACTGTAATGCAACTACAATGACTTTCGCATATAATGCACTGTAATGCAACTTAAAGGGACTTTCGCATATAATGCACTGTAATGCAACTACAATGACTTTCGCATATAATGCACTGTAATGCAACTTAAAGGGACTTTCGCATCAAGATGAGCGAGTTCAATTGTGGGGCTCGCAAGGACCTAGTGTGATGAAGAGTGGTCGCAAGGCATGAGAGTGACCGGAGGTGGCCGCAAAGGACGAGAGCGAGCGGGGGCGGTTGCAAGGGACGAGTCCCCAAGAGCGAGGGCCTTCATCGCCGCTTGCGGCTTTAATTTATTTTTTATTATTATCATTATCTGTAATACACTATAAGCCTTAAGCTTGGTCTATTGGATGCAAAACATGAATTTATTTAATAATAAATGGTGGACTGTGGTCCCCAACCCTTTCTCCCCCTACAACAGGAGTAATAAAAATGTTTAGTTTGAACCTGCTCCAACTCATGGATAATGGTGTGCTGTCCTTGGGAAACACTTACCACTCGGCTGTTGACATCAGCCTGCCCAGGGACTGCAGCTGGAAATTAGCACAAGTGCTACAACCTAGTACAATGCATCTTTCCTTTTCGAGGTTAATGTATATTGTACACTGTCCCTGTTCAAAAATAAATAAATAAATAAAATAAATAAATAGTGTGCTGACTGAGTCATGGCTGCTCCAGTTTGGTTTTCGGTGCAATAAACATCCAGACCACTGTCACATTATTTGCACAATATGCAGCATTTATTTCAAACTGTCATTCATAAATCTTTAAAGTAGTCTGACCGATTGCATATGTTTGAGGAAAAGCCACATGATCCAGGGTCTGAGAGTATTCACATGATGAAATGGATCAAAGAGATCAAAGTGCAGCTGTGGTACCGCTGTATAAAGCATGAATTAAACATGTGGCTTGTCCAACACCTGTTGGTCTCTGCTCTTTGTCTCAGAGCCAGATCCCACCTCCCTCAGGACAAGGACCCTCTGCTCAGGTCTCCATCGCCAGTCTGAGGTGGGTCCTCTGGGACAGATCATGTCTTTTGGCTACCGCTGTTCTTGTCCTGTCCCCTCATGCCGAGTCTGCTGCTGTCAGTTTCCTCAATGGGAACTATACAGGGGCTATACACAAAACAATATTTCAAAATATAAAACAAATCTGCAGTAGATTTTATGCATTGTCCACACATGATCCCTGTGTTACTTCTTTCACAAGTATAAATCCTCAAGTGAATTTTGTTTTTGTGGTGCTGAGGTCAATGCCTGTGTTTTAATCCTCTCCTCCTGCCCTCTGTCCTGCGAGGCCTCACTCACAATGTGTGTGTGGGTCAAGTCCACTCCTCCACAGCGAGGGGTCAACCTGAATGGTCGCTGATGGTGTACCGGTGGCAGAGAGCCCTCTGTGTCACTGCCTACACAGCTGCCAATGTTACTGTACTGATATTGAGGCACAGATTTATGAGTTGAATAAGATTTGGGAAATATCTAAGGTGGATCGTTGTGAATTTTGGAAATTTCCAATTTATTATTTTGTAATTGCTCTTTCATTGTACTTTAATTTCAGTTTGGAAAGCCTTAGAGGTTTGAAATGCATAATACAATTGAGTGCCAGATTGATATTCAAACATTTGCATTCGCCAATTGATCAAATTGAGGTTAAATGCCTTATATACGATTATACAATTGTACAACAAAGATGTAGTTCAGATGGAGCGTTACTCCGACCTCTGTGGGACAAAATTAGAACAACTGAAGCCCAACACCCAGATCTAATACGGCCACAAGCTAAATGCCATATGTTTCAAAGTGTCATGTTTAGAAGGTTGGGGAGCCATGTCAAGAGCTGTGATTCATTTGAGTTTCCTCTTCGCTTCCTGTAACAATTGCATTGGCTAATATTCACTTCGCCCACAGGAGACAGATGAAACAAAGCACTGATAAATGTTCCCCCGGCAAAACAATGATGACTGAACAATTATGATCAATGCGATTTGAGTTTTAAATTTCAGCTAAAGCTGGAGTGTTATTGGACCGGCCTATGGATTTTGCTGGTCAATGTCCATACAGCAAATGTATAATAAATGGCTTTGTTCCCAGCCTGTGTGAGTGGATAAACCGCTAAGCTGAGGAAGATTAAGCATCTTCTCTTCTTGCAGCTAAAAAGAATATTCTGAGGCAACCAGAATTCGAAAATCAAATTTAACACCCTCCACACAATTTGCTTTGTAGAGCAGAAAGTTGACCTTGGATTTATATTTTTAGAGACTATAGAACAATGTGGGTGTTCGTTCCTTTTAATTGGAATGTGTCTTGGATCTAAATGGTTTCTACTTGCATGAGTGTCTGTGTTTATTTATTTGAAAGAAAGTTCACAACATGTGAACTAAAAAAAAGCATTTCATATGGCATTGTCACCGCCTTTCACTTCACATATTAAGGCTTGTTGCCAGCATCAGTCTGAGCAATGCATCTGTGCCAGAACATATTTCATGATGTCATGTTCATTTTCATCATAATAATAACATATTCTAAATTTGGCACAGCAATGTTCTTGGCAATAGCAATGTTTCTATCCAATAAACAATGAAAGCAGCGTATGCAGGAGCAGGCGTGCAGGTCCCTGATGGTGTGACTAAAAGACAACAGAGAACATTTGTCAGACTGAGGGAAGTGAATAGATGAATACATAATAAAGAATAATGTGCACTTCTGTGGTCTGTTTACACTGGCTCTGTGCGGTGAGTGCCATCCCGACATAAGGCAGCAATAAATGGAAACACGTTTACAATATTCAAAAAAAGAAAAAGAGAGGAATATTCTTTTATTGTCAAAATACAGGTGCTACAAGGAATGAAAAGAGTGACAATGTGTATAGTATATATTGTTTAAGTCTAAGCTGTGCAGAGAAGCCCTTTTAATTGCTATGGCATTTTTTATAATTGAGATGTGTGAATAGAGAACTGTGGTCTGTGAAAACAAGGTCTTCTTACAAAAGTGTCCATGAAGGTCAGATGTCGATGAAAAATGTACTTTAGAGTCTCTCAGTCAGGGGAGGCTGCACAGCACGGAACCTCCCACCACTGTTCCAACCCGGTATGATCTCTATTCTTCACATCCTCACTTTTCTACTCTCCTACCGTTCAACAGGGCGTATTGATGCTCAGCACTTCAATTCTCTGCAGTAACCCTTTAGTGGCACCCATCTCTTTGCATGGCCCGTCCTTGCTCCAACACGCTGGGAGAGGGACCCGACGCCGTGACTGACAACCCGTCTGTTTAGTACGGGACAGAATCCAATTGGATCACGGTAAACGCTTCACAGAGCTCGTATTGACCCAAAAAAAAAAAAAAACTCTCCTACATCTCCTACTATCGCCCGCTTCTCATCAGGCTTTTCACTCAGCAGAAATGTCAATAGCGGGGCGGACTGGCCAAATGCATTCCAACCATTAAGCAAGTAATATATAGACAGGGCTAAATGCCAGTGCAGCCTAAGTGCTCATATTCAAGGTCTTTTACGGCTGCAAAAAAACAAAAAAACTGATGGACTTATGGATTCAAAAACGGCAAGATTTTTGGAATGCACAGCCAAAGAATGAATTCTTACCATGAAATAATGGCTAGTTCGTACCACTTAAAACATGGTCATAGGATGGAAATAGCTCGGTATCTAATTTGCTGTTCCATTCCAGGTTATCATTAAGGAAATACTAAAAAAGAGGGTTTTTTTATTAGGTAAAGGTTGTGAGCAGAGAAGGGTCACGTTTTAGTATTTGCACTACTTTTTACATCAAATTGAGTAATATTAATTTTGAAGTAACAGTACTCTTATTTGAGTATTTGCTAGTTTAGTTACTCTTCGAGTGTCACACAATTTTAATGTTGACAGGTAAAAATGGATCAATGTTTAAGTAATTAAACATTAATTATCGTGTATCTCATGTTAAAAATACTTAACTCCACATTGGTGTGTCCTGTTTGCATGTAATTACCACATAAATTACTGTTAACTAGGGCTTTAACTTACTGGAAAAAACATGGGATAATTGCCTAGTTTTAACATGAATGTTGTCAATGCGGAATCCCTTTTCTCCTCTATATCCTAACCCTCGCTTCTGATCCTAAACCGTTCATTGGGTCAACTGTTAGATCTCTGTGCAGTTAGTGAACTTTTGCTTCAACAGCATTTTTTTCCCAATTCGACCGTCCTTACCCCGGGGAAGGGGAAGTGACATCACCAACAGCTGCTGTTCTTCTTCTTTAAGGTTATTGGCAGACTGCAGGCCAAACAAAAGCACAAGCTGCCACCTACTGTATAGTGTCCAACAACAACATAGTGTCCAAATAAAGACACTTCAGCCATCACATTTCCCTTTAGCGTTATTTTATCTCAACAGCTGTTTCATAAAGCGAGCATATGGAAATTAGCCATGTGGCTTAAGTTTCTACTAAATGAAAGCAAAAGCACAAAAGCACAAACTGCCTTCATTTAAGCCATTTACTGAGGCGGCTCTTTAACACACTGACATGTGACTGTGCTGTGATGACGACAACATATTTTGTCACCTTTATAAAGTTTGGCTTGTGCAGAATCTTATTCTATATTTTTTATAATTAAATGTGCACCTGTCAATGAACAGTGGTTGCGCATGAGTCATTCGAGGGTGGGGGGATTATTGGACGGCACATTGCACATAGCTCCAAATCACCGCGCTGGTGAGTTAGCATCAGAAGTCCCTATGCTAAAGTGGCTATATGATAGTTAGAATTGAGGCTCCTTTTCCTAACTCCTTCCTAACCGGCAGCCCAATTCGGAGGCTTCTTATCATGGCGGACGCTGACGCACATCCGGTTTGGCATTAGACCTCTTTCTAATCTGCTCTTTTCGGATTTAGCATGGGTCCTTGCGGGGATGGCGGACCGGCTACGGGAGCCTATCAATCACAAAACTTTCTATTGCTGCTGTACAAAAGACAGAAGTCAACCTCTAAAAATCTGTAGTTGTTAAAAATAATAGTTGTTAAAGCCCAACTAACTGTGCTGCAGTGTTTTCAAAAGATGTCCCTTTATCAATGTTCAAAGGCAAGTTTAAAACATTTACACACTTTTCAAATAAATGAGCAGATTATGTGAAGCAAGAAAAATTGGATGGTGTATTTGTAAAGCTGGGAGTCTTTTTTTATTGACTAATGGAAAGACTTCAAAGTCCTTTCCAACCAGATAAAAGGGAACGTTTTTTCTGAAGGCCCCAAGTAATCCAAGGTTTGCAGCTATTTTAGAGCAAAACGGAAGGTTGGTTTGCTCATTTTCACAAGCAAAAATGTCCATACAAAGACGGGAAAATGGGAATTATTTGTTAAATCACCATTGTCTTAGGAAGTGCATACTGTCGCAATATCTGTGCCCAGTTAAGTACGTATGTCTTAATGTCACTGCTCTTGGCACTGAATAACATTATGGTGCCATTTCAATAATTTCTTCTTCTATTATAACCGAGTGCACAACGATAATGGCAGACAAAGTATTAATTTCACAGTTCATACCCCATATAGTCTTATCTCTCGGAGGCAGTGCTGGATCATTTGCTGAGTAGGCACTTTGATGAGTGAAGATTTTCTCTGTATCAAAATCCCACTGCACCAGAGATGAAAATTATAATTAGTTGTTCATTAGTAGATCATATTTACCATAATGTGCATGCAGGTGCAAGGAGTCGCTAATCTTAACATAAATTGTTGAGAAACTGTATTATTTCTTGCAACCCTTTTTCGGGATTTATTATGCGGCTCTCATTCATACTGATAAAAAAGCACAGAAATGGCTAAAACCAGCATTTTAGTTTGATATGCTTTGAGCAATGGCAGTGAATAAATCCTCATTCAATTACTTAACTTGGGCGGCGCTCATATTTTGAATCTCAATTTGAAGGAACCATTAGGAGCGGTAACAAATGATCTCAACAACAAAAACACAACAGCCTCCTTTCCCTCCCAAGGTTAATAAATGACACTGAGATGACTGATGCCTGGCAGCCGACTGGAGTAAGGAAAAAGGCAGCATGGTCTCTGGTTTGATCCCGTCTCTGTCCCTGTGGTCACTATATTAAGATTAGAGGAATTTTCAGGGTGAATTTATAACTGCTCCTGTTTGTGGATGATTGCTCCACCGCTGACTCATTGACATTTCTCAGAACTCATCGGATCACTCATTTTCTCATCACTCATTTCTTCCTTACTTGACAAGTTCATGCAGCAGTCTCCCTCTGCTGTGTGGCTTAGATTGTTTATATTATCTTAGAAACGGAGCAGAACATCCACCCTGCAAGACAGTCTCAGCTCGAACATTCTGCAAATTAACATCAACAACTGTCCCTCCTTTTTTTACTTCCTTGTCAAAATCAAACTAATGTCTAATACTATAGTCAAAGACCATGCGTGTCATATTAATGTCTCCAGGAAGGGAAGGACCTTATCCTCACCCCCCCGCTATTTCTACTCCCTGCTTTTCAAACTGATGTTTTCTCATTTGGATTCACATAATTTAAAATCTTTCATAAATATTAATGCCCAGGTCTGAGGTAGGAGAGTGAGATGGAAGCAGAAGAAACCGTATTCCTTGCACATCCCTGTGGTCATGGAAATTATTCAAAACAACATCTGAATAGTAATTATTGGATGCAAATGAGTTACAGAGAAACAAAGATAGAGAGATGCAGAAACCAGCTGCCTCTTGCATAGATCAAGCAGGGTGCTGCTAACAAAGGCGTGGCAGAAATACTGTTGACCAAAACACACAGAAAATCGCATGGCTTTATTTAACCAGGAAAATTCCACTGAAGCTCGGGGTGTATTTTTTAGGGAAGTCCGTTGGATGGAACCCCATTGTATTTCTGAGTTGTGAAGTATAAGGGAAACCAGGGCACTCAGAGGATTTGAGCCGGCACGGGGAGAACACACAAACTCCATGCAAAGAGGTCCCACTAGCGAATAGGAATCCTTCATCCATGTTCCATCCCTCCCTTTACACACAGCTCAGCACTAGGGCTGGGCACCGCTTGTTTTTTTTCTATACCACTATTTTAACAATACCTGCTTTTCTGTACCAGTGCCTTAACAGTACTTTTTTTTTTATACCTATGTTATTTTAATTTAATTTAAATCTATTATAGAAAACGCTATCTCAATGGCCGCCGCCTGGGCGCCGCCATGTTTATTTCCCCATACCGACTTTGAAGCTAAGCAGGAAAGTGCCTGGTTAGAACTGGGATGGGAGACCGTTCCTCCGATGCTAAGCAGGGAAAGGCCTGGTTAGGACTGGGATGGGAGACCGTTTGGGAACACCAGGAAGCCTGGCGACAGTACTGAGTGTGTGCGTGGTTGGTGTTATTACATCCGCGGCCGGCCCCCACGTGACGAGTCCCACCGGCCGCGGGCATTGGCCACGGGTCCATATGGACCGCGGTGCTGCTGTCCGAGGACAACCCGCTGTCACAAAAACGCGAGTGCACGAGATCTGACTGCCGTGCGTGTGCGCGCGTACAAACAGGGCGATGTGTGTGTGCGTGTGTGTGTGTATGTATGTGTGCGCGTGCGCATCCAAACAGGGCCATGTGTGCGTGTGTGTGCGTGTGCGTATGTGTGTGCGTGCGTGCCCAACACCTCCTCAAACACGAGCCTCTAATCACACGCGCTGCTCCGACTGATTTATCCTCCGTGTGCGTAAAAGCGAAAATGACACTACAACTTAACGAGCGCATGGCCTGCACTGCGTATTTTTTTTTCTTTTTCTCTTTTTTTTTCCTTTGCTGCTGTACCATTTGTTTTCGATTTTGCTCAGGGGTATTTGATTCTACAGCAGCTTGGAAAGCATTGCCAATTTTATTGTAAGGTTATAAATACTGTCTAACAACGATAATTAGGCTATTTCATTTCAAAACCTACTCATTATTTTTTGGATTGTAAACTACCGGGATGCACCAAACCACGGGTCCTGCACTTTGAACCAAAGCGTTAGAACTGAACCCCTAATATTTATCCATCATTATTCCACTGTCTCTTGAATTCTATTCCCTGAGTTTAGCGAAAATATTGTCGTTGTAGTTTATAAGAAAGGAGCACGGGTGCATCAAACACTCCAATTGCTGTTTGTTTGACATTATTTTTGGCCTTCATTCTTTTACTCATTTGTAGTGGCCATAGTTTTTGGCATGGGTTGGGAACCACTGGTCTACAGCTGAACTGTGTGACGGGTTGGACATTTCTTTGTAATCACTCATAATCTCAGAATATCAAATGTGGAGACTAGCGAGGCCCGGCCAAAGGCCGGGTCTCAGCTAGTAATGTCTATAATCAGCATCGTTCAGGAGAAAATCTTAAAACAGCACAACAGAAAGAACACAGGCCGCAGCAGCGTCACCTGTAACTTCATTTTTTTTAGAACAGAATTCCCACTTTAGTGGCGATAAAAAGAGAGAAAGGAACGTCATTACCTCCTGAGCTGCAGGGACAGACCAGATCCACATCAGGACACTGTTTTCTTTCAGCTAAACTTTTCTAAACACACTGTGCTGTTCGACAAAGTGAAAGCGCTCCACACGTCAAAGACCTGTTACATAGTGAGCCGATGTGTTTCTTGTTGTCACTGCCAGGCTTGTCACTGCCAGGCTGCTTTTCTCCTTGTGTATGTGTCTAGCTCTGCCATCTTTGATAATGACTAAAGTGTTAGTAAGTTATAGCTTTGCTTCGCTTTAGAAAATATCTGCATTTGCGCTGAAGCTGCTCATGAGTTCAGGCTTTTTTAGACTCACTGCGGATCATTTATTGACATTTGGAGAGAAAAAGTACAGAAGATTAGGGATACCGCCCCCTACCGGAGTACCCAGCCCTACTCAGCATCAGCCATTATTGGTAGCTACGGATTAGCGACTCTGCGAAAAGCATCTTTTTATAATAAACAATTATAATAATGCATTTTATTTGTAACCCACTTTTCATACATCACATTTATTTCATTAAAAACATCGACAATTATTACAATTACAATTATAATATTCCCCCCATATTAGCTTTAAAGAGTCCAGGTTCTAGTTGCAGTGTTATAGAAATCTGAGCCATTGACTGTCTATTCTTCTCATCGTGTCACATATGTTTTATGGACAGTTGACCTTTACATACAGTGACCTTTATTCAGCGAGCATTACTTCATTTGTTCATTCTAGATAAGCAGTCATCTAATCTATGGAGATGTCCTTGTCCACGGTGTCTTATGTGTATCTGCTGTATCTGTGCATTTCATCTTTGCATCTTGACAACTTAAGACCACTCTGACCTGTTACACCATCGGTCCTCCACTCTGATCGTTATACAGTTTGTTTGTATAAATACTGTGTCCTGGCTCTGACAGAGTGTCTTTGTAGAACCTGTGCAAAATGTCTCTCTAATATGCATTCATCAAATAAACCTGCACGCTTAATCCGAGACAACTTCTCCCCAGTTCTCATTCTACTTAGACCAAACCAAACCACATTTTTACCGCAGAAGGCTTTATCCCCCAGGGTTCGGAGTCTGGTGCTAGGAACATGAAGGAGGAGGCTACTGGATGAATTTAATTTAACTTTAAAGCACTGTATACCTATTATATGTATGAAACTCATGATCTTTTTCGTTCTTTGTTCATTGTGAATAGGCTTTGGACTTGTATTGAAGTGTAGCTATGGGGACGTGAAGGGCACGAATCCAAAAAAATTGTGAAAAATACAATTAAAAAATGGATTTTAAGCACATCCTTCAGTGGTGTTTCCAAAAGAGCATCTATTCTGTAAATTAAACAATTAGCAGTTTGTACAGAGTGCAGACAGTGCGCTTTTGTTGTTTGTTTTTTAAAAAAAGGGCACATGGGGCACAGAATTTCCTGTAACACTGAGCCCTTCTTGCTTCGAGGAGAGAGAACTAATTGCTCCGCCTCCATGCCGAAACTGGAAACAGCAGAAAAAAACGCCACTATCCTCCAAAAAGCACCCTGCATTAAATATCATCAATTCGGTGGAAATACTGTAAGTACCATATGTGGACGGTTGGAGATTTAGACAAATAAAATAATAAACCTCCTCTCTCTCAGAAATCCATACATATTACATTGGCTTTAATGCACCACTATGGAATGGCCACAGGAATGATTGTTTTCTGTTTCTGAAAAATCTCACCAGGAAAGGGCTGCGTTTCAATATATCAAGCATCAACTATCTGTGTTCATCTTACTGTCACAACCGACTGTAATAAATCAGTGATCTATCTCTGTGTCACTGCCCCAGAGCAGATCAATATTCCTTAAAAAAAGGAAAAAAGAACTCTTTCAATGTGTGTTGGCTTGGGCGAAATGCCAGCTCCATCACCGAGCCGAGTAGCAAACAGACACTAACTGATCATTGCACTATTACTGGCCTTCTCCTGTTCGCCGAACGCCACCCACTGCACTGACCTCCCGACTGCGATCCCGGCCGATGAAATTTCTTCCTCTAACGCCATAACCTCGACAAAACATGAGGGACAACGAGGATGCAGCGTTACGGTTTGTTTCGCTTCATGGTGCACGACCTTAGGGCTGAGGGAACAACGCTGTGCAATTAATTCATCCAAGTCCAAAGCCCAAATCAGAAACAGCAGGATCACAGTTAATTATATCACATTTTAAGGTTTTGATCAAAATAGAAAAAAAAAAAAAACTGTTCCTGACACCTTGATCCTGGTTTAGTTTAGTTTTTGTAAAACACTCATTGATTGAGACAAACTCAATATTGTGGCTGCTTGTTGTCACCATCACTGCTCCTCAACTATACAAAGGATCAGGACAGGCGAGACATGGACCTGTTGGAGAGAAGGGCCCCCCCTCCTCCCAATGGGCTCATTAAACTCGTCATGTAACACATCATACAGCACAGATTACTAACATTCACTTGTAAAGTACTACTAGGGTTGGGCCGGTTGATTGGGGGTCACTGCCCCCTCCCTAATGCACCTCACAGGGCTCTCACTGTCACATAGTATGCTAGATGGTGATAATGAAGTGACTGATTATGAATTAATATCAAAAACAATAATAATAATACGATAATAGTATAATGAATTAATCAATAATGATACAATAGTAAATAATATGAAATAAATTATATTTATCAATAACTCATAAAATGTGGTCGTAAACAACATAATCAATAATATTGTGTCCATTAAAAACATTTAATTAAAAACAACGACAACAAAAAGGAACAAATGGAACTTAAAAGATTGGTGACTCGTTGTTATTGGCAGTGATGGGTATTTTTATTATTGAGTTTTCTTTCCCTGTCTTGGAATCAGCAGAATGTTTGTGACGTAAATATTGATGATTGTATAGTCACTGGAATAGGACAAAATTACTATATGTCATATCTTCTGTAATGCATAGTAAAGGAATGTGTCTATTTCTTAAGTACAAAAGGGGGTAGGCGCTAACAAGCTTAAGCTTCTGCCTATTCCTTTTGAGCATCATATCCACGTTATTTATTTATTTAGCTATTCACCTACTCATGTATCCTTTCTTTGGTTTCGATTACTGTGCTGAACTCTGTTCCTATGAAGTGAACTTTGTGGAACTCAGATGCTCAGATAAAAAAGATGAAATGAATTGAATTGAAATTGACTTGTTTGAGAACAGCAACCAGGTTTGAAGAGTAGAATATAAAGAAATTATCACTAATCACTGCTGACCCCAGCCATCCTCTGCATTCACAATTCCAACAATTCCCCTCAGGCAGAAGATACAAGGTCCAACTAGCAAATAAAAACACTCACAAAAAAAACATTAATCCCATTTGCAATAAAGATCATGAACAAGTAGCATTAGTGTGTGGAAGGCCTTTTAAACCATATCAAGATTCATTTCTGCCTCAATTGGGACAGACAATAAAGATCTATCTTATCTTATAGAAATAGATAGAATATTAGAAACAAAGATGTACAAAACTAAGGGAAATAGCAACCACATGGAACCAGGACACTGAGTTTCTTTAAATGCAATATGATTATTCACCACTTTTACACCAACCTTGAAAACACATTTTTGCACCTTTTCCCAGTAAGCAAGCAGGGCTACAAAACCCATTATCCCTGTTATATCATGCGGTACAGTAAATCACCAGCATTTCCCGCAAAAGGACCATACACTAACGCCCAAATACATAGATTTGTTTACAAAGGTTAAGTAAAAAGTCAAGGTACAAGCACATGATGAAACAAACTCCACCACAATGAATCCTGGCTGAAAGTTGAAAATATGGAGATGCTCAGTTCACGACGATGGCGCTTCATGAACAGGCCGCTGCACTTGTTATTCAAGCTCATCTCACACACCCTGCACGGAAACGTTACTCAGAATTGTACACATTACGGCGCCTCTGTCCCTGGATGGCGTGATTTATTACGGAGATTCAAATGGACCAGTGCATTGCCAGCCTGGCACAGCGCTCATACCACAATGTATTATTCAGGGATATTGGAACAAAAGTTCTTCTATTCACATTATAAGATTTACTTTGAAGAATAAAAGACCTTCTGGGTTTGTGGCTCTCATGATAACCGGCTCGGCTATCAATAATGGGCACTTCTCTGAATCAAAGATGGGAACTTCGGAAGAGAGGATTTTTTTTTTTTCTTTTTATGATGTCAAAGATGAGCTGTAATCGTAGAAATTCACCAACTTACTTTTTGAGAACCGCGACCGTGGATAAGGCTCTGACTGAAATGCGCTTTTGTAGTCCGTGGTGAAAAATGCTTTTGAATCTACCTCATATAGTGTGACCGCTTTATTCAGTCTGAGCAAGTAATACAGCATGTATCAGTAAAATTAGAACAGGCTCGGTTATGGATTGATTATCTGTTTCGATCAATTATCTGATGGAGCTGAGATTTCTCGCACACAATGACGTCTTTAAAAAAAAGGGACCGTGAAAAGAAAGTTTTCAGCGCATTTAGGTGAATGCAGATGTTCCCCCTCAAAGACAAAAGACCGTGATCATTTTGGATCAAAAAAACAGATAATGAGCAAGTCCTTCCTCCCGCACTGATATAAATGAAAGTGTGGCGCTGCTTTGAGGGGAAAAGCCTTGTTCTTAAAAGGAACAGGCCACCGTTTTTACATACTGAGATATGTTCTTACCAGAGCTTAGACGAGTTGATACATACCTGTCTCGTCATTGTGCGTGCGCTCAGTCAGACAAAACGACCAGAAGATGTTGTAAGCATTTGGCCTCTCCCAGCGTATTCCTATGGCTCCAAATGGGGGTGAAGTAGGATCCTACCACGCTCTTCCAAGGGCACGCACAAAGACCAGACATGTACGTGTCAACTCGTCTAAGCTCAGGTAAGAACATATCACAGTATGGAAGAACTGTGCGCCCTCAGTCACGCAAAAAGACCAAGATGCTGTTAGGATTTGGCCTCTCCCAGCATGTTCCTATGGCTCCAAACGGGGTGGAGTTAGTAGTGACCAAGCTCTTCCACGGGCACGCACAACGACAAGAAAGGTACGTAAGAACTTGTCTAAGCTCAGGTAAGAACATCCACTGAGCCTGATCTCGCTTCGGGTTCTCAGAGCTAACCCTGTGTGAAGCAGAGGCACATTCACACGACATCAGTCCAAAGAGGTTCGAGTCTGCCACACCGAATACTGATGTGGCTCTCCGGAAAAGGCCGGGCGATATGATGACAGCGAATAAGATGTGATCCAAGTGACGATCCCTGCTATTTGGTGATATCTCCTAATCGTTGTGGCTTGAGCGGATGACGTTGACCAATGGCAAACTCTCAGACACAACACATGCGGCTTTTGCTACTTCTAAAATACAATGTAGAGATTCTAATGCACATGGTTCAAGTTGAAATCTTCACATGACTGTTCATTGGCGCATCACCCGCACCCACTCTCCAATAGATTTGAACATAAATGCCAAAAACGAAACTGTGTGCAACGTGTACAACTAAATGTAGCTTTCGGCAAATCAATAAATGTGCTTGTTAACCTCGAACTCACCAAGTCTAATGTTATATGGTCAGAAATGCGGATATTAACGTGGTAAGCCCAACCAAATGGAAAAGTGAGGGCATCTTTTGAAGGTCCTGAACTTGCTCCCTGTGGTCAAGCCAAAATCATTGTCATTTTAGGTAAATACAAATGTCAAGCAAGTTTAAATTCTCCAGCGAGGACCACAACCTCGAAATAGATTGAATTAGGCATTTATTAAACAAGCAAAGATGACGATCGAAATTAATTAATTCTTCTCCCAAGTGTCCCTCAGTCTCTAAAGTGTTGCCAGAAGCTTTTACTAAACTAGGTCAGGGTGTGCAGATGGCTAGGAGCTACTGTACGGTATCCGGAGCCAAAACTTACACGCAGCCGTCCAAAGTCAAACGAGTTCAAGTTTTCGAGTGCGTATTTTTCAACCCACATCTTCAAAACTTTCTTAAGCAAGTTCAACACTTTATTGTCAAGGTGCCAGGAGTCTTCAGCACAACAACTGTCCAACACACTGCAACCGAGTGAGTTTCTGAGACTAAGAAATAAACGATAAAACTTAAGTCGGTGAGCTGATATTGATTTAGAAGGCAATACAAATAATTGACCAATTATGTGTACATCCAAGTCCAGTTTTACTCAATGTAAGTGTTATTGTGATGTCATCATAAAAAGCCAAGGGAGATAGAGCATTACACACAAACACTACAGATATATTTAGTTAGTAGCTAAAAGAATTGGGGTAACGCGCTACTTAGAGTACTCAGATTACATTTTAAGAGTAACGAGTAAAGTAACAAGTTACTCTTAATCTAGTACTAGTTTCTTTTTTAAATCAGTAACGTGGTTCAGTGAAGGTTCTTGAGTCTGTATTCTGTAGTTGTGAACGCTTCGACCCTCACCCAAAAGGCTTTGTCAGCGCACTTAAGTTTCAGCTCAGCCCACAGACCAGATAAAGACCAAGGGGAGGAGTTTAGCTTGCCTAAGTCCCTCCCCCTCAGTTAAAGTTACCCAACACTGGTAACAGAGTTGTCCCATGGCTCTTTTCTTAAATATTAATATGTTGTTTGCAATATTCCTCTACATTTTACATAAAAAATCAGAATCAGAATTGGTTTTATTGAGATTGTTAGGAATCTCAATAAAGGAAGAAGGAATTTCTTTCCAGCTCAATTGTGCAACATGAAACATAAAAATATATACAGTAACTTATAATATGTATATAATATAATAAACTATAAAAATGAAAAAAAAAACTATAAGACTATAAGGGCATGCAAAAAGTAGATTAAAATTAAATATGATAAAGACACAAAATTTGACACAAAACAATAGCATGAATGTATGTGCGAGCAGATCTGAGTGTAACCCTCGTGGGGCCTTCGGTCATTTTGACCCGAAAGCCACTGGAGCCCACGGCCTATCAAAATGACCCAAAAGCCACTGAAGATTTTTGTAAAAAATATGAATGTATGGTCATTTTAAGGCTCTTCTTTGGAGTGTACAATTTTTTTTAAATTAGTGTCTTGAAAGGGTGCAAAATTAAGGGCCACACCCA
Organism: Gobius niger; assembly: GCF_951799975.1. Lineage (NCBI taxonomy): Eukaryota > Metazoa > Chordata > Actinopteri > Gobiiformes > Gobiidae > Gobius > Gobius niger. The sequence goes on from NC_136852.1 coordinate 24,330,190, forward strand.
AACTTTACATCTTGCTCAATCCATAGGTTGTGTTGACGACAAATCAAAACATTACAGAAGTCTAAAGTCAGAGGCTCTGAAAATGTGACTATCAAATGTCAAAATGCAAATGCTTTGACCTGGTGTGTAGATGTGTGTTTTATTTTTCATGTCACATTTGATAGCTGTGTTTTGTCCAAGCTGAGCATTCATTGCAGACATTGTGACATTTTTCGGAGCAGAAACCTTGAGGGTATGATGGCTTTGTCACTTCTTAATAAATGTCTCCCGGCGCACACATTTCTGTGTCTACCCCTTAGAAGGACCAGGAGTGGATTGTATTATTTTTTAAGAGATATTGAAACAAAAACAATTTTTCAATCTGTGTCAAAAACAAGAACAGAAATGTCATGGCAACCTGACACAAACTAGATTCCCTGCAGCGAAAAATGAACATGTGCCAAAAACACAGTGTCCACAGTCTTCGACGTGCCAATGATTTTCCATTTAAAATTGCCCCAGAGTCCTCACACCGGGAAAAGGAGTGGGTGAAATCAATTCTCAATTTGAACCTTAGAGGTTAATGCATTCATCCGGGCAAGATCAAGCTATGTGGCCCTTGTGTGGTTTAATTTGAACTTTTATCAACTATTTACCCTTTAATAATTAAAAAGTAAAAGATAAAATATAGTCCAAATGCTCTCGATAGGTTATTTCCCAAGAGGAACATCTATTTATAAGATATGCTTTGCTATGATTGGGTTCTAATAATGACACAATTTTAGGAAATAAAGCACAATTGAGACAATCTATAACTGTCTAGAACATTTTATAGTGATACTAGCTGAGACCCGGCCTTCGGCCGGGCCTCGCTAGTCTCCACATTTGATATTCTGAGATTATTAGTGATTACAAAGAAATGTCCAACCCGTCACACAGTTCAGCTGTAGACCAGTGGTTCCCAACCCAGTCCAAAAACTATGGCCACTACAAAGGTGTGAAATAATGAATGCTAAAAATAATTTCAAACAAACAGCAATTGGAGTGTTTGATGCACCCGTACTCCTTTCTTATAAACTACAACGACAATATGTTCGCTAAACTCGGGGAATAGAATTGAAGAGACAGCGGAATAATTATGGATAAATATTAGGGGTTCAGCTCTAACGGTTTGGGTCACGGTGCAGGACCCGTGGTTTGGTGCATCACGGTAGTGTGCAATCAAAAAAATAATAAGTTGGTTTTGAACTGAAATAGCCTAATGATCGTTGTTAGACAGTATTTATAACCTTACAATAAAATTGGCAATGCTTTCCAAGCTGCTTTAGAATCAAATGTACCTCTGGGCTCACAATACGTGAAAGCAAAATAGAAAACCAATGGTCCAGCAGCAAAGTAAAAAAAAAGAAAAAAAAATACGCAGTGCAGGCCATGCGCTCGTTAAGTTGTAGTTTCATTTTCGCTTTTACTCACACGGAGGATAAATCAGTCGGAGCAGCGCGTGTGATTAGAGGCTCGTGTATTGGGCAATGTTTTGCGTGTACTTTTTTTCGGAGACAAAGCTTTGGAGACGGAATGCGGCCAGCACTGGATCTATAATGAACCACAGCCTCGGTCACTGCAGGAGAGACTTAAACAAAGACACGCAGAAGTGTTTTGGAGGATGTATCTGTACCTGTGCGGAGCGTCTACAGCTGCAGTTTAGGGTGAGTGACGATGGCACACATCGCCCTGTTTGGATGCGCGCGCGCACACATACACGCGCACACATGCACACACGCGCGCACGCGCACACATCGCCCTGTTTGGATGCGCGCGCGCACACATACACGCGCACACACGCACACATACACGCGCACACACGCACACACGCGCGCACGCACACACCGCCCTGTTTGGATGCACGCGCGCACACATTCACGCACGAACGCACACACGCACACACACAAACGCGCGCGCACGCGCACACACACATCGCCCTGTGTGGATGCGCGCACACGCACGGCAGTCAGATCTCGGGCACTCGCGTTGTTGTGACGGCGGATCAGCCCCCAGCACCAAGCACGCACAAACTCAGTACTGTCGCCAGGCTTCCTGGTGTTCCCAAACGGTCTCCCATCCCAGTCCTAACCAGGCCCATCCCTGCTTAGCTTCAAAGTCGGTATGGGAAATAAACATGGCGGCGCCCAGGCGGCGGCCATTGAGATAGCGTTTTCTATTATAGATTTTTCTAACCATTTCAACATGAAATTGTAATATTTTAAGTAATATTATTAGAAGGCAAAGGCTTAAAGGGGCTAGATGCAAGTTTGCCATTTTATACTCACTACTGCCATCTCAGGTTATACGTGTAACTGCACCTTCTATATTAAGCTCGTGCATGACGGCACTTCGGACCCGAATTAACACCTTTTTGAGTGACAGTGCAGGATTTTAGAGGCAGTTGTGGTGAACAGGTCTGAGCTCATTCTATACATTAGGACATTGCTGGAACATGAAGGGGGAGGAAAACACATTATTTTAACATTTTTAAACTCTGTATAGTATAGTCCCTTTAAATGCAGAGATATGGTCTGCAAGAGGCATGCACTCTTTCCACATGAGCTGCCACAAGCATAATCTAAACCTGGTGCATCTACAGACAGCAGACAGAGTTATACAAGTTAAATATAAAGTGGATCATGTTTATCCACTAATGTCTATCTTCTTCAGCCCCACTTGTCTTTTTTTCTATCCATTATTCTCTTACTCTCACGGATACGTCTTTGTTATGTGAAGCCTCTTTGGACTTTCAACTTCACAACAACAATGAAAGAAAATGCACCGAAATCCATCGAAGATTCTTCAGACTTTTGCATAGTGTACAGGAACAATGAAATGTGAATAACTCTTTTTCTACAGAATACCTTAAAATTATCTTAACCGAGGCAACAGCTGCAGCTCAGCTAAATGCGACTAACGTTGTGGATTAATATTTGTTTTCACCCGGGAGACGTTTCCCATTACCCAAACTAAAATCACGACTGAAGCTTCTGTTTGTTTTAGGCTGTGTTAGGAAACAACGTGAAAATCTCAGGCAGACGGAAGATATCCAGATATATTGTGTAAGCACATCACGCAACGATAATAATTTGCCCATATATTGTGTAGCCCTACAGAATCTCACACATGAAAATGAAATCACCACCTGCCAAATCCAAACGCCCACATCACACTGGCCCGTCCTGCAAGCTGAGGACACAGCGGGTCAATGGACGGGGCTGTGTTCGGTGAAGGTGCTGGTGCTTCTGCAGACCCTGTATAAGTCACTGAACAAAAAAAAACAGAGCTGGATGAACTCCAACTTTACACCTATATGAACAACTTCAGGATTTTAAAGTTAAAGTACAATTTTCCTCTTGTCATACATGTTTCAGTGGCAATGAGACACACACCAACAGCCGCGGACAGTGATGGATGGTTTTGGCTCATGCTTTCCGCTTACATCAGTGAAATCAGTCTATCCTGTTTGCAATGTATGACCATTTCCACATGAGAATGATGGATACGCATTTCCCATTAAGATAGAGAGAGAGAAAAAAAGCCAGCGTTGAAAGCAAACACGGCATAAATTCTGTCAGTGATGGATAGGGTGTTTGCTTCACATGAATAGCAGTTATTTTTTACTCACTGCATTAAATTTTAAACTTTTATGGGCAACAGGGATTCTGAATTGTTTAACTAACGTATCAGTGAGATTAGATCATGTGAGTCAAGGGGAGAAGTCCAGCCTCCAAGCAGACGTGCCCACTCATGACTTGGCATTATTTTCAGTCAGCAGGTGAGCACTTAGAGTTATCATGACTGAATACAATAGAGGAATGGACAAAAGAAGCCCGGTACAGTGGGGTAAAAAGAGCTGACTTCATGCTGTGCCAGTGAGGCATTCGTAAATCCCTGAGTCAAGCCTTTAAACAATGAGACACACTACACTGTATTAAAACAAGTCAACACAACAGTGCCAGTCCAAGCGCCAGCCAGCAAACACCGCAACAGCTCTGTTTGCTCACTGTGAGTGACTTAAGTTTGGGAAAGTTGAACTAAATATCCTGCCAAAATAAAGTATTAATCGGCTGTTGTCTACTTTACAGAAAAAATAGTCGCTTTTGTTTAGCGATTTTAAAAACAACTGGTTTAATGGAGGACAGACTGCTGTGCTTTGTAATCTTTTTTCTCTCATTAGGCCTTGTTGTGCAGATGCGTCAATTTGTTTGGTGAAAACAGTATTTAGAGCAATCATCTTTCACAACTTCATCAGCCATTTGCATCATTTTTGAAGCAGTCAAAAATAACCAACACAGATTAATATATATATAGGACATACTATTTATCAAGAAAGTAGAAAACAAATTACAGCATTTGCCAGAAAACACTTTGAACAAAACTGGCAATGTTGAATGATTTCAGTTTGAAGCTTGAACGCATCATTGCATATAACCAACTGGATGAAAAACATCAACAGTATTCGGAATAGTGTGAGTTTTTCTTCTCTTTTTTCTTTTACCTCAAAAAATGAAAACCTGGGCCAGACCGAGGGTTAGTCTGGCTTACTGACCAACTGTTATTGTTTTTTCTCAGTCTTTCTTATCTCGGGAGAATTTCCAAAGTCAGAATATGATTTCTGCACCAGTTTCATCGAGCTCATGGAGGGTCCAACTATGATCCACATGAGGCCATATCTGATCAAGGAAAAATTAAACAAGATTTGGAAGTGCTGTTGAAAAGTTGGCATTAAAAACCAACAGAGCTAAATCATTTGGAACCGAATCATTTAAAGAATGAAGAGAGCCAGGTTTTGAGGCTATGGCCTACTGTGTTACAGTGGCAGCAACACGCTTTCCTTCTCACTCCCGTGTAACACAGAATAAATGACTCTTGGAATGTATCAATGATCTGTCAATAATGAGACCAGGCCACTCAGTCGTAAAGGTTTAGTCTATTTGAGAGGTTGGGGTAGTTTGCAGTCTCAAAGTAGCCTTAATCAGGCAGAAATAGATGTAGTGAGGAATTGTGTTGTGCTATGATCAGTCATCTGTGCTAACACTGCTAACAGGGGGACACATTAAAGACCTTTGGTGCTCAGGGCCCGTTTTGTTTTTATATTCATTCATTATGCTAATTTAGCTGCAGCATTCCAGCAGTTGAAGCCTGACAGAGAGGGCTGATATCAGCCCCGTGCATGTGTCTGGTCCAGTGTCTTAATGGTGTTGTAACGTGAAATTGGACACAAAGGAATTTCATTACGGTCACATCTTCATCCAAGCCGTATGCAATGGGTGGTGAACACTTCTGACTCACAGAGAGAAGGTCTAAAGTTTGATTCCTTGATCACATTTATCTGCTTCCTGATTCTTATGATGCCTCCCACTTGTGCTGTCCGCAGCTGTCCGCACAATGCACCAGTGGCCAATACAGTATGCTGATGCTTGTATTCGTGTTGCTCCCAATGGTACTAGTGTTTATATCATGTGGTCTAGTCTAGTGGGTCATTCTTTCAAGTCAAAAGTGAGAGACAGACAGATCACTGTTATGAAAGGGCAGGACACTGTCTTTGCAATCATCCTGCTGTAAACATCGGAAACCCCTGGGTTAGGTAAATCCCTGCATGTTTTCTGTAGAGTGAGGAGTAAAGCTCAGTGGCGTTGAACAGAGCAACTCTTGACATGAAAATGAGTTTGTAAACACAGGATTACCGCAGTCGGAGCCGACACTCGAGCGGAGCAGCTTCAGATCAATGGAGCAAAAACATCTGTAACTCAGAGACAGCGACAAATCTCAAAAGATATAGAAGATTAAACACTGGAGTTTGTTTTGAGGTGCGTTGTTTATGGAAGATGATTACCATTTAGATTACTTTTCTGCCGCAAAAACCCAGATCGGTTTGATCCACCTGCCTTTCGTGAATCAAAGTGGTGAACCGAAGTGTATAGAACAAAAACAAATGACCTGATGATGTTAGCTTAGCAGCACCAGTACAGAAGTGATATCACACTGATACTGTACATATATGTGACTGGAAACTTGAAGAGTTACACTCCAGCAAGTTAATGACGGGACTTTAAAGACACACTTTGGAGTAATGAACCCCTGTCTGCAAATTCCCTTCCTTCCCAAAATGCTCAGTCTGTCAAGAAACAAGTCGCCTAAAGCTTAATGTTACTATACAGAGAATCAAAACAAGCTTTTTTGTACATATTTTCATGCTTGTACAGTATAGCCTTGTTAGATCTCTTTTCTCTCCCTTTTTGACTGACAAAAATAAGCCGCAGAGTAATTTGCCACACCCGATATCGACTGTGGACCTCCCCCTCATTTCACAGTAGCTCATCCCCTAAGATGTTTCAATCCAAAAGGCTTTCAATTTTACAGTTGGTAAATGTGAAGAAAAAAAAAAAAACATCACGGTCACAAAAAGCCACTCGCCAAATCATTCGGAACACGGCGCATCAATGTAAAGCAAGCAAATTATGGAGAGTCCACTTTCACTTTATCTTTTGTAAAACTGAGAGCGCTTAAAGGGTTTCGTTTCTGCGGGAGATGGACCACAGCAGGTAATGACGGGGCTTTCAGAGTGTCTCATTACCCTGAACTAGTGCAGCGATGCCGAGGCAGCTCCACCGGGCTCCCAGTCATTTAAGACACGGCTGAGTGTGTTTCCTCCTCACTTCACTGCTCAGTATCCTGCCTGTTTACACACAACATGTTTTTATATAGTGAAGGAATTGTATGGTGACATTATATGGGTTTAGGGCAATATCACAGCTGCACTGGGAGCTGAATGAAAAAAAAAATGAAAAAAAAATCCCCACCAGAGTGCATGGACATGTCTCAGAGTTAATCCCAGGTGTGTCAGCCGAATTTTCTGTTCCAGGGGGGAAATGGTGTGTGACAGGCGTTACAGCAGCACATGCTCAGAATAAAAAGTTACTTCCCTTCTCTGTTGTGGAGACACGCTCAAGGCAGCATTGAACTTTTATTACAAAGGACGGAACAAAAAGGGCGGACAATTCAAGAGTATAGAATAGAATAAGAATGAGGAAATGTGTAGGTTTTGATTGTTTGATTGGGTCCAATATGTTAACAGATTTTCACAGATTATCACAGATGTAATACAAAGATCTGGATAGGGCAGTTTGATTTGTGGCTGCGAGAAGTGTTATGGAAATCAGGCTGTAACAAATGCCGTGTTCATCTGAGAGTCCAGCTTTCAGAGAGATTGGACTTTATGATGAGTATTATCAGTGGCGTGCCTTGCCCACGCGGCACGAACACTCACACACTGATACGTAAAAGATGCCCTATTACGCCGCCAATACGGTTGAACTCACCAATGCCTCACAGTACAGCACATGTTCAACAACATAATAAGGTGAGACACTGGAGGTGAATGGAGAAACAATTTCATTTAGTGATATCAAATTGAAACTGAGCATTACTTAGAAAACCTGGAATATATGTTTTTTCTCATATTTATCTGTCATTTTATGTTTTCATATCCAAAATAAATGCATTTTGTGAATGAAAATGGCCAACATTGCTGATATTTTCAGCGACCCAAACAAAATAATGGATAGACACAGATTTAAACGTATGGTTTATTTAAGAGACATTTATTATTTAAGACATATTAGTAACAAAGATTTTTTTTAAACCTGTGGGAAATATGGCTTTACAAAGCGACATAGTTGCTACTTCCAGATTATCTCCACCTCGCTCACGGACAAAAGATAATAAAATAAGCATCGTATGGGGTAAGAGTTGTCATTTTTAGACTCTGACTTGATAACTTCGACGTTAGGGAAGGAACCTAGCTAAAAATCTCCACTTCGACAACTGTGTGAAAAATCAATACTTTCACCTGCCGTGTCTCACCTTGAATAGTAGAAACATCACTCAGTTATTCCACTGGTCACCGCCTGACTATATAGCACCAATATAGATGCAGTCACTCACTGAGTCCTGCAAACTTCATTCATTCATTCCTCCTTCATCCGTCCTTCAGTTTTTCAAAGCCGCATATTCCAGAGTCGGGCCAGTGTTCGCGTGAATAAGCCCCAGGTGAAGTCTTTACAAGCCCCTGTTCTTGATCTAAGCTCGGGCCATTCCAGTTTTTTAATATAAACAACAGCGGTGGGGATGGCAAACATATCCAGCTCCTGGATTACACCAAAGTGCAGCCTTTCAAGGGTAAAAATCAAAAGTTAGGTGCTACAATTCAAAACATAGCTCGCTGGCTCTCACTGTGTGATCGACTGACGGCAGCGTTAACGTCACCTTGAGCCTTCTCGCAGGCCCTGGGGACATGTAAACCTGTAAATCTGCTTATACTTTATGTTGTATTCGCCGGTTGTTGTTGTTGTTGTTGGAGGAGAGCCTGCAGAAGTGGATCTGAATGTCACTCTCAATAACAAGGCCAGCACAGAAGGCAGAGTATTATCTATTATTAATTATCATCAATTAAGTAGACCAATATTATAAAGACCCAGAACATTGTACAATGAGATGAGAAACTGTGCCACAATGCTTTGCTCTTAAGCTGAATGTACCTCTGCAATTGTCTATCTTATATAGTATATCATAGTGAATCAAAGTTAAATGATCTCCGCTATCGTTAGCTACAGTCTCCACCCAGCCGCACTCTGTATTTGTTCTAGTTAAGAATAAAAGACAAACTAAGCCGTCATTGCCAGCTCTTGTCTGTATTTTTGGCACGCGCATCGCTCCACATTAGCAAAACGAGCATCTTGGATTGGAGAAGGGTGCTGTATTGCCAAATGACAACAAAAGAGAAACATTAGCGCCAGGTGTTAATTTCCTGTTGGCTCTGGGCGGTTTTAACAAATTGATTGCTTTATTCATATGGCACTGACATTGAGGAGTGTAATGACCTTATTTGTGAGCAGAATTAGGACTATTATGTGGTATTCAGTAATGCTTACAGGTGAGGCTCCTTAAGGAATCAAAAGAATTTAATGAAGGAGCATGCAGGCGGCACTAACTTTGTAATTAAAACAGCTTTTATTTCCTTATCCCTCCAAGGAAATGATAATGTAATGGAGGGTTATCCCAACAGGCTCCCCTTGAGCCTTAAACGCAAAGCTACAGGAGCCAAGATGCTGATCCCTTAGTGATTTCAGTCGGTAAAACATTATAGCATTACTACAGCACCAAATGCAGGTGGACTACCGAAATACTGCACTGACTGTCTCGTTAGGAAACAAGAAGTGGGGAAGTCTGGGCTATTTTCGGTGTGAGATGAGAAACAGATTTGACTAGACTAGATTAAGGCCGGCGCGGATCTAATTTGAAGTCACAAGACGCCGTTTCGTTGGTAAAATGAGTAAATCAATCTGGACTCTCCCTCTGAGAAGAACACCGCTTTAATCAGACCGGCCCCAGCTCCAGACGGCTGTTAGAAACAAGAAGATTTAAAGATCGGAGATCAAACTATCGAAAGGTGCACGGATAACTAAAACCTGTGCCTGCATATGAAGGATAGAATTTTGAGGCCCATTAAAAGAATTAATGTTGCTTTCCAATGGGTTAAACACTTTTGCATGGTGGCTTCATCATTGAAGTGTTGAACAAAATGTGTTTGGCCCCTTGATTTATTGTTAACGCAGATATTTGTGAAGAAGAAAATAAAATAAAATTGGGAAATTAATCAACCCCTTAACCCCCACCTAAACTGAGTATATTTTCTCCAGCTTGGCTTCACCCAAATCTAAAAGCTTCTCGAAAAAGTGTCAAAATAGCGACAAAGTGTCTTAAAGGTATATTATTCAACTTTTTTATGTGGAAAAAAAAGTTGAGCTTTGTGCGTATTTGACTTTATAGTGACCCAGCGGCTGTATGATTGGTCAGCATGGCGCCTTTGCTTCCCATCACAGTGGTCTCTAGGACGCTCCAGGATCAATTGTTTGGAAAGATTTCTCGGCTGATGGATCCGCCCCCCAAAAAATCTACAAAACAATTGATCCTGGAGTGTTGTAGAGACCACTGTGATGGAAAGTAAAGGCGTCATGTGGACCACTCATACAGCCGCTGGGTCACTACAAGGTCAAATACACACAAATGGCAACTTTTTTCTCCACATAAAAAAGTTGCATAATACACCTTTAAACATGAAAAAAACAAACAGCAAAAAAAGGGTTAGACGATTAGGGTTAGGGTTAGACGATTCATTGCTTTTTTTTGTGTCACTTTTTTGGTCGCTCTTTGGACGCTTTGTTAGATTTGGATTTAGATTTGGGTAAAGGCAAACTGGAGAAAATGTGCTCGGTTCAGGTGGGGGTTAAGAAGCATTTTCATCACTCGTGAGCAATAGGCGAGTCGTTGTTTACATTACCGTGACAGTATTGCTCCTTGGAATATGTGAAATGTGCTCATAAACTGAATTGAGATGTTAGAAATGCAACAACAACTCCATTTAAAATGTGCTCGCTTCCTCGTTCATTGTTTGTTTGCCCCAACGACCTTCATCGTCTCGACGTGAGTCAGCGCATTACCCATCATTCCCTTTGTTTTCCTTATGTATACCCTTCTGATTACACAAGGTTTAATCAGTACACTCAAAACAGGCCTGCACCACTTGGCCCGTAGCTCATTCATCCAATCAGCTAAAAGCATTCACAGTTTTGAAAGTAACGGCAATAAACAAAATGCAGCAGCCCCGGCCCCTCTGCTCTGACCGGGGGCTTTTGGAGCAGTCTCATAATTACATCCATCACAAAGACAGCGCCGACAGTGATTGGTTCATTCTTTGCCATGGCTGTAGGCTGTACATAATATCTAAACAATGCGTCCTACTTCTCCAACAGACAGCGGGGGGAAAAACACTCAAATCGATGCAGATAAGGAAGCTTCTAACAAGAAACCATTTCAGGAAATAAGACGATCCTTGTTTACTTCTGTGCAAATGCCCCTGAGGAAATTAGCGCCACTGATAATATAAACAACAGACTAATGAGAGCAAAACAACATCTGTGAATCCAGATTATTTTTCCACATTTCATTAGTTTTTGGGTTTGAGATTTAACTTCTTCACATTCTTAACTCGCCTGCGCTTCACAATACAAAAAACAAAATGACTGTTAATGAAGCATAATGGAAAGTAAAACCGCTTTCATGATCACGGCTACCATTTATACTTGAAAATACACAAGTGAACTAGTAATACGTGGCGTTGAAGGACATACAGTAGGGACCTGATGTTCACTATATAAAAAGACCAATATGATTTTTTTTCTGACATTAAACCAGAATTATTTTTTCCATTTGTAGGTCAATTCGAGTTTTTAAAATGATTTATACTTGCTAAATGCCAGAAAAGTTTCCATACATTTTTAATATTTGGTAGAATTGCCTTTAAACTGTATAACTTGGGTCAAAAGTTTTGGATTTCCTTCCACAAGCTTCTCACAATAGTTGGCAGGATTTTGGTCCATTCGTCCAAACACAACTGGTGCGACTGAGACACATTTGTCGGCCACCTTGCGTGCTCATGCCTTTTCAGCTCTGCTCATACATTTTCAACTGGACTGAGATCAGGACTTTGCGATGACCACTTCAAAAAATTGACTTTGTTATCCATAAGCCACTTTGTAACCAGTATTGGCCATATGCTTTGGGAATTGTCTATTTGGCCCATCTGCGTCCAAGCTTGAACTTCCTGGCTGATGTCTTGAGATGTTGCTCCAATATTTCCACATAGTGCTCTTTCTTCATGATGTCCCACAGCATGCTGCTGCCACCCCTGTATTTCACAGTTCTCATTTAGCAAAATAGAAATCCTTTTTAAAATTCTAACTGACCCAAAAAAGTAAAAGTTCATTCTGGTTTCATGTTAAAGAGCGAAAAAGAAATGCAAATGTGTCTTTTTATAAAGTGTATGTAAACACCTGGTTCTCGCTACAGGATCCCACTCTCTGGATGGATTATGTTGAGATTTGTTCATTTGGGAGAAAAAAAGTTCAAGGTGAAAGTGAACCAAACAAGTTCGGACCCAAGTTTCTGATTGCACCATCATTAGAAGCAAACTTAGTTGAGGAGACAGTTCATCTTCAGACATCAAGGCCTTATCCCCTCGATCTGTTGCAAGGGACTTAACACAAGCGTTAGAGCAGACAGGCTTTGAAAGAACTGTCTTTGACGACCATCTATCTCCCAGCTAATGACGTTTAATTAATGTTTAGGAAGGTTGTGCAAGCCTTGAAATCCCACTTTGGAGTCCATCATTAAAGGACGGGTACTTTGAATAAGTGTTCAATAAGTTCAAGATCAACTTTTTGTCAGTAATCTGTTCGCAAAATTACTTTGACAATATACATATAATATGCATATCATATGCAGCAAATGTCAAATCAGAACATTTGTTTTATCTGATTGCCCCTCGCATTGATTTAACTGTAAAAAGAGGTAATGGCAGTAACAAGTGCTAATGCTCTACAATGAATCATTGCTTCATCCATCCTTATTTGTTCACAGAGAGAAGCCACACACGCCCTGCATTGTTTATGGAGACAAATTGACTTGTCTGTTCATAAAAGGGTATTAGTCACTTGTTTGTCATATAATTAGTTTGGTCCGTAGGGGCTCGTCTGAAACACTTGTGTGTGTCAAATAATAATCCAGCCTATCTGTATTGAGTTCTGTCTGAATTATAGTTTGCCCTGCTTGAATGTATTGTTGTTGGCATATTTACAGTACATTCAATAAGTAGAAGCACATTAATGAAAACAAGTGAGCTGAACTTATAACAAGGGTGATTTGGCTGTTTGTTTTCCAGTTGGTTTATTGCTAAAAGCTCCCTGTAATAATATGCAGTTTGTCTTCTAAAGTCAGCACTGAAAAATTAAAAACAACATTGAAATGCATAAATCAAGCATTTGTCACAAAAGAGTTACAAACCAAGCTATTCCTCTGTAAAACATAAATAATGGCTAGTAGACGTAGACGAGGAATGCCACATCCTGGATTTTCTTCCAGAACCGAAACTACTTCAGACATGACACACAGAGTTCACAATTAACAAAAAAAACAACGTATGAACAATCAGAGCAAAGTCGAGCAATGCCTTTGCGCTGAGTCCAGGGGAATGATTGTGAGGTTAACCAGTGAAATACAAGAAATATACTTTAGTTGTTAACTTCCTCGGAATATTTAAATCGATTTTACAACTATTATCTATGATTACTGCCAAAATCGCCTCTAGCAGAGGAGAATTCATGTAGATTCGTCATGAAACAACACAACATGGCTTGTCCTCTCTCAAGTTATGTATGCCTCCTTTTACACAAGAACACTGAAAATCAAGCTCAGCTTCTCTATCATTCAATCCCATGTTCTGTCCCTGTGGACTTGTTAGTCCATTCTAAACCGCAGCCCGTCAGACCAAATCCTCTTTCCTTTCTGATTAAGACCATGGACCATGTTCTTTATCTTTGTCAACCAACTCTGATAGTGTATCTTGTAGTGTGTCTGACAGCTTTATGTGCTTGTTATTCCCCTTTAAATCAGCATAAACGGAAAATATAAAAACAAGGAGAAATGGAAGGTCAAATTATATTGCTTCCACCATAAAACATTTACAATGATATTCCTTATACTACTTGTGATTAGTGACAGTTATTTAGTATAGTGAGTAGTATATGATCAATCAAAAGCTTGCGACATGCAACTGATATGTATGCAGTATATATCATGTTTAACAGACACATGGCTTTACCTTCGATGAAGAATCCAGATGAAACATCGAGCACCAGTCGGCATTAAGGAGTGACAAAGACAGAAAAAGAAGAACATAATCATTAGGAAAAAACAATGCATAATTCATCCTTTAAAATACAAACTCACAGTATCACAGCTGTTTCTACACAAACACTTGTGTTGTGTGCATTAATATTTATAGACAGAAGGCGTCTGAACAAGGATTCAAAGACCACAACTAAGGTGGGTGGTCCAATCAATATGGACAGTATGTGTAAGATTATAAGCTGCAGAAAAAAAAGGCCTTCTGTCAGCACAAACAACTCAATAACAACTATGTACAAGTAGGCGGTGTTTGTGGGAAATATAAAGGCAATGGGAACAGTGTAGAGAAATCCAATTACAGTGCACAGACCAGCGTCGGAGCTATACTTCTTTTGTTTCTTATTTGTCCTTTTCATTTCTCTTTATGAAATTGTGTACACTTCTCACTGTGTTTTTCTTCAAGGCTGCAATTCTATATTTCTCTGTTGTTGGGGGCTGCAAAAGATGCAATACACCATATTTACATAAAGATGAGACACTGAAGCACACTTCCAACATCAGAAGCAAATGGACAGCCACATAGATGTTCAATGTATGTATAAGTAAATTATATTCATATTTATACTAAGAAATAAAACTAACAGTGACAGCTTGGACATACATAATTATGCAACCAGTGTGTGTGTGTGTGTATATATATATAACGGAAGTGCTCGACGTCTGTAATGTAATGTCTGAATTCTATGCTTACGGCCTGATTTTAATTTGTAAAACAGCGTTTACATTATTTATGTTGTAAGAAAGAAAGAAACGGAAAAAATGTCATGTGTGCACTGAAAGTTGTGAAGAAGGAGCTCATTCTAACCTGTTCTGGACACCTGTTCTTTTTTCTTCCCCAACGATAATGTGGCGAAAATGCGCGTTTGGCTAGGACAGACTTTATTTACTCAACCTTCCCAAAGAAGAGGCCACTCATCATAAGTTGGAATTTCTTCAGCCAAAATTGTGTTTTTCTGTGACTGTTTCCTGATGGATGTTTGGAGAATCAAAGGCAGAATCAAAGTGGATTAACTTTTATAACCAACGCGAGTCCCATAACGTAAACAGCGATGGACCAGAGTGGTGAGTCCAAATGTGTGTTGGCATGTGTGTTAGCGTGTGTGTTAGCTTGTGTGTTAGCTTGTGTGTTAGCGTGTGTGTTAGCGTGTGTGTTAGCGTGTGTGTTAGCGTGTGTGTTAGCGTGTGTGTTAGCGTGTGTGTTAGCCATTTATGAAGTTGTGTTGCAAATTTCAACTCCTTATAACTGCATCGTGAAGTAACTTCACTTTTTGCTGTGTATTTTCTACTACGGTAAAGTTGTATGAGTGGTGAGAGGGGGCGGAGTTAACTGAATAAAAGTGTTGCGTCTTCCGGATTTGAGAAATACCTCCAGAAAATACTTATATTTATCACAAAAATGAGTGCTCCATAGTGGTATTGGTACAATCTATTAGAAAACGCAATATCAATGGCCGCCGCCTGGGCGCCGCCATGTTTATTTCCCATACCGACTTTGAAGCTAAGCAGGGAAGTGCCTGGTTAGAACTGGGATGGGAGACCGTTCCTCGGATGCTAAGCAGGGAAGGGCCTGGTTAGGACTGGGATGGGAGACCGTTTGGGAACACCAGGAAGCCTGGCGACAGTACTGAGTGTGTGCGTGGACATCCGCGGCCGGCCCCCACGTGACGGTCCCACCGGCCGCGGGCATTGGCCACGGGTCCATATGGACCGTGGTGCTGCTGTCCGAGGACAACCCGCTGTCACACAAACGCGAGTGCACGAGATCTGACTGTGGTGCGTGTGCGCGCATCCAAACAGGGCGATGTGTGTGTGTGCACGCGTGTGTGTGTTCGTGTGTGTGTATGTATGTGTGCGCGTGCATCCAAACAGGGCGATGTGTGCGTGTGTGTGCGTACGTGTGTATGTGTGCGCGTGCGCATCCAAACAGGGCGATGTGTGCGTGTGTGTGCGTGTGTGTATGTGTGTGCGTGTGCGTGCGTGCCCAAAACCTGCTCAAACACGAGCCTCTAATCAAACGCGCTGCTCCGACTGATTTCTCCTCCGTGTGAGTAAAAGCGAAAATGAAACTACCTGTTAACGAGCGCATGGCCTGCACTGCGTAGTTTTTTTTCTTTTTTTTTTACTTTGCTGCTGTACCATTTGTTTTCTATTTTGCTTTCACGTATTGTGAGCCCAGAGGTACATTTTATTCTAAAGCAGCTTTGAAAGCATTGCCAGTTTTACTCATTATTTTTTTTATTGTACAGTACCGTGATGCACCAAACCGCGGGTCCTGCACCGTGAACAAAACCGTTAGAGCTGAACCCCTAATATTTATCCATAATTATTCCACTGTCTCTTGAATCCTGTTCCCCGAGTTTAGCAAAAATATTGTCGTACTTTATAAGAAAGGAGCACGGGTGCATCAAACACTCCAATTGCAGTTTGTTTGGAATTGTTTTTAGCCTTCATTCTTTTACTCATTTGTAGTGGCCATAGTTTTTGGAATGGGTTGGGAACCACTGGTCTACAGCTGAACTGTGTGACGGGTTGGACAATCACAATCATCACTCACAATCTCAGAATATCAAATGTGGAGACTAGCGAGGCCCGGCCGAAGGCCGGGTCTCAGCTAGTATATCATATAAATGCCTAGGGATGCACCGATACCGATACCAGTATCAGGCCGATACCACATGCTTGTACTCATACTCGTACTCATTCATGAGGTCCCGATACCAGAAACCGATACCATTTGACATGCGGCCAGCGCACCTACGAGGCGCAGCTCTCAGCTGAGGAGAGAAAATAGCAACAAACTGGAGAATTCTTTAGTGGAAATACAATAATCCACATAGATCTAACTTTATTACAGACTGCGCTCTCTAATCAGAGTCTGTGCTGGATTTAACCAGAGCTTAATGTTGTTCGTGCTGCAGCGCGGAGTCTGCAGTGTTTACAAGACACAGGCTAACGTTGCGAACTCGCGGCTAACAGTTTTGGCCATTCTGATGCTGTTTTATGCCCAGGGGTTTATTCATCTGAAAAAAACTAACCCAGCGACTAAAAAGTCCTCAGAAAATCCAAATTAAAGACATACAGCATGTCCATATTGAGCGAAGATGAGCTGCAGCAGAACAATGAAAACGCTGTAGCTACTCGCTAAGTTGCTACAAACACACGAGAAAATCTACACGGAGCTGAAGTAAAGACGAAAAGAGACCATTTAAGTAACATCTCAATACTATTGTTGAATAAAAATACGTAAATGAATAAAGCACAGACATTGGGGAGCTTTTGGACATGGACTTTTCTATCTATGATGGACACAGTGCAATAAAAATAAAAAATTATATTGAATGAAAATAAATAAATAAATGGCATCAGCACAATTCTAATATAACTGCTCTTTAATGTGTAGCCTACTTTACTTAAGGAAATGTAAATGAGTAAATTAACTAATTACAAACCAATCTGCTGTGAAAAAAGTAAGAATGTTGAAGAAAATGCCTTGTACTCGTATCGGTATTCGGTATCAGCAAGTACTTAAATCCAAGTACTCATACTCGTATCGGTTTTAGAAAAAGTGGTATCGGTGCATCCCTATAAATGCCTATACTTTACTTTGGAATGGATAAAATAGCATGATACAGATCCTTTAATAGGATTGTATTCTGTTGGCTGTTAGAAACATTAGGCCATATTTGTTAACTGTAGCATAATTGTATATGTTGTACTTTTCTATGGACAGAGGAAGAATTGCAGCAGTTTTGCAGTGGCTAAGGGGGATCCTAATAAATAAACATAAACACCCCTAAGCCACCAGCCATACACCTACATCAATAAATGCATAAACTTTAAACATTATTATTTAACAAAGCTTGATTCTCTGCCTGAGGCGTTCTGTACTGCCATAAAACAAAGCATTGCAGTGGTAAACAGTGGGGACATTTATGACTAAAATGCTTATACATTTTCAACATCCTCTTGTACTTTGAAGCCGTCTTTTGTGGGAGGGCAATACAAATAGTTCACATACCCAGTAGTCCAACTGTCTCGCATTAACAGACTTTTATGTGGTCGGTTGGTTGTCACAAAATCCATACACGTAAAAATATAGTTATCAAGTAATAAAGAAAAATAATGACAGGACAAATCTGACTAGTCTTGCTGGAGAAAAAAAAAACTCCCACTGATGAGAGTGATTAATAAAACTGAATTAGGGTGAAGTAACGTCGTAGATTTTTTAAATCTAACATCATTATTAACAAGTAATTGTGTCAGTGCCTGCCATTTAAATGTAAGGACTTAATAATATGATAAACTGTATTGTATTACATTGCATCCATTACATTTGAGCATTTAATATCGCATTTCACACTGTTGCATCAGCTGTCATCAGCTCTCTTTATTATGTGTTGATTGTCTTCTGTGCATCTTTGTTGTGCGTTTGTGTCACTCTGGTGTGAAGGTGAGGACTACATGTAATGACAGCATCACACAATCACAGTTAAAAAGGATAGAGGGATTATTATGTTTACTTCTATTTTTTTGTCCCCAAAGACAAATTTGTCCTGGGCATTAATCCACTGTCTGAGGAGCAGTGGACGATCGGAGTGATGCGCCCAGGGAACTATTTCCAGACCTTAAGTTAGCACTTCTGACCATGAACAAATGGGAAAAGAACGCGCTTCTCTAGGGTCCTCCTCATGGTGGGAGCTGACATTGGTGTAATACCACCCGACTCCAAAAGACACTTTGAAAACAGGATTCTTATGGGACTTCAGACTTCCCTAGCACTGCTTAAAAGCCTGGGTCCAATGAGTTTTATTTTTTCTAGAAATTGCTATGACCTATGTGACATCGCTGGGCTTTTAGTCTTTTTTTAGCCCTAAAAAGTGGAGCCTTTTCAGTGCATTGACTGACTCCAGAGCCTGTCAATCAAGCTCTGGAACTCCATCGACCCCGCGAGTGCTGGGCTATCCACATTTCGGCTTCGCAGGAGGAGATTTTGTAGCCATGTAAGTTTCACAGACAACTCGGGACCTTTACAATGAATGGGGCTGTAAGGAACACCAGCTATCTCTTGTATATTACATCTATGCCCTGTGCATGTTTTCAAGTGATGGAGAAAGCTAGAGCATGAGAGTGAAAACCCCCCCACACACACAGGGAGAACTTGCAAACATGGGACCTTTTCCGGCTGCGAGGGGAGAGCACCAACTACTGTGCACCATACTCCCGAGAATCAAATAAATATATATATGCATAAACTTTGCGCGAATAGCTTTGCACGTCTGCTCAAAAGTGTGTTCTGAAGCGTTGCCTGAAAAACAACTGCTGTTTTGGGGCTGACTAGTCCCTCTTTGCTGACGGCCATGTCCTATGGATCTTTAACAATACGCCCATGGTCGACACCATGATATCCCCAGTATTTAAGCCGTGATACACTTGAATAGAGGGCCATCATTTTTGTTAGCGCTGGTGGTAAGTGGCTAGACTAAGTTTGTATGTTACAATCACCGATAGCTCATTGTTGATGACAAACATGCGACAAACCCGGCTCAGTGTGTGATCATTTTAAAGGCTGATTTAGCTGCCGGCTTTATTGATGTCATTAGTGCATAATTAATGATCAATTGGAGCTAATAGCTGTACTTTCTCCGAAGGGAAGCCACGGATGCTAACCGTTAGCATGCTGTGATCTGCTATGGCCAATTGTTGATGAAAAGTGGGCAATAAACTACAAAATCAACAAGCCAGGCTTGGTGTGTGATCATTTTTAAAGGTTGCTGTGATCGATCAGAGCTATTAGCATTAGCTTTCTCCAATGGGAATGTTCTCTGCATCATCAAGGCGCAAACACATTCCCAGCCACTAAAATGTGTTCTCTTGGCGCCACTTTTAATCCTGGGCGTTTAGGCAAAAGAAACACTGATGTGTGTCTTTGTAAACGTCACAGAGCTGCTGTAGCTAATCGTCATCGTACATCAGAGGTTATTGGACTAGTTGATAATAGTTCTTAGGTGAAAACTAAATGTATGCAACACCATAACAGCCTAGTACAGATGACAGCTTCAGAACTGTAGTTTCTTTCCCCTCCTATGGCATTTTATGATGAGCCTACCCAAACATTACAGTCGAACATAAATGATGCATCACCAAATGTGCATCTGCTCCCTCCTCCATGACTGACAGTTTGGGGAGTTACAGGCACATGGCAGGTAAAATGAATGCTGTGGGGAAAGTCCAGCGAGACTAACACTCCACTGAGCTCTGCCTCAGTGTGCTGCTGAATCCTGATGACAACAACTAGTGAACTAGAGCAGCGGTTCTCAAGCTTTTCACACCAGCTAACACCTCACAAAATCCAGGCTCATTTAAATAATGAATCCTAGTTTGGACTGTTTTTTTTTTGCTTGCATTTGACTTTTGTGTGGCTATAAAGCACTTTAAATTGTGCGCTATTAACATTTGCCTTGTCTCACACATACTACAGTTTGAGAACCACTAGTACAGCTTGTGGTTCAATTCATTATACAAGACACCAATTACGACGTTCTAAGCCTAGCCAACTTTTGAGTTAATACATAATTTTGAAGCAATATTGCAATTGCACATGCTCAATATTTGGTGAGACTCACTCTTTTTGTAACTACAAGTATTCAGTAAAATGAAATGCCTATTATGATAGATGCTAGCTATAGTAATGAATCTTAACATTGAGGCAGAGTATTGCGTGTGTGGTCTGTGATGATGACCCATGTTTATTGGCTGCTGTCAAATGGACATGCATCAGTGGGCAGGAAACATCAGTCTGAGTTGACAGGACACTGATCCAGGAGGTTGAACCAATATAGAGAGAGGTTACCTCATCCTCCACTCCGCACAGCGGCTTATTGTAGTAGCATAAGAGAGTGATTTTGTCCAAATCATACTCAAGATTGTCATGCATGTTGAGTGCATCACAAAATAAAACCTTATAGTGACGGAATTTTGTCTGAGGAAAGAAACAGCTGGTTGTGGTTAAAGAGTATAGGATGTCAAAAACATCCACATATTAATATTACCAGTGTGGTTTCACTTGAAAGTCATTTCCTTGGTAGTTTTTTGAACCAATAAAGGAGTGCTTGGATTTCCACCTTACCACAAACAAACTGCACATATGGCATATATTTGGATTTGCTTACTGTTTGTTTTGAAGTATCTCCATTTCCATAATGTGTGCAATCCTCTGAGACCTCATAGCACAGGTTGGCTAGCTTTATGAAAATATTTACAGAAAACATCCACCTGCTGCTCATTTTCCCTGCATTAGTACAGGGATTAGTTTTAGTGTCCGGCCACAATGTTTCAAATGTGTACCATCAGCTATATTTCAACATAGTTGGCTTCTATGTTTATGTTAAAACTAACTAAACCCAAAGAAACATTTTTTGACTAGTTTCCACATAATAGTCCTTCTTTATCCGTCTCCACCGAAAAGATTCATAGTTAAGGTCAGCGGCAACCTGATAAAGAGAAAAATCACGGTTTGTTCTGCCCTTCAGCACCAGGGACAGCGACACTGTTCACTGTGGACACATGGTTCAAGTAAAGAAGAAGAACTCACAAAAAAGATCATGAAACAATGTGCTGGTCTCTAAAGCTGCTCACATTTCAATCTAGACTTTACATGACATGCATTCATATTCTCCCTATTCATTGTGCTCTCAGCAGTGACCTCATAAAGCGAACCATTTCCCAAGCAATTTCAGACTCTCAGCAGCATTTGCAGTGACTTTAATGAGAGCTCAGCTCCAGTTTGTCTCTGTTGGTCTGTGCCCTGAATATAGAGCTCTGTCTATTTGTAGTGCCTTGATCCCAGTGGTTTCCATCACACACAGCCCCAGCCGATCACCTGGGCCTCCGAGAACATCTGATTTATGACTGTTTTGTTCCTATTAAGCTTGAACTCTTTGCTGCACAGCTGCTTTCAGGATGCGACTTTTTTTAAACTCTATTGAACAAAATAGTTGGACACATATACAGTCTCATAAAGTAGCAGATACACAAAAAGCAAGTTGTGAAATATTCTAAGACAAATGTAGGAAGTGACAAAACTTGTCACTTGCAGAAAGTTCTCCCTCCGTTTTGGAGGCAAATCAAAAACACGCCAGAACTCTTCAGGCAATTTCCCACAGGAACCTAATCAGCCATATCCGTAAATACAAGCTTGCAATTTCTGGTCTAAAAGCCAGCTTTGCTTCTGGCCGTAAATACAAAGTGATAAAGACCTGCACTCAGGTGTGTGCTGTGCTGACATCTTCTCAGCATCAGAGTGTGGAAAAGAAAACATGCAACAGCCTGAAATGTATCCTAGAAATAAAATGAAATGGCTGTCTGGTGGGATTTTAGGGATTATCAAAGGCAGAAAATGTAAACACCGTGTCATCCAATTCTGTAAACAGTGCAGTGCAAGATTTCTTGAGAAAGCTCATATGGGGAAACCAGATGTTTACATACACTCTATAAAAAGACACATGTGCATTGAACACCAGAATTAACTTTTCCCTTTTTAGGTCAATTACAATTGTCTAAATGATTTATATTTGCTAAATGCCAGAAGAATGAGAATTACTATACCTTTCAACAATTTGGGAAAGCCCAGGTGATGTCTGATGTCCTTGGAAGCACAATTCTGGATCATCCTTGGGTGCAATTTCAAGACACTTGAAGGTGCCACTTTCACTGGTTCAAACAATTATACACAAGCATAAAGAAGATGGAAATGTCCAGTTATCATACAAATCAGAAAGAAGGCGGGTTCTGTGTCCCAGAGATGAGCGTGCTGTGTCTGAAATGTGAATATCAACCCAAGAACAAATGTAAAAGACCTGATGAAGATGCTGAACCTGGTAAGAGTTTGTCATCATCAAGAGTGAAACAAGTGCTGTACCAACATGGGCTGAGAGAGAACTCTGCCAGGAAGAAGCCCTTACTCCAAAAGAAACATAAAAAAGCCAAAAGGACTGGTGCACTTCACAAAATAGTTGGCTTCATGAGGAAAGAACTCTATGTGGAAGTATTGGAGCAACATCTCAAGACATCAGCTATGAAGTTAAAGCTTGGGTCTTCCAAATGGTCAATTCCCAAAGCAAACTGCCAATACTGGCTACAACGTGGCTTAAGGATAACAAAGTCAATGTTTTGAAGTGGTCATCACAAAGTTCTGATCTGAATCCAGTTGAAAATGTATGGGCAGAGCTGAAAAGGCATGTGCACATATAAGGTGGCTACAAATGTGGCTCAGTTACACCAGTTCTGTTTGGAGGAATGAACCAAAACTCCTGCCAACTATTGTGAGAAGCTTGTGGAAGGAAATCCAAAAGTGTGACCCAAGTTATACAGTTTAAGGGCAATGCTACCAAATATTAATGAAATGTATGTAAACTTTTTGGTTTTGCAAAAAGTAAAATAAAACCATGTAGAAAATTCTATCTCTCATTCTTCTGGCATTTAGCAAATAGAAATATACATATATTTTTTTAATTCTAATTGGCCTAAAAAAGGAAAAGTTAATTCTGGTTTCATGTCAGACACTGAGAAAAATATATAGTGTATGCAAACATCTGGTTCCCACTGTATGTTCCAAAAAAAGCACCTGCTCAACATTTTTGATTTCGCTGTAAAACTAGTCTCTGTAGTTGATGATTAGCAGGATGTCTACCTGACAGTCTTCATTTCTGCAGGCTCAAAGCTGAGTTTGCACTAAAAGCAATTTCCTGATTACAGCTGCCTTCTGCTGTAGATCAATCAATGTATCTTTTACAAATCCATTACAACCCACCTTTCAGAGTTGAGCTATATCTGCCATTGACATTTTATAAATAAATCAGACTCTGTTTGCCCTGAAGCTGAGGTATAGTTTGTCCAGCTTACTTTCCTGATCAATCCAACAACAGTCAGTCTCTGTATCTCTATCTGACAACTGAAAAGCACAACAAATTTATTCAATTATAAGTATTTCTATCCATAATTAGTTTGATTAAATAATGATAAAAACAAACACATTCAAGCAACAGTGAGTGGGCTTTATTCTGCTGGTGTATCGTAGAGACGATGTCAGGAACATGTGTTAATGTGATTCATTTATGTGAATCATTTCACTTTAAAATTTGAACCAAGGACAGAACACTCCAGGGACCAATTATGTTTGTGATCTGAAACAACAGCGCATTTAATGTGTGCAACACATGACCTGATTAATACGAGGACAATTTGAAATAATGTCCAGTTATTGTTAATTATCACCAGCACTATCCTTCGGGACGGTGTAGGTTGGCGGTTGTTTTATGTTAATATTAGTATAAAATTAAAGCATTAATGTACTGTACATAAGCAAATCATTGCGCTGCATCTGATGATCACTTTGAAATAATCATGTTTTTAAGGTAATTTTAGAACAATTACAATGCTATCATAGTTATGACCAGATCTATGTAGAGAGATTCAAATTTGTAACATTTTAAGAGAGGAGGTAGCAGGTATAGCCTATTATATAGTGCTATAGTAGTACCAGTTCAATGAATCCCTCATTGAACTGGAACCACGTCATTGCATTCTGTGTGAAACTAAGAAGGTCCCACAGCGTTCATGTCTTTTTGCATTGGCTGAATACATGTTCTCAGCAGCTCAGAGCAAAATAACATTTGCATTCCCATGTTATAGAGAAGGATTCAGTGGAGCCGAACCAGGGCTGAACCATTTAATTCATTTCCTGAGGGCCGCTGGGAGAGACTGTTCTTACCCATTTGGTCAGTGCATTAATGACCTTCACATTTTTACAAAACAGAAAGGTTGATTGTTTGACAGCATTTTGCCTCCCGGATTTCCTCACATCGGCAAATCCTCACTCGCACTTGCTCACTTTCTCCAACGAGACAAGTCGACAGGTTATTAAAAGCCTTGTGTTGACTACAAATACACAAGTTATTAGGATAAAAAGTGGTTTCAGAGAAATGGTGAAGGCACAGAGAGACACGGACAAGACACAAATCCACAAATCTCCTTCTGCTGAATTGGAGGAGAGTGTTTGGCGAATTACCATATAAATAACTGTCACTGTTTATCAGGCTTTACTTAGGAGGCACAACAGAGCACACACAGAGAAGGAAAGGGGAAACTAGACAACAAAATACTAATTTATGATAATGAATCAGTATGTTACATTTGACATTCATATAATTGCACTTGACGAGCCCCATTTGACAACCTATAACACTATTATTCATTTACTCTTGGTCATGGTAAGCTATTGCAGCCACAGTCGCCCTGGGATAGACAGATGAAAGCGAAGCTACCAGTTTAAAGCCCGTTGGATTGAAGCAGTGCTTTTTGCTATTGATAATTTCACCGTCATTTTGATGGACAGGGGCGCAAAAGAAATCAGTCCTGACTCTTTTCCTGCGCAGCGTCTCTGCTGCAGCCTTCTCACCTGCGCCTCAGTGACAGTCAGTGTGGAGGTGGGAGTGGGAGGGGGCCTTGTACCGAGGAGAGAAATGACACATACTTAAGATTTTAAGTGGCACTCCCAAGATACAATACAGCGGTCAGCAGAAAAACTTATACAGGCACAATATTGTTATTCTGCAAAATGTAGGAAAGCAACGTAGCCTTGAAGAGGTGGGAAAAAGTAAAGCAAATAAAGTTTAGAGAAAATGTAAAGTCAATCATTTGTAAAAGAAAGAAATGGAGCAAAGAAGAAAATCATCTGCTCAGTGCATATCAAATATTGTACAAGATAACTCATATGGACGAGGGGAATGGTGTTCCTATTTCCCAAGTCCAACACCATGTTTGACACTTGTTTTGTTAAAAGAAAGAACAGAGTGTTACTGTTCAGCATTCGTCTTATCATATCACCGCTTCAGTCCAGGCTTTGGAGCAGCAGCATTTAATAACAGGAGAACCGTCTGAAACACTGTATTTATCTGTAACTTTTATTTTCTGTGTATGAAAACTGTGAGACTGATAAAGAAAAGATTGACTGTTTGCTTTGCGAAGCCAGAGCACAGGGGCCTAAATTCTCTATGACACCAAATGTATCTGGACCTTTGTATGTATCTGGAGCGTTTTTATAAAAAAGTTTTGGAGTTTGGATAAAAGGCAACAAGGATCATAACAATCAATGCAATGCAATTTACATTTCACAAAAGGGACTAGATGCAAGTTGGTCATTTTTATACTCATTACTGCCACCTCAGGTCTTACACGTAACTGCAGGTTCTATATTAAGCTCGAGAATGACGGCCCTTTGGACCCGAACGAACAACTTTTTGAGTGACAGTGCAGGATTTTAGAGGCAGTTGTGGTGAACAGGTCTGGGCTCATTCTACACATCAGGACATTGCTGGAACATGTAGGGGGAGGAAAATGCTTAATTTTAACATTTTTAAACTCCATATAGTCTCTTTAAAGCTACAATGTATTGATATATAAAAGCAACA
Organism: Gobius niger; assembly: GCF_951799975.1. NCBI lineage: Eukaryota > Metazoa > Chordata > Actinopteri > Gobiiformes > Gobiidae > Gobius > Gobius niger. Next base: position 24,356,487 of record NC_136852.1, read on the forward strand.
AGCCATGTACATGCAGGAAAAGGCTGCCAACCCAGCCTAAAACATAAAAGTTTTAGGCTGGGTTGCATCAGCAATATCTAACCTAACCGTAGACAAACTGCTAACCCAAACCCCTGGAGTTAAACCATGTTGATGCGTCACGCAAGCCAACTTTCTCTCACAGTTACTAAACTGTCAGAATGGGATTTTTCTGAAGCTTTACAGTACTTCTTCAGATTGAAGAGCTGCGGCCGATCCAGGGAGCTCAAAATGAATATTTCATGCATCATAATGAATAATAATGAGTCTTGAGCGAGTGGATCAGTGCCACAGAAGATGCTTCAGACTCGACTAGATCAAATACCTGCAGGTGATTTTCTTCAACTGCTAAGACAGGACCTACATCAAAGAACATACAGTATTTCCAATGCACCCATATATCCAGCAACTTTTATGTTAGATAGTTATGAAATTAATAAGGGTGAAAAATGTGAACGTTTGAGACTACATATATGTTATTGAGCCGTTAAAAGCATCACTTAAAATGCATCTTTATTAAACTGCATGGTCTTAAAATTGTTTGGAAAAACCTGTTGCTTTGTGCTGTGTGTAAAACTTCTATTGGGTAATATGCTGTCTAATCCGGTACAAAATGGATTGGGTTTGTCAAGTAAAAGTTACTGAAAGCCGAAAAACCCAAAACAATGGTTGTTTTTTTGTGTAGTAAATATGTATTTATTTCTTTTATCTCAATAAAAAAAATAAAAAAACATCTTTTCAATTGGAACATTCAAATAAGAGAAGTACTTCAGGAAAGGCGGCCTTCGTCCCGATGAATGTGCCATCAAGCTAATTATACACTAATGTGTTTGTGATGGCTTGTCTTTTTGCTGCGAGTCAATGAGAAAAACACTCAGTGATGTTTGAAAACTTTTGAAAATATGAGCCTGACCTTGGTTCATCTGCAAACTCAGCTTCATGAGAAAATGCTGTGTCAAAAAATGCAACTTAGCCAGTGCCATTACACTATATCAGCTAATGAAGCAGATGTTTTGCCCGGACAACCGTGAGACAGCAATGGGCAAACAGCTTGTATTTACTTGACATGTGCTATATTGCAACTCGCCGGTGTAGCCAGAATATACGCTTTTCCTTTTCCATAGACGTGTAGTCTGGGCTCAGGGGGTGATTTCTTGCAATTCCCGAGATTAACAAGCATTTTATTAACCAATCAGAGAAAAGCCGGATATGACGCAGACGGAGGATATGACGGTTGATGGAACCAAGGGAGATGTTGAGGAGAGATGCTAGAGGAGATGGAGCCCGAACATCTGCGCAAGCACATTCATATTTTACTTGTGGTTAGTTTGGTTTCTGTTGTGACAATGCGGCGCGGTCTGTGATTGGATCGATGGCTGTTCGCAAAGTTCCAGACGGTCCTGCTTTTGACACAGAGAGCAGGAGTAGATGGCTGGCCAGGCAAGGGAAGCTCATTGAAGATAGTAATATGGTTTAATGTGCACAAAAGTAATACTTAGCTTAAGAGCTAAGAATTAATCACGGTTTTACACTAGAGATGGGGCCATTTTTAAAGAAAACATGACAAGCATCCATTTTAGGTTTCAAGTAGAAGGTGGATCTGACTGTCCCTGTGGAGAATTAGTCCACTGCTTATCCTTCAATGCCGCTGAGGAAAGTCAGAAGTCATGACAGACTCAGTGCTGATCCATGTGACCCAGCTGGATATTAGCCTAGTGTTGTGGGTTGTTGTTCTCCATTTTCCCAGGACAGAACTAAGACTCATGGCCCTTATGTACAGTGTGAAACTTTACCTTGTCCTACATTTTGACAAATGATATTGTCCATTTCCAATGAGAAAGTAAAAATAAATATAAACATCACATACAATGTTGTGCCAAGACCATCAAGTCTTGGGCACATCAAGCTAATGCCAGTCTGTCCATGCGTGATTCTCCTCAAGGTTTCTTCTTATCTTCTGTTGCACATTCGGACATTACGTTTGCTTGTCTGTTTCATTGTTTGGTATCTTTGTTCATTTACAGTTTTTCTGTTTGATCTAACCAGCAATGCTTTGATCCAACTACTGTACTGTTGTGTCATTGGACTTTACACAAAACAAACTGATTTATTGATGACTATTCTGGGAAAGGAAATGACCACATACCAGCCCCAAATAATACATTTAACTCGCCCTTTGCTCAGCAGGCTTGGCGTACTATAATCAAATGCTGTTATGGCAATTAGTCCAGTTCAAAGTTAGAGAAAGACTGACAAAAATATTCAAGCCCAGCCTGCACAATTCTCTTCCACAAAGAGCCATAGCCTTTCGTTGCAGTGTACTAATGTTAGCTTCCGAGTGCTAACTAGCAGCTAATGGATTTAAGCTTAATCACTGGGGGAAACCATGGTGCAAGCTGTGGGTGTTTAGTTAAAGATCTGTAGGACACCACAGTAAACCCTAAAACTGCAGTTTGGTCTGAAAGTACCTTGGGCTAGCTCTTTGCAAAAAAAACAACATAGCAGCCAAAGGTGAACCGGAAATGGAGCACATAGCCATCAACGCCCTCTCCCCTGCTGGCTGTACTAGTAGTAGTAATAGAACATTTATTGTCCCCGTGGGGAAATTCATTTGCAGTGAGTGGAGACACACAAATACAACAGTGACCACAGCAGATAGATCCAAACATTGACAACATACAAAGAACAAACCACGGCCCGGCAACCTCAGTTTAAATTATGTTAAAATCGTTATTCGCCGCTCCTTTGCTGCTGCCAAAGGACATTCGGATTGGAGGCTGTCATGTCAACTGGGACAAGACTTCACATGTAAACGTAGGGACTGAGGAGGGCAGCGGTGATGGGCTGAGAATGCCAATGGTGTGTTAAGTCAGTGAAGGACCACTGGCAATGTCATTCAGAAAGGAGGATTTTGAGCAGATAAAGGCATGCTCTTCTACTCGACCACATCCACTTATGCAAACTTAACACAAAGGATATTATCTATTCCTGAGTCATAGATATAATTGTCACTCTCTGTCCTCTTCATTCTCCCATATCTGGGACAGGCACAATGAAAAGATTTCTCTTTTGCAACCCAAATTCAGACAAAAGTCAGGTACAAAGCACAGGCACAAAGCAACCAAATATGAATATAAAATTCTCACTGTCTGAACATAATTATATCTAATTGCTCAAACCAATAATTTTGCTACTTTCTATTGTTCAAAATAACATGGCATTGCAAAGTATGTTGCATAACAATTTCAGTTTCTTACAATTTGTATTAAAATAATCATGCCATGTCAAAAAGGAAAAGGCTAATAACAAGGAAAAGTCGTGGCCAAAAATGCATAATTACCATCTGACCCAAGCCATGTCTCGCTGCCTGGTAATTATATGGAAATGTAGCACAATTTGCATGAAAGCTGAGGAAAGTGGGTGTCATGAATAATGAAAATTGGCAATTGTTTTCTAAATCAGCACAAAAACTGGAAATATGTGACACAATTCCATACAAATCTTTGTTTTCACCACCCATAATATTACTTTGGACACAAAATCTGTCACAGTGGTAGAAAGCCAATCATGAATTCTGGACACATAGGACAAGCAGATGGGGCTGAGGCGGCGTAATGCGCTCCATATTCTTCGGGTAGCTGAATGTGGATGGCTTTCCAATCACACAATAATGATTTCGATGGTGTTGGAGGGTCACAGTGTTAGACGAAACAGTAGGGGAGGCTGGAAATATAAGCTACAAAATCTTTCATAGATTTGAGCAAATAAAAAAATTAATTAAAAAGAATTATTGATTGCATTTAATTGTGGACTTCCAATTCATTAGAGATAAAGAGATGGCATTGTTGGTAAGGAAGAGATTTAATGTTTATTACTTGTTTTACACTAGGAATCCTCAAGACAAAAAGGCTGGTATGATCAATGGTATAAAAACTGTGCCAGCATCACTTCATTGTATAGTTATCAGACAAAACATTATAAAATACATAGTGCTGGACAATTAGTCGAATTTTAATCTAATCATGATTTCAATAAAGTTCGATCACGATAATCGCGTGGTGCGTTTTGAGAATTGGCCAGTCCTGTCGCATCCTGGAAAAAAATATGGACAGCGCAATGCTGCAGTGCCTGTCAGGTCAATCCCAGGGCAACACTCGGCCCAAACAAACAGGAAGCACAGGATGGCACATGCGGAAGCTAGAGGAGAGGACCTGGTGATTATAAGTGTAAAATCAGCTACAAAGCTGAGCAAACTCGTCTAAAATACACAAAACAGAAACACTCCTCAGAGGAACAGGACGCGCACACGGGGAAGAAGAGTTTATCTTCGAAGTGGAAAACTATCGATCGCTATTTGGACCATGTGGATTTTTTTTTAGGCTGTAGCGGTGGATTAGCTGGACTTCTAACAGTGAATTGTAAGTTTGATCATCTTTTTTACTAATAAATGTGCGGTTTACTAAGGTCTTCATGTACATAATAAGTTGTTAGAGTTAGTGAGGCTAAACATGCTCTCGTTGTCTGCTTCTGACATTCTTCAAACATTCCACTTTTTTGTGTCTCCTTTGCAGATGTTTGTGTGTTGCTATGCCAGGTGAAGGGGTGACATGGGGATGTTGTACTGGTTTGCCAGAAGTGTGGAGTTTGTTTTTGCTGATGAGTTAGCTGCAGTTTTCAGTTTGACCACAGCATCTGTTCACATGCTCGTCCAAGAAAGACCACATTTATTTTTTGTTTCTTTTAAAATAAAAAAAAATCGAATCGACAATCGAAATCGATCAATGTTGGGAAAATAATCGCGATTATTTTTTTTTCCAAAACGGCCCAGCCCTAAAAATACATGTACAAGACATATTTTTTGTCCTGCCTAGTGGCTTTGGGACAAGAAATCCTCATCGTCTCAAGCACCTATATGGTTGAGAGTTTGTGAAGCTACCATGTTGTGATTACTTTTTTTTTTACACACAGAAACAGGAAAATGTGGGTTTTTTTTCATATATTGTTTTTACAGCTTTGGCTCACTCAGAAGGACACACCTAATCTACACTGAAACATACTTCTGTGAACCAAGGACACAACACTGCTTTGTTTTTTGTGTGTTTTGTTTGACAAAATATACGAGGCTGGACAAATCTTGGGTTTTTACAAGTCAGTCAGAGAACACAGCAGCAAGGCCACTCTCAGTACAAGAATAAGAAATCCAACAAGTGGCCTCTGGGTTTACAACTCACGTTTCTCTAACAAGGCACGACAGGCGTCTGAAGGAAAATAGCGCTAACTGTAGACCGGGGTTGACAGCAATAACACGGGCAGAAAGGAGAGAAAAAGCTTTCAGTTTTATCTCAATGTGCTTATGCTTCAGTAAAGAAAAATTGTATGGTGTTGCAGGAGCCCGGGATATTGAGACATGGTAATTTCTAGGTGCAGGCCAGTTCGGGAAAGAGAAAGTGTGTTCAATGGAGGGTAAAATGAGAAACGACTACCCATCACTAGTGAGTGTCAGACATCCAAACCTTACATTTCAATCAGAAAAACAGTAACGACAAAACAAAATCAAAATGAAACTCTATGCACAGTAAAAGTTGTTTGTCATCATTGGTTAATGTTGTTGAGTGATGCAGTTGGTTGTTTGAGTCCAAGATGTAAAGCTCAAGGTATTCAATCTCACTATTAGCACTGAAGTAAGTTGTTCTTTCAAGTCTCAATTGTTATACAAGTGCCTGAATGTGCCCCGACAGTCCTGCTGCAGTAGGACCTCGCTGTGTGTGTCCTTTCTCATGTAATTATCAGCTCCCGCTACAGGAACAGAGGCTGTGATCTCCACTGGGCGCAGCTCCCACTGTCAGGACGGCACAAGTCCAAATTAACTCCAGAGACTCAACTGCCTGGCGCAACATGATACAGGACATTACATTTTGGACAAGGCCAGTTACATTGGAGTTGTGCTGTGCAGACAGATGTATTAAGGGAGATGTTAGGAGAGGAGGGAATGGTTTGGGAGCGTCCTTTCGAGGACTTTGCCTTAACATCAAACACTATTGTTGAGTTGTGTTTTAGCAGAAAACCGTCACCAGCTTGTTGGACCTACAAGTAGTAACGTGCAAATTAGCTTTGTATTTCATAGTATTGGCAGAAATGCAAGGACGGCAATGCCTCACCTTTGTATTGGGCTTTATGAGCTGGACAAGCTCCTTGCAGCGCTACAATGCAGCCATTATTCATTCACTCCACCGACCACCACTCATGCACACAGTACAATTCACATAGTGTTTGCCACATAGCATAATTGCCTAAGATCATTTTGTATAGCTACAATGGCAATAAGAGAAAACCAATGTGTTTCCTAAAAAACGTATTTTTCATGTTTTCCAAAAACAGTGAAAAATGAGTTAGGCAACTATGCTATGTGGCTAACGATAGGCAAGGTGGGGCGCCGGGATATGATGGTGGACGAACACTCTAACCAACTGAGCAACAATGTGTTTATTTTGCACATACAAACACTTTGTGGGATGTGCTTTTGTGCGTCTGTTTGTATCTGTGTTTCAATGCGAGTAAAAGCATTAAATAAAAGCCATCTCACAGCGACTGCATTCATCGTCTTGTGAATACAACAGAAATCCTTTGTTAAACAGAAAGAAAAAGCAGGTCGAAGGTCAACTATTAGTATACAGTCTCACTTTCAGCCATTTTTCCCATTCACTCTGCGCTCTTTCATTACATGCCTTATACCCATCTCATCTGACATATACTCCTAGCTGTCAATTCACCGTCACGGACTGTGTCCTCTCCCATAGAGAGCATAAAAGCAGCATCTTCAAGAGATGTCGCATGAAGGAAAAATTACAGTATAATATTCAGGTCTTTCATGACATGGGTCCTGTCATTCTCATTTGACAGAATGAGCTGGTGAAAAGGTGGATGTGATTGTAACCCATCATTACAGGCAAAAAAAAAAAAAGCATGTTTTGTTCTGATGTGGAAGGGTTGTGGAAGGCTTTGCAAGGAGAGAGGAAGGTATCTTATTATGATACAATGTGGAAAACCTAATATGTGACTTTAGTTATGGGGGAACCAGAGTGCCAACTGAAAAGAAGGAAGAAAGAAGGAATTAAGACAAAGCAAGAGCGCATCAACCAACACAGAACAGTCTAATCAAATCTGAAACCTTGGTGTGATTAACTGCTGTGCATCTGTGATATGTTTCATGCTTTAAGTCAAAAGCAAGACAGACTTTAATATTAATATGCATGGTACAGGGTATGTGTGTTTGTTTCATCAGAAGATAAGATAATACTTTATAGTAATACTTTATATAATACTTTAGAAGAAAGATATGTGTGCTTATAGATAATTTATTTTCCCCCCATCAAACAAAATACAAAGTAAGTCAACAAAGTCAATGTCCTATGATTGGATGTTTAGTGGAGAGAACGGATCAACAACACGCAACATGTTATTAACAGCTACCAATTTGGACCAAAAGCAACAACTAAAGCTGCTTTTATTTGTTCATAAATCTGTAGGGATACAAGACACAAAACCCAGGTCAATGTGGTGGTGTTCTGAGGAGAGGGAAGGACACACACAGAGCAGGTTAATCCCTTTGGTGGACGGTATTTTTATTCTAAAGAGAAACAAGCGGTGGCGTTACTGCAGCACGGAATACGAATGGAGACTCAAGGTTACTGTGCACTAGTGGAAGAGTGAAAATTACGTTATAATTGAAATAAATCCTCCTAAACATGAGCAATTACGAATGTACTCGGCTAATTAGTTCTTGGTAAATGTTTTCAGTATAGATATTAAGTTTAATGCTCAAAGGCGGTCCGGTCGTTGTTCTTCTAAATGCTGGGTTGGTCCCCCTGTCGCGCAGCCAAGAGCACTGACAGCTTTTCTCACACATATTTTGAATGATTTATGTTCACTTCCAATTCATTTACAGTTCAGCAGACTGTGCAGGGCTGCAACGGCTGGAGGTACCCACCGTTTATACTGTCTGATATAGTCCACAACATTTACCAAGCTGCCAACCAAGTACAGATGACCAGAGGCGCCGCTAGATATTCTGGGCTCTAAAATATCTGGGCCCCCCACATTTTTTTACATAACCCATTAAAACACCTAACTTAAATGGCTAAAGCCTGGTGTTGGCTATTACAAATAGTAAAGTAAAGTAAAATAATAATGGAAAAATAATTCAATTCATCTTCTATATTCAAAAGAAACATTTTCTATTTTATTTTGACCAAACACTGCTGCTTAACAATCTGAGTGAGTGGGGGGCCCAGACCCCCAGCCCTCTGCTGACTGTGCTCCGCCCCTGCTCTTAAGTTAATTTCAGACTGTGAGGTACAGCCTCGCACTGGTCTGTGAAGTGCGGACCCTGGGCCCGATCTTGTGCATCAAAACGCAGACGATAGCGAGACATTTTGCGCTCAGTAGGAGCGCACTTTGTGATCTTGCCACTCCAGACTCCAGCGCATTTAAGTGGGTGGAGACACATTTTCCTCCAACCAGATAGACTCCGCGTCCAGGAGAGTGGTTGTGTGGTGTGAACATGGGCTTTTGTTTTGCTTCGCGTTCACGCCAACCGCGGGCTGATCCGCGCCACAGCGGACGCTGTAGCTCTTTTTCTCTCGAGACGTGAACATCGTTTAGCTCACGATGGGGTAAATAAAGTTTTTAGTTTGACCTGTGAGAGCCTAAGGCTTAAGAAAGAACGCAAGACAGCGCAATGTAAACGGGTGGCGGAGGCGAATGGCACATATAGCGCCGCCACTCAGAAAAAAATGTGCCAAGAGCCTGCGCCGCCCCGTACGCCGCCACAAGATCTGGCCCCCTGACTCCAGTCAACACAACAGCTTAAAGCTTATCGGGCTTATCAGGCCCAAAGTGCTTTACAGTAAGAGCTTTTCTCATTCATACCTCAGTGTACGCAGACACTGGAGGCAAGGTGGGTGAAGTGTCTTGCCCATGGACACAACAAAAGCGTGCATTTGCAGGAGCTGGAATTCGAACCCACGACCTTTCAATCACAAGACGACCTGCTCTACCAACTGCGCCACGGTCACCCCTCTTAGTCAGTTTGACTGAAGGTCTGTGCACTGAGTCGGCCGTAGTAACTTGAATGATACTTATTGTGAACTTTTCAGCTGTTGGCATTTGGGAATAGATCGGCCAATACCGAACTGGGCCGAGGTCGGGGATCAAAGGGCACACAGCGAGCTCTGAGTGGACAAGCTGATGCTGCAGCTCCAGGGCAGTGATTGGTGTTTTGGCGACAGTGTCCCCGGTTTGAGTGGCCTGGCTGTGGACAGCTGGCGTGAGCTCGAAGCTGGCCCTCTCTTGGAGAGTGCAAGAAGAGAACGCATTGCTTTGGTGTCTCAACACTCGAAGACACGATAAAGATGAAATCAAACTTTGTGTTTGAAGCCAGCCAGGCCCTGCCTGACTTCTGACGTGATATGAGTGTAAAGGAGCAGTGACAGAGGCTGAAGCCTTGTGAGATGAGCTCCAGTTCTACCAAACTGGAGCTCATCGCAGGATGCAGAAGAGACATCCACCAAGCGAGTTCAGCTTCTTCTCGACAGCCAGTGAATGAAACTTTGACCTGCCCTGGTCACACTTTGTAGTCCAATATGGTATGATAGCCTGTTATTGATATGTATATGATTATATAATTTCTATATTATAGTCTAGAAGGGTTCATTGAGTATATCATATAACATAGGTGTGTGTTTTGGGTGTATACAGCTGTAGTAGCAACCCTAAGAGAATTAGGAAACAAGACGTTAAAGGAGAACATTAAAGGAGAGAGCTGCTAACACTGTTTATAAAAGAGGCTGATAATATTATTCATATTCAGAACAGGCACTGCTTGAATCTTGAATACTGAGGACTAAAAAATGTGACAAAGGAACACAAACTACTTTCCTGCAATGGAAAATATCAAACATCAGTGAAGCCCCAAATACAGCATTTATGCAATTTGATGTGATTGTGCTGAGACCCAACACTACTGATGAAATCACAATGAGACTCTTTTCCAAAATCACGACTGTCATTACGTCATTCAAAATCAGTGGGGCAAATTGCAGAAAAATAACCTGTTGTAAACAGAACAATCAGTGTGTGCCTATTGCGCTCAATGGCGGTCAAAATAAAGCCAGATGCACACACTGAATGGAAAGTATTTGAAAAAACACATATGATCATGTGATGTTGCATACAACTTGTCAGTGTTAGCCACACAAGTGGAATAAACTATAATTTTTTCAACTGCCTGTGTACCGCTATAAATTACTAATCACCATAATCTTATAAGACCAACAAAAGTTTAGAGCACAATCTAATCACCACAGAGCACTAGACCAACAGTTTATAGTGAGTAAGTGGGTGAGACATGTTATCCTACTGTGGTAATCCATAAATATACTATTCCCCATGACAAATTTTAATTTACGCAGACACGATTCATTAAGGTAGCAGGCTCACATAGACCAACAGTACCACACAGGGGACAAAAGGGTAATCAGTCAAGCCCAAGCACGTTCACAGATAGATGTCTCTAGAGAGAAATGCACATAACTAAATATGGATGGTCATAAATCCACAGTAAAGACACACTCTCCGATCTGCACATTAGACACTACTGTGCTTTACTCCGTGTGGAATAATGAAGAGAGCCTCGACATTCATTATGAACTATCTGCTGAAGAAAGAAGAACCCAAATGAGAATAACTTCTGCGGCTAAAAAAAAACTGGCTCTTTATCAATGTGATTTTCTATTACTCTATAGTTTCCAAGTCCTCAGTATTTCATTATGAACGACCCTGGGCCTTTTCACAGTATCTGACGATCCTGGTCAGGTGATCTGAGGCCTTCAGCTTTGTCTTATCAAAGTCCAATGGCCCATGTGGAAGAGTAATGTGGTGAGTAAAGATGGACTGCACAGTGGAAGGCAGGTTAGCGTCGCTCTGAATATTGCTGTTTGCAAATACCACACATTGTCAGCAAAAGCAAGGCACAAGGTGTGGAATAGAAATGACGGAAAGCTGCAGAGCATTGGTCCAGAGTCAGCGAAAAAAATTGGAAACAAAGTGAGTAGTGTTTTATAGTAGACCAAGTTTGCAACATTAAGCACAGGGAGATTTTATATATATACTGCCCATATACACATATATATTGATCTTGCTCCGTTTTGTGATTGTTATACAAACAGCTGAGACAAGTTGGTTAGAATCATTTCCCCATAGCAAGAATATTCAGATTCCTAGTTTTAATATTCATTGAGCGAGATTCCACAAACTTAGTAGTTCTGAGCAACAGTTTGGGTCAAAATCTGGAAAAGGGTCCTGGGCATCACATTCATACACTGCTCCCCACAGGTTGCCCCAGTCCCAGGAAGGGTCAAAGGAAGATAACATGTTCCAACAATAATGGGACTAGACAGAGTTAATTTTTACTTAAAGTATGTATTTTCCACCCCCTCCTTGCTCCAGCAAAGCCCTAATGTGTAGCATTAGCCCAGACCTATTCACCACAACTGCCTCTAAAATCCTGCACTGTCACTCAAAAAGGTGTTAATTCACTTAATAATTAATAACACTCTACTAAATTGTTGCTCACCTAAAATGTTGAAATGTTGGCAGGATCCTCGAGTTAGGGGGTACTCAGAGTATGAATTAATAATAATAAAGTTTGGGAACCACTGAGATGATAGTAATGGTTTAGAACAGTGGTTCTCAACTGGGATGCTGTCAGGAGGACCCACCAAAATCCTACGGTGGCAAGCCGCGACCCTAATAAGAATTTAATTTCTCATAATCATATAAAATATTGTATTTTCCCACATATTCATGTTGAGTACACATTAAATAAACCTATAAGGTTGAAGTTATGGCCAAGACAACAGCATTTTTTTTGCAGATGCAGATGTTTCTCTACCTTTATGGAAGATAAATATTGAAAGAAATGTTTCCTGGAATGGGTTCATAACCCACTGAAAATAGTTCTGCAACACCCTTTTGGGTCCCGACCCACCAGTTTTTTTACACTCCAGATTCTAATCTTTGACACTTCTGGCTAAAGGAAGTGTCAAAGGAGGGATAAAAGAGAACTCATGTAGATATTTTGTCAAATCATTTAAGCCTGTTTAAACTTCAAAGGTGTGAGAACAAAATAAGTATTTCCAGCACAAGCGCATCCTTTGTACAAAAGAGCAGCCCGTCATGTTGCTATTTTCATATTACAGAACATCAAGGACATTTTGAGTCAATCTGTTGTTTAAAGTAACAGTTTAAAACGTTGCCCATATTTTCGTCATCATTCAGGACGATTGGTTGTATTTGAAAAGGTTCATAAATGGTTTTGACATGAATGAAGCGGTGTTTGCTATTACCACTTTATCTCTAGTATTTCAAGGTGTTACACGTAGATTGAATGTGATGTAAGTGAATGAAATGATTGGTTTTAAATCAGAGGCAAAGTTCCCCACGCTCCATTAAAAGATTGCATAATATGCCAATAGAAGGGGAAAGGATACCAAGCAAATGTGCAGAGATTAGGACACGTTAAAAATAATTAGAAACTGAGTTTTTAGCATGTTCAATTATTATGCGCATTTGCAGAACATTCGTCTTTAGCAACTTCAATATTCTCACCTTTTTATCACGAAGAGGATGTCTCGCTAAACCTGTGAGATTTCTGTCAGGGCTGAGAAGAAGGTTCAGAAGAAGAATCATCAACTCAAAGTGAAATAAATCTCGCGAAGAATGTTTCTCCTCTGCCACATATCAGGGATTTTGATTTTTTTTTTCCAAACTTAACAGGCACCATCACTGGCACTGGTTCACTGTGATAGAGGAGAGTTTGTTTCAGAGTTGTTGTACATATAGTCCACACAATTATAGTTGATCTATTGTTTAATAAGCACCGAGCTGATGATACACTAAGGCACTGCAGGAGAATTAGGGAAATAAATAAATGTCAAATTGAACATTACTGGCAGAAATATGAAGAATGTTTTCTGTCATTTTATTGTTTCATATAAAAATATGGCATTTTTGCATTAAAATGGCCAAAATTGCCTATATTCAGCGACGAAATCTAAATTTAAATGTATGGTTTCATTTTATTGACATATTAGTGACACCGATTTTTTGGATATCGTTTGGTTTTTGAATAAGCTAATCATACTCATACTCTGACATGAAAACTACAGTGCATACAGAATTATTAGGTACCGCCATGTTTTTGCGTTTTGCATTGTTGTGATCACTTATTTAAACCTGTTGGGTAGTCTAAATCATTCACAGGTGTAACTTGAAGGCCATTAAACAGTTTGGCTGAGAGACCTCTTTGTTAGACTACTAGCAGGTGAGATAAATGCAACTTTCCTCTGTGCAGAATTATTAGTTACTGAACAATAAAGATGGGTCAGAAAAAAGACTTAACTCTAACTGAAAAGGATAAAATAGTGAAACTGCTAGCTGAAGGACTGAGTAAAAGACGAATTGCTAAAGATTTGAACAGAGACTGGAAGACTGAACAGTGTTTTGTTAACAGTTCACAAGAGGAGCGGAAGAAAAGAGTTGAGAAGAAAAGACGAAAGCTGAGTGAGAAGGATCAACGCAGAATAAAGAAAGAATTCAAGAGAAAGCCTCTACAAACCAGTTCCGGCATTTTCACCAATTGTGGTTTGCCAAGTGTACCTAGTTCCAGATGCAGTGTACTTTGCGAGGTTTCTAAAGTGAAAAAAACACAAACCTGTCCCCTTCTATGGAAGAAACATGAAGAAAAACGTCTGCAATGGGCACAAAAGTACATGAAGACTGATTTTAGCAGAGTACTGTGGATGGACGAGATGCGGGTGTCCTTAAGTGGTCCAGACGGATGGGCTCGAGGCTGGATAGTTCATGGACAGGACGCCCCAGCCAGGTTCAGAAGGCAGCAAGGTGGTGGAGGAATCATGGAATGGGCAGGAATCAACAACTGTGGGGTCCTTGGCCCCTTCAGAGTAGAACTTTCAAGAAAAAGATGATTTTCATGCATGACAACGCTCTTTCACATGTCTATCACTACACAACTGCATGGCTAGCACAAAGGTATTAAAGATGACCACCTGATGTGTTGTCGGAAACGGTCTGGGATACAGCAACGTCTGTTGATCCTCAGCAGGTGAAAAGTTTGACCAATTCAGTAGACAGAAGATTGATGAAGAAGGGAGGATATGTGAAAAAGTAGGTAAGACTGAACTTTAAGATGATTTTTGTTTTTGTATTCTTGTTAATAAAGCTTAACCTGAATGTTTCTTTTCAATATCTATGTCATTATCTTGTTTTGATTCGGTTTTGGTACCTAATAATCCTGCACAGACAATGGCGACAACTTCTAGTTATTACATCTGCTCGTTGACTATCAATGAGGTCTTTGAGGTGTTGAATCATATCCACAGGCATGTTAGACTACCCAACAGGTTTAAAGAAGTGACCATGTAAAACGCAAAAACATGGGGGCACTTCATAATTCTGCATGCACTGTATGTAAAGGGAGGAAACTAGCTAACAATCTCCACTTTGACCACCGCATGAAAAGTCAATACTCACCTGCCGTGTCTCAAATAATGGTTGGGACAAATGATAGGAGTAATAAGGTCAGGGATTGAACCAGATCACCATATTACTCTCCTGTCACACACTTAAGAAGTTGAGTACCGTTATTACACGCGGCGGGGGGAGAAAAAGTGATTGCCAAGCTCCTAATGTGCATTCTGTCTCCCATTACAAATTAGGGTTGTAAAAAAGAAGAGAAAAAAAGATACTCAGATACTGCTCGATACTAAACCTCGTATCAAGATACTCATTGGAGCAGGTACTGATGTGCTTTGTATGGCGGTGCTTGAATATAACAATATCACCATAAATGTTTTTTTAATTAGTGCTGGAAATGTGATTATATTCTACATCAGGGACCTCCAACCAGTAGCTCAGGAACTACTTAGCTCTCCATCCATTTGTAAGTAGTTTCACA
Organism: Gobius niger; assembly: GCF_951799975.1. NCBI lineage: Eukaryota > Metazoa > Chordata > Actinopteri > Gobiiformes > Gobiidae > Gobius > Gobius niger. Next base: position 24,371,539 of record NC_136852.1, read on the forward strand.
AAGGCTTCCTACATGACATGCACTCGATGAGTCACATTTAAGCTGCAATTTCAGACACTGCAGGACTCCTTCGTCAATCACAGCATCCAGTCTTGATTTCGAACAGTGGTCGTCAAAACTGCAGGTCGTGTACATTTTTGTATAGTGAAAATAATACCACACACACACACAAGAAGGGTTTTTAATAGGCTCCATATCTGATTATCGACACAATAGTTTCCTTTCACATCATCAAGCTCGGGGGTTATGCGTCCGCCAGTCACTTCAGAGGTGTATAATTTCTGCTCTACATCCTCACTGTGCCTTCATACATTATTCATTGAACCACACTGTATCTGAGTCAAGCTATTAGAAATATCTTAACCTCCCGGGATTCATATCTTTACATAACACATGCAAACTGAATGGGCAAATCTTCAAGCGTGCATAAACCCCCCTTTTGTTTGGACTGATGTGCAGCGCTTCCCGCAGACAACACCGCACCACTGTTTGAGTAATCTGATTGCGGGCAGATTCACTTGTTTTGAGAATTTCCACCACATCCTTTACCTACAGAAGCGATTTTTTTTTTTTTTGCTCGACTTGTTTTAGTGGGATTTCCAATTAGCGACAGCAGATGCGTTAACTAGAGATTTAAACCATGTCCTGGCGAAGAAAACAACTTGTGGACGGCGACAATTCATGATTTATTTAAGATAAAGATTTCCCCATTTCTGTGGGACCAATTACTCCACACAGAGGGCTGAGTGTGGATGAATCATACACTGGAGCCTCCATTAAAACTGCATCTGCAAACCCAAGAGGGAAGCATGAAGGAACGAGAGAAGCGCTACACAGAAAAACATGCAGAGATTAAACTGAATTCACACGGCTTTTGACATGAACATCAAAATCCACTTTGTTTCCTTTGAGCTGAGTTTTTATCTTAGGGCAGAACATAACAGACACAGAGGCAGCTGTGAGGGGAGCAGCCACGACTGTCACTGTCCCGTTAAAACATTCATAAGAGTGTGTTATCATAGCTAATAAAGAAACTGGGACACTTTGTAAAGAATGATTAATAATACGGGGTGACTGCGGCACAATCTTAGTGTTCACTCTCCACACACATAAAGTGGAATTTGTCACTGTGTTGTTCCACATGTCTTTCATTTATGCTATTCATGCTATTATTTCCAGCTCAGACGAAACCTTTCACATGGATGAATTCATTAATATTGTATAACCGCAAAGACCAGTTCACCCTCATGTCACAGGACAATTTGTCCTCTGCATTTAAGATAAGATAAGATGATACTTTATTGATCTCACAGATGGAGAAATTGCATTCGATGAGAGAGCATCCGGCAGCAGCACCCATTCAGTGCGCACCACTCTTAATTTGACCCGTTCTTCAATGCCACTGGGACAACCCAACAAGCATGATTTTTGGTTGGTCCTTACTAGACCAAACAACATTTAACCTCGTAAATATTAAGTGAAATTAGTTTCACTTAATATTTGTGAAACTAATTTCACAAATAGTTTCACAACTAGTTCATGTGCTGAATTTTTTTTATTCAGCACATGACATAAAATTCATTAAATTAAACCTATAGTTGTAATATTAATTAACTATTCCTCAGACTGTATTTTGTGTGTCACTTAAAAAAGGGATAAAAAGTGCTCGTGCCACCCCAGCTAAACCATATGCTACTGCTGGGCCACGCCAGGGAAAAAAAGTTTGAACACACCACTGAGCAGTGGGCGACTACAGTGCCCGGGAACCATCACCAGATGTGGAGCCAGGCTAATGGTCAGAATCACCTGGCTGGAAGATTAACCTTTTGTGCATGCTCTTTGCCCAGGGAGATTTTCCTGGTTAGATAAAGGTTTGAATGAATTAATGTTATTGGTAGATGGGAGAAACAGCACACATTGTTTTTGTAAACTTCTGCGATGTCAAAAGACACTGTGTTGCATTGACGATGGGAGAGTGTGACCACTGTGCAAAGCCTTCTCCAGCACATCCCAGAGGTTCTCAGTGGGGTTAAGAACTGGTATCATGCTCCCTAAACTGCTCTTTCAAAATGTGAGCCCGAATTCTTGTCATCTTGGACTATGCCCAGACATGGCAATGCTCCTGCACCGTCACTGTGGCATCTACTATACTAGCTGAGACCCGGCCTTCGGCCGGGCCTCGCTAGTCTCCACATTTGATATTCAGAGATTGTGAGTGACTACAAAGAAATGTCCAACCCGTCACACAGTTCAGCTGTAGACCAGTGGTTCCCAACCCATTCCAAAAACTATGGCCACTACAAATGAGTAAAAGAATGAAGGCAAAAAACAATTTCAAACAAACTGCAATTGGAGTGTTTGATGCACCCGTGCTCCTTTCTTATAAACTACAACGACAATATTTTCGCTAAACTCAGGGAATAGAATTCAAGAGACAGTGGAATAATTATGGATAAATATTAGGGGTTCAGTTCTAACGCTTTGGTTCAAAGTGCAGGACCCGTGGTTTGGTGCATCACGGTAGTTTACAATCCGAAAAATAATGAGTAGGTTTTGAAATGAAATAGCCTAATTATCGTGGTTAGACAGTATTTATAACCGTACAATAAAATTGGCAATGCTTTCCAAGCTGCTTTAGAATCAAATGTACCTCTGGGCTCAATACGTGAAAGCAAAATAGAAAACAAATGGTCCAGCAGCAAAGTAAAAAAAAAGATAAAAAGAAAAAAAACTACGCAGTGCAGGCCATGCGCTCGTTAAGTTGTAGTGTCATTTTCGCTTTTACGCACACGGAGGATAAACCAGTCGGAGCAGCGCGTGTGATTAGAGGCTCGTGTTTGAGGAGGTTTTGGGCACGCACGCACACGCACACACATACGCACACGCACACACACGCACACATGGCCCTGTTTGGATGCGCACGCGCACACATACATACACACACACACGCACACACACACACATCGCCCTGTTTGTACGCGCGCACACGCACGGCAGTCAGATCTCGTGCACTCGCGTTTTTGTGACAGCGGGTTGTACTCGGACAGCAGCACCGCGGTCCATATGGACCCGTGGCCAATGCCCGCGGCCGGTGGGACTCGTCACGTGGGGGCCGGCCGCGGATGTAATAACACCAACCACGCACACACTCAGTACTGTCGCCAGGCTTCCTGGTGTTCCCAAACGGTCTCCCATCCCAGTCCTAACCAGGCCTTTCCCTGCTTAGCATCGGAGGAACGGTCTCCCATCCCAGTTCTAACCAGGCACTTTCCTGCTTAGCTTCAAAGTCGGTATGGGAAATAAACATGGCGGCGCCCAGGCGGCGGCCATTGAGATAGCGTTTTCTATAATAGATTATGGGCTTATGAAAGCTTAACAATGGTTAGTCAAACTGTGTTGATGTTTAATAAATGATGAAGGAATTATTCATCAAGGCATCACAAACTGCCAGTGTGTTGGAAATATATTTTCTCCAAAATGTGTTGCGTTCTTTCACGGTGAAGTGAATATTTGATTACATTTTGAATAATTATTACATGATGCAGTGTTATTACAAAACGTCTTACCCAGGGACCTTAATTTGAACCAAATATTCGAGGGATTTACATAAAGCTGTGATCATTGTTTCAGTGTTGTGAGGGGTGTTTGCAGGTGTATCCCAGGGAGAAATGTGTCTAAGCCCCTCTCCGTCACCGCGGCGCACAGACTGGCACTGGGATGCTAATGACTTTTACTGAGCTCTATGTTACTCTCTGCGGCTCTATTTTAGGCACCTACTCCAGTGGATTCATCACGCAGAGAACATGATTATCTGAAGGCCTACTGCGCAGGCTGTGATTTATGACAACAGAAACACGTTGGTACTAATTTTAACCCTATGCATCTTGCTATAAGAACACAATTAACTGGCACAAAAAGAAAAATCAAGGCATTTGTTTCAAGTCTTGCGATTTCATTATATGACATATTCACTTGAATTGATGTAGTTGTGGAGTTATTTAGCTTCATTTCACATCATCAAACTCTCCCATTGGGCTTTCTCAACTGAAGCAAGTGTAATACTGGATAAAGGTCAAAATCTAACCTTTTAAAGATACACAAACAGGAAAAACATGCCACAAGAAATAGTTCAGAGTTTGATGCAATGTCAATAAGCTAATTATTTTTAGTTTTGGGATTATATCAATGTTAGTTGTGAAAGTTTTAAAAAAAGAAAGTCATACTGTAATTACTATGCGTTTATGCATGGTTCACAGGCTTTATTTTTCATAATTTTGATTTAGGACATTGTAGTCTTTTCGTATCTGTTTCCATGTATTGAACTTAACAATTACATTACAGGGTCATTTACCGACCGCTTTTGACCTGGTAAGAAACAAACAAAGACGGTGCAAAAAAGTTTCCGTCAAACTTCAACCAGCATACCCCATCTGTGACCCGCGGAGCGCCTCTTCAGCTCACTGCTCTGTCTGTGTCTGTGAAAAAAGGTTTTACTGTTAAATCCAAGGTTTACTCCTGAGCTTGGGGGCTGATCCTCTGTTCTTTTGTGAGAGTCTCAAAATGCAGAGCTAAGAGAATGTGGGAAAGTAGCTACGGCTGCTCCACAAGTGGCATACAACACATCTCACCCTTGGCTTGCATGAATGCTCTTCTCCACGTCCAGTGTATCGATTGCAAACATGAAAAGTGGAGTAGCGTGAGAAGTATTGAAATGCCACAGTCTTATACATACAAATACTATCTACACCAACAGTATCACTTTGCACTAGAAGGACTTGTCATGGTGTGAGTGGACAATATTTCTTTTGTTCAAAAAGCACAAGAAAAACGCTGCCAACTGAATAGCAAACTTTAAACCACAAAGACAGAGTGCTTCAAAGTGCTAATGAAACCCACGTACACTATGACTCCTGCTTAAACTGTATATACAACACATATATACATATTCAAGTGATCACGATTATTCCATTGATGTTGGCAGGTTCTGTAGCTGTCCTATTAATTCTGGGCTTCAGGCAGCGCACTGAGAGGATAGTCACGGAGATCAATGCAAAAAGCTAAAGATTGTCAACTCTTGCTACTGTGCCTCCCGTATTACACCATGATCGTAATTAGAATCTTGAAATGTTTCTAAAATGTTCATATGACAACGAGATATTTCCCCCTCACTGCGTGAAGCTCGCAGACACAGACACACCAGGTGATACGGGGAAATGTTTCTTATTCCGCTTCTCAAGTGTCTGGCATTGCACCTGATCTGTGTAGAGTCCTATATATTAAGAAGCTGTGCGCGCTGGCCCATATATCATATCATGCTGTCTGAAAAGATTAAGGAAAGTAGCAAAGCTAAAGGGAACAGGAGCGATAGAAATCCTGACTAGGCATGGCATGTTTATTTGTAGAGCAGAATTTGTACACAAAGTACCGTGGTTCAAAGTGCTCCACAGAAGAGGATTGTAGAGGTTGATCGAAAGTGATAGAGACTTCCCCTGGAAAGAGCTATGTCAGGGCTTTAAAACGAGTCCTCCCACAACTACCTAGGCCTCAGGAGAACAGAGAAACGTCACACTGAAAATTGGCTAGCTACAAGTTTGTTTAATACAGGTTTCACTAAACCTCAGTGAATATGGTCATTTTGAAGCTCAGAACCTGGAGGATTCAATAGTTTGTACCTGCACAATTGTATTTTTGATCAGCAAAATGCCGCTGCTAGCAACAGTATGCTAATGCTAACTGCAGTATACTAATGCTAACAAATCAAAGGGGCAGAAACTATGATTCAATCACCTAAAGTAATGAAATAAAATTGGTATTTATGTTTTTACAGGGTTATAGACCAGACATTTGGAAAAAAAAGCAAGTCTCGAGCCCATTCTGTGCGGAGCTATGAATTTTTAAGGAAATAACCAGACAGCCTTTTCCAGCAACTAGGGGGCAACTTAAAAACAAAAACACATTTCCAGCAGAAGCCACGTGATTAAGTCTGCCCCAGGGCGGCTCTGGCTACAATAGCAGTTTACCACCACCGAGCGTGGAGTGAATGAATAATGATACAGTGTAGCACTTTGAGAAACTTGTGACACAGGCTTGTAAAGCGCAATACAAGTATAAGCCGTTGTTATTATTCAGTACATTCCTGTCGGGTATTTGACCAAATCAGCCCTATTTCAAAATCACAGCTCATTATTATTCATTTGTTGGAAAAATGTTTTCTCAATAGTATTTTCTTGTAAACATTGACCCGAGGAAGTTGAATTTTGGCCCACAACCCAAATGAGTTTAAGTCCCCTGCTCTAGAGGATTGTATTAAAAATAGGCCCAATAAGTTTAAAAGGCAAATAACATCCATAAAATCATCAATAATCATTACAGAAGACAGGATGGCAGACAAGATACTTTCAGTTGTCAGTTGTTGATTGTATGTTGACAATTGTAGCAACAGTAGGATAAAACTTAACTCACAAATACATATAGGTATATATTTGTCTTCTGAAACTAGTATAGAATACTCAGAAAGGATTGTACTTTGTTTATTTAATGTAAATGTAAAAGAAATGTATAACTATAGCATCATGAATTGCAAATGTAATGTACATGAACAAGGGGTCGGCACTTATAAGCTTTTGCTTCAGTCGACTCCCTTTGAGCTTCCATTAACTGTATGATTGTGAAACTATGGAGAAAGAGAAAATGTTAAATGCTCAAATAAACTACACAAACAATATGCACAAGAACACTTTCAGCCTAAATTGACAGAGTTGTCTCACATCTTCAGTAATAATGTTCCAGATTTGAGCTGCATAAAACTGAAATGCAGCCTCACAGTATTTAGTGCTGACGCTGGGAACCAGCAGGAGTCCCTTCCCTGAGGTTCTCAGAGCTGTTTCATATGGCTCAAACATGTCAGAGATGGACTTGGATTGGATAGACCTTTACACAAGCAGCGCTGTTTTGAAGTGTAATATCTGAACCCCAGGAAGCCACTGCAGAGACCTGAGCACTGGACTAATGTGGTCTAGTCTTCTGGTTCTAGTCAAGACACAACACATGTACTTCACATCAGTCTCTGCTAGGCCAGGACCTTTGCAAAGTGTAATGAAAAATATTGTCAGAGCCACTCAATGTGAAAAACAATTTATACCGAGTGTTGGACATGAACTGGCAATACCATTAAATCAAACGTCCATCATACAATATACGGGAGGGACCATAGGGGCCAACACTTTATTGTTTATCAAAAAATGTGAACAGAAAAAAGCAAGGGGAAGGGTAAAGAACTCACGACAAATAGAACTACTTTTCATGCAAAAGGCTTTGTGCGGAAGATACGGAAGAACAAAGGAATTTTGCATCTTATTGTCAGAATAGTCGGCCTTAATCAACCTCTAACCCTGATGTAACAATTTTGTGATCATCCCACCAGCACGTGTCCGGTGAGCCATGGACTGTTCACAGACTTAAGAGAAAAAAAAAAACATTAGCATTGATCCATCCCTGCAGTTAAACATCAGTCAGCGAGAGGAAATGTCGAGCTATTAGCAAATTGGCAGCAAAGACCCGGCCATTATTTAAAGCTGAATTAGTTGAAGCGCGATCAAACTGTCAGGCACGAGGAGACGGACTCCATTATAGAAGGAACAGACTTCAGTATTTCTTAACTTTTTTAAACCTTCCACTATAAAGCAAGCAGCAGATTAAGAAATAAAACCTGATTCTGTGAGACAAGCTTTAAAATGGCTCAATGAAAATGCACCCATTTTAATCCTTTAGAAATAAAAAATGGCCAAAAAAAAAAAAAAAAAGCATAGCCTGATACTACATTGAACTCTTGGTCGCCTGATTTGGGTTTTGCTCAGGATTAAGTTGAAGTTTATAATCCTCCCGAGCTACGTTTACAGTATAATTGACTAGATAAGAAAATCTGCCAAAAGGAGTAGCATAAATTAAGTCTGAAGGACAGTATCCTTTTTTTTTCTTTTTTCTATTGTCCCGCACACCAAAACCCTTCCTTTGCAGTAATTGGCACTCTATTTGGATAACCGCTGAACGCAGTTCCTTTGGCGTTTTGGTGATAATTTTCCAGAATGGCTGCATTGTGGTAAAGTAAGTGTTCTTTGCCTTTAAAAGACATTACAATGTCACACTACCTAACGTGGGGAATGTTTCATCAGAAGCCGCCCCTTGCTCACGCTGCGTGTTGGAATGGTGCTGGCGGTGAATCGTGTCTGTGAAGTCTGCGCGGACAAGTTTCAGGCTGTTGTTTACGCTATGCTGCGTATTGTCCCAGTAAGTCTAATCCTCAAAGTGCTACAGTCAAGCACATGCCCCGTTATTTTCCCTCCTCTGTCTTCCTCTTTCAAATCCCCAGAAAGCAGCCAAACACCTGCTTGAGACTATTAATCCGAGCTGTTACTACAAACATCTGCTGTACATTTCCTCTCCTACTGTATGCGTTGTCCCCTCTGTAGACGAACGCTAATTCATGAATAAATACTCACGCACAAACCATTTGGTGATTGTCAATAAATATCCAGCTGAATCAAAATCTATTAAATCCACTTTTCGCATGAGCCCAAATCCCGCCGAGTTTATCTTCTGTCAACTTCAGACAGCTCCAATTAAGTCTCCGAGCGAGAATAGATATATCCTTCCTCATCCCCCATCCTTCCCCATCGCGGAATTCAAAACGTAACTCATTAGGTCCTTCAAATCTAGATTATCATGACTTTGGCGCCCAACAGCTGAGCCCAGACGAAGCGTAATAGATTTCAGAGTCGTCTCACTCAAACACGTCCGTCAGTGTCAATTATCGCAGTCAGCGTTAATCCAAGTTTGTGCATCTCATGCTGTATCTGTATGTCATTCAAGGACAAGCTTATTAATTCCAGCCCAAAGTGCGGGTGGCAAATACAAGCGGTGTCATTAGCGTGCTGTAAAACTGGCTGTATTTAGCTTTTGCAGCATTCAGCCTATTTCCCGAATCAAACAGCGCGACGTTCAGATCCAACCATCGCCTTTCGGAAAATCAAAGCCGTAAACCAATAACAGCGAAAGCCCTCAACAGGTGTATTGATTTGAAAAGTGCAGGATTTAGCAGAGAGCAGCTACAACTGCACTCCTGATTTATTGTTGATCTAGACACTTAAATCTCATCATTGCATTGGCGCAGAATAAATACGGTTTTCTAAATGTATTGATTTGGAAAAAAAATTGCTCCCTATCCCGGCCAGAAAAGAGATACTTTATTCTATACTTAAAGTAAAGTGCAACAACAACATGACAGGCTATTTGTTCAGTTTTAACAATATAAAATGTCACACATGACTAATGGAGGTATATGGAGTCATATATTTGGTAAGCAAGGTTTTAAAAAATCATTAAAACTTCAATGTAGCACTGTTTATCACACCACATTCTGGGCATATGGTCCTCCCTGTGAGGGGTGGGCACAGAGATCCGGTGAAGCCACAAACTGGAATAGAACAGTGTGTGATTTCCTGTTGTCACATTATGGCTAACTCTGATTAATTGGACAATAAAAAACACTCTAGGGAGAGTGCAGAGCCGGTGCTGGCCCTTCTGGGGCCCTAAGCAAAAATCCACACGGGGGCCCTACAGTAGCTATTCGATGAAAAGAGAATCCATTTATGGTCAAAACAGTTCCACTGTTCCAGGGCAGAAGCAGAACATACAGACCTCAATTCAGGCCCTGCCCCCTGTGTGAGAGCCACTAACCACTAAGCCACTGTGAGACTGGTATTTAGGACGACTACTAGTCTATTTCCCTTTTTAAAATAGTAAATGGCAAATGGTCCCATTCTCTCACCTCTGGTCCCTGACCCACAGATTGGGAACCGCTGATTTAAAACTAACTAAAACCTGCTCCTGGCGGTTGTTTCTGTCTGAGCACTGAGAATTAGTCTGTGAGTCGCCCAATTCGTTTTAGACTGTGCACATTCAGAGAACCAGAGTTACTGTAAGTTACTGTGCTCATGAGAACCATGTGGATTCAACTCAACAAAAAGGCCACGGACACGGCTTTACTCTCGTCTACTCGCCAAACTACTGTCCTGATACTCTAGACTCACCAGACACAATAAGAAGAGAGTTCAACCTCTTAACTCCCGCCTGAACCGAGAGCATTTTCTCCAGTTCAGCTTTACCCAAATCCTGTAGGCCAATGTAACACCTCATTTGAAAGCTAAGACCTACAAAACTAAATTGATCTTTTTCCTCACGTCATCAGATTTTTTTTCATCATTTTTTTTGTTGGGCAGTCTTCTCATTTTTGTCAATTTTTTGTGACTTTTTTGTCACTTTTTCGTCCAATTATTCGCATTTTTTTTGGTCAAATTCTTATCACTTTTTTGTCCATTTTTTGTCACATTTTTTTTTCAAATTTTTGTCCATTTTTGTAAATGTTTTGTCCCTTTTGTCACATTTTCATCCTTGTTTTCGTTTCAGTTTTATTGCTATTTTCACACCTTTTTTCCAGAGGCTTTTGGATTGGGGTTAAGCTGGAGAAAATGTGCTCGGTTCAGGTGGGAGTTAAGGGGTTAAATGAGAGAGAGGCCCAGAGTTGCAGCCCAGAGTCCGCGCAGAGAAAACATGAGAGCAGCGCTCGGGACACGGGTGACATGATGCAGCCGCGGAGGAGCCGAGTATGAGGCGAAGCACCGGGAGACAGACGGCCGAGCGGGGACACGAGCGGAGAAGCACTCGCGCTTTGGAAGAGACAGGGGGAAGGCGGTCGGTCTCTCCTGCTCATTCACTTCACCAGACTACTCCGTGTTGATGTTATATGTGGCGAAGTAGGCGGAGAGTGAGTGCGCGCTGGAAGAGTCTGTCCCCGTAACAACGCGTTGATCAATCAGTGAAACAACACCGTAGTTTGACTGAGATGCGGGGCCCTTGCAGCCGCGGGGGCCCTACGCACCTTGCGTAGTCTGCGTATAGGAAGAACCGGCTCTGGGAGAGTGTGTTTTTCACTTACAATTGCTTTTCAGCCCAAACCAAATGAGTAGATAAAGCTTGTTTTTGCTCACGCTCAGATCGTGACACATTTCACAAATGGCTATGGCCAGCAACAACCGATTGATTTATAGTCTAGATCAGCGATTCCAAAAGTCCAGATTGTCAGAACACCATAGCATGTTTTTTTTTATAAATTCAATCATTAGAACACAAATAGCAATACATTTTGTTGAATCAGAAATGAGACTAAATAATTTTGGTAGATGCAATGTGTAGACAAACTGTTCCCCTCCAATCCGTGTATGGTTCAATGACTGGTTATTCGGTTATAAGTCCAAAATAAGAGTAAATTAAATCATGTATCTGTAATTTAGTTTTAACAAAACTTAATAAATACCGGAATCCATAAATGAAAAACAATGTTGTTTTGTCAGATTTTTTTTCAGCTGATTGCAGCTTGTCCATGCGTAACTTGTCCAGATTGACTCCTCTACGACGTCTCCGCCTTCAACTCACGCTTTTGGACAGAACTCCATTAACAGCCAGAGATTGTCAGAGAGGGTATCAAATGTGAAAGACACACAATGTGGTTGAGGGCTGTTGTGCACCATACTTTTAGTGGACACCGGGATGTGGCCCACAGACAGGGCACTGTTCCATGTTAGGGAGGGGACCACTGCCAGTCTCACACTGTCCAGCTTTGGATGCATGAGTCGCAGGTCGCTGTAATCGCCGAGTGCCCGGCAAGTACTGCGATAATAGCCTGCAGATTCACCACAGTGCTGTGGTAAACCTGCAGGCCGGAGCCACAAATTCAGATTCACCAAAGAATAATAGACGTCTTTTTGGAGATCAGATCCAATCCTGTCATTAAATCCGAGCCGATCCAATCCCAGATCGGTTTCCAGCACCGATACTGCATATCGGATTGGGACATTCCTAATTGAATCTGTGCTGGTTGCAGTTAGTTGGACTGATAATCACTTCCTTTAAATATCCCAACCAATACACAGATTCCCTCCAGTGCCCTGGGCCCGACTAAATCTATTGTAAGGTCCCTATTTAGTTTCAGTTCAATCACAGACTTAACTCAGGAAAAATGCAACCAAACCTAATTTGCACAACAAACTCTTCCACCAGCTCAGGAGCCTTGAGTTCATACACTTTAAAAACAATAACATACCTTTATGTGAAGAATCCCATAGAGTTGGAGGGTAGATCGGGTCAGGCAGACAGCACAGGAAAAGGAAAAAAAGAGACACGTTACGATTCAAACAAAAATGTAATTGTAACAGAACTTAACAAAGCCCAGAAAGGCCAGAGCAGTTCAATGGCAGGGTGTCTAAAGGCAGATTCTACAAAGAAATGGAAAAACAAGCTCACTTTTCAATTTGAAGGTGAACTCTGGAGACGAAGTGACGAGAGTGTAAGGAACAACATAAAAGCACAAGACAGTGGTAAAACCCACTTTCGACTTTGTATATCCGGTTTTGAAGGCAAAGGGCTTTTTAAACTTTTATATCCTGGTGTATAGTGACAACAAATGACAACACAATGGAGACTGCAAACATCCATTGGGGTTTTGGCGGGTGAAAAGTTAACAAAGCTCTTTTGAAACCTGTCAGGAGAAACCTCCGAAGCCTAAATAACGATAATTCCTCCCTGTGACTTTTGTATGTAACCGGGTGGGAGCTATGGGGTGTTACGTTGTGATTTTAAAATTACTCATTTAGCTGTAGCACATACACCCCACAAGGCTCACAGATCCGTAGACTGAAACAACCGAGACAAATAATAATTCCGTTAATTTATTTATAAGTTCAAGTTGGTTTTGAGTTCATTTCAGGTCTCACAAAAGAAACAAAAGCTGCGCACATTGGAGCGCGTGTACGCACACAGTTCATCCATTTCCGTTTAGCTTGTCCATGCTCCCAGAGGCGAAGCTCCATAGTTTTTACCTTCGAAGCAGAACAGTCTTTTTCTCGGACATTTGGTTACTCCAGCCAGGTGAGCGGTGTAGCTTTGCGTCCTGAGCCACACGCCGAAGACACAGGGAAGCAGAGTCACAGGTACACATGGAGCAGTAGATCGACATAAAACAAAGAGGAGGCCCACTGCCAGCAGGAGCCTAAATAGACAGACTAATTGTAAACAACTGCATTTTGTACATTTTAAAGATAATAATCGTAACCGGGTAGATTTAGCGACATACCGAGGTCATGGCGCGCCACTTGTGTTCCCCGCACCAACACAAGCCCTCACGCCGAGCCACCCAGAAGCTATAAACAAACCCGCATTAGCCACACGCAACTCAGCGAATGTTTACAGGATATTAGCCCTACTCACCCGATACTCGCAACACTATGACATCGCTGAGCTTGACGCTTTTACAAACAGCGACAGTGCGCCTAGTCGTAGTAGAGTGGACAGCTGTAGTGCCGCCATGACACCGGCTCACAGCGCGTGATGTCAGGGGTCAGAGGTGGGTGGGCCGGAGTAAGAAAACTGAACCCCTTTTATAGTCCGCGGGGCGCACGCAATATTCACACTGTCACATGTACAGCAGGGGTCTGTCCAAGAACAACTGGCTCTGATCCAGTGTAAACGCAATCGAAACATGGCATCAGCAAAAGATTTCAAGAGACGGGACAAGATTTGACGGCTGGCCCTTTTCACTTTGACAACCATCACAAAGCACGACACTGTATTTACTTTCAACAAAAGCTGAACGGTCCGAAGAATTGTCAATAAAAACACGCACGGACGCAGATAGATGGTGTTTTGTTCAGGCAGGACCGAAGCCCAGAGCACAAACATGATAAATATCTTCCTCCACCCACTGAGGAGAGGTCGTAGGGCACAGATATCCTTTGATAGAAACGGCAACAGTCTGTGGTCCTTCTCTGCCTGCCGAGACTGCACAGCATGGCACCTTCCCTGCTGCTTGAATGTAATCTGTTCCATCTCTCCCAGGCCCGTGTTTCCGTCAAAGGCCAGTATATAAGTGCCTTTGTCCTCTATCCCTCTCCCCTCTACTTTATCTACAGAATCCACAAACACTGTCAGCAGACACCCAGTTCTTGTCCGGACATCCTTGTGTAGTGTTTGGGAAACTGCCTACACTCAAAGCAATTCAGAGAGCACAAAACTCAGATTGACGAACTTGCCCTCTTTCTCCCTCTTTGTCTTTGTTCATGTTCATTTTGGGGGTTTCTGTCACAGGAAATGCCTGTAGGGTATACAGCTGACGACGCATAAACCAACAAAGAAACTTGGTGACACCCATACAAGAAAAGGTAATTTATTGTAATTACAGTTGTAGGCACACAGATCAGGAAAATCCTAAATTACCAGAGAATGGATGGTAAAAAATAAAAAAATAAAAAAGTCATTTCATTTCAGATTGATCAGCTTGTGCAAGTAAAGGTAAAATTAAACGGCAGAATCAAATATATGGCTCAGAGTTGTAATAAGTAGCTATTTGATAAAAGTATCAAGCAGAGATAATGTTCTCTTTTTCTCATCATCGACAGCTATATAACCTTTGGAACAAATTAAAAAGTCATGATATCCCTTCTATTTTTTTTTTTTTTATCAACTCAGGGTGCTAAGATTAGAAACCGGACACTTTAGTTTTCATCAGTCAGTCTTAATCTAATTCTGTCAGGCAGTGAAGCGTCCCACTTTCATCAAAACGTATTATATGGCGATTCAAAGTCACTTTCCATAATTATATGTGATTGTTCACATGTGCATGACGATGTAATAGACATACTTGTACATACATGGAGATTGGCCGCGCATTGGCGCAGAAACATTTAAAGATATGTGCAAAGTGTTGGAAACTAACAACGGGTCAAGGTTCTGTAATAAAGCGTCGACCATAATGCATTCACCAACAGGCCAAGACATTTAAGAAGGTCTACACTTACTGTATGTATGTTTGAAGTGGACACACTATTATATCACATAAAGGACCACAATTTATGAAGCCACTTGAAACACTAGTTGCACAATAGTTCATAATCCGTAGGCAATCCACTCATGACAAGGCTGTGCTGGAGGTTGGAGAGGGCATCAATATTACTTTCACAGTTCAATTTACCCAGAAAGACGTCAGTATAAACTCTAGACCACTTGAACACCAGTCCTCCAAAGGGGTCATTGTGTATTCGGAGACAATGATGAATGTGTGAGGACTTCTCAGGCTGGAAACATAAGACACTTACAAATCAGCAAGAGCACTCTTCACGAAGAGACACATGCTTGTTCGGTTTTGCGAGACTGAATTTTCTATCATAAATGATAGACCACTGGACCATTGTTGACAAAATCAGCAATAGGATACCAGAAAACCCATCGAGTAGCACTTGGAAGAAAGGTATAATGTGTCCCTAATGCCCCTTTCCCCGGTGCAAATTTTGCACAGCTCTCTGAACACTGCCACGAAGTTGTCACAAAAATACAACAGAAATCTCTCTATTTCAAGTTTCATATCAAGCTCAGGCAAGGAAACACATTAAAATCCTCCAGACTATTCTCTAACTTGAGCAGCTGCACATCTGCCGCTGGTAAACGCTCACTCTCCCCTCTCTCACACTGTCCTTGTTGATGTATTTCAGCGAGATAATGGAGCGAACTCAGGCACATTATTCAAAGTAAAACCCATTTAAAGTTATCAAATCGCTCAACTCTGACATTTTTTGGGGGGTAATTTCGCTTTTGCTTCAGATTTGGATGATAGCAGACTACGTCTCATCTTAGCTGCAGCTCAGAATGGATTATGCACCAACGCCAGATAAATGGCACCGCGCTGAATCGGACCTGAAATTTCAGAAAGATGGAACAGAAGACCAAACCACCATTTTAGGATGACCCCCATCAACATGGGCTGTCATCCGAGCGAGTATTTCTGTAAGTGAACATTATCTGTGATAGGACTCTGCCTCATCTCTGAATGTCACAGCCCGAGAGATTTCACCTGTTACGATTCGAAGCATACTAAATAGGCAGGCACATGGCATGGAATGGAGCTATATGATTAGCTAATGCAATGTCCAAATAAGACTCAAATAGCTATATATTGTAAGTCTAACATTTTCTTCTCCCTTACTCCAACTAAAACAAATACAAAACCGTTTTTTTTTTTTTCATATTTAGCCCGGTATCTGTCCAAATTGTGCCGTTACTGGCAGTCTCTGCAACGTCTCCACAACTCAGACTGATTGCACGCAAACAAAGGGCCTATCGCAACGGCCTAGAGACTAGCTGGAGACTAGACTCGCCGCTGGTCACGGAGAAGTCTCCAATACATCCTCTGGCAATAAGGCGAGTCTCCAGGTAGTCTCGGTGAAAATGAACAGGTTTGATTTCAGCGGAGGCAGAGAGGTCTCCGAGAGGTCTCCATGGTCTCAAGCAGCAGCATTTGGATACCATCATATGGAGTGTCTTTGAGCTCTCCTTGGTATCCGACAGGTCTCAAGAGACATTGCAGGGATGTTACAGAAACATCTCACAGATTGAGGACAACAAATAGTATTCATAGTATTCGCAACACAACTGCTTGAGACCGCATAGACCTCTCAGAGACCATGCGGACACCACATGGAAAAGTCTCCATGCAGTCTCCGCAAAAATCCAACCTGTTCGCTTTCACCGAGACTACCTGGAGAGTTGCCTTATCTCCAGGGGACGTCTCCTTGACCGGCGGCAACAAGAGTCTCCAACTAGTCTCCAGGCCAGTGAGATAGTAGATAGTACCAGGACCAGGAACAAAAGACTAAAACAACAACAACACATCATTAGATTTTTATATTTAAATGTAGCTTGCTCCATTGAAATTGTTTGGTAAAATATTGCAACACTTCTGTAGCCGAAGTATAGGGAATGAACTCGCATGAATGAGCAATAATCATCATTTGGCGATATTATTTTGGAATGACTAAATTGTATCATGGCTGGTACAATATCTCCAGCTAATTTGGAGTCAGAATTCAACAAATTTGAGCAAAAATACTTGAGATACAGCGGATTCCAAGTCATCCATTTTCATTTTCCTTCATACATTCATTTGTCTAAATCAATTTGGTTGATGAGTCGCAACAATAGCAAATCACATTGACCCGAGTTATTTCAGCAACCAACACAACACCGACCATTTCCTATGAATAAAACCTGCTGACCCTGTAGTGTAGATCAAAATGGTTTGTATTAGTTAAGCAGTTCTCATTTCAGACTTCTAATATGTTACTGGACGCGTTTCAAAATGTGCACAGTTAACTGAACAGACTTGAAATCTGGTCACAACTGCTATACTTCAGAATAAAGATCTTATTTTGTATTTTTTCCATAATCATGAGTCAATTTCTGCAGCGAAACCTAGTAGATAGATGAACAGCACAGCCCATTCTATTGAACGAAGCAGACATCGAAAAGCATTTCAAATCTTCTGCTGATGCCAAATGCACATCCTTTAATGCCAATGATCTTAGAAATGAATTTCTATGTATAACTTCTGTGTGTTTCAATGTGACTTTATGAGAATATACCGTTGTGGGTTGTCGGTATTCAGCACAGCCAAATCCTCACATCAAATAATTGCATGAACATCTTTCCATATACTCACGTACAAGTGCAGTTTCAGTATTTACAACAGAGCTTGGGTATGTCAAACTCTGCAGCAGAAATGGCAAAATTCCTGCATTTGGCACAGCTTTGACCGTTTTAGAAATACCTCACGGAGCCAGCGGTAGCAACGAAAACAACGGTGTTCAGACAAACTTCAAGCAGCTTTTTTTTTGTTTTGGTGCGAAGTGGTATCCACTGAAACCCACAGGAGGAAAAACACAACAACACCACAGACACGACAAAACAATGGAAGCCTTGGATGCCATTTCAATGTGCAAATGTATTGGATGTTTTATATTCAACTCCAGACCATATTAATGACCAATAGTATTACTGCAAGGTCATCAACAGACTTTTCATCCTTTACTCACCCCTTTCGCTTGTTTTTAACTTTTTATTTCGACCATGAATGTGCCATCAGTCTCCAAATGAAGCTCGTGTCCATCAATGTCTATTTTGCATCTCAAAAACCGGTGATTTTGTTTTTCATCATCATGTCTGAACCCCCTTTTTTTGCCACATAATCCAGCCGCAGTATTAAATATCAGGATTGAACAACAAACTGAACCCGGCTGTCCCACTGGTCATTACGTACCAACCGAACCGTCTACAATGTAAATGCTATTCCTCCCATTGGCTTTGGCAGCCTCTTTGTCAAACAACACATATCCCCCCCCCCAACCCCTTCATCGGCGCATTGCTTCTCAGTTCAACACCAGCAGTCCTCATTTGCCTCACATCCCGCTGATTTAATTAACAATCCTAATCAAAGGAACAGCCTGAAATGACACAGATGAAGCTGAAATCAAATCAAAGAGCCATCAGGATGTGTCTGACTGGAAAGATGAGTCGTCAGGAAACGGCTAACAAGCTGGGCGCTTCTGGCAGCGCATTTTTGGCTGATATGTTAGGCTTATTAGAACACTGACTAACAGCGTGATTATAATAAGGTTTTGTTGGTATCACGCCCTGCACAAGATATAACGTAAAAATTGATCTACATTAACGGGTTACAAGGTATTGTGTTGCTGCATGTCACAGGATCAACTAAGTCAGGGCAGAATGAGAAGCGTGATGAGTAGGGATGTCACGGTAACCGGTGTAGTGGTAAACCCCGGTAAAAATTTTGACGGTGAAAATTACCTTCTCGTTTTGTGTTTTTATTATTATCTCGGTGAATAACCACACCCGCGGTGTAGGCACGGTGAGCCTCACCAGCCACCGTCTCATCTGCTGCAGTTTCCGCGCATGCGCACTTTGTTGTTTGCAACCCAAACAAAACTTTCTCGAAGCTGGAATCATGTCCGACACGACAGCGCGCAGGATCTATCAGCCTTCAGAGTTCAGTTTGCGGAATGTGCAAGAAAAAGTGTCAGCAAATGCAGCAATACTTCGAACCTCTTTACTCACCTGCGTGACCGTCTCCCACAGCTCTATAGCAAGTAAGTTAACGTTAGTGCTTTAGCTGAAACGCTGATGTGGGACTTTGGGTTGAGGGAGAATGTAACGAGTCGCCTCATAGTGCGGCTGCAGCGCCACCGCCAGCATATAAGCCATGTCCGGATACCTCCGCACGATGGCACAATGCGTTACGGGGCTCCCGATGGCAGATTGCAATAGATTCACTCTCGCCGCAGTTTTATGAATTTAATAATGATGGCATTTTCCCAAATCTGCAAAGCGAAAGCTAACTGAAAGGACAACAACAATTTTCCTGATATAGACGGTTTATCTTTGTTTCTGCTATAAATAGTACATGTAACACCCTCGAAACATCAACAACACATCGTTATAGTTCCTTTACTTTGATGTGAAAAGGCTTTGTCTGTATTTTTTTTATGTAACAAGCACTGTTAAACTTTTTTGAAACAATTTCAGTTTGTGTAGGACTATCAATGCTTTCTGAACTTATTAACACACATTTAAAAAAAATACCGCAATAATACCGAAAACCGTGATAATTTTGGTCACAATAACTGTGAGGTAAAATTTTCATACCGTGACAGCCCTAGTGATGAGAGAGGAGGCACTGCTGTAGCTGTAAGCGCTGCCTCTGTGTGTCTCTCTCTAGATTGATAATTCACTTCAAAAGCATGTGCGGTGTTTTGGTGGCCTTAGCGCGCGGAAATGTAATAAATAAACAAGGCATGGTTGACCTTGCCGCCTCCGCTCGTTTCACAGCGTCATGTGAAAACTGTGGGATGCAAACCTCAGTTTTCCAATGATTTACTGAATGAGCTAAGCGGTCCGTCAGTGGCTGTAGGTGCTATACTTCGCCCAGCCCAAGTTTACACCACAAAGATGAAGTAGCTTTGGTCAAACATCAGACAGTTTTCAAAACACTAACCTGAATAAAATGAGATGAAATGGCTACTCTTCAAGCTTGAAAAAGTTAAAAAACACTGGGCACACTGGGGGGGTTTCTGACCAACTGTTGTTTTTCTCCCGTTTGTGTTGGTGGACGGGAGCTCTGGAGGGTTTCCAAATGAGGAAATATGTGATTATTTCAGCACCTGTTTCATCCCCATCTCTTTCGAATTCTGCATACAAAAGTAGCCAACTTAATCAAAGAGGATCTGGTGAATACTGGTCCCCCATTGGGGTCAGCATTTTCAGACGTGTTTAGAAGAGAGAGCAAAAACAAAGTGTAGTGCTAGCCTGGCTAACACCAGACTAAAATCACAAGTGATATTTAGTCTGGGGACCACCAATTCATTTTCTCGTAGGAGAGGTGTGGTTTACGATCGTCCATACTCGTTTATTGGGCGATACGAAAAAAAAAAAAAAAAGTATCATGCGTCTGCACGTAGCCACAGCCAATCGTATCATCGTATGAGATGACGTATGACGTATCCGCTGTAAACTTTTGAGCTAAATTATTTAGAACAAGGTCTAAAGCTTGATCGAACAATAGCATCGCGTCTGCTGCTGTCATGTTGGATCCGTAAAAAAACTTTTTTTTTATATCCGTAAATAAACTACAAGCTTTCGAATAGCGCGTCATCGTCTTGCGTCTCTCCTCGTTCTGTGATTGGTTCCCAAATCCACCGGAAAATTGGGCCATGGTCTCCAGGCTGTTGTGCAGTTCGAAATAATTCGAGCGCACACAGCAGCCTGGTGTTAGCCAGGTTAGTGTAGTGCTGCAGTTCTGGTGACTTTTATCTTCTTCTTTTTTTGTAATGGAAATCACACTCTTTCACAGTAGCTCTTGGCAAATGTTTATCGTTAGATGCCCTATCTGAGTGGTGGCTCCTAACTTCCCTTACAGATGGTCTTGGAATCTGGAATTGGAACTTGGAATCCTTGGTGCCACTCCACTCAGACGATGATCGGGGTTCAGTCAGTAACATGCAGTGCCCACGGGATGAAGACTTTCACACACTTGTGCAAAAATGTGTAAAAGACTCCAGGGTGACTTTTTTCCTGCCGCTCTGCCCCGTGCCCACCAGTGGAGACGCACTGCACCAACCAAATATTTTGAGCTTAAACTTTCTCTGTTTTTCTACTCATCAAGTTAAACTAGGCAATGATTCACAGCACACGGGCAAAACGTGTTAAAATGTAGAAACATCACAAGGCACAATGATTACTTCCTTTCTTTCTGTCATCCTTCCTTCCTTTCTTTTCGTCTGTCCTTCCTTCCTTCCTTTCTTTTCGTCTGTCCTTCCTTCCTTCCTTTCTTTTCTTCTGTCCTTCCTTCCTTCCTTCCTTTCTTTTCTTCTGTCCTTCCTTCCTTCCTTTCTTCTGTCCTTCCTTCCTTCCTTTCTTCTGTCCTTCCTTTCTTCTGTCCTTCCTTCCTTCCTTCCTTCCTTCCTTCCTTTCTTCTGTCCTTCCTTCCTTTCTTTTGTCCTTCCTACCTTCCTTTCTTTTGTCCTTCCTACCTTCATTAGGCCCGAGCCGGAAGCAGTCCTGGCAAGGGACTATTGTTTTTGGGTGGTTTCTTATTATTATTATTATTTATTTATTTTTTCTCCGGAAAGGATCGCGTTTTTGACCCGCTAAACGTGGGTGAAAGCTCCCCAAAATTGGCGGAGGCAATGGGGCAGCGAAAAAATTTATGATATTGGACGAATGGGACACGCCCACAACAAAATGGCTCCACAGCGCCCTCTGGAAGCGGACCCCAATTCAAAAAAATAGGGGCGTTTTTGGGCGTAGGCCCGAATCCTTGGCCACAGTGAGAGGGGACATCAGGACGACCCCAAAACTCACTTGGAGCGCCACGCCCACTCGCACAGGGAGGCGGCCATCTTGGCTTGTAAGTGGCCCGCCCATCCTCCGTGAAAATCCCCAGAGGTCTTAGCCTGGCAGCATACTGGCCTCTGTCAGAGGCCTCTGTCTCCTGAAATTCGCCAATTTTCCAAATTTCTCCCTTTCTTCACAAAAGCCACACTTTTGGACTCATAGGTACTTATACTACCCCTATGTCACAGACAGAAGCTTTAATTTGGACGTTTTTGCCTCCAAATTCACGTTTTTCTCAACAGTACAATCACAGGAAGTTTAATTCGTCTGTTTCCTGTCCGTCTCTCTGTGTGCTCCTCGTACTATATGGGTCTTTCCAAAATATTGCTTCAATATCGAGGGTGCTGCAGGGCTGAAACCCTCTCTCAACGTTTCTTTGGGCAGCCAGGAATTTACCCTGATTAAATAATGATAGAATATATTATTTTCTATATTGTAAATCCATTTCCTGCAAATACACAAGTGCGGGGTATTTCATGATATCAATGTCAAATCCCCTGTAGTAATCACTCAGTCTTAGTAGCTCCATTGGTAGAGAGCTGGGTTAGTGTACAGGAGGTTGCTGGATCAAATCCCAACCAAGACTCCTTTTCATTTGTTTTTCTTTTGGACTCCGCACTTTCTGGTAAAAACATGAATCGTCGCCGATGGTTCCAAACTCATTAGAAACAGGAAAATTACCCCTCCAGTTTGTTGCCGGGATCAAATTTCAGCCTGTGAATTTGGAGTACCCAAGCAGTCATCAGGCCCATGTTTGCATGGAATTACAGCTCAGTGATAGCATGGTCGTCTCAAGTGAAGGAGGTTGCTAGTCCAAACACGACCTTGACATTTTCATATTGCCTTCACCTTTTACATGGGATGCTGCACACATTGTCGCAGCCTATAACACGTGAGTAAGGGACATTTTGCAGAAGTTTCTGTGCCTGTGTGGCATCATAGCTTGAGCGTTGGATTCCCAACCATTAGGTTGTTGGATCAATTCTGACTTTACCTTTTTTTTTTTTTTTTTTTACCGCAAATATGGTCCCACCCTCATGAAAAACGCTTCAAAACATGCGTCACTAAAGAGAAAGAAATGGGGGACACTGGGGAATATGTCGAAAACAATCGGGGACATGTTGAAGGTGGGGGGGGGGGATCTAAACTGTGAATCCGTTTCCTGCAAACACGCAAGTGCATGATCTCTCATGACATTAACTTCCAATCTGCTGTTTTATTCACTCAGCTGGAGTAGCTCCATCGGTAGAGAGCTGAACTAGTGTACAGGAGGTTGCTGGATCCAATCCCAATGTTCACTCTTTTATTTCCTTTTTCTTTTGGACTCAGCACCTTCCAGGAAGAACTCACTAAAAACAGGGAAATAACCTCTCCTCCAGTGTGTTGCTGCGACCAAATTCCAGCCTGGGAATTTGGAGAAACCAAGCCATCATCAGGCCCATGTTTCAAGTGAAGGAGGTAGCTAGTCCAAACACAGCCATGACACTTTTATATTGTTTTCACCTTTTACATGGGCAACTGCACACATTGTCACAGCCTAAAACACATGAATACAGGACGTTTCATGAGATTGGTTGTGCCTGTGTAGTGTTACTGCTTGTGCATTGGCTTGCCAATCATGACATTAATGGATCAATTTTGACCTTAGCTCTTTTTTTTCTTTTTTTTAACCGCACCTATGGTCCCGCCCCAATGTATGGGTGGGGTGCATGACCTGAAATTACCTCTCTCCTCCAGTGGTGTGCTGGGAACTAACTTCTGCTCAATAATTTAGACAAAAGTAGCCCACATCGGGGTCTAACTACCATGGAGGTACAGCTCAGTGATAATGTGCTTGTCTTTAGTGGAGGAGGTTGCCAGTTCAAACATGGCTGTGACACTTCTCTAATCCTTTCTCTTTTTTTGTCGGCATTTTAATAGAATTTCTGATACAGTGCAGTCTGTCAGTGATTTTAACAGTTTATACAGTGTTAAGAGTTTCTGCAATATCAACATGTTTGTACAGTTTCTGCAACAAAATAGGGATTATTGCAATTACAACACAATTATGCAACTACATAGGGATTTTCACAATAGCACTATAATGCAACTTAATAGGGACATTCGCATATAAAGCACTGTCATGCAACTTAAAGGGACTTTCGCATAAAATGAACTGTAATGCAACTTAAAGGGACTTTCGCATATAATAAACTGTAATGCAACTTAAAGGGACTTTCGCATATAATGTACTGTAATGCAACTTAAAGGGACTTTCGCATATAATGAACTGTAATGCAACTTAAAGGGACTTTCGCATAAAATGAACTGTAATGCAACTTAAAGGGACTTTCGCATATAATAAACTGTAATGCAACTTAAAGGGACTTTCGCATAAAATGCACTGTAATGCAACTTTAAGGGACTTTCGCATAAAATGCACTGTAATGCAAATTTAAGGGACTTTGCATAAAATGAACTATAATGCAACTTTAAGGGACTTTCGCATAAAATGCACTGTAATACAACTTAAATCAGTGTGATGAGGATTGATCGCAAGGGACCACAGCAAACAGAGGTGGTCGTAAGGCGTGAGAGTGAGCAAAGGTGGTAGCAAGGGATGACAACGAGCGGAGGTGGCCGCAAGGGACGAGAGTGAGCGGGGGCGGTTGCAAGGGACGAGTCCCCAAGGGCGAGGGCCTTCATCGCCGCTTGCGGCTTTAATTTCTTTTGTCCTTCCTTCCTTCCTTTCTTCTGTCCGTCCGTCCGTCCGTCCTTCCTTCCTTCCTTCCTTCCGTCCTTCTTTCCTTCCTTCAATTTCTTCAGTCCTTCCATCCTTCCATCCTTACATTCCTTCCTTCCTTCCATTTCTTCTGTCCTTCCTTCCTTCTTTCCTTCCTTACTTCCTTTTCTTCTGTCCTTCCTTCCTTTCTTTTCTTCTGTCTGTCTGTCCATCCATCCATCCATCCATTCCTACCCATCCTTCATTCCTTCCATCCTTCCTTCCTTCCTTCCTTCATCTTTGGTCTGGTCACCAAGGCAGCAATCTGAGCAGAAATGTGCCCTGATTTCCCTATCCACGCACACTTCCTCCAGCTCATTCCCAGGCCAGTTGAGCGACACTTGTCCCTCCCGTGTTTCATGGGATACTATTAAACAGATACTAATACTTGATGAGGCATCTCTCTCACCTGTATGTCTAAAGGTTTAAAAATCGTTGGTGTCTACTAGAGAATTTCCATTATGAATATGACAGAAAGCCTGTCGCGGATTAGGGCAAGGGGAAAATAAATGCAAACATACATGCGTTTATATACAGCAGAGTATATTAACGCCATAATCACGGGTTTACACCGACAAAGTTCCTTCATTCTGTTCCAATGCTTGAATAGTGTGCTGGCTCCCATTTAGCTTTGGTTATGCTGTTTACAGGAATGCTATTAAGCTTGGTTGTTCCCAGGGCTCAGTGCAGAGTAAGCTCTAAACCTCAGTGGTGTTGAACAGAGCATCTCCCGACATGAGAATGAGTTTGTAAACACAAGATTACTACAGTCAGAGCTGACACGGCGGAGGAGCAGCTTCAGATCAATGGAGCAAAAACTACTTGAAGCATTTCTCCAGAGATATACATATACATCTATAGCGATGATGAAACACTACATGTTGTATTGACTTTGAATTGTTATCTTAGAAGAAGACCATTACCATTTAGATTAGTTTTTGTTTTTTTATTGATTTTCATATCAAATGTTGTGTAATCAAATGTGAGACACAAACCATTGATCTGTACAATGAGAAAATTACCTGGTTAAGAGGCAGCGTACACGTATTTACTTTGAAAAAAAAAAAAAGCGCTTTAGCGGCCACCAGAAGTCATACCACACAGCCAGGACTTTGGACCCCAAGTCCCAGTGTATTATTAATCACATAAGCTTGTTCTCGTAATGGCACTCATTTCAAGAGGCAATAATGAGCACTAATTGGATTTTTAAGTAGGGCCCATCGAAAGGACGTTTAAGAATATTTAGTCGCATAATCCTACTCCACATGACAAAGCTATCTGCTGAGTTACTGTTGCAATAAAAGGCCCATTGTCACGAGGGAGCTCTGGAGTAATATTATGTAAATAGGCTTCTGACTGGGCCTTTTCACAGAGTCGGGCCTTTACTGAACGCAGTGAGGAGAATTTAATTGCTGCGCCTCTGATGTTGTGACCTTGTCCTGTCAGTGTCCTTACCTTTGAAATTGCTTTGGCAAAAATAAAAAAATGAAAAAATAAAAAAAGACAGCTGAAGCATTTAAATGGGGCTTTTTATTTGACTTGAATACAAATTTAATTGCGGCGTTCCTGTCATGTTTTTTGCTGCAGACACCTTTGGAGTGCAATAAAGCACAGGTTACTCTGTTTGAATGTGATTGGTACACAAGGACTGCCAGTACCCAGGATGACATTTTTGAGATTAAAGACAAAAAAGATGATGGGCTTTTCAGAGATAATGCCAATAATCATCATTAAAACATGATCAGTATATACATAGCCCCACCTTGTTCAACTCAAGTCACAACATTATACAGTGATACAGTCAGAGAATGAGCCCACGCTTTTTGTCACCAGATGCGATGCATCACTAAAGCCAATTTGCAATCACAACAAAATCACAAACAAACAACAAAATCCCACCACCTATCCCCAACCAAGTCCTGGTAAAAAGTGCATGCTAGGGTCCTGTCCATACAAAGTCAAGCTGAGGACCAGACACAAAGATATTTTATCAATCTAGTGTATCGTCCATAGGAGCCCGGCGTTTTGGGGGTCTGCAAACTAACATTTTCCAAACTAGGTCCCAGAGTGGAAAGATCTCAAAATGTTGTTTACGTGCCGTATTTTACAACGTCTCCGCAACTAAAACGATGACATCACAGCGCCAGAGTGGTGTCTGTTATCCATAATCAACTGACCTTAAAATGAGTTTTACTCATTGATCTATGATGGTTTTACTCCTCTTTGCTCCAATGCAGTCTGCAAGCCACAGGTGACAAGTAGAAGAAGTAGTGTTTTTGGACTGACAGTAAAAGTCCGGTCACTGACAGGTTTTTAGTCCCGTCTGAAAAATAAACTCGCCGCCTCATCTCTTCTGTAGATCGTAAATCCTTGAATCAGTTTCATTTTCACTGTTAACATTCCACCAAAGTTTACTGCACATGTGCCCTCTACATCATATTCTATTATCTGTGTTAGAGTCACAGCGCCTCACATAGGCCTGGCAGATGAATTTCACTGCTTTCACAGACCTGAGTCAACCCATGTGGACGCACACATTTACTAAGCTGGCTTCGTGCTTACAAAGAACGTTTCTGAAAATGTAAGTGTTTTGTCTTTTTGTGGATATAGCATTATACAAGTAAGTTTTAACTTGCAAAGCTGGCTTCTCTGATATAGGAGGGCAGAGTATTCCACATAGGGTCATGCAAAGTGAAGGCTGTGTCGCCGACCTCTGTTTCTTGGAATTTCAAGTAGACTTAACGTGAATGTCAAGTTGCCCTTTAACAAAAAGCGTACATTACAAATGACCAGTAAGCATGAAACCATACCAATCGGGATACTTAGAAACGTCTCCTGCTACATTTTATCACCTGAATCAGGTCTTCGGCGATTACCAAGGCATACAAATATGGTGTATGTCAGGTCACCGCTGAGCTATTCTGTGCAAGTCTGTGACCTTTCCCTGTTCATGAGGAGAAAGTCAAAGCCAGTGACGGCAGAGAGAGAAAGAAGGGTGTGCGAGAGAGTGTGCGTGTGTGTGTGTGTGTGTGTGTGTGTGTGTGTGTGTGTGTGTGTGTGTGTGTGTGTGTGTGTGTGTGTGTGTGTGTGTGTGTGTGTGTGTGTGTGTGTGTGTGTGTGTGTGTGTGTGTGTGTGTGTGTGTGTGTGGATTTGAAGGACTGAGCAGATCACAGAAATCCAGTAGTAGAGTATGTGAGGTTTTTTAATCAAAATTCTTAAGCATATTTCATCCATGAAAAAAGATTTATGGATGAGTTTATAAACAGTAATTTAGAGCAAAAACAACCATACGAGCTTGCAGTTGACTTATTTATCTTTATAAATCAGGATCAGGACCCAAAACTGGATAATGTGATTTTTTTCAATTTGAATACTTGTATTAAAATTCTTATTATTCTATTCCATATTTATGGTCAGCCTTATAACCACAGGACCACGATTCCACAGCAAGGGAAAAGAAAAAGAGAAAAGAAAAGAAAATGGCAGTCAAATAAAGATCACTGCAGGAGGACGACTCTCTTTCCGCTGATGGCATATTCGATCTTTCCCTGTGACATTCATACTTTGACTGCACTTTGCACACAAAAAAAACACAGGACAAAACAATAACCAGCTGAAATGGCGTCATAGCGTGATATTTCACTTTGCGAGGCCTTATGCAATCATTCTTTTAGATCCCAGAGCAGTGGGATTTGGATGGATGGTATAGGCCTCATCTGTTCTTATCTCCGTCACTTAAAGGAAAGCTCTCAGTAAGCCAAGTGTCTGGCATAATAATGAGCCTGCTCCACAAGGCAACCGTTTCCCTGTGAATCCAATCTCCAAAAGATCCACAGTCCGTTCTCCCGAGACAAATCTATCCACTTTTCAAATACACAGACTGCACTACAGCCCTCGTTTGAATGTCTATAAAAAAGAAAAATAAACAACTCTGTGACATAACTGTTGAGTTGCAACAGATTTCAATTGGAGTGATACTGATGTTATGGGAATGCATAAGAAGATTGAATCTAAGCAACGACGTAAAAGAAACAAATATCTTTTTACCTTGACTTTTCCCTTGCCATAATCCACTTTTTGTCATATTCATAATGGAAATTCTCAAGTAGATAACAACGATTTTTTAAACTTTTAGACATACAGGTGAGAGAGTTGCCTCATCAAGTATTAGTATCTGTTTCATAGTATCCCATGAAACACGGGAGGGACAAGTGTCTCTCAACTGGCCTGGGAATGGAATCCCTCCCGGAAGAGCTGAAGGAAGGAAGGAAGGAAGGAAGGAAGGAAGGAAGGAAGGAAGGAAGGAAGGAAGGAAGGAAGGAAGGAAGGAAGGAAGGAAGGAAGGTAGGAAGGATGGATGGATGGAAGGTACGAAAGAAGGAAGGAATGAAGGACAGAAGGATGGAAGGAACAAACGAAAGAAGGATGGAAGAAAGGAAGGAAGGATGGAAGGAAGGATGCATGGAAGGATGTATGGACGGACGGACAGACGGATGGATGAATGGATGGATGGAAGGCTTTAGTGTGTTGCGGTGGCTGCATTTCACTTGCTTATCTCATGATTTTAAGATATTCAGGATTACCATTGAGGGCCATTGAGGGCTTAGGGAAACACAACAGAAATCCTTACCATTAAATAAAACTGATACCAGCAATGGGAACCCCCCGGATGTGTGTGAACCTATACAGCAAAGGGCATGGACGCAGGTGTGCCAGCTGAATTTCTGCTCTGGAGGGAAATGGTGTGTGACAGGCGTTACCACGACACACGCTCAGAATAAAGAGTGACTTCCTCCTCTACACTAGAGACATGCTCAAGGTTGCTCTGCCGCGCCTTTATCACAAAGGACAAAATAATAAAATGGCATGAAAAGAGAGGCTGAGGATTCATTGAAAAAAATATTGACAGGCCCACAGTGGGCTTGCAAATTTCAAGGGTAACAAGTACTCACAAAATATCAAATTATGTGCATATTATATAAAGACTAACTGGGTTTAGGCACCTTGTGTACTAAGAAAACAATCCTGACTGCCTTGCCCTCCCCTTGTTTTTTATTTTATTAAATTCAGCAAATTGCAGGCTAGATCAATGATAGCCTTTTCCCAATGGAATTGATGTTGGTGTTCCAACACTGAGAAATGTATTCGGGCCATGACACAAATTTAAACAAGCAGTGATTTGTGTACGGACATATGGATCAAGTTGGCTCCCAGGAGAGCTATATTACCAGCAGTGTGCATGTGCATGCCAATACTGTATCCCCTAGTGTCACCTGCAGTGCATAAAGACCTACTTACATTTGCACTGCCTGGGGGAGAAGGTGGTGGGGTAAGAATATGGTATATATTGCAGGAACTATAGACTTTTCTCTGGGGAAATACAGTAGCGAAAAATGCTGTGGCTATTTTTAGAGAAGGCACTTTCAGTCCTCTCATTCAAAGTTAAAACAGAGCTAAAGAAATTATATCCATTGGTTGTATCTGAGAGAAAAGTGACTGTTAAGTAAAGGTATGATACACTGTCCCTATAGAAAAGGGACTGTTGTTCAAACTGCTAAGACTTCAGAGACTCATGGTGTATATGTGAATAATAAACCATTGGAGATTCTAAAATGCTAACAATGTGTGCCAACATGTTAGGTTACATTCAATTTGACATTCCATCACGAATCCTATAGAGAAATGTGTCCACATCCTTCAATGCAGGATTTCATTCAATTTAGCCGGACAACTAAGGTGGAGGATTAACCTCTTGTGCATGCTGCCAGGTAATCACGTTTGTTAGGGTATCAAGGCAACTCTGAAACCAAGTCTTGGCTTACACCATCCATCCATTTTCTTCCGCTTTATCCAGGACCAGGTTGCGGAGGCAGCAGTCTGAGCAGAGATGCCCAGACTTTACGATTCACGCACAACTAAATGTAAACTGCTCAATTAAACTAAACTAAAAAAAAAAAAAAAAACTCCTCCAGCAGTTCTGGGAGGATTCCGAGGCGACAGACACATGGTCCCTCCAGCGTGTACTGGGACTGCCCGGTGTCCTCCTCCCAATGGGACATGCCTGGAACACCTCCCGATGGAGGCGACCAGGAGGCATCCGAAACAGATGCCCGAGCCATCTCAGCTGGCTTCTCTCGACGTGAAGGAGCAGTGGCTCTACTCCGAGCTCCTCCCGGGTGACTAAGCTCCTCACCTGCTCTAAGGGTGCGCCCAGCCACCCTGCGAAGGAAACTCACTTCTCAAACTCAATGAGTGAGGCGCCTGATCTTGTCCTCTCAGTAATTACCCAGATCTCATGACCATAGGGGTAGGAACGTAGGTACGTGAGGGTAGGAACATAGATCGACCGGTAAATCGCCAGCTTTGCCGCGCATACTACTCCAAATGAGTGAATCCCTGATCTTATTTGTGTGCCGATTAACAAAACAATGAACTAAGCATTACCTCCAGGTGTTAATTTCCTGTTGCCAGTGAAGTATTTGATCCAATCCAAGGTTTTGTCATTGACTGATTCAAACATCGCCAACAAAAACAACAGCAAGCCTGAAGCCATAGTCCTTGTTAGATCTAGAGTCTCATTTCGTTTGGTTGCTCTGAGCTACAAACACACGCCATGAATAATTATTGGATGAATATCAAGTGCACCAATGGGAGAGCTAATTACAGTAAAAACGAAAGAAAAAAAAGAAAAAAACACAAGGCAATCAAGCCTCGTTCCGCCGGCTGGGGAAACAATCCCACTGGTAGAGCACTGGTTGAAACTCCTACACCAAAATACTGTTGAGCGGCAGCCGGGGAGGAACAGGCAGGTGTGTCTCTATGGAAACGATTCTTAAAAGCACTTCCGATGACACACCACATCGCTCATAGAACAATGTGCAAGAGCGAATAGCCTGAACCTCCAGCTGGTTATGCCTAAAAAGGAATGTACCTCAAATCCGGATGAGTCGACGAGCGCAGCATTGTCGTCACCCATTGACAGGTTGTCCCAGTTGCATTTCCGATACATTTCAAACAATCATTTCGAAACCTTTTGCTCATGACACTTAAAACTACTGTGTAATTGTCAAGTTAAAACATTTTGTCCACACATTGCTCCTTTATACTAATAATCTACTGCAGTATTTTTTTTTCTTGGCTGATTGTGAATGTGAAGAAAAGCATGTCACATAAGATTAAAAAGAAAGCTCTATGAATTTTCGCAGTGCTCTCCTTGTCAGAGTTACATGACAGATTCATGTGTGGATGTCCCTAAACACGCCCCAGAAACGTGGATATAATAAGATGACATTGAGGGTGGATCAGTATAGATTACATTGTGTCCCACTGGAGAGATGGAAGTCTTCCGTTACCATATGATGTTCATTAATCATCAGATGTCCACCAGTGTTTGTCTGTGTGGCCTGAGCCCTGAAGATTACACTGAAGCCTGAGATCAGAGGCTATAGAAGCTCCACATGAAGGAAATCCCTATAGAGTCTTGAGAAGCTAAGACATATGGCTAAATAAATGAATACATGCATACATAAACACATAAAGCTAAGTAAATAACTAATGTAAAGAACTTACAATTTGGTTTAAAGATGCATTCAGCTAGGGCTGTGCAATTAATCAAAATTTGATTACAATTTCGATTATTACACTAAACGATTACAACATTAGCATAATCGGGGGGGAAAAAAAGTTATTTTTTTGTTTTTTTCAAAACATTTTTTGTATTGTTTTTATTATTATTACTTTTTTGCAAATCACACTTGCATTATTTCATGGTGCTGGGATTGTTTTCCCTTCGCATTTCACGTGCCATGGCTCATGCTTTTGCCTGACATAAAAACAAACAGCGCTGTGTGATGATGTCATCAGGCCACGCTGCTCAGTTTACTTGCGCAGGTGTGAGGGCTGGCCAGCAGGGGGCAGGTGTGAAACAGAGACCTCTCGTTAATCGAGGTATACTTGAAATCATTTGTACTTTTATGACTGTTCAGAAAACAGAAAATATTCAGCATTGTTTTGTTTTTTTTATAAATAAATATATAAATAAAATAAATACTTTTCTAAAAAGGCAACAAATAATCGTTTGAATAATCGTGATTTCAATTATGACAAAAATAATTGTGAATATTATTTTTTCTATAATCGAGCAGTACGCACAAATATCTTTTTTTTTTTTGCATTAAAAGTTGCTGAATGTAGGGCTATTCAGCAACTTTTAATGCAAAAAATATATATATATATTTGTGCGTACTTGACCTTGTAGTGACCCAGCAGCACATAGAGACCACTGTGATGGAAAGTAAAGGTGCCATGCTGACCACTCATACAGCCACTGGGTCACTAAATGGTCAAATACACAGAAATATCAACCGTTTTTTTTTTAATTAAAAAGTTGCATAATACACCTTTAAAGGGGCTAGATGCAAGTTAGCCATTTTATAGCCATTCTCACAACTGCCACCTCAGGTCACTGAGGTAACTGCACCTTCTATATTAAGCTCGTGCATGACGGCACTTCGGACCCGAATTAACACCTTTTTGAGTGACAGAGCAGGATTTTAGAGGCAGTTGTGGTGAATATGGGGTCATTCTACACATTAGGGCATTGTTGAAACATGTAGGGGGAGGAAAATACTTAATTTTAACATTTTTAAACTCCATATAGTCCCTTTAAGGATAAATTAGGTAGGTAATTTATCACTGATCAAGATTATAGAACTATATATTCTTGATGAAATTGTGTGTAGAAATTGTGAGGTTGCGGTCAATGTATCTATTTGCTTCAGCTATAACAAACAATAGACTGTGAGCCTTGTTCTTTCAGTTGCTTAGAAATATATAATAAAGATAGAATCCTCAATTTGCTGTCCTTTATCTCGACGTTTGTATTCAGTTATAAATTACATTTTGTAGAAAATTGCCTTAAACCCACATCGTCTTTTTTGGCATTTTGTTTTTTGCCATATGCGCCTCTCTAAATAAAATGTATTACTGCTTTTGATCCAATAGAAGTCTGCTCCCAGTCCCCTCCTGTCTCGATAGAGCGGCTATTTCTGAGCTCAGTTCCCTCCTTACAAATATCCCTACAGTGCAGCGTCCCCCGGGGCAGATGTGAGGGTCTATATGCGGCTGAGGGAGAGCGAGGGCACCAATGGAGAAGTGACTGAAACGGTGAAGAAATCCTGTTTGAATTCAAGGCTTATAAATAACAAGTGACAGAAATCCCTCTCAGAAGCAGCCGCTTCAGTCGTAGTAAGCTGCAAGAAGAGACAGTGGTGGTTATAGGACAGACTATCACGCAAAGACTCAAATGAATCACATCATTATGCCTATTATATAAGGCAGTGCTAATGTCCCATTCACTGTAGCAAATTGATCAGATTGTAGCTGTTCAGCCATGTAGAGAAATAAGGATATTTTGAATGGTGCCGTGGTCAAGGAAAGTCGTAGAAACAAAAAAGCATTGCATTTAGTAGACTTGTTTTCAATCTGAATTAAATATCAATCAAGTGAGACAATTCCCTGGTGGAAATATAGCAATGCAGCATACTGAACAAAATAGCATTATAGAGCAAATACAGCAGATATCTAAATGAAGTCACAGCATGGCAACAGCGTAGCTAAAGAACCCAGCATATCTAAAATGGGTTAAAGCCCCTTTACCCCTATATTATTTAACATATCAGTGCTTTCCCAGTGTATGGTGTTCCATTTATAATATTTTTCATGATTGTATACCCCATTGGTGAAAATGTCTGCTCTCCAGCACAGAGTTTCACCATTGGCTGCCTCGGAGAAAAGAAGACAGCCCTCATCCTAGTCATTTGTATGAAGTTGGAGACGCTCAGTGAGTCGGAAAATCTTCAGCTTGCTTTGCTCCAGTTGGTTTCAGACTATGATCTGGTATCCAAACTGCAACATGCCATTTTCTTCTCTGGTGCACCTGTTGTGTGCATTGTGCCTGCAGCACCTCCTGTATATTCTGACAGCTAGAACAGGGAGTTATGCTGTCAGCGAAAACACAACTAAAACATAGCAGAAGTAAATGTAAAAAAAACATACAATAAAAATGACTGGCATCGCTTAAGGCCTGGATTGAAAAGTCTGTTCCCTTAAGATTAGATGAAAACTTTGCACACATGCTGCATTTGAGCCATCTGTCACATTCCAGATTTTCAGAGTCAAATTAGGAATGGTGTCAGCAGCAAGGAGTAAGTAAGAGATATGTCGGCGGGATAAAAGAACAGACTGTAATTTCTCTGTCCAGTGTAGAGGCCAGTGAAGTGTTTCGGGGCTAACAAGGTCCCTACTACAAAGAGCAGATTTTCATGGTTCAATGTTCAACACGACAGGAAAGTACAGGCTGTTTCTACTACTGCTCAATACACAATGGAGTTTTTGAAGCAACAATTACAATCTACTATCAGTATGTCTGAAATAGTACAGTCAGTGTTTTTAACCCAGCCCTGTTCAAAGACATATATTCAACATCAGTCAGATAGACATTTTAAAGTAACAGCATAACAGTATTGCTAACCTTCATCTAGACAGTAAGTTTGACTGGGAATAACTTCCTTTCAATGCACCTTCACTGACTCACTCAAGCCGATACTTTGGGATTTTACAATATCGGCTATCGGCCAATCTAGCGCCAATAAAAGCCGATATCTCGTGGACAGAAAGTGATAGACGTCCCTTTTTATTGCATTGGAAAGAGCCAAGTCAAGGCTTTACAATGAGCCCTCCCACAACTTCCTAGGGGGACAGAGAAACATTGCGATGAAAATTGGTTAGCTACAATTTAAACTTGTTAAACACTAGTTTCACCGACTAAACCTCAGTCAATATGGACATGCTGCATGTCATTTGGAAGAACAAAACCTGGAGCATTCTGTTTTGTTTCTGTATTGGGCAATTTTTGAAGAATTTAGAATATAAAACATATTTGAATATATAACATATTTATTTCACCTTTTCTTGTTTCCTTCATAATCCCATGTGTTCATTCATAGTTTAACGTCTTCAATGAGAATCGTAGTGTGTTAATAATGTTGAAAATAAAGAAAAGCCAAGACATTAAAAGTGTGTGCAAACTTTTGGCCTGTGCTGTGGTTTCCCCTGTTTTTTCAACAGTAAGGGTGTGATTCTTTGATGTTGTTTAATTTTGACACCACCTCCACATCCTGGCAGGGATCTCTCCAGACTGACTCAATCTATCTTTTTGAATTGTGCTGAAGGCAATCTCTCCCGCTCTGCTCTTCTGTATCCTTAATAAAACAAAAGCTTTTCACTGCGG
Organism: Gobius niger; assembly: GCF_951799975.1. NCBI lineage: Eukaryota > Metazoa > Chordata > Actinopteri > Gobiiformes > Gobiidae > Gobius > Gobius niger. Next base: position 24,407,437 of record NC_136852.1, read on the forward strand.
GAACTCAGTTCCTCTTACTTCCTGGAGCTGTTTGTTTCAGAGCCCTGAGGTCACACATTGCCGTAGCACCAGGCTGCAGCTAGGGGCAGGCTTTAGGACATATGAACTCAAACTTTTGAGCTTTCGGAAAATAAGCAGGTCCCACTTGCAAACTTGGGGCACCTCTGAAACAGGAGCACCAGAACTTAAAACTTACAAAATCATCTACATTCTTGTTTTTCAGGCTGTGCTGCTTGAATGTGAGGGAAACTTGTAACGAGGCAGAGTGCTTGTGTCCTAGACAAAAATGGAGCTCCTATAGAAATGTATTATGCTGGAGGACAATATGGAATCTATAGGTCCAAAGTCATTGAAGAATGTAATGTACGGCTGTGTAGGCTCTCGGTTGACCAGGATTTGTCCATTGTGGTAGAGATTTGCCAATGTTGTAATAAGTTGTATGTAGTTTACTTGAATCATTTAGTGATATGAGAGAGTAAGATGGATTGATAGTAAACGGTAATACTGATCATTAGTTTTGACCATTGGTTGGGCAATGGGCACCTTCATAGTTCTCTCTCACCTTAAACGTAAAGCAAAGTTCATTTGTATTATTGCGACTACGTGTTTGCCAGTCCATCTCCTTCCTGACATATGAGAACTACGCACTGCTTACTTATGCATTAAAGTTGCAGTTTCAAAGTCAACCCTGTGGTGACGCACTGAGCCTTTATCGCCAAATTCCATCAACATCACTGAAAAAGCAAGTGCAATCTTGACTAGTGTGCCATCAGAGGTAGGGGAGGGCCGACGTACTGCAATGAAGTTTAATTTAGCGACACAATCATGTTCTCATTAAAATTCAGTTCACTGCGACTCTGATACTCCACCCTTATGACAGCCAATTACCGGCTCTGAAGAAGCGAACAGCGTAAACAGCGCGCTTGTGTGCGAAGAGACAGGAGAAATATGGCAGTGTTCTTGCTGTTGGCCATCAGATTTTGGAGCACGGGGTTGAGATGATCTGAATGTATGCATTATAATGTCTGTACAATGGCCCTTACACGCAGTCACTGTCAGGCAGGAAGCTCATTAACCAAACCTTATGGTGCAGTGTCTGGCTGAGAGGGGCTTGTTTGCTTCTCTCAGTCCTACTCCGCCGCTGTCTAAGCACCTTTTATCACATTCCTATATGTTTTTATTTATGCACACAACTTTCTAGTTTCTTGCTATGATGTTTCAAGTAGACACATCACACCTAATTGAGGTATGATATGCAAATTGCATAACGTTACCAAAGGAAGAGTCCCAAAAGAACAAGGTGCAGCTGCGTTTGTTATGTTACGGTACAAATGAAAATGAAACTGTGCAAACACTAGGGCAGGGCGATATGGCCTAAAATCAATATCACGATACAAAAAAGAAATATCATGATAACTACTGTATATATTTCACAATATAATTAACAATTGACAAATTACTTCAAAATCCCAGCCTTACGCCTATTGTGAAAATTAATTCAGACATATATTCTTTTTTTTAATTTTAATGTAATTAAAATATAATTAAAATTTCCTTGCAAACATGACCTGCTCAAGCAGTTTACAGCCTTCATTTCATTTTTACTTTTTAAGCACCTGTCCCTGTGTTCTACAGGCAGTGTTTATGCTGCTCTGATGGAGCTGAGCGTAACATAATTGAGGTTATACCATGGTCTGGGTGAATACTCGATTCTGATTGGCTGGTGGGTGCTAACAAGCGTGCATTATTTTCGTATAACCGCACACGTAGTCCGGTAGTTAAATCACTGGGATATCACTCCGCTGTGGGCATCGCCATAGCAACGCATGACACAGCTGAATCAGATAAACACGTAATTAGTGACTGACAGGAACGTATGAGATGGATTTTGTTTTTCATTTCAACGTTTTTGGTCAAAACAAAATGTTTGATAAATGGGAATTAGAGGAGAGTGAGCAGCTAGGTTAGCTACTGTTAATAAAATATGAGCTTTCCATTTCTATTGAAAACGGTTATTCATGATTTTCAGGCGTACATAAAATGATCCTGCATTTAAACATATTTGTCTGGATTAGTAAAGTCAAACATAAAAGTTTTAGTTGGGGGGGCCCAGGTGTAAGCGACTCCACCGCAGCTGTTTCCATAAACAGTTGAGCTCGCGGAGTAACACCACTCCGCTGCGCGTCGTGGTGTTCTTGACTCCGCGTCGTGCATTATAACCGTCGAATGCACGGCTCCGAGTTGTTTAATCCTTACGTAAATTGCATCATGTCCACAACAATATGAAATGAATTGCCTATTTATCTACTCTTTAATAAAAGATAACAGAATGACCAATAGGTAGCTTCTTGTGTTGGTTTGACATTTTTGTTTCCAAGTGAGTGTTTACATGTTAGGAGAGAAAATTTAATGAAATGGGATTTTGACCTGCAGTATTTCTTAGATGTTCTTATAAATCTTTGATATTACACATTATTTGAGCATGGACTAAAAGGATAAAAAGGTAATTCATCGATGAACGGCAGTAGCATTTCGGATGATATCACAAAGTTGAAGTGATCCTTTTCTGTTTTCTCCTCAGTCATATATCTGACTATGATAGATTCAAGAGTAAATTCGACGCTCCACAGTCAAAACCTTTTAACATTATTAAACTGTCACACACCATTCTTCATGCTGCCCATTCAAAACTGTTTTCTTTAACGTGGCGAGGAGAAATGAGGCGAGAGGCACAATTTTTCTGATCGCATTTCACCTTGTCGTAATTTGTTTTTTATAAGGTTCTTTTATGTGGGTTGAAGAAGAAAGTATTGCTGCTATTATACAGCAAACTTCTAAATTGGCAATTACAGGAATGTGATTACAATCTCTTCTATTCACTACAAATTAAAAATATGTCATTTCTCAATTTGGAGCACCTTTAAATTTAAGTTAAAATGGCAACACATTATAAACACTTTGTATTTGAATCGCAGAATGAGTGATGTAGAAATGATGCTTTGTAGATCAAAGAATTGAAATGTAAAACATAGAAGAATGCTTTTGTGAAATATTGAAATTGTATTGGTGATCGCATTTACACAGAAACACACAATATCTTTAGTTTATTTGGACAAATTGTTTCACTCAAAAAACGATCTGAAAATAGTTGTTGTGCTCTTTCCATTACTTAGTTTTATTGAGAAGTTAAGTGGGAGAGGAGTGAAGGGAGGGGCCGCACAGGGAGAAAAGACAGACTTAATTACAAAAAAACATATAATATTTTGAAGTTAAGAAACTTTGACATGTTTGTAGGCATTATTTGCCTTTTAGTTAAACAAAAAGCAATTTCTCCCCGCTTTTCCACCAAACCTACGTCCTTGCATTGCATCCTTCAAGGGATATTTTCAAAACACATCCAAAATATCAAGGCTAAGTGCCCTAGCAGCATCACTATGTCCGTGATACCAACTAACGCATTGGGAGAACAGGCTTTAAAAAAAAAAAAAAACTATTTAAAGCCACATAGCGGCGGCTGATCTACTCTATCACATAGAGTAATGAAGACTGACATGAAACAAATCTGTCTCCTTCACCTACTTTCCCCAAAACCACAGAAACAGGACACAGGCCTCTTTGGTATTCTAAAAATGAAATCTAGTTTAAAGCCTTTATTACGAGCACTGAGCAGTTCTGACGGTGACAAAGTTTCACCTGACCGATGTAATTCAGCAGTCAGCACGAGAGGACAAAACACGAGGTAGAAGCACTGACAAGATGGCGTAGATTTGGAAAGGGAGATGAAAGTTCAAAGCGAAGCATTTTAAGGGGAGTATTATGTTGGTACATGGTGATAATTTCATTTAATCTTGAACACAAATGGTTCACTAAGTTGCTATTTGTTTGGCAGAAAGTGCGATATTGAGCAGTAACAGCCAGTATCCCGACTTCACACCTCTATCCCTGTAGCATTGGTCACCACAGAGTCAACCATTTTAGCCCTACGAATCCTGGCGTTGTCATCTTTGAATATGTATCATCAAGGAATAAATCAATCCATTTATGGAATAACCCGGTCCTTCATGTCCTTAGTGTTAAGTACTCAGTGGACCTTCTTTTGATACATTTCAGCTCTTTTTCCCCCTATTTTTTAAACCTCCAATACAAACCTTTGGAGCTAACCTGCATGGCAGATTCCAGAGGACAGCATCCAGTCACCACAAAAGTGAACATTAGAAAGACTTCAATAGTGCACCCTCGGGAGAAACCTCAGGCCATGGGTAAATTTATTTTTTTCATCAAAAGGCCAAGACGCTTGAGGGAATAGAAAACATTATTGAATAGTAAGCACAGAAATCCAATTCACTTTGATGTTTAATTGAGCCTATGGGCTGGAACTGGCATGGGTGTCAACGTGAGTGAGGTAACACATGATTAGTACAAGAAAAGACACTGAACTGAAACCAAGGAGGAGGACATTTTGTTGCATTAGGCCATTTTCCGAAATGGGTTTTTTTAATAACTGGAGCCACTGACAGCTCATAGACTATGCCTGTCTTCACTTGGGAGTTTAATAAAGGCTTAAATGTGAACTTATTGAGGAAGCTGTAATGAGCTTTCACCACGAAGATCAACTCCCTGCCACATGCACGGCGAATATATAAGCCTTAGTTTATTAAGAAGTTTCCATTCTCTTTTATAGTTGTAACTGCTGATTTTTGTTTGTATCTTCTTAACTAATCGTGACAGCAGCGGGGCACACTATAAAGCTCCTGGTAAAGTCTCGTCATGCAAAACAGAGCAAAAAGTGCTTTGGAAACAGGATGTGTCCCGCCGGGAGCAACGACTGAAATGGTCAAATTTTCCAATCTGTGACAACGTAAACTAAGAAACAAGTGAGCACAGGCTTCTCTGCTTGTGAATTTTTTATACTGTGGAATACCATTTGTTCAAAAATTTAGAGCCAGTAGTAAGCTGAAAGGGAGAGTCGCTCCTGCAGACATCCAGACCAGTGTTTGTCAGTAAAGCCGCATTAAAGTGATATCAGTTCTAATGTGAGTGTAAACAGCACAAACACACATTGTGGCTACAAACCCCTGTGTTCTATTAAAGGAATTGGGTGCGCAAACATGATGTCACTCACCTACCCACAGTCTTTTGTGGCTCCTCGGGGTTACATTTTGTCTAACTGCACTGTACCTATATGCAAGTCTCTTCTACAGGCTGTTACTGTCAGTGTCTTCGCCAGTGGGATCTCTATAGCAGCGGCACAGTAACCTCTGGCGGCACAGTAACCTCTGGCAGCGCAGCAGTGTGGAGATGGGTGATTTGGATTGTGTTCCCTGACCTCATTCCTCCCTCCTGCTGTCTTCCTCACCTCACTGTGGGTGGCTTGAGCTGCCCGACACCGGCACAGCTTAACTGTGACCTCACTGCCACTAAAGCCCGAAGAAAGGATGAAACTATATCTGCCACATAACTCCTGATCAGATAGATTTTAATAAGTAAGTAAGTAAGTAAGTAAGTGCTTTTTTTGTCATTGTGCAAGCGTATAATGAAATAGTGTTCAGGTGTTAGTCTTGAGTCGCTGCGACTGAGCAGCGCCGCCACTGTGGGTCAAACACACCATTGTTCACAGTCATTCAGGGGTAGTAAATATACTGTATAAAACATAGATAAAATGGATTAATTTTTTAATGATATTTCTATGCTCATTCTTATATGGTAGAAGTGATTGTCTAGCATCTGATCTCTGCCCTCAACTCATTTCCTGTGGGGATCAATTCCCACATTCAGTGAAATGGAGTAAAACTAAAATCTTTAGTGGGGTTTGGAAGGCGGGGCCTGTGGTGCTGAGGTCAGTGTCAGACAGATAAGTGCACATGTTCCCCGGTGTCGACACTTTAAGGACATCTGCACTCAGATAATGTCTAGACTTCGGCCACACTTAGTGTGTCTCTTAACACATCCCCAAAGACAAGGCAAATCTTGACACACCGTCTAAAGTGAGGTGGACGTTGTTAAAAAGTTAGCCCAATTCAACATGTAACGGGTTATGAAAGTAATGTTGGTAACAAAGCCTGTTTCTATACAGTTGAGCATATGATGATATGATAGACACTGAGCCTCATTTATGAACATCTTCTAAGAAACTTCTTAAATCCGTTTTTACGAAGGCAGTGTCAGGAAACTGTGCCTGATTCACGACATGTTCTTAAGTAGGGAAAATCCTTCGCACGGGTGTTCTGAGTTTCGTGAATCCCAACTTGGAAACGCGTGCATGTGAGCATATGTCACCGCCTCTGACTCTCCATATACGGACAAAAAAGTGCCTGAGTGTTCTTAGGATTTGTTCTTAGCGAGGAATGTTTTCTGATAGAAAAAGCTTTGTGAATGCCAAAGGCCTTAAGAACAAATATGTGCGCAAGAACGTGTTGTGAACGTTCGTGAATGAGGCTCAATGTCCAGAGCTCAAAATATGAGATGCTGAATTGCGGATTAGCACAGATTAAATAGTCCTATGTAGACAGGAAGAGCATGAAGACCTTTCCCATAAGGGTAGAAAATACTGTACAGAGACAACAATGTATAATGGAGGAAATCACCAAGCATCAATGTTTCACCATAAACTAGAAATACAATTACTTTTCATTTAGCCTGTGAGTCAAGAGCGAAGGACCTATGGTATATTGAAAAACCAAGTGTTTAATAAGTGTCCAAAGGAGAAACATAATGTTCCCATTAATGTCACATTACTTTTTTTATGGGTTTTACCCACGAGCTGCCCTCACACCAACCTAGTTACAAAGGGCTTGTAAATATTATTTATCAAGTCCACAGGTAATAATACTGTGCTGCAATGCCAAACTTGGATTGTGTCTATTTCTGCGGACATCACAGGCCTCTCTGGTCTCCATGTGAAGTTAATTTGACCAACCTCTCTGTGGAAGACTACAAAGCACATTTGAACTGGGCTCTGGCACAGGGACATGTTGTCACCACCACAGTCTTTGGGAAATATCCACAGGTTTCACACAGCAGCTGAGAGCAGCCCTGCAGTAGAGCGAGTTCAAGTTTAATAAGAACAAAGCAGTCATAAATCAGAGACTCTCAGAGGCCCATGTGATCAGCTGAGGCTGGGTGTGAAGGGAACCACTGGGATCAAGGTACTGCAAATGCACAGAAAGCTATATTCAGGACACAGTCCAAAAGAGTGAAGAGAGCTCTCATTAGAGTCGCAGCAAATGTTACATCTGAAACTGGACTGGAAATGGTTCACTTTGACTGAAAGAGAACAGTCAGAAGAGATTAATGTGTGTGACAATGGCTGACATGAGAAACCTTTGAACAGGTAATACTCTTTATGTACCTCTGTCCATGGCACTGAATGTTAAACGAGATATTCTGGTGAGCTGTGAAAAGTAGTGTTAATGGCAGGTTAGTACAATAATAAATTAGGTGTGAATATGGTTTATATGGAAGCTATGGCTTAAATAATGCTTCAGGTTTTATCTCTTCTTATTGTGTAGTTGTGACGTCACTGTTTATTTTCTGTCTCTGTCCATGGTGCTGAATCTTAAATTATGTATCAGCCCGAGGAGCATTTTAAATGTATCACACACTTTTGGCATTGAAACTATATTTAAACTACACTATCGAGACGTGTGTTCAAACTCCACTTAATCAGCAAATATTACCATACAATGATTGAAGCATTCAAATTACAAAGAAAATTGGCAAGGAAATAAAAGTTTAGTTAAAGCTTTAATGAAAATATAGACAATTAGTCTACAAAAGTCCCACAGACATTCTTCTTGCTGCCTGTTTAATATACATAGCTTGTCAACAGCAGTGACTAAATATTTGTTGTTATTTTATATTTACCGTCAGCTTTATTTGATAGAGATTGCTTTTCTAACTGCTTAATCTAGCCAGTGCCTTGCAACCTCACAAGTGAGACATTTATGTGGACTCAAGTTCCTGATGTATTCAGTGACAGATGCTTCCTGTAAGTCCTGGTCAATAACTCCTCTGTGATAAATGATTATGTATGTTTCCATTGCTCGGCGCATCAAGAGGAGGGATACAGCCAGGGCTGGGCAATAGTTTAACCAAAAATATTCCTCATGATGTGAATTGTCAAAGTCACGGGCAGTGGGGTCAGGAGGAGTGAAAGCAGTGGAGTGGAGCTGGTCCAGAAGCTGTCAACTTTAACACTTAAGATGTAGCCACTTTTCAAACCTTCCATGACTATTCTTAAAATTACAACAAATGTGGTACGACCCTTCAGATTTTTAGTAAAGTCACCACTACGTCCTGGCAGTTTTCTCAACGCAAAAATAAAATATGATAAGTGCGGATAAACAAAACGCCCTTTTCAACTTCCCACTAACAGTTTTTTAACAAATACAGCTATTTTTGTTAATGATAACAGGTGGTAGAAGACAAAGCAGGGCAAATGAGTAAAATGTCAAACTCAAACTTTAAAAAATATAAATCAGATTCAGCACCAGGCCTGAAAAATGTTAAAATATCCTAAATAAAGGTTTGTCGAGCCTTGAATGTCTTGAGGCTCCGTCCACACAGACTTATGGACTTGTTTGTGAGAACAGCAAGAGCGGGCAGGGGCCAATCTAAGTTGTCAGAGCAAGGAGACAGAGGGAGCCAGATGTAGACTGTTTAACATTTTTAGATTTCTCTGCTAAATGTTGGGCAGCTGGCCACCATAGCACAGCAGAATGCATATGTTCACTTGAAACTTTTTTGTCGGCTGTAATAGCAAACATTCACAGCTCCTCCGGTCTCCCAGTAGAGGAGTTTAAACTTTTTCTATCTGCAAACTTGGTGTTCTCATTTTTTTATGATCCTAATATGGTAACCCGGTGCCATATTAGGGGCGACAGTGGTGCAGATGGTAGAGTGGGTCGTCTCATGATCGGAAGGTCGGAGGTTCGAATCCCACCTCCTGAAACGGCACATTGTCATTGTGTCCTTGGGCAAGACACTTCACCCACATTGCCCCCAGTGTCTGCGTACATTGGTGTATGAATGAGAGGGTGAATGGGTGAGTGAATCCTTGATGTAAAGCGCTTTGAGTGCCTAATGGAGGTGGAAAAGCGCTATATAAGTTGAGACCATTTACCATATCTTACAGCACATGTGAATCTTGAGCAAGGGAACAAGTAAAGCGTGACAATTTCTTTTTGATTCATTACAGTTTTGGAAGTAAAGCAATGTTAATCCTGCAGTTTTCCCTATCTTTAAACAAAGACAATTAGCCATTTAATACATAGAGAAAAAATATTTGCAAAAGTATTGAGCTCAATTCATAGTAACTTGGCAATTTGATGGATGTTCAAGCTGGGGGGTGTGGGGTGGGGAGTTCGTCTCTGCTTCTGCGCAACAAAGTTTGCACATGGTTTGTGGCGCATCTAGCGTTGCACTGTGGGAATGCAACCATTCAGGGCAGGCAAATGGAATAGCTTAGGGCGGCTTCAATGTTGCAATTCAGAGCATCAGCAGATGCGTACAGACACATATAGATCACGTGTGTGTTTCAAAATACAAAAGATGAATCAATTGAGAGAGAGAGAGAAACAAAAACAATGCCACCGAGTGTAAGGCTAGTGAAATCTGTAACCTGCTTGCAACCACCGTTCTTGAAGACAGCGGCGAGATTATAGGCTTTCTCTGGGGACATTTCAAACCCCTAACAATGGGAAGTATCAGAGACCGGTTCGGTCAGCACTATTCTGAGAGAAACGCAATACTGTCTGCTCTATATTTGGACACGGAGATTCACAGAAAGCACCGGAGACTCATACTGGCAGGGTTCAGAAAACCTTAGCATTTTATAATTCTGCTCCAGGAAAACGGAGGTGTCCAGACAGCCTGGGCCTTGAGTGTTGACTCCTGTCGAGACCTGGAAACAAACTCTTCCTCAAAGGATTTGGTGTTCATATCTTACAAAAGTCTTTCAAAAGTTTAGCAGGGGATCATTCACCAATCCCCCAAATGCACAACTTTGGACAGGGGGCACGGAGCTGGAAATGCAGGAGAAAATGCTAAATAAAACCCACTCACGCTCAAATTCACAAACACAGGTTCTTTTGGAGTTGAAAGTTTAAAAAGTGCAACCTTTCAGGGATAGATTGACATCGCTAAAATAAGCCTGAATATGTTTACAGTTTCCATGACAGTGGCTCGGTCTGCAACAACACACTGTCAGCAAGGTTTCGATCTAATTCTAAAAGCTTAGACTTAAACATCTCTTCGCCTCTCATCTCAGCAGTACCAATCAATCTGATCAAACTAATTCATCCAACTCGCTCCAGAAACGCAACTTTGAGTCAAACGATTGAATCCAGCTATGTATTAAACAGAAATTGTTCTCACATAATGAAATAACAATAACAATGTCACACTGACTGATCACAAAAAAAAGCTGAATGATTCTGAATACCAAATGTGTGCATTTTTTCACATTTATCATTGAAATGGGAGAGTATTCATTGCACTTCAGTCCTGTGCGATATGTTACACCTATCAGCACATAAGAGACAGCGGGTAATGACCTTCAGCTTTGTTCAGAGCAATACAATCTCTTGGTGTGACAGGCCATTGTGCTGCTGGTTGTGGATTATAACAAGGGTCTCAGAAAAAGAAAGCAAAAAAACTTATCAGAAAGCCAAAGAAAGCCATTTAAGGAGTTCATTTTAAGCTAATTGTCCCACAAATTAAAAACACCATTTCAAATCAACACTTTCTGCAACAGCTATATTTTCCATGGGTAAGCATGATTTTGGTGAAATACTTTATTTTCAGTATTGAAACTGCTGATATTGGTTTGTTCACCCCTTGTTGCCACTGCCAATGTTGTATATTTCAAAAAGACTGATCTAATGAATGTCTCGCCATTTATACAGATAACAGAGCAGGGAACTACAGTGCATGAGCATCTTGTTGGATATGTTTTTTTGTAAAATAAAGTGTGAGCTGAAAGCATTACTGTATATGGCTCGTTTTGAGAGTTTTAAAGACATTAATACAAGTTTGTGGGAGTAGCAATAGGTCAAGAGCCACAGTGGGTAAAAAAAACACACACAAAAAAAACATTGTAGATGTGCATAAATTGGGAGGACAGACTAGGATAGATAGGAAGGCGGAATTGGTAAATCATTGTCAAAACAAATCACTTGAATCACTTAGAGAAAATAAAAATTATGTATTTTCCTCCCCATAAATGTTCCAACAATGTCCTAATGTGTAGAATGAGCACATACCTCTTCACCACAACTGCCTCTAAAATCCTGCACTGTCACTCAAAACGGTGTTACTTCGGGTCCGAATTGCCGTCATGCACACACTTAATATAGAAGGTGCAGTTACACATATGACCTGAGGTGGCAGTAGTGAGTATAAAATGGCGAACTTGCGTCTAGCCCCTTTAAACTCCTGTCATGGAATTATTTTTGTTATTTCAGACTAACTCTTATAAGCAAATAAAACAATCCCAAAAGTGAGCAAAAAATGAAGATGACTGTTCACCCATGTGGAGTCCCCCACGAAAAGTGAATAAGAAAAGTCAAACTGCACTTTTGGATATACGCGTGGGCGGAAAGTATGTGTTTGGCTAATGAGCGATTTGACTGCTTTAGTTGGATCTCCTCGGGCAAAGTCTGACCCGTCTGACACATGTTCATAACAGGGAAAACCTGCAGCGTTCAGCCAGAAGAGTCAAATACTCCTGTCAATGAGATAAGACTGACAGCTTGGAACCATTTTAAGTAGCGCAGGAAAGAATGACAAATGACCTCTGCAGAATGTACTGTATATTCACACTGATCTTGGCAGATAAGGTTAAACTGACTGTCGACCTTAACTTGGTACAGTACGTAGAACAGAAAATTAGTGAACATGTATAGGAAATTAAACAGCAGTATATATTATATACATATTATTCCGAACTGAAGAGTAAAATGGAACTATCACACATCACATTTGACACTTATGGGGAATTTATGTGTCTTATAAGATTTTTAGATGTCACATTGCATGACGTGGGGATTGTCAAATCGTGAGCTGCACTCGTGTCCACTGTGCAATGGTTCAAAGACAGTATTGCAGCTACAACCAAAGCTTATCATAGCCAATAACAGGCTACAGAAGGCGTGTGTTTAGCTGAGGCAAGTGCCGCATGCTAGCGGTGTTTATTTCCGTGGAAAAGTGCAGGAAAAGTTCTGTAAAATGCGGAGTCGGACCCGCTCATGTCTGGCGTCTGTTGCTTGTGACTCTGGCGTGCGGTGTTGACGGGACACTGACAGAAATGATCGCTGCAACAAGATGATGGCTCACTCAGCGACTTTCATTTCAAAACATCAGACATTGCCTGATGCCGGTCGCAGCTCTCCTTTGGTCGTGCAATTATATTTTAATACTTTTGTCCCCGTCTCACTGTACGGTCTACGACCTGAGAGTTTGAGCTACAACAAGGGATTGAACCTGGAACCTTTGTGCAGTGAGGCAAGAGGGCTAGCCGCTGTGTCACTAAGCTGCCCCTAACCATAACTCATTAGATGTTACACATGAATGTGTTAAATAGAGCGATGAACTGTCTCTTTGGTCCCCGCCAGTGTTTATCACACTCACAGAAGAGCAGTCATTCCATCAGCAACATCACAGGAACAGAGAGAGGGAAACAGCCATCTTACCTGAGAGAAACAGACAAGAAGATTACAATTAGAAGAAGTTAAAATTATTACCACTGAGTTAGCATGAGGACTGGATAGGTTAAAGTTCACATAGATCTTTCACTTTTGGTGCGACCCGATTAACCAAAGGGAAACTACACTATGCCATAGAATATAACCGTGGCTAAATCAAATTCAAAGCAGTATCAACAGGAGCCCAGAAAGGACAAATTTACATATTTTCACATTTTGAAACACAGACAAATGTCAAATATGTCAATGGCTGCACAGTGGGAGCTCTCAATCTGTGCGGGGCTGCAGAGAGAAGGTAGATCGCAGCAATTGTTATAAAAGTGCAAATATCACTTCTTTTTGTTCGGAAATTATTTTTGATTACAGTATTTCCATTAAAAATATGTAAACACGTTTATAAAGACCATGCTTCAAACCACGTCCCTCTGATAGCAACAGCACAGCAGCAAAAGATGAAAAGCGTGTGTCACATCCACACATTTCATTGGGTCGTAATCAAAACAGCGAGGAACATTTCCAATTTCTGCATTTTGATTTCATGGGTGTATGTGTTACATGTAGAAGTGAAAGGCCAAAGTAAACCACACATTATACATTTTGTCAGCTCTCAGTTCCTGGAAACGTGTTTAATAACTGGCATTGCGCTCACGTTACTACTGTATATGGATATACTATAGGTTTGGATAAATCTTAAATACCACATGCTGTAATTTACACTTGACTTGTAAAAAAAATTTGGCATGATTGTTGTTTTTCTGGGGGAAGGGAGGTTGAGCGTGGGGTCTCTATTTCTTTCTTTCCAGCTCTTCTCACGTCTACACAATTGTTCTGTTAATAATACTGAGGTCATGTATGTGTTTCATACATATGTGTTACCTACAAGACCATCGGAGCAGAAAGAACGTGATTATAATGTTGGCTATTAATATATGATGAGTTATGAATCAAACTATACTTAGAAAGTTTTTTTTATGTAATTTTGTAACAAAACAAAAAAAATCACAATTCACAATTCTTTTCCGATCTTTGAAACTCTTTGTGATTTCCTCAGATGTTTGTATTCACTATCGAGATATTCCAGTTCCCCTAAATGTGCCGGCCTTGAGGAAATTGGAAATACCAGACTGTCATTATTTTAAATAAAAGCTGCTGTCAATTTGTGCAAATGAACAATGAGCTAAAAGCCCCCTTTTTGTTAGCTTTACTTTACCCTGTCACTCATGATCGGGCAGGCAGATCAGCACTGCAGCTTACTTTGTGAGCTTGGAATGAATATTTATGGACTAGATTAAATAATAATGACACTTGAGCAAGTGGATCAGCCGCATGTAGATGAAAGAAAATGATTTAGACTCGGGTGGATTTAATATAAAGGAATTGAAAGAAAGGAAAATATATCATGACGCTGACTCGTCTATGTAAGTTTATTTTATTTAACAATTCCAAACAATTTGACGTGTGGCACGATATGAGGAAAAAAATACGATATTCAATAGCTATCGCGATATTATTGTGATATTTCAGTTATCAATTCAACAAAGTATGTACCATTAAGTTTGAACAAACATCAAAAGCAATGCTTCATGTTTTTTTTGTTAATTGTGTTCATTAGAACCAGGACCAGGCTAAAAATGAGAGAAAATGAGGTCAATCTAATGACTAAAACAGAACTTTTGCCAAATATAAAACTAGCCTGTTTGCAAAAAAAGAGTATAGATTTCAGTAAGAGATTTTGCGATGTATTATAGCTACATCACCTAATATTGCAATAAAAAATATCATCAGCCCAAATTTGAATTATCTATCATGATGTTAAATGCTTCACTCACTCACTACGATCTACTACAAAAATAAATTATGAAGTGACAATAAAATTCCTTCTTCTGAAACACTGAAGAGGAACCTGGCGAGCGGAGGGAGCTGCAGGAGCAAGAGGAAGGAGGAGGTGGCGCAGACCAGTGCAGGACACCATGCTCTGAAACAGGGACAAACCCAGGAAGCGGTGCACAGTCTCAGCGGATCAGCGGAGACTGAAGGAAGTCAGCCTGGTTTCCCCCAGATACTACGGTTTCCCCTATCTCCAAAAACATGCTGCTCAGATTGGCCCACAGCACGTTCAGTCGCAGCGGCTCAGGACTAACACCTTGTACAATGACAAATAAAGCACTTACTTACAGTGGGCAAAGGGCAGAATGCATCTACAAAGCCACCTACTGTATGATAGAGTCAGAGATGGACAGCCTGCAGCAGAGCCAAAAAATGTGATATCCTCGGATTCGTAGGATTAGGAAAGAGAGTAAAATGGCTGGACATTGCATTTGTGTGAGTAGATGATGCAGAGGAGGGGGTAGCATGTGCAGGGGGTAGCATGTAGCCAAATAATTCACTGTGGCAAACTCAAAGCAACAAAGACCAAATTAATAAGCGGCCAATAAAAAAGCACGGAAGCCTCGTTGTTTATTAACCTCCAGCGCTACGGTTAATTTCTTATCTCGGGCCAGTAAAAGGTTAATTATGTCATGTTGCTATTGTAATAGAAATAACATAGTACAAAACCACTTTAGATAAATTACCTTCTGGATGATAAACGGTGACACAATATCTAATACTACACAGTAGGGTTTTTCAAAGGATTTGTGACCTGGGGGGGACCATTTCCGAAAAGAGCAGAATCCCAGTCTCTCTAACGTCTTCCACTCCCTCAGTGTGACGTTACGAATGAATTAATCCCCTATGTAAAAATACATTTAGGTGAATTTGTATAGTTCTGAGTGATTTTATTTCTGGAAGTGTTAAAGAGCATATCGCATCATTACAAAATATGTTTTTATATTATATATTTATATTATATTTATGAATGGCTCAGGGTCCATTGGCAGACTCCAACTTGAGAATCACTTAAACAGTATAAAGTCAACTATTTTAGTAAATGTATAGCTACAGTATAAATGTGTCAGAATCAATATCTGGCTGTTTATTTCACAATCAAAACTAAAAACATTCTCGCAAGACGCCACTATTTATACTTCTCAATGTGAAGCTCTCGCAGCACATAAGAAAAACAAACACGTGCTTTTGACCTGAAGTTGAACAGCAATAAATATCCACTTTCCACTTTCTGCCTCCGTGGCATGAAGCTCGATCATCTAATGAAGCAGATGTTTGGCTGTGACAGGCATAAGACAGCAATGGGCAAACAGCTTGTATTTACTTGATATACACAACATTGCAAAGGCTATAAACATTCTTTATTCGTGTGAGGGGTCATAAAAAGAGACGTACTATAGCCGTTCTGCTGAGTTCAGTACAAACTGTATGATCACTTCAGATGTGTAATGATCCATGCTAATGCACAGGCAGCAGAAAACAAGATGTTCAGTCAATTTAGCGGGAACATTGGAAACTGCTTTGACCAAATGAATGCAGATTTTACTCAGACTGAAAATCTTATATAGGACATCTACAAACTAGTGCCTCTATATACATCTACCCAGCTGAAACATGTAGACTTGTCACATGTTAAGACACTGCCTCTTATCTTCAAATCGTGAAAGAAGGAGTACGCTAAATATATGCCATCTGCTGCTGCCCAAACTCATTTCTAACTCTCGCAATCCCTCAGACATAACGTTTCTGTTCATGTGAATTGATCAAATGGAAATTTGCAGTGGGTGTACACCTTTTTCAGATGGGAACACCATAGAACACCATAGAACACGGGTCTCCAACAGGCGGCCCAAATCCAGCCTGCAATATGATTCAGTCCGGCCCCTGTCTTGCAGAGCACAATTTCCTGAGTATGTAAATAAAAAAAAATAAGTCTCTAGCCCATTCCTGTGCGGAGTTATGAATTTTTAAAAGAAATAACCAGAACACTCACTCCAGCCACTAGGGGGCAGCTTAAAGAAAGAAAGAAAAGAATTACAAACGTGTCCAGCAGAGGGCACTGACATAATAGGAGATCAGGATATAAACACATTATAGCCATGTAGTAAATGGACAGTCTGCCCCTGGGCGGCTGTGGCTACAATAGCAACTTACCACCAACAACTGCTGAGTGAATTAATAATGACAACAGTGCAGCAGAGACTTGTGACACAGGCTTGTTAACTGAAACACAAGTGTAAGCCGAGGTTACAGTCCTGTCAGGCTCATTATTGTTCATTTACTGAAACAAGTTTCAATATTATTTTCCCAATTAAAACATATTTTACTGGAGCTTTTGTTTATGGACCCCGGCAGTACTTCCGATATATTTTGACCCCCATCGAAATTTACGTGGAGACCCCTGCCATAGAAAGTGTGGAGCTGTTTTTCTAAAATTATTGCATTTATGAGGAAGGTCAATGCAAGTATAAAGTAATTTTCTCCCCGATTACTACAACAAATAATAATTTGGTATGCATCTTTAATCATGCAGAAGATACTATATTTTGAGAGAAGCAAGTACAAATGTAAAGGGTTATATTTCTTTTCAGCTCCACTTACATATTTGTACAGTTAATGTTACGATATAGCGGCAGTGTATAATACACCTGGTGCAGATAAATCAGCAGGAGTTAAGTGTCACCACGGGAGGGGAATCACAGCATAAACACTCACATATATCAGAGCTGTCAGGAAGAGGGATGGCATTCTTTATCGTGAGCAGCACTGTAGGATTAGCACCAGTAGATAACATAGTCATTCACTCAGAAAACCTAATGCTGAGGGGTCATTCTTCACAGTCAATATGTTACACAGTGAAGATGAAAACAGGAGTGGTAAAAGTGAGGTCATAAGAGTCTATTGTGGAGAGAAGATTGGAGCACCACTCAACTTTGACATAGTACAATAAAAACACAAAAAAAACTATGGTGAGTGAAAGTATACAGTCTTACATTATGTTAGTTTGTGATTTCTAGAAAGCAAAAAAAGGTGCAAGGCTGTCACCTATATGTTTTGTGAGAAGATAAACCAAAACAAGCTAAAACAACTGAATCTTCAAGTTCAAATCCAGTTTTGTAATGCTTTGTCTCAAACTTGGTGACTGTTTTATCAACAGCCCTCAGTCTTGTGGTGTGCCGCAAGGGTCCATCCTAGGGCAATTCCTGTTTTCATTGTATCTGCTTCCCTGAGAATCTATTCCCCGAAGGTTTGGAGTGGCATTTCACCTCTACACTAATGACAGCCAAATCTATGTTCCCCTTCAGCGTGAGAATACATTCTGTGCCACTAAACTGTTGAAGTGCATTGATGAAATCAAATCTTAGATATCTGCTACATAACTTTTTTTTTTACTTTTAATTATATAAAAAAAATGTACGTTAGTGCTGGACACAGCTAACCTGGCTAACGCCAGACTGCTGTGACCGCTCAAATCATTTCGAACTGCACAGCAGCCTGGAGCATGGACGTAATTTTCGCATGGATTTGGGAACCAATCACAGAACGAGGAGGGACGGCAAGATGATGACGAGCTATTCGATATACGGAAGCTTGTAGTTTATTTACGGATCAAATATGACAGCAGCAGACGCGACGCTATTTTTCGATCAAGCTTTAGGCCGTGTTCTAAATAGTTTAGCTCGAAGGTTTACAGCGGGTACATCATACGTCATCGGATACGATGATACGATTGGCTGTGGCTACGTGCAGACAGAAAATGAGAAAATGAATTGGTGGTTCCCAGACTAAATATCACTAGGACAAAGCTGGACTTTTGTAATAGAATTATTTTAAATAGCTCACGGAAGCATGATCCTATCACTCCAATTCTGTCTTCCCTTCACCGGCTGCCAGTCCGCAACTGAATTGATTTTAAAACTCTATTATTTGTTCCAAGTGCCTTAATGGCCTTGCCCCACGTTATCTGTCTGACCTTTTAGTGTCATATTCCCTGGCAAGTTCTCTCAGGTCGGCAGATCAAGCTGTGCTTGTGGTTCCTCAGACCAAGTGTAAACTTCGAAAATACCGAGCATTTTCTGTTGTTGGTTCCAAACTGTGGAATGAGCTGCCCCTGCATTAGACAGGATGATTCCCTTGGGTTTCAATATCCCCTTGTTCTCTTTGGTGTTTAACTAGTTTGAAGTATTGACTTTTTACTGTTAACACACTGTTTTTGTGCCACTGTTTTGCATTTTCCCATTATATCTTGTATAGTGTCTGTTGGTCTTTGGTCAGCCATTTTGTTGTTAAACAGTGCTTTATTGAAGTGTAGGGCACACTAATTGAGACAAAGGTTCTTGTGATTTTATAAAATGGGGAACCCCATAAACATCATGTAGTCCTATAACACTGAATAGTGCTAGTATAACACTGAATTTATTCAATTAGAGTCTTAAATCAGAACATCAGGGCAGTCACCCCCTGTTGGTTCTGCACACAATTAATATGCTAACTGACTATGCCATGATCATATCCATTCAGTTGGATGCAGTTGTGTGACAAGACTTAGGTGTCTTCATCTGATTACCCACAATCCCCCAGTTTCATCACATAAGCATAAGCATGGAGTCAATGTGTGCCTAAAGAGCATCACAATATATATAGCACAAAAAAAATAAACTAAAAACATCATTCGGATTCTATTACACTGAGTGAAGTTATGCATGTGAAAGATGTTTCCAGAAAATAATAATTTCGAGTTGACTTGACGACATATTGCATGTCAGGTAGTGCCATCAAGCATGATTTTAGAAGCTGACTTACTTGACCTTTACGGACCAGAAAAAAAAAAGGTAAAATATAATTGTTTCAATAGGTTGTCAGAAGACCTTGACATTAAGTGTTGGATAGACTCAGGGCAGACTTCATTGCAACACACACATAAGTAAACAACACAATTCCCAGGTAGGGGGCAAGCGTATTCGCCGACTGCATGGATCAAAAACACAAGGCATTATTTAAAACTTCCTCTAACAAACTGCTGTGAGAGACTTCTGTCTAACTCAAGCTGTGGAGCAAACAGAACAAAACACTCCAAGCAAATCATGAGAATACTTGCACTAAATGTGAACACAAACTGGTTGGTTGTCTGTAATGAAACCACAGAAATCACACCCCTTTTTCTTAAGCTATATAAATAAACTATATACCATATTATGTATAGTGGATTATGTAGTGTATGTCTATATCCATACACCTTTGCTCCCTTAAGAATGCCATCCTTGATAAAAAAAAATAAATAAATACAAATTTGTGGTGACACAACAAGTAACTTTGTCTTGTTTTAGAGACTGTCTGACCTATGAACTTTACCACCAACAACCTCATACTCTGCACACATACATATTGATTTTTTTTTTTTTTTAAACCTATATGAACTATAGGAAAGTAAAGCAGGTCAGCGAGGCCAACTTGTCAGAGAAAGTCCAACAGTCTAAATAAAGTGTATTTCTGATACAAGTTACCAAAACAACACGGTGCAGGTGTATGGAAACACAATATATCACATTTAAATGATAAGCACTGGCATAAAAAAAAAAAACAAGGAAAGCAGAAACATTAGCAAATGTTTATGCATAGAATATGAAATTTGTCTCTTGAGATTTGCAGTTCAGGTGTTAACTAGGTGCCAGCTTTGGCCCAGACAGTCCAGCTGCAGTCGCCTCTCGGTGAGTGTCCTCTCTCATGTAATTATCAGGAACAGGGGGCGGCCATCTCCACTGGGCTCAGCTCAGCTGCACTAGAGACTGCAGCTCTCAGAAGGGATTTCGAAACCAGGCCACTAGAGCTTGGCCAAATTAGCTCCGGTCTGCTCCATAGGGCAAAATTACACAAGCCTTTGCAGACAGAACAAGACAGCTTACAACAGACTTATGCTGTAGGTGGGCTCAAGAGGAAAGGCTATAGAGTCCAACTCATCTTTTCGATTCAAAGAGCTCAGTTTGTGCTAAACTTATCATTTTACAATAGTGTTTCCTCTTTAAATACACACTGTATTTCACAGATGCGCGTTTGAGTAATCCTGCATCAGCCTCTCTCCTCCTCCAAAGCTCATAACGCTGGCCGTCCACCTGCTGATGTAATGAGATGTTCTTTCTTTCTCTCCCGCTCAGTCTCTTGCTCTCCAGCTCTATCTCTCAACCTCAATCTCTGGCTTCAACTCGGACAAATGTGAATGTCAAAAGCAGCATTTAGCTCTGCATATGATAAATTATTCTATCTGCGCTCTTTGCTAATTTAATCTTATAATGAGTATTGTTTATGTCTTATGCACATTAACATTCTTGTTATGTAAAGCACTTTGGACTACTTTGTGTGAATTGTTGTCCGCAGGGGTGTCCAAATACTTGTTTCTCATCGCATGTTGAAGTGTATACACTGTGTGGGCCACGGGTCAATGCAGTCAACATTCAACTGGGTGCATTTAAGAGAAGCTTAAATTGTTCCCCACACCTTTATGTAGGCCTGGAACCTTAATGCCAGCTCTGTCTCACAATAAAAGGGCAACTGTTACAGTTTGTATTGTGTGGAATTATTCAGCAGTAAAAAGTACTGCTAAGTACTGCTGAATTGGCAATGTGCCAACATTGGGCACCACCGCTGTGTGTGTGGGTGGACATAATTAACTTTCAAAATGACTTGTAGATGGTGGAAGTGGCTGTGTGGTTGTAGTTAGGTCTATTTCATTAAATTCTACTGAACTATGGAAGCAACTACAGGTGAAGAACATTCCCAAAAGGGTTGGTGCAATAATTCATTCTGTTCATTATGTAAAGTATTGGATCATGCAAATTAAAAGAGCACACAAATGTCCTCCCTGAGGCATGTTTGAGTTATGCTGCATTTCTTTTACACACATACAAATGTAAGCCTCTTTCCAAAGGCAGAACTTTGTCATAATTGGGTCATGATCCCATTATGTTTCAATAATAAACATTTTTACTCAGCCTCATTGTACCTTGCTGTTTTCTTTTTCCATTACTACTCATAAAGAAAATTATTATGTGGCTACTTTGAGCTCTTGTGGCCATTTTGTTGATCCACCAGAGAAATCACTACAAATAAAATGCTATGGAAACTAATACTTCCAACCACAACAATAAGTGTGTTGTGAAAGTGCAAGGATTGTAAACATGTAACAACAGGACTATCCCACCTCCACCTAACTGTATTTCCGAAGAGCATGTCACACTCAGTTTCCTGATGTGACACATTTGTTTTTGTTCACTTTCTTAAAAGAGTGCAAAGTGTTGTGTCATCGGAGACTCTACACTTTGAATAGAACAACGACTGCAAGGAAATCCACAAACTCACTCAACATGACAGCGATGTCAATCCCTTTCCCCTTAACAGAGCATAGATTGTACGTTTCTCTTGTAAACAGGCGACTATGTCTGTAAATGTCCATCTTTTCTTTAACACGGCCATGCTGCCATTTCTCCGCCTTCTCCTCCAAACCAAACTTGAGTTTTATTGTCTCTTATGAGATTCGAGACTCGCCCTTTGGCAAGAGTTGCACAAATCCTAAATCAGACCCGTCATGTAGCTCAGGGGGAGACAGAGATGTGTCTAAAAGGCTTAGCTTGAGAAACACTTGGTTCCACACCTTTAAAATATGTCTAGCATTGTCTTTTATTTATTCTGATGATCAATATAAAAAAAGGCTCTAAAATGGTGGGCCAGTATTTGTGGAATCAACAAATGCCTGATGCAGGACCATCTTGGATGTGCTTCAAATGTGACGTTTATAACAGTACATGTGTGAGGGTGTTGGGCTTTTTTGTTTGACAGTTTCATTTTCTTTGACGTCATCCTCTTCTTCATTCTCGTTGTCTTCCTCCTCCTTGTGTTCCTCTTTTTTTCTTTCCTTTTTCATTCCAAAATCAATGACAGTCCATGAGTCCAAAATCATGGCTTCTCCAAAATCCCATTCTAACTGCTTGACCATTGGTTCTTTTGTTTTTCTCTCAATACAAAAGAATATGGAAACATAATACCATTTGCCTGTGCCTGTTACTTCACTTACAAATGCCAGCGGTGCCGAATAGACAAGTGTATGCGGCTGCCTAACAGTGTTTAATTTTGCACAAAAGATGTCATAGATGTTGAACCATGCTCTGTCAGTGAGGAGCTAAAGCTTGACAAAGCCTGCATATGCAGGCAAATTTCTGGATGAAAATGCGTTTTATAATAGCTGGTCCAAAAATAAAACAGTCATGCTGATTTGATGACAACAAAGGGATGATTCTGTGGAGAACCAACAGGACTGATCAAATTATCTTTCCAACGACAATTAGCCATCACAGCAGCCATTGTGTTGACAACAAAATACAATCTGTATCAGATGAGCTACATGGGACAAGACACTTGAGAATTGTTGCACTCATTCTCGTGTGTGTATTACTTTGAAAGTACAATCGCATTAAATATTTGACCTTCCAAGTACCTCCTTATATTTGACCTTTCAAACACAGCCATGCCTAGTTCCAGATTAAATCACGACAAAACCGGGTCTAAAATAGATCTACGACGGTGATGCAGTTGGTACAGCGGGTGTCCCATGATCGGCAGGTCGTGGGTTCGAATCGCGGCTCCTGCAAATGCACACTGTCGTTGTGTCCTTGGGTAACTTACTTGCCTCCAGTGTCTGCGTACATTGGTGTATGAATGAGAGTGTGAATGGGTGACTGGTTCCTTACTGTAAAGCGCTCTGGGCTGATAAAGGTAGAAAAGCGCTATATAAGTTCAGTCCATTTACCATTTACATTGGGCTAAATTATGTGTTAACTATAGGTGTAAACAAATACCTTAATAACTAAAGCATGAATGAAATAATACTGAATCCATAATGAATGTGGGGGGTCACCAAAACCAGCCACAAGGAAGCTCCCAAGATGAAGCGTGAAATGTAAATAGAAATCCAGTTGTTTTAGTTTTAGGGTTAGACGTTTGAACAACAGCACATCCTGGATGACTAAGAATCTACATATTTTGAAAGAAAAAAGTCTCAAATTGCAGATGACCAAGTTTGAGAACCACTGATACTTGCTATTATTCCTTTTAGATAGTGGTTAAATCCCAGAACCCACTTTCAACCTAATCTTTCTGTAATGTTTGTACATGTACAAAGATATTTGTTTCTCATCTGATGTAGCCTTGGGGGTTGGGACTGCAATCCAGAGTAAAATATATGAATTTCAATGTTCAATTCATTAAAAAAAACTCACAGTTTATGTGTGTTTATGTTAAGTTTTAATTATATAATGTCAAAAATAAGCCTCCCCTGAACCACCAGTTGAGAACCACAGATCAAAACAATTCTGTGTCCATTTATGCTGTATGTTTGCCCTTGAGAAAGCATAATGCTGAGGTTAATGGAGGCAAATGGACTTCACAGAAGGAGCCACTTCAGCGCTTGTCAGTTAGGAGACACAGAATGAGCTGAATCTGTGAAGTTCTACCTCGTTATAAAAAAAGGGGGGGTGGGGGGGTGACAGGAGCGTAGGAGAAAAAGTACTTAACCTGACAAGGCAAAGAAACTCCTGAGGTAGTTGTCAAGTAAAGGCGAGACACGGCAGGCAAAACTCAATCTATTGAGTTTTCAGATTATGGGTCAGCTAGCTCACTTCATGTATATGTATCACCATAAACAAGGAATAAAAGTTGAAGATTATGACACTGTTTAATTTAAAATCAGGTGGATGGGTTGGATGGGACAATACAATTTGAAGGGGCAGCACCTTTAGATAAATTTCATTTTTGGCACGGCCTTATATTGTGGCAGGAAAAGCTTGACGACTGGGTAACAAAAAAAACCCAGTTAACAAAACACCGAAGGTCACGCGAGCGCCGAATTCATAAATATAAAGTTACAATGAGCAGGGACACTTTGCACATTCAAGTTCACCGTCAAAAGCAATGGCTCAGTTGTTTCCAATGTGATGCAATGACGAGCAATAATGCAAACATGCACACAATCACCCATTCATATGGCGTGCGTTTTTAAGAGGAAGGTTATCGACACTCGCATCAGTTTACCATTTCAAAGGTGAAAACAGAATGCTAATGTTTAGTGCTCAAATATATGCGCAGAGAAAGATTATAGTCTACTGGGCACAAAATGAATGAGTGATCAAATTGTAAAGCCATTATCTCGGGTTTATTGCGTTACGTCTGCTGGATTCAGCGCTATTTTCCCATCGGGAGACACGGAAACCATTCGCCCACACAAAACTGCCTCAACGGGTTCTCCTTTACGGCGTCAATCTGTTTCCTCCATTTCCTGAGAGAGCAAGAGGTGGGCGATGTATCGGCTGCTGGTCGTGTGTTTGGGTGTGATTATTCATGGGATTAGTCCACTTGGAGCCCGTAATGCAGGAGAAGAAATGTGGCTAAATAGGGAACAATAATACAAACAATTCCGAACTAGTACAAATTGGGTTATTAGGATTGACAAAGTTACTCATGTTCCACAGTATCCAATGAGGTCTCCATGGAACACTCAATAACTTCTAGCAATATGTCGATTGTTCTTATAAAGTCTCTCGGCTCTGTAGGTCACTTCAACTCTCAACCCGCATCTGCCACAAACATCATTTTAACCCGAGTCAGAGCCGCGTCGACACCTGTGATGTCCTGACTTGTGACATTGTTTCAGCATGATTTGTAGACAACGCTCAGCGAGACAGGTGCGACTCTGCTCCTAAATCTGCTTTGACAGAATGACATTTCGGTGTGAGAGCACAGGTCCCTGTTGAGTCTGAGATGAAAGCTTTATTACATGAATCTTCACTTTTGGATGGTGTCACAAACACAATCAGTCCTGAGACTTGTGGTTCAGATAATACTGTGAGTAGGGATGGAACGATAATGAAACTTTAGGTCACGATTAGGTCACGCCAAATAATTGTGATTAACTATATTATCAGGATTATTTGCAGATGGTTTCAAAATGTCAGAAATTATGGGAACAGGGTAATGAAATATTCCTGTTCATTGTCTGCTGTAAATGTCATAAAGTGGGACCTGTATAAAGTAAGTATTTAAACAAATTCAACTCAAAACTCATAAAAACTATTTTTTTGCAGCAAGTTATAAAAGTATAAAACGAAAACCAGATGTTCTTTTCATAGCGAGAGCAATTCATTGCTGGTTTTAAAAGGCAGCACTATAACACAGAAGAGCCAAATAACATTAAAAAATATTTCAATGCTTAGGTTGTGTCAGCATCACGCTGGTTATTATTTCAGAAGTAGAGTTATACTGTGCTGCGAGCTAGCATTGCATCGACTGCTGCCTCAGCAAATATGACAAACTTTGAGAAAGCTTCTGACTGAAGTATGTTTAATTCAACAAGTCACGTTACTTACGCTAAGTTTGTTTGTCTGTAGCTCGGTGCAAACGGTGCAGATACTTTTCTTCGACATGTTCCTCATGGGGGGAGTTTCATCTTAGTTTTCTTTTGCTGTCAATCAAAAAAATCCCACACCTCAGACTTTACTTTCTTCCGGAGAGGGTACAGAGATGGAGATATTCGGATCCACCTGGTTCACCTGTCCATTTTGTAACACCATAAGGTGTGTTCCAGCAGAAGGACCGGTGGTGGTTTTCTGGTGTAATTAGTGATAATCCCAAATTGTAAAATGCGGCGATCAACTAATTGCCACATTTTTCATCGCGATTAACAATATCAATGTTTATTATCCCATCCCAAACTGTAAGGCTTCAGTATGTTCCATTTTCATATTCGATGTGAATGTCATCATCATGTGATTCAAGAAGTGTATTTTTTTTATCTAATATTTTTAATAAGTCAGAGGAAATGTTGGCTTGTTTTTTTCTGTGTCCATGCTCTGTGCTAAGCTGTTTTGCAATGATAACTGGAGATTGGCAATGCACTATGCTTGTTACAGAATACATTGCCAATCTGCAATCAGTTTGATAAAAGATCGCTGAATACAATCCAGGCCATTGTTTACAGGACAACAAAAGGCTCTACTGTTATCCCAGTCACCAGAATGATTAGCTTTGTTATCAGGAAACAGCTAAATTGGAGAATGTATTCATATGGGATTCACTTAGATGACTTGACTGCAACGACAGCAGCAGTCAACTTTCTTCTAACACACACAATACCTTAGCCCTTGCGCTACTGCAGGTACTCTCACCATATTTGCCATTTTCCCCAACAAAAGGACAATTGTTCAACCCTATAAACACAGATATTGATTATAATTAATCTTAGTACATGGATAGATATATGCCGATACTTTATGAGTGATGATACCTTCCAATGTTTCCAAACTCTGTCCTGAACCGCTCAAAGCCTGATCCACACACAGCCTTTACAGCCTCAACAGTCGCGTATCTTTGGAAACGAACTCATTGCAACCATTTCAGATCTTTATCTCATTTATTTTGGGTTTCATAATAAATAGTATTGTTTTTTATAAGTACTGCCGAGCAAATGACTCACAGCATGCGAGGATAGAAATAAACAAAGGGGCTTTATTGTGAATTAGGTTACGCGTTATTGTTTTTCCCATAGAATGTAATCTGGTTTGTTGAACCCCGGCAGGGAACCGTACACAACTGCACATGAATACATGTGGGCTTTGAAGATAAGCTGTTTTGCATATGAACGTTTGGTGCATCCTCTGTTGTTGTGCATTTTTATGTCCATGCCATCGTTTTAAAATATCTCCCTTAATTGCAAAAACATTACATCAAGGAAAATGTAACTCATGAAACGGGCAGAACAAAGGCACGGAGGAATGCATTATATTCACAAAGGGAGTATGGATTAATAATTGTATGTTATGCACAATGTGTAATGGGTTTTCAGTTTATTTCTTGTTAAGCCACATTTACAGAGGAGATAAAGCCGAGGTGAGCAGCTGCAATAACCGCACAGCTGTTTAGTCTCCGAGCACTTGCAGCAGGTTTATTTCCTGTGGCACAGACATAAAACAGACACAGAGATTAAACTAGGGATAAATATGAGTGGCAAACAAGCTCTGAGATCTCAAGTGCCCCATATGTTAGATTTAATAAACCGTGTGTTCAAACATCAATAAACCTTTTCCGAAAACAACTCCATTTTATGTTTATGAGACCTGTTTTGTTCTTGTGTCACACTCAGCCTGTAAAAAAGCCCAAACAGGCAGTTAACAGTTCACTGCAGGACGGATTTTTTCAGATCTATAGTCAACTTGAACTTCTGAAGGCAATGCTAATCTAATATGTCATTGAAACCGGCCTCCTCGGAAATAAACACAGAATGACGGGAGTAACCTCTCTTTGAATCAATCACTATTTGGCTTCCCACATATTGTTGATGATTTGCTCAGTTTGCCGTCCTCACTCCACTTTCAATCATAAATCGATACAGCTGTTCTTTTAGCGTCACTGCAGACCTTTTCAAAACTTCCGCCGAATGTTCATGGTTAAGATGCATGTAAACATTTATGCACAACAAAAAAAAGAGCAGATGGCACACTATTTACAGCCAAACAGGAGTCGCAAAACACACAAAAAGCTAAGGAGACGACTGGGAGGATAATGGACTGTTCAAATATTTCATAAGACTTTGTTTATTAGTAGAAAACTTCCAGAAAGTTCCGAGACAGCATGAAGTGGTAATTACGAATTCCATGGCTGTACACAATCTATACAGTATATAAAAAGCTAGACGAAAAGTACATTAACTAGTCTTGCAAAGAATGTACTTACAATCTAAACAAACTTTTCACGTCAAAGTTTTGAAATCCTTGAATTGTTGCTCAGAGTTTCCGCTCGTCATGTCGGGTACAGAAAATGTGTACGTCGCCTTTGCTTTATGCTTCACTGTGGGATAGTTTGAACAGTTGAGTCAGTGTTAACCCACGAGACTTTAGTCAGGAAAAACACAAGACATAATCCGTACAGGAGACAGGCACAGGCTGCACCAATACGATCCTTTGCTCCAATGCTTTCATGGGAATATCTATACATTAACTTATACATGAACTACAGAAAGGAAGTCTCAGAAAATTGATTTGAATTGTGCCAGAGATGAGAGCATCTGTGGGGGAGGATGGAGGAGATTGCGGTTCCGTTTAGACGAAGAATCCTTTAGGAAACAGTTAAGTCTCATTTCTCGTTTAATGAAAAATGCCAGTCAAAGTCTGGAAACAATGTCCCACAGCAAATGAATGGGACGCCGTGTGCCAACTTTGGCACTGTAAACACAATGTGGATTGCACGTACAAGTTTAATTCTGCGTGAAACCATTTTACGAATGCGAAAAGGCCCACGCCATGAGGGAAAAGGACATGTTTGCTGTGTGAATGCGTGAGATGACGGAGGCTCACGGAGAAATCTTTAGGAGTGAGAGTCTGAGTCTGAACTGACACAAACGAGAGAAGACAAGAACAGAGGTTTTTACATCCAGTTGTTTGCTTCAGTTTTGTTGGAGCTACATTTTCACAGACTCCGCACACTCAGTCTCGTCTCTCACCTTTCATAGGTCTCAGGAGGGCTGTTTTTATGAGTCTCAGACGACTTGTTAACACATCTTTGTTCATGTTTGCCCAAAGTCTAGAGCAATTTTGTCTTTATTATTACAACCCCTCAAAAGGTGAGACACGAGACGGCCGTGAAGATACGCATTTTATTTTGAAGACGCGAATTAATAACTGAGCTAAGGAAGTGACTCCTCCCACTCACACAGCATAAGGGTCAGCCCTGTGGATATGACACAGTACCAGGAGGAGACGCGCTCACTCACACATGTCCCACTTTGGATCAGCTTCAACAGCAGATGAAGAGACCTGAGAGGACGGTCCAAGGACTGGACACAGTGGGACAGACAGAAGCCTCTGGCAGAGTTCAGCTCATGCGAGATCTGCCTTCAATAGGACAACACTGCAGGCACTGGCCTATATGCAAAGTACAAGCTACATTTACATGTGGTTTGGGTTATTTAAGAACATTTAATTCAACTTAGAAAATGCCTTTGAAGTTACAAGTTCTAGATCCAAAGAGGGTCTAAAATGTAAGCCGTGCCAAGACCACCACCAACTAAGTTCAGTACTTAAATGTTGATCATTCAGAGGAGCTTAATTCCATGTGTGGTTTATGTACATACTTTATAATTATATGCCTAATTTCATAGCATTCCTAACACATACAAAGTGGCATTTCTGTTAATGGAGGCATTCGAATTGAACTCAAGTCTTCGCACATTAGATGGAACGTTCCCTCTGCGCCTGATGCATATTTAATGAGCATGCAAAAGCCTTCACATTTTGTATATTTGAAAGCATTTAGCACTAATGGTGAGGCCGCCCTCCAAACGCCACGCCTAATGTCGGGAAATGTGCAAATGTTTTAACGTTTGAGCTGTGAACATCACATCATTTGATCAAATGAACGCTGTGTACAGAAATAAACGTGTCTAAATGACATTAAATGAAACACATGATGGCAAGCCAAGGGCAAACACAAGCCAAGTTTAAGTTTGTAAAATGTTCCTTTTTGTGCCAATCCTACCACAGAGAAATGTCCATCTGAGTCTGGTATTTATTTGTCAGGCTTTGATGGAGGTAACTGTGCAAGCTTGAAAATCTGGGATAAATGCAGTCATTGGAAAAGATATATGTAGCTTCTTTATACCTATTCCTCCTTCAGCAGTCACACACAGATGATCTCATCGGCTGGATACAATGGACGAGGGTGTCTCTGCATCGAGTCACATTACTAGTTTGAATTCATTATTGTGTATCTACTCTTTCCCCACGACAACACTATCAGGCAAACCGCTCTCTTTATTACATCAATTATTCAGACTCTATTTGTGCAGTAAAAGCTAAAAATTCTGGCAGCAAGCCGCCTTAAAGGAATCTGCATAAAAAGAATGTGCAGTGTTCAATAAGTGAAACTGTGAGCTTCAAATCTCAAGAGGAATTAAGGGTTTTGTGCCACTGCGGGTTTAATGCTGACGTGACATAAAGCAGAATAAAAAAAAACACAAAGTAGAGCCAAAATGTTCATTATAAAGAATTCTTGTGAATATATCTCAATGCGCAAAATCATTAGAAACTGAAAGGCAGAAAGATAGTTAGCACTAAGCCAAAATTTCTCACTGAGTCGAGACCAGTGATACATTTATTTTAACTTTTTCCTGACGATGCTTGCTTCGCTATATATTTTTTTCTGTTTTGAGAGTTTGCAGTTTTGGAAAATGGAAGAGAGCAAAAAGAAACTTTTTAACAGTGAAAACTTGATAATAGCAGTCTGTTTTTGACTCTCCCACAAACTGGAAAACAGAAACTCAGACTTTCTGTTCCTTTGTACTCTTCGAGCTCTTTGAAATTCTCTTTCCTTCTCCTCAATAAATTAGAATTTTGTCCTAGAATTCATTTTGTTTGTGTATATTTTGAAGTACCATCATATTGGGGAAAACAATAGGCTACCAGCACGCCTCAAAAGGACATTTTAAATGACAAATGATCTGCGTATGGGCCAGCAAAATAGCCTTCTTCAGGGAGAGAGTGAGGCAAGGGAGTGTTTTTTTTACCTTTTCACTCATAACTATTGTAAACCTTCTTCGTAATTGTAATTAAGTTTAAAAAAAAAAGAAGAATACTCATGAACAAATGAATTGGTGATATATCCCAGATCAATATTTCAGCCATACGTTGACAATAAAAGGATTGTTGTCATGTCAGTGTTGTATTAAGCTTCCGTGTAGGTGTGAAACACAGCCTGTACCTCCTCCACTGTCATTTGATGTAGTGGAGAAAACCTAAAGGCAATGTACAAACCTATCATTAAATATCACTCAGCTCACCATCTCTGATGACATTACGGTCAAAAAGAAAAGAAAAGAAAAGATATGCCCCAGGTCTCACCTTCTGCAATGTTATGAGTTCACTTAGAAATGATGTGTGGGTTTGGTCTATAGAAAATATGCATTTAATAGGGATGCACTGATCCAATACTTGTATTAGATATTGGAGCCGATACTGGAAAAAATACAGGTATCGGCTACAAATATCCAGTACTGAACGTGAGTGAATATGGCGTATTTTTAATCGTTATCGTGCAAAATGCCGCAGCAAGCAACAGTATGTTAATGTTAGCGGCAGCATGCTACTGCAAGTGGTTACTAATCAATGCTGGGATAGGATTAATGATTGATCAGATAAATAAATTAAATAGCCACTGCTGGAGGGGCCAAGTGATTGTATTTTAATTTATGAAAGGCTGTTAAAGACTGACTGATATTATAGGCTATTTGTGATGCACAACTTGTAATGATTTGATCACTTTATGCTGTGAGTTAATGTAACCCAGCCTGTCATTTCCCCAAGGATATTTCGTAGAAAAGTCCAGTGATAATGTGTAATGTTTTTCTATTAGTTTATTAATATATATATACACTTAATCATTGATAAGTAACATCTTGTTTAACATTTCACTTAGGGAACCCCACCTTTAAGAAAGTTTCTTGGTAACGGTTAATGCCAGATCTCGGCAGATACTCAAACCCCCAGTATCGACATTAGAAGCAAAAAAGCTGGATCGGTGCATTTCTAGTATTTAATATTTTCATCTATTTGTTTGGGACAGCGCATGTTAATGAACACACAAGGGACTCGTGCACATAATCACAACACGCTGGATTGTAGCTATGGGCTAATTTCAAACAGTTGTCTCCCACCTGAACTCTCAAACCACACTCTCACTCAACATGGCCTATTGTACATGTTTTTAATGGTAGTGGAAACCAGAGCACCCGAGGAAAACTTACACAGGCACGGGGTGAACATGCAAATTCTAGTCAAACAAATAGGCCCCCCATTTTAATTTATAATAGACTCCGAGAACTCTCTCAAATTATGTATGATTAAAAATGACCTTTATCATTTTCCAACAGTCATTAATAGAGTGGGTAGATCACCTGATTGTTAGGCAGAAGAAGGCGCAATTTCAGTCTTGTGTGATTTTCGTAAGTTATTTTTCATTTCGTCATACGCAGTGTTAATTTCGTCGACTAAAATATTTAGTCTTCATTTTAGTCAAAGTGATATTTTTGCCGACTAAAATAGGACTAAAACTAAATTAAAACTTTCTCATGAGATATAAAACTATGACTAAAATGTCCAGATATTTTAGTCGACTAAAATAAGACTAAATAAAAATGAAAAGGAGAGACTAAAATCATCCAAACTTCTATTGATGATCTGAAAGAGCTTCAGATCATGTAAATTCACTGCCAAGGGGAAGCAGCTCCATGAAGTCGAGGACCACGATTAAATATGATTATAATGAATATTATAAATATAAGTTGACTAAATTAGTCTTCATTTTAGTCGACTAAATTGACATGCAATTTTAGTCGACTAAAACTAGACTAAAATTGAAAGGTTTTTTTTTTACTAAATCCTGACTAAGATAAGACTAAAACTAAAATAAAATATATTGGTCATACGCTGTTAATGATCAAATATTCCCTGAGATCTCATGTTAGGCATTAGCACTGTTCAGTTCAATTCAAACTGCTGTCTAACTAACTACCGCTGAACTACCCATGTGCATTATAATACTGTAGCACACCTTCGAGCCCGAGTGTGTGAAAAGATTGAGTAGACTCAATAAATGTAGCTACAGGGAGCATTCAGAGGCAGCGGGGAAAGAAGAAAATCTCCTCCATCATCCTGCATCATTATTTTGGATGGTCTCTTTCTTCCTCCCAGCGCTTCTCTGGTGATTACACACTTCCATCACACGTTGTTGACGCCGTGTCAGTTGGACTTTGGTTTTAGGGGGGCTAGAATGGAGGGGACGAATATTATCTAGTTGGGAGGAAGATTTCAACAGCAGATATCATTAATTAAGGTTTGAAACGATCCATTTTCTTCTCGAGTCACTGGTGGCTTTTGTTCAGAGACCGTGGGTTCCACATTACCTGTTTGAAAATAGGAATGTAAAACTGCTGTTGTATAAAAGCCAAAGCTCCTGCACGGAGGATTCGTGTGCGCACTGACTGCAGGATTATGTTGATCTCTCGAAACTATAATGAAGACAACACAACAGGAAAAACGCACACGGCTGCACATTACTGCTGCGGAGAACACCGAAAAAAAAGATGACTTCATGTTACGCCAGAACAGCATTTCTAGAGATCCCTGAGTCAACCCTCTTTAAAATATGAGACACACCCTTTAATACCTCAAACAATGCCTGCCTTTACCCTGTGAATGCCGTTAGCAAAACAGGCAAGGAAAATAATCTACTCCATGATGAATTACTGTGGTGTAATGCCATTGTCTTGTTTCCCTAAAACAAATCCCCCCCACTCGGTCATTATACAAGAAGAAAAAACAAAACACTAATTTAAAAGGGGACAAGCTGATTTATTTAGCTCTGTTTGTTGCCTTGCCTTTCCTCTTAATATTCCTCTCCCTGCTCGAGCGATGCATCACTGTCTTCATCTGTTGAGTATAACATTTACATTTATTGCATCACCACATGGAGCTGTTTGCATAATTTCGAAAGTAAAGACACCAGAAGGATAGAATATACAAAAAGTTATAGCGCATACTAAAATCTTGCAGAAGAGCCGCTGCTTGTCTGGTGACTGGAGAAACAAGGTAAACGGAGGACGAGCAAACAAAAGCCTACGCAACTAACAAAACTACTATACTACTATTGATTTCACTCCGTATTTATAGATCTGCTTTATTGCATCAGGAGCTAGA
Organism: Gobius niger; assembly: GCF_951799975.1. Classification (NCBI taxonomy): domain Eukaryota; kingdom Metazoa; phylum Chordata; class Actinopteri; order Gobiiformes; family Gobiidae; genus Gobius; species Gobius niger. The sequence continues at coordinate 24,441,809 of NC_136852.1, forward strand.
ATTCCCTTGTTATTTGAATTCCTTTTGCTAATTTTAGACACAGCATTCCCAAAGATCAAGCTCAAGTGAGGAAGGCGATGTCAGAGCAGTGCATGAAAAAAAAAACATACAAGATTGTGCAAAGTACAGTATAGCCTGCGGACATGTCCTCTGTGCCGTTGAATAAAGCACTACAGCAGTTTCATTGAAGCCGCTCTAAAAGACAGAGTTCATGGTTCGAACAAAGCCAGGCTAAGGCCAGCTGAGCCCCAGCTGAGCCACACGGGCCTCTGTTCTCGTTTTAAAGAAGCAATATGCTCATTGGATCTAAGTAGCACAGAAGACCGGACATTTAAAGAACATTTAGCCACATAATCCAAGTCCAAATGACAAAGCTGAGTTGCTGTAATACAGTATTCCTGGACAAAGGCCCATTGTCTCCCGAGAACACTGGAGTAATATTATGTAAATAAGCTTCTGACTTTTTCATAAAAGACTGTTTAGAGCCATGCCATAAGCGAACTGAGTGGGAGAGCTGTAATTGCTTCTTTTTTTCATTTTGTGACCTTGGAGAATAAAATGTCCTGTCGTTACTCTGCAAATGGCCATAAAAAGCAGAATTAGGAGCATAGAGGCATTCAAACTGGACTTTGTTTTTCAATTTGATCATTCCTTTTTCTACCAGGGAGTACTGCAGTGAAGCCAGGCACTCGCAATTTACAAAGTCTTTGTGTGATTTCTATCAAGGACAGAGTTCTGAAAGCCAGCTCTGGGAAGGAATCTACAATAAATCTGTATCGGTGTGTCCAAATAAAAAAATCCTGAATCTTGGAACAACTGGACACAGCATGCACAGGATGCATAGTGTTGGCTCTTGCATGATCTATTCACTTTCCATATTTTTTAATACTTTTTTTTATCATCATCTATCTAAATTGTAAACCTTGTCGCATTTAACAATTGCATTCAACCAGTGCAGAACCACTGATTTAGAGCTATAGCCGACTATATCTTTGCTAATTAACAAAACAAAGCAATGAATAAAAAGCAGGTGTTAATTCCCATTTAGCTGTGAGCAGTTTGATCAATATCCAGACTTTATTATTGACCATGTTAAATGCTGCCAGGATATTACATTGTGAGAAGCCCATGGGTTATTGTCCGTGTTAGGAATTACAATCTAACTATTGTTCCCTAATAAACACCAAAATACTTTGTCTTGTGTTGTTGCTTGGAGCTAAAAGTCATTTGTTAAGCATCTATCTGTTGTTACAAAAACAATACGTTGAAGGGCAACAACAAAACAACTCACCTCAGTGTTCGCTCAGCTCTACTCTGCTCAAGGCCGCCTCCAAATGACAGTGACATTAGCGCCCACTACTACCTCCACTTCAGCCCGCCACGCTCCAGGTCCTCGAGGAGCTCGAAGAGAGCACGCAAGTGATGTGACGTTCTCCATCGAGCGGATCTCAATTGTGAAAAGAACCAGATCTTTTTATTCCAGTCATTTTTACTCAGAACTCCCCCGAACGAACACAAGAATCAGCCCAACACTGGAACAGGCCACAGAAGTGAAAGCTTGTAGCACTTAAGTCGAAGCTAAAAGCACTAAAATGGTTCGTCAGACAGTCGCAGCCTTTTATTAGTGGTGGCACGTTTCTCATAGTGTAAATATCAGTCCTTTTGTCATTTTAGATGATGATTTAAATAAAAAAAAGTGCAATGGTTTCCACTACTTCCAAAAACATGCTGGTCAGGTTGGCCCACAGTGGTGGCGCACTGAGTCGCAGCGGCTCAGGACTAACACCTGAACGCAATTCCGTTGTACGGTTGTACAATGACAAATAAAGCACTTTACTTTTATTGATCACATCTCGTCTTTTGAACGGCTCTTTGAAATGATCCAAAACACTGAGCTCCCAGAAAAGAGCCGCAAATCCCAGCACTATAGCAACGAGTTTGTGAAATAAAACTGTTAATACATTTTAAGAGCAGATGAGCTGTAAACTCCTGTAACAAAGGAGAAAGTTAGTCCCCTTCTACTATTTTACTTTCACAAAGTTTTGTCTGCAGTGCGAGACCGGCAGAGAAAAGTTAACTGAACGAGAGTAATAAAAGCTTTCGGTCGTGTGATTGTCTTTGTGGCCTGAACTGAGAAACTCAAACAGAGAGGCAATATTGAGGTTATGTTGTGTAAAATAGTGACATTTTCGTTAAAATAAAGTGCGTGCAGAGGGTATTTGCTTTGAAAATCCAGATGTCGCTTGCGTTCTCTATCCTGTGCGGCGCAATCTGAACTGTGGAGCCCGATCCGGCCGGACTCTGACGGAGCTGAAAATAGAGTGGGGGGGCGACGACGGAGGCCCTCAGAGCAGAGAGAGGATGCAGAAGGTTACTCAATAATTAAAATATGAATCTGTGGCATGACTGCAAAATAAGCCATAAGCGGCTGCTGAAAATTCACAAATGGTAAAGTAGGAAAACATTAGACATTTAAGTTTCTTTGCACTCTTGTCTGAATCAAGCCAGATGCATCTAAAGATAAAAGCAAAACATCTGCATGCAATCCACCCAGCCCAGTCGATGACATTTGAAAATTTTCACTACAATGGGTAATTCCTGGACGGCTGAGCTCTCTTGTGTACTTTCTAATAGAGTTCAGGAGAGCCTGCTATAAATCGAATGCTACTACTATGAAAACATGCCAAGTTCGTCGCAAGTACCATATGTGATCAGTAAGAACATGTTTTTAAAGCAACCATTTGTGTGATCTCCTGTGCAATCGTGTCGCTTTGTTTCGTGCAAATCAAACACAAGCCAACCTCCAACAACAAACTTCTGAAAAGCATTTTGTCTGAATCGGGAGCAGGTGTGTCTCCATAGAAACTGCTTTCAAAGTCACAACCACACAAAGCTGTTTGACGGAAGCCTTTTTTTTTTTTTTTTTTGAAGCATAGTTTGTTTACGAATCCCAGTTCAACTTTCCTTTCATTTGAGGACAAAACAACTCTTTTAACTAATCTTGCTTTGAATGCGCCAACCTGAAACAAAGAATATCTGTAGCTTTTATGTCTACTCTGGACCAGGCCTTTGTCTTCTTTTTTTTTAAAGGACAGATGTGTGGGCATCCTACAGGCCCCCCTTGATAGGTACATTCGATTGAATCTGGTCAGTGAGTGTTGAAAAACCAAAAGTGCTTTCTATAGTTAGAGGTCGACCGAATGGGTTTTTCTAAAGCCGATGCAGATTTTTGGGGAATTTTATTGGTCGATGCTGACACGCTTGGCCGATACTTTTGACCAATATTTTTTTCCAAATGTCTGGTCTATAACCTTGTTAAAATAGCGACGTGGCCACTCCAGTGGTGGCAAACTGTATTTTATTATACTTTAGGTGATTCAATTATAGTTTCTGTCCAAGCTTTGGTTATTTTCTTTAGCTTTAGCATGCTGCCGTTAGCATTAGCATACTGTTGCTAGCCACGGCATTTTGCGCGGGCGACCAGAAATACAATCGCGGAGGTTAAAACTAACTTAGCGATCTCCAGGTTCTGTACTTCAAAATGACATGCAGCATGTCCATGTACACTGAGATTTAGTTGGTGAAACTAAAGTTGTAGCTAACCAATTTTTATCGCTGCTACAATCTCTGTTCCCCTGTGGGAGGACTCATTTTAAAGTCATGACTTAACTCTTTCTAGTACAAAAAATGGGAAGTCTCTATATCACGTTCAGTCCCATAGATATCAACTTTTATTGCCGCTAGATTGGCTAATAGCCGATATTGTAAAATGTCCAAATGTCAGCACGATTTATCGGCCACTATATCGGTCGACCTCTACCTATAGTATTAGCATTCAAACTATCCATTCATTGACAAATCCTTTTCTGACTATTTCTTAACTTTTTTATGCAACTTCTTAATGTAACTCTTTGGAACAATCTTTGCTTCTGACCCTCGTTACTTTTTATGACGTACAGTTCCCAACAGCGAAATCACAAGCAAAAACTGGGGCTAGCTGAATGGTTTTACTGTCTCTACACAAGAAGGGTCGAACAACTTTCAAATCTTTTAGACCCCTCTTTTAGTCCCCTCCCCTTGCCCTCCACTTGCGATCAATTCCAATGCTAAGGGCCCCACAGAGTCATAGAGAACAACCTGCAGACACGCCGGTGTGGCTGTGAAGATGAGGTCATGAACCCATTACCTGGATCCTAATTGAGAATGGAATGATGGAAACTTGCATGTCACTTCCAAAGAGCTACACTGACGGGGGAAAAAGAGGGCTGATTTGCACTGTTAAAATGGCAGAGAACTGAGGCAAAATGACAATGTACTACTGTATGTTTGGGTAGATTTTTCTGCAACATGTTTTATATATATATATATATATATATATTATTTTTTTCCTCCTCTGAAGTTTATATAAACTGCGACGTCCCCTCCAGTTTGCGAGGCCCTTCATAGCAAAAGGAATTGAAATATATTGAACGCCATGTCCTTGTCCATATTGTGATGTTGTATCTACAATGCAGGAAAAACAGCAAAGCAAGGCCCGGTCGCAGGTGGCTGCATATAATGAAGAACCCCAAGAAAACTGAACATGTAGATACGTAGTTGCTTTTATTAACAAGGCCACAGTGAAAGTTATTGTTTACTGTCCGTGTGTCCGTATTCAACGCAACCCACTCAAAACCTTGGTAATATCTCTCACTTCATTTTGAGACATCCACCGGCAATACAGTCGCTCAACAGACCACCTAACAAAATGGAGCTGAAAGAGCTGACTCGCTTAGATCGCCTTTCATGCCATGAAGAGCACGAGCGGCCGCACTAAACTGACTGCTGCGTGCGAAAAGCCCATTTCATCCATGCCCAATACGTACTACAGCCACGTCGTCATAAAAAAAATCAGTGTGCACATAGCATTGAACCAAAAAAACATTAAACTTTACTCACATTTCCACATTCATATTCATTAGTTTACCAATTACACTTAGACTATCTATTTAGCATCATAATCAGCACTTAAATATGACTAAAATCACCAAGGTACACCAAAGAAGATAAAGGCGGCAAAACCATCCCCACAATTTGGACAAAATGCCCCAATGTACTTTTAGAAAATGGACTCTCTATTAAGTATTAAGTCAGGCTTAGCAGTCACTTGTTGGTAGAAACTATCTTTGTGTCTGTGGAGCAGAAGGTTATTTTCTTACCTCTAATAGCCTGAAGTGAACAAATTAACTCGGTCATTCAGTCTCATCCTAATCGTTGCTAGCTGTTGCTTTCTTTGATTTGAATCTGTTTTAAACCTATGAAACTTTACACTCCTCTCCTCTCCTTCCTTTGTTGTTGTTTTTTTAGTGTGGTTAAGGAGCACGTGCGCATGATCTCACTCCTCAACGTGGGTAGAGAAAGGAGCACTGTGGCATGAATTAACTTGTTATCCATCCTGCCTTTGATAAACATAAATCAGCTTCCTTGACATACAGTATAACATGGTTCCAGGTCTAATCTGTATGCTCAAACTGCCTTGGACCGGGGCTGTATCTCATGCATCCAATCAGCTAAAAGCATTCACAGTGTGGAAGAACATGCTATAAACAAAATGCAGCACACTGGCTCTTCTGCTCCGACCTAAGACTTCAGGAGGTTCACTCATAATTACATTAATCAGGGACTGTGAACGCTTCATTTTTTTTATAATGACAGTGAGCAGTAAGGGCTAAGCAGGAGTCTTGTTATCCTTTCACAGAACAACAAAGATTTGAGATTACAGAGGAAGATGCGTCGAAAAAGACGTGCAGGAAAGCCTTGGTAAATGAAAAAAAAAAAAAAACACTATAAATGGAGATTCAGATGAATGAAAAGGTTGGTTAAAGGATTTTTTCTTCACTAAAATAGCATCCAATTAAAATATATTTCTAATAATAATAATAATGGCCCCATGCCCTGCCCTAGATAACGCTCTTGGTCCGAGACTAATCCGTTTAATTCTGCTAAAAAGAATTGGTTAATATTTACAAGTTGTGGGTTGTTAGTAGAGAGAAACATAACACCAGTGTAGCGCTTGTGGCTATAATCACACTTGAATGAGCTTGAATCAAATCATGGCGTGCCGTTGGGTATCGAGAAAGCATCAGACTTGGGTGATTGTGGAGTTGACTGAAATTCCGTGGGCCAGATCTTGTGGCGGCGCACGGGGCGGCGCAGGCTCTTGGCGAATTATTTTCCGAGTGGCGGCGCTGTATGTGCCATTCACCTCCGCCACCTGTGAGGGGGCGTCACAAGAGGAGGTGACTGCACTGATTGAAACACGGCTGACATTCACTTCCTCGTTTACATTGCGCTGTCTTGCGTTCTTTCTTAAGCCTTAGGCTCTCACAGGTCAAACTAAAACCTTTATTTACCCCATCATGAGCTAAACGATGTTCACGTCTCGAGAGAAAAAGAGCTACAGCGTCCGCTGTGGCGCGGATCGGTCAGCGCTTGGCGTGAACGCGAAGCAAAACAAAAGCACATGTTCACCCCACACAACCACTCTCCTGGACGCGGAGTCGATCTGGTTGGAGGAAAATGTGTGTGTCTCCACCCACTTAAATGCGCTAAGTCTGGAGTGGCAAGATCACAAAGTGCTGATAAAATGCTGATAAAATTAAACTTCTTAATATTAAACATCTTTGTAAATTGAGTTTCACAGGAATTTTCAATGTTGTCCGCTTGAGAGAAATCGGCAGTCATTGCCGTGGGTGACACCCAAGATGATCAGTGAATCAGACGTGATCTTGCCCTGATTTTAGCACTGCAAAATGGATGTTCATCAATGCTGCCTGTTGTGAGCAATGTGCCTGCAGCAACTATAGTCTGACACCTCGAAGGTGGAGTTATGCTTAAGGCAAAGCTCCAGCAGGAAGTGCTGAAATCAATAACTTAAATATGTTAAAAATTAATGGACTTTTAGGTAAAGTTGCACTTCACTGCACAGTGCGGCAACAGTACATTGGGATAACCAGGGACCATGCATTTGGCAGGCCTGTTTCCATGTTATTACTCTCTCACCAAAGTCCCACCAACAGTGGCACATTTAAGCATTTGCTCTGTAATCAGAGGATTGGTGGATTTAATACTAACCAACTCAAAGTAGGTCACTGTTTATGACATATTGTCCACTTCAGTTACAGTATGTTAACTATATATCTGGCATAAAAAACAAACAAACTGCTATCATTTACAATTTGTTTACAATGGCAACCCAGATAAAGGGGAGAGAGCACAAACAGAGAAATAAAACACATTATCTTTATAGTAAGAAAAGGGAAGAAAACAATCTTACAGTTCCTGCTTCAGGCCTCCATAACTTTACAACCATTCTCCAGACTCATTCCCAATGCATCCTCCTGCATTGTGCTTCAGGCATCACACCCTATTTGTACCAATAGGCTCCTCCAGTCGGTTCCACTGTACTTTCACTAAAATAAACTCTGAGGTGATGGAGGACACAGATCTGGAGCTGAGTTCTTTTTGTTTCCTGGGGCTGTTTATTTCAGAGCTCGGGGTCACAAATTGCAGTAACACAGGGCTGCTTTTGGGGGCGCTCTGCTCTTAGACTCATGTGGACCAAGAAAGTATAACTTTCTCTCGGCTTTCTAGAAATGTGCATACAATGTATTCCTGCAATCTGTTCCAGAAACTCAATACTAATACTTCAAAGTGAAAACAAATCATGTGTCAGGGCAATGCTACTTTTCCCTACTCGAATCCCATTGTCATCTTGGAAGCTAAGCAGGTTGGGCCTGGTTAGTAACGGGACAGGAAACACCAGGTTGCTTGTGTGAGTGAGAAAAAAAAAAAAGTGGCTTTTCTAAATGTGAATTGTTGTATTGTATGAATTTATTTTAAATGTATATTTCTATTTGAATATATATTCTATTCATATACTGGCTACAAATCTGTATATTGTCCTGCTTTACCTCCACTTTATTATTGTTATGCATTATTAATGATTTTATTACAAACTTGTAGCTATTGATATATAGCTTATTATTGTAAATAATAAGTAAATTTCCCTCATGGCTCATGTTTTTTTAATTTGATTTTATAGTACGTTGCTGGATTTTGGCCAATCAAATCCCTGTCTGAGTTACAATTCTTAGTTGCTTCTAGGGATGTCACGGTTACCGGTGTAGCGGCAAAAATGTTGACGGTAATAATTACCGTCTTGTTTTTGAAAAAATATTTTAGCGCGGATTACCAGCAAAGTGAGCCTTATCGCCGTCTCATCTGCTGAAGTTGCCGCGCAGGCGCACTCTGTAGCTTACAACCAAAACAAAACTATCTCGAAGCTGGAATCATGTCCGAGACGACAGCGCACAGGATCTATCAGCCTTCAGAGAGGACCAAGCCTGAAGTCTGGACATATTTTGTGTATTTTAAGAAAGCTGAAAGACAGTTGATAGAAGACTGTTTTCCAGTTTGCTGAACATGCAGGAAAAAGTGTCTGCTAAAGGCAGCAATGCTTCAAACCTCTGACTTACCTGCCTGACCGTCACCCACAACTCTATAGCAAGTAAGTTAACGTTAGCGTTTTAGCTGAAATGCTGATGTGGGGCTTTGGGTTGAGGGAGAATGTAACGAGTCGCCCTATCGTGCGGCCGCAGCGCCACCGCCAGCATAAGCCGTGTCCGGATACCTCGCACAATGGCACAATGCGTTATGGGGTTCCCAGTGGCAGATTGCAATAGATTCACTCTTGCCACAATATTATGAATTTAACAATGATCTCTGTCTGATGGCATTTTCCCAAATCTGCAAAGCGAAAGCTCATTGGAAGGACACAAACTGAGAACAATTTTAGAGAAACTGAGAACTAGTTTATCTAGTTCAATAATATTCTTCTTCGTTTCTGGCGCTATAAATAATACATGTAATACCCTCGAAACGATCAACAACACATCGTTATAGTTCCTTTACTTTGATGTGAAAAGTTGCACTTTTGGTAAGGCTTATTTGTTTTTTAATATAATAAGCACTGTTAAAGTTTTTTTTAAACTATTTCAGTTTGTGTAGGACTATCAATGCTTTCTGAACATATTAACACACATTAAAAAAAAATACCGAAAGCCGTGATAATTTTGGTCACAATAATCGTGAGGTAAAATGTTCATACCGTGACAGCCCTAGTTGCTTCAGATGCTATGTTATGGATGGTTACGGAGAGGCCGGGCGGAGCACACAGCCAAAACACAGTGGAATTAGCAACAGCATTTTGGTTTTGGGCAATAACTTTGGACAATATTTGAAGAAAGAGAAGAAAACTTGCACAGGGAGACGGCGACGTGAGGTGCCAAACACAGACACGTTTTACTTTATCCTTTGACTCGCAGCCATTTAGTGACATTTCAGCCCCAAAGAGCACATTTTCTCAGCCAAATAAGACTGACAGGCTTCACGGACCCCTGCCTCCGAGTGTACTTTCCAACACTTCATACAGCAGTTCAGTGTTCATACCATCTCGCATCTCCTATGGGAGCGCATTATGCGGAAGATGTAGAGGTAAATAATAATACATCGTCTCCTTCGTCTCCTGTTAGAAGTCCCAAACGCGGATACTTTATGGTCATGAACCGTAATTATACAATATGTGTGTGTTTTTTTTTTTTTTTTCAAATACCCTTTGAACAGAAACTGGGAAGATATAGTAAAAATTGGGAAGATAGAGTTGTACAGAGTAATCGGGTTTGATTCACACAAACATTTTCACTGCTTGCGATGCTCATTTTTGTCTCTGTTATACCAAAATGTGATAAATGGTGAATTGTTATCTTTTTATCTACAAAAAAAAAGGTTTGTTGATACAATATGGAACCTCTGTACAGCCAAATGAGTGGATGGTTGACTGCCAGTCCAGTTCATGTCATGTGAATAGCTGTTCACTGTCCAGACCCTTGTCTCCTGTCACTCAATCCCATGTCTCCCTGTGGACTTGTTAGCTCGTCTTAAGTTCAAGCATCTGTCAGACCGAAGCCCTCGTCAATATTACGACCCTGCTCCTTGTTATGTCAGCCAGATTGCTGTATCATGTGATGTCTGCCTTTTTTTTTCATGGTAAACATTCAAAGTAATTTAAGAGAACCTCACAGATAAATGAAAGTGACAGTTGAAACCTCATGTTACTGTATCCAGTGACTGACTTACATTTGACTGATTTCAAAGACACAGAACACAACATTTTCATCTGAAACACTTCCATCTTACCAAAAAGTTGTGACCTTCAAACAAATGAATCACAATGAATCAACAGGGCATTTTGTCAACCGGTGTCGAGTACCATTCACTTGACGGGTTTCGATTTTATTTGCGGGAAACCAAGGAAGGAATAGGCCGCATGAAACCATTATCGGGGACATAGCAGAAGCAGGTCTTGAGCTATCACAAAGTAATGGCAAGCGACGTGGAATTCCTTAGTCTCAATCACCACAACATCGGGCATCTGGCCTTGCTTAGTATTTTTCAAATCTAAGGTGGGTTTAAAGCTTTTATTTTGAGCCCTGAGCAGTTCTGTCAGGATGGCGGCTTGACCTGACTAAGGTAATTCAGCTCACACGCTCACGCTAACCATGTCTGTCTGTGCACAATGAGAACACAGAAAAGATAAGCCACTGGTCACACAGAATTGGCAATAAACGCGAGTTGTCTTTCCACAATTCTAGATTTTGAAATTACAAAAAAAAGAGTGATAATATTTCAGCTCTTACTTGCGTCAGAGCAATCAGACGAGAGTATAGCACAGAGTTACCAAAGAATTTAAAAAATCATTGTTTGTTGATTGTCAAAAAAGAATAGAAAAGACAAATGTTCTATATGGCATTTCATTTGTTGGCAACATACACGTGGATCAAGGGTGATAAATAAACCTAGCATGCATTATATTCTTTTTATTTATATATATAAAACATAGTCTTCAGTGAACACACATTTCCCTCCTCAAGGCCAAATCCCATATGTCGACAATGACAAAAATATTCTTTGGGTCCATTAATAAATAAGATAAGATAAGATAAACCTTTATTGATCTCACAAAGGAGAAATTCACTTGTTACAGTCGGCGTTACTTCAGTCTTATACAAAATACAATATAGAGCTGTGAAAAAAGTGCTGCAGTATACAGTAGCTGAGCTCACACTGTCACACAAGGCAAAAAGGACATACACGTTCATTAAATAGCATAGACAGCAGAGACTCTCTGATGCTGAGAGGAGCTCAGTACGAGTGCTAGTGCTAGTGACTGTGTGCTCAATGCACACAGTCAATACGAAGAAGCACTGGTAATTAGACAGAAATAATGAACTGATTTGGGGGTAAAGGAAGACGCATTGATACATTACACCACGTCCCTAAAGAAATGCATACAGTAGAATGGAAACTAAATCTACACTGACAGCACATAGACACTGGTTGTATTCACTGAAGTTTAAGGTTGTAAAGTAAAACTTTGTGAAGTAATAATGAGCTTTCAGCAAGATGCTCGACTCACTGTCGCATACACAGTGAATATAAGCCTATATCGTTCCATTTCCATTCTTCTCTGACCTGACCTACCATTAAAGCAGACCTGGGCAAAGTACGGCCCGCGGGCCACATCCGGCCCGCGAGATGATTCAGTCCGGCCCATAACTTGTAGGGCATAAATTCATAAGCATGTCAAAAAAAAAAGTAAGTCTCTAGCTCATTCCTGTGCGGAGTTATGATTTTTTTTATTTTTTTATTACCAGAATGCTCACTCCAGCCACTAGGGGGCAGATTAAATAAGAATAAAAGTAAAGAATTCCACAGGTGTCCAGCAAAGGGCACTGGCATAATAAGATATAAGGATATAAACAACACATTGTGTGACTTGCAAGTGGGAAATGGACAGTCTGCCCCTGGGCAGCTGTGGCTACAATAGTAGCTTACTACCACGGAGTGCGGAGTGAATGAATATTGACTACAAAGTAGCAGAGACTTGTGACACAGGCTTGTAAAGTGTAAGCCGTTGTTATGAGGCTACCGTCCTGCCAGACTCATCATTATAGATTTATTGAAAAAAAGTCCTCAATGTATTTTCCCAATCAAAACATTTTTTTTATTTTGGAGCTTTTGTTCATGGACCCCGGCGATACACTCCCGATATATTATACTTATATCCCGATATAAGTTTGAGTTATTGTTGGTGCGGCCCTCCGACTCAATTCAGGCTCCTCATGTGGCCCCTTTTGAAAATGAATTGCCCACCCCTGCATTAAAGGGACTATACGGAGTTTAAAAATGTTAAAATTAAGTATTTTCCTAGCAATATAGTGCAAAAAAATAAACACCTGTATCTACAGCACCTACAGTAACTTTACCTCATTTGTTAACTCAAATAAAATGCCACATTAGATATTTTTGAAATTCAGTTCAGCATCAATTCTTTTATAAGTAAATTTTTAACATATACTGTTGTTGATGTCATCCTTTGCAATAAAGTTGGAAAACTGTGAAAGTTGATGCTACAATACTTTGTAATTGATAAATAAAAAGACACCACAAGTGTGTCCTTAACTTTGCAAGTTAAGGAAACAGCGCCCCCAATTCTACGCTTGTGGTCAAAAAGTGCACTGCATCCAAATTTGCCATTGAGAATGAATGGAAGAGAGTTAGTATTAACCACACGCAGCACAAAAGTAGGTCACCCTCTGTCGGGCCAACAGAATTGTTTCGGCGGGCCAAATTTGGCCCGCGGGCCCCACTTTGGGCACCCCTGCCCTACATGTTTCAACAATGTCCCAATGTGTAAAATGAGCCCAGACATATTTACAACTACCTCTAAAATCCTGCACTGTCACTCAAAAAGGTGTTAATTCGGGTCCGAAGTGCCGTCATGCACGAGCTTAATATAGAAGGTGCAGTTACATGTATGGCCTGAGGTGGCAGTAGTGAGTATAAAATGGCTAACTTGCATCTAGCCCCTTTAAACCACTTATAATCTGGTACTATTTCTACTTCTGTTACAAAAACATAGAAACTACCTTGTTGCTCTCCAAAAATGTGTGCTGGTGTTGCCATAAAACATATTAAAAGCAGAAAGCTTCAATAATTGACTTCTTAAGTAGGTGCTTTATTTGTCATTGTACAGGTGTTAGTCCTGAGCTGCTGCAACTGAGCCGTACTGCCACTGTGGTTCAACCTGAGCAGAATGTTTTTGGATTTGGAGGAAACCGTAGTACCTGGAAGAAACCTTGCTGGCTGCCTTTCAGACTCCTCTGAAACGGTGCACTGCCTCCTGGGTTTGTCCCTGATTCAGAGCATGGTGTCCTGCACTGATCAGCTCCACCTCCTTCCTCTACCTCCTGCGTAGCTCCCTCCGCTCCACAACAGTCTTTCACCATCTTCTGGGAGGAGATTAGCAGTTAATCTATTTTATTCTCAAGTAACCGTCCATTAGCCACAACAATAGAAGGCATTTGTAGCTTCTCGAGTCTCGCCTGGATACCTCCTTGTTTGTCCTTTTTTTGTTTCCTGTAGCTCCTCTTGTGACGCATCTACTGCAGGTGTGGCGGTCTCTTGGATCCTCTTCAGCGTTTCAGAAGAAGAAATGTGTTGGTCTCAAATGTGTTTAGCTGATAAGCTAGATGTTTAGTTTTAAAAAGCTGCTTTCTTCAAGACCATTATGCACTCTTTGCTGTAAAAAAAAAAATCACTGATCCCCACAAAACAAGGCAAAGACGTACAAAAGCATCCAGTAAAACAATGTGGAATATAGAAACCACAAATGCAGTTCGCAGAAAAGGGCAAAAAATGATGACAGGCCATTCACTAATCTTTATCAATAATAGACAATAATTGTATTATTGTCTGTTAATAAACAGGAGATAAGCACAGAAAAAATGGTTCTTTTGGTGATATCTTCATATTCATCACCCGCAAATCAATGCAGTCGGCTCATCTGTCCTCGTCCGCTCCTCTCATACGAAGTGACATTTCTAACATGACAACAACACGTCGTTGTCATCTCTAATGTTGCTCCGTGTTTGCCCCGGGCTTCGTCAAATGTGGCTACTGCTTTCTCACGACACTGACTGACAGTGACATTTGCATGCGGTATCATTTTAATAGTTATTTAGAAAAACTATAGCTAAAACAGCTTTGTTATTACACAGTTCAGATAGTGGCATAGCGTGAGATTATGAGGCATCACAATTAGCCAAACATGATACACAACAGACGTCCAGCCCTCAGATGACAGGGGTTCAGGGCGGAGAATTCAACTTGGTTGTGGTATTTATGAGGTTTAACACTGTCTCTAACAGGTGCCTCCTAACATGGCTTCAATCACGATTGTGGCTAGAGTCTTTGTTGTCCTAGTCTGGGACCCAGGAGGAGAGGAGCTCGTCTAACGGTGCGTTCACACTTGGTCCACTTGAAGGAAGGAAAGTACTTTATTTGTATAACACCTTTCACAGACTTGGTCACAAAGCACTTTTGGGACAATTTTCAATCATACCATACTCAGTGGTGGTAAGCTACTGTACCTTGGTAGCCACTAGCCACATCTGTTTTGCCTGACGGAAGTGACGCTGCTAATCTGCGCCATTGGCCTCTCCGACCACCACTAACCACTCACTCACACAAACACACATACACCCTAATGTAAATGTTTTAGTGGTCGGGGAACCGGTGCACCTGGAGGAAACCTATGCAGACACGGAGAGAACATGAAAACTCCACACAAACTAGCTGTGATACTGTGCTGTCCTCCGTGAAGTGTTCCCTGGTGTACTTCCAGCTGCTTCTTTTGTGCCAGTTGTTCCCAGGAAGTGCACCGGGCCTCACTTCAAATAGACCGAGTGTGACCGGGCCCTATGACAGTCAATTGGTCTCCACACAGGTCACTGTCGCGTTAAAAGACGTGGCATGCATCGGTTTCAGGTGAGACTTTGCTCTGTGCTTTGTTTGTGAGGGTCAATTTGACGTTTTAAGAGTAACATGCGTTTACAGTATAACAACTTTAAAACCAAACCAGGTCAGACTTAACAATGAAAATACAGATGCTGTGGAAATAACTAGAGCTACAAGGACCAAAAGTGAGAATGCACCCAAATCTGGGTCACATCTGGTGTCCACACAGGTGACTGTAGCATTGAGACTTTCACATCGAGCTAAATATGACACAGCAGAATGGCCTATGTCTGATCCTGAAACTCTATGGCATGAATGTACTTTTTGTTTTGTTCAGTATGCAGTGCCAAAATAGGTGTGATAGTGTTTCTGGAAGAGCAGAGCAGAAAGAACAGCAAGTGTCTATATCGGATTTGAATTTACTCATATGTCTTAACACACAAAACATTGCAAAAACATGCCAAGTCTTGCAGAATGATGGAAGCTCAATCGACGTAAAAGACGAGTCTTTGACGCAAATGAGAGCATTTCTTTTCTGAAAAGAATGTCTTCACACTCTTCAATGCTTGGATGTAATGGTTGCATCACTGTGTGAAATCCTTTGACTTTCTTGTGCTTTAGTCTCCTTACTTTATTTAAATAGCATTTTACCAACTGCGAAAAGCTGCTGCCATAAAAGAGGAAGTGGTAATGACATTGAAATAGCACTCGAAGGACGAATGCCCGAGTGATAGCAGATGGGTTAGAACTGCCAAGCACATGGCTAATACTGTGGGCAGTTGCACTGAAGCAACGGTGAATGTTTTCAAAATACAAAATGAGATGTTAGTTTTAGCCGTTTATTTTAATGTTAGCTCCCCTGGGCATACTTGGAGTAGACACATTTAGAGCTGCTGATGGAGCATTTACATTTTAGTTTCATCCAGGGACAGTCATGTTTCACAACCTTCATCAAATACACAGCAAGAAGCCCAGATCTACACTGGAGATTACAGGACTGGCTTTATGTAACAATAAGCTTCAAACTGATCTAGTGTACTGTTTACAGCAAGTCAGTCTTACATGCAGACTTCGACTTAAAACAGACGTCTATTTTCATTTCATTTCATGTTCATGTGTTTGTATTTGATTATGTTGATATGTGGCCCCCTTACAGGCTAGAGGAGTGGTCGGCAAAATCCGTCCCCGGGGCCAAATACGGCACATAACTGAGACCTAATCACCTGTCGACAACACCACTTTTTGTTACAAAACTTGAGTTTGGCCCCCTCAGCGGGAGACTTGGCCTGGAGGCCTCAAATGTTTTACAAATGTTTGATCAGATTCTCTTAACACTTTGCAGGATTTTTGTTTTATGTTTGACAAATAATAATCCAATAGAGTGCCTAATTACATTGTTTATTACCTTGCCTTCAAAAACCAAGCCATTACTCAACCCACATAAAACTCTCCTGATTGTTATTAATTGCGTCGCAGACAAAACAGGTGCAACAAAACAATTAAAACCCAAGCAGGCGTGAGCTGTGAGTGTTCGACAGCACAATAACCAGGCATCAGGGGAACAATTTCAACTCTACTAATTTGTATTGCCTAATCAAAGTCAAATTGAGGAAATACAGAACAAAGAATAATCATTTAAGGAGGAGGAGGTCAATACTTTATCGTCCTCTGCTTTGGGCTCATCCTTCAGTGCCACTGAAACAACCTGTTAGCTGCCACAACGTCTGCCTTTATGGTCACGGTCAGGGGTCCTCAAACTACGGCCCGCAGTCCAGATGATTTAACCCAGCCCCCGGCATGTAAAGCACATATCCCTGTGTATGTCAAAAAAAAGAGGAAGTCTGTAGCCTGTTCCTGTGCAGATTTATGATATTTTTTTTATTAAATAACCAGTATACTCATTCTAGCCACTTCCAGCCAAATAAAAAAGAATTGTGTCCAGCAGAGAGCACTGACATAAGAGATCAGGATATAAACAAACCATTATAGCCACGTGGTAAATGAAGCTGAGTGTGGAGTGAGGGTCATGTTCTTTGACTTCTCTAGTGCCTTCAACACCATCAGGCCGGCGCTGCTGCGGGGGAAGCTGGAGGACGCGGGAGTGGATGAACATCTCACCGCATGGACCATCGACTACCTCACGAACCGACCACAGTATGTGCGGCTGCGCAGCTGTGAGTCTGAGGTGGTCGTCTGCAGCACTGGGGCCCCTCAGGGCACCGTCCTCTCACTGTTTCTCTTCACCATCTATACATCGGACTTCACATACAACACGGACAGCTGTCATCTCCAGAAGTTCTCCGACGACTCCGCCATCGTGGGCTGTGTGTCTAAGGGGAACGACCTGGAGTACCGGTCAGTCATCCTAGACTTTGTGGACTGGTGTGAGCGCAACCACCTGTGCTTGAACATCAGTAAGACGAAGGAGATGGTGATCGACTTCACGAGGAAGCCACTACCGCACACACAGCTGAACATCCAGGGGGAGGACATTGAGGAGGTGGACAGTTTCAAGTACCTGGGTGTTCACCTCAACAATAAACTGGACTGGTCCCACAACACCAACTCCCTGCTCAGGCCTCTGCTCAGGACTTTTTATGACTCTGTGGTAGCCTCTGCTCTCCACTACGCTGCCGTGTGCTGGGCCTCGGGCAGCACAGAGCAGGACAAGAACAGACTGAACAAGCTGGTCAGGAGGGCCAGCTCCGTCCTGGGCTGCCCCCTGGACTCTGTGGAGGAGGTGAGTGACAGGAGGGTGTTAGCCAAACTCACCTCCATCATGGACAACACCTCCCACCCACTGCACAGGACTGTAGAAGAGCTGAGCAGCTCTCTCAGTGGCAGACTGAGACACCCTCAGTGCAGGACGGAGCGCTACCGCAAAGCCTTCATCCCCACTGCTGTCAGACTGTACAATAAGACTGTAAAGTAACATGTGCAATAATCTCTGTATCAGCTGCACTTTATTAACTCTGAGTGATCTTCTTGAACGCCGACTGTAACAAGTGAATTTCTCCTTTGTGAGATCAATAAAGGATTATCTTATCTTATCTTAGAAACTTGTGACACAGGCTTGTAAAGCACAAGTGTAAGTCGTTATTACTTCGGTCACATTACGCAATGATGTTTATTTGAAAATAAAAATAAATGGAATACCTTTGGTATTTCAAATTGAAACACTTTGAAAAAGTGTGAAGACTTGATTACTATTTTTGCAACAATTATGTGCCTGCCGAGTAATCTCTACTTCACAATGAAGCCTGCTGCATTTTAGACTGGGTCATACAATTCTATGCTATAGCCAACCCAGTCCAGCCCCCCATTACAGTCAGGAACGATAATGTGGCCCCCAGAGAAAAAAAGTTTGAGGATCCCTGGTCAAGGTGAAGAGTGAGAAGAGACATTTAAATTTACTGGAGCTACCAATTAATCTTATGATGGCGAGCCCAGCAAATATGCAGCAGCTTCAACACCAAGCACGAGGCTACGAGGAGTGCGTAGAGGAGTTTCCCCTGCTCCTGTCCTCTACCACTGCAACAGACAGTACCTACATTAGGCACTCAAAGCGCTTTACAGCAATGGACCACTCACCCATTCACACTCTCATGCATACACCAGTGTACACAGACACTGGAGGCAAGGTGGGTGAAGTGCCTTGCTCAACGACAGTGTGCACCTTCAGAAGGCAGGATTCGAACCCCGGCCCTTCCAATCACGACCCGCTCTACCATCTGTTCCACTGTCGCGCCAGTAGGTTAATGTTGTAGAATAATTTAGCCATTATTAAAAATCTAAAATTACACTGTCTAAATTACACTGTGGCCTGTATCGCTGGGGCTTCCACAGCTCTCCTGGCCTCTTCTCACTGTGACAGACTGCTCTGTGTCTGCTGCCAGTGGGATCTCTATAATAGGAGCCAGCTCACTCGTCACTGCGCACACGGCTTGTTTGCCAGTAGCCCGCTGACAGTGCCGCGGCGTGGAGGTGGGTGCCTTTTGGCAGCGGATCGCGTTGCGGGTCCCACTCCTGGTCTCCTCCGGCTGTCTCTCTTCACCTCATTGAGTGACACTGCGCATTATACAACCATCCTCCTTCAGTGCTGCTAAATCTGGAGAGTCAACCAAAGCCGTCATATTTTATGAATTAAGACAGCGGCGCTCAGACTGGAGTGAGCTGTTTTAAGTGTTGGGAGGTACGTTTTTTCCCATTGTGTGTTAACAGTAGTCCACAATTAAGACCTACACACATTATGACATTAAAATTGACATTAGAATATTGAAGAGCAGTTGTTTTTTTTCCACAAATGGCCATACTTTGTTAATTTTGTTTGTGCACATGTTGTTGCAGGAGTTCTTTTGACAACAACAAGGAACAAACACACGACACCTAGAGCTTTTCCTAATTATTATATTACTTTTACACTGCCTTGACCTTCGCTGCAAAGTACAGAGGAAAGAGAAACATGCATAATAAAGCCCTATAGCAAGATTTTTAGATTATAAAATAAACTAAATAAGAATCTTCATAAAGTCTAAAACAACATAATCTCTACCTGGCCTTGTGGTGTTTTTTTTTTCCTCCTGTCTAAGCGGTTTCATCCTCTCATACACACACACACACACGCGCTCCTGCTTTTGGTCTCGGAACCACTTTGAAACGGCGTCTGCAGAATATCACGGATTGTATCATATCTTTTATATCTTTTTCTCGATTGAAAATAAATTTAAAAAAGGCAAAATGTCAGAGGCGGCAGGAGGATTAGCACCGAGAAAGTGGCCTGTCGCACAGGGCTGAGAATAGCGCTGAAACCTGGCATTTACATATGAGACATCTGCCCGTCTCAGGCCGAGTGGAAATATTGCAAGCATGTTATTAATAATGTAGTGTTTAGGTGCTGCGGTGAGCGTTGGAAGCTGAGTTGGCCAGGGACACAGACCGTCCATATTTCAGCTACAGACTGCCACCTCTATAGGGACGGTAAGGGCTGATTTGTATTGCAATATGTTTGCAGAGTAAGTGAAGAAAAGGAGGACAGCAGCATTCATATGGAGGCCAAGTAAAGCGAGCGTCAAGCCCCCAAGCCCCAAACTTTTTAAAGTCCAAATACCACAAGTATGAAAACAACATAAAAAAATCGTTGCATTCTTAGGATGTCATCAAACAGAAAGATACTTTGACAAAACGGGAAACTTTGTGGCAATAAAATGTGGTAAATTTTAATCCCAAACTGTAGCTGAACATGTTTTTGACCATCGTTTTTGGTATTTTCAATAAACTTGTCCAGCGATGTCATAACTTTCCAATAAATTTAGATTTAATGCCAGTGTGAATTCCATTTATTGCTTTTTAATGTGCCTGAATAAATGTGAAAATAATAATAATAATAATAATAATACAACCTTAGTTTTTTTATTTTTTTTATATATTATTATTTTATGTGGGAACAAAGTGAAAACATGGCTAGCTCAAAAAGTTGAGGTTGCATGTGATGTCCCCTTTTATACAGACATCTTTGTGTCATTCCGTCTTATTCACTTTATGTGCTGCACTGTTTCGGGTTTACAAAATGAGCAAAAGAAAGTGGATTCTAATGTGTCAGACATGTATTGAGAGATGCAAATTAGATTGTCACAGATTTGAAGGAAATGTTTGAACAGAAAACTATATATATGGGTACAGCGCAGTACATGAGGCGCGTGATAACGGGGTGAGACCTTTTTTTCCATCTCGTCTACACTTCATTTGCGCTCTTAATTAAAACTCAATCTGCAATCACAGTCAAGTGGAGTCAGCATTTCATATGGTTCATTCTTGGGCCATTATCAGTGACTTAGGAGCTGCATGGGGCGCAACTGCAAATGTTAAAATTAATTGTGCAAAATAACCCTTACAAAAGTCTGCACTGCCGGGGTCCTAAAACAACAATGAGAGGCTACACCACATGGACACAGCCTGTTAATGTAGAGGGGAGAACAGGTCTGTCCCGCTGCCCCAAACATCAATCATCCATTTTCTCTCTTACCACTGTCCTCTTTCCTCCCAATCTACAGCGGACCGCACTGGACTAGCAGTGGACTTTGACGTGAGAGCTGATGGATACACCGACTCTACACGTCCAGACGACAGGAGCTGGATTTCCTGCACTGCCATAGACCGTAGACGAGTTCCGATCCAGCTGACGGGGAAAATCACCTACATGCCAAGAGACATATGCACTCGGGGGAAAGTGGCAAGTCCGAGTAAAAACACGATAGATTTGAAGCTTCTGTAAAAGCAATATATTTCTACTTTTGAAGACTATTTTGGGGGCAACGGGCAGGGGCTTGCATATTTATGTGCCAGTTTGTTGTTTTGACAAAATAGAAGCAACCGATGCCATTCCAGCCTAATCTAAATGGCACCTCGAATATATACCTGCTTCAAAGGGTTAGCAATTCTCTCAGAAATCTATTCCTCTGCAAATGTCTTCTGGTAATTTTTTTTATAAACATCTTAATCTTCTTCAGAGCCCAAATAGAGCCATAAAATGTAATGAGAAAAAGAAAAGGGAAAACATCTCCAGGCCAGTGAAATGTTTCGCTTGACTGGATTACCTGTCTGAATGAAGGATTAATAAGACTGTTCATGTGTGGGCGTTTAAATGGGCAAATTTTTAAGACCACCAAATAGCTTTAAGCCTGTAATCCCTCTACTGCAGCCTCGATCTTTCTTATTTCAAATAAACGCCACGCCGCCTTTCCACAATGCACTTGGCTTTGTCATTGTATACCAATAAACATGTGCTTGTCATAATGAGGTTAATGTCTTTTATATCTTTTGAATTGCGTTTAATTGATCCAAAGAGACAAACCGCACAAAAAGCCTGAAAATAGCCTGGTATTTCAGTGGAATGAAAGAACAAGGATTAAGTGACGCTTTGCAAGATTTGGAATCCATACTGGAGTTCATACAGAATACTTGCAAGAATGTTCTTGGAAGAATGCAGCTTTTTTTCAATGACTAAAACGAAGTCTGAGAATGAAGGAAAGCGAAAAGTAACCCAGTCTATGGGTTGTGAAATAGATTCTGCAGAAGTTATCATTTTCTGATTCACCATCATGTTCACAGTAGCAGTACAAATTTGTTTCTGTCCTGTTCATTATTTCCTCTGTATGCACACGTGTGACAGTGTGCGTTGCCAGTTAGAGTGTCGTTTGGTGTGACAACGGGATAAATAATGACAGATAAGGTATAAGATGTGTACCTGAGACTGTACCTATTTGTAACAGTTGGAGCCTGAATCACATGTGCAGCACAACAAGGTGTTAACTGGCAGTCCAGCTTTCTCAGTTTGATTAGTAACTCACTCAACCTGTCTAACGTGCAGGAGTAAAGCACTCCACAATGTTGGGCCTAAACCAGGACTGAACCAGGACGGAAGTCATGAAAAGAGAATGAATCCTTGACCACCAGTTAGCCTTACAGTACAGTGCAAAGACTTGCTCTATCCATGTGATCTAATACAGTTGGATGTCAAGGGCAATGTGTAACCAGCGGAAGAGAAGAGAAGAGTCCAGTCTTGTTTGACGCTTCATCTTCAAACTGTAGGAGCCATCAATCACAGGAATGAATGTGAATGAGCTCTCTGCACACAACCCCCGCGTCTCTGAGCATTATTCATGAGTATTACAGTGGCATGCACCAGCCGGATCCTGTATATAGCTCAAAGAGTATGTTCTATCTCTAGACCGAAGACTCAAAATCAATTACTTCAATGAATGGTATAATTTAGCCAATGTTTACTGAGTATGAAAAAAAAAAATTTGAAAATAAGTGTCCCACTAATAAAAGACTGCTCATCTATGGACGGTACAGCATTGACTCTTTTTGATTTGGTCAGTTTTGGGCGAAAGATTTGTTAGCTTTTATGCTAATGGTTAAATCTCTTCTTCTGATCTTGCAGGATGTTGCTGCAGGAACAAGACCGGGCTAGAAAAAGAAAAAAAGCCACACAAGGTTTAAATTATGTATAGTTACAATAGCACCTTGAGTATAAGTCCATTACACACAATGTAAAGCCCGCGGCAGTGGTAGTGAATTGGCACGATCCCCCGGAAATCACTGCATTAGCTTTTCACTTAGACAATAATGATTCCAGAAGGAAAACTATGGAGTAGTAATAATGCAAGGGTGACGTTAAAGTTTTAAACATCAAAGTAAAGTAGTGAAGGGATATTTCATAGATGTCATTTCAGGTTATAGATGGTTAGCCTGGCTAACGGCAGACTAAAATCACAAGTTATGTTTTGTCTGGGGACCACCAATTCATTTTCTCGTAAAAGAGGTGTTGTTTGTGATTGTCCATCTGTTTATTGGTTGTTACGAATGTCTCATATGTGTCTACACATAGCCTTAGCCAATCGTATCATCGTATCGGATGACGTATGACGTACCCGCTGTAAACTTTCGAGCTGATCGATTCAGAACAGGTCTGAAGCTTTCATCGAAAAATGGCGTTGCGTCTGCTGCTGTCATGTTGGACCTTTTTTTGTTTTGTTTTTATCCGTAAACAAACAAGCTTCCGTCAAATAGCGCGTCATCGTCTTGCCATCCCTCCTCCTTATGTGATTGGTTCCCAAATCCATGTGAAAATTTCTGCCATGGTCCCCAGGCTTCAAAATGATTCGAGCACACAGCAAATAGATGGTAGAAAAAACAAAACAATTGAGGGTAAAGGATTCAGCACCATGGACAGCGACACAACCTGAAATCAGTGTTGTGTCTGAACAACTTCTTCCAGTCATCTTTAATGCAATAAATGTTTACAGTTTCACTGAACAAGTGGTGTTAAACATTCAGCACCTTGGACAGTGATCACAGCTGCACCATTTCCAGGGCAGTGTCTGATTCACTGCAGCATCTGACTCTAATGAGAAGTCTAGTTTGTCTCGGTTGGTTTGCATCTTGAAAACAGACCTCTGAGACTTTCTGATTTATGACTGTTTTATTAAACTCTCGC
This sequence comes from Gobius niger, assembly GCF_951799975.1. Classification (NCBI taxonomy): domain Eukaryota; kingdom Metazoa; phylum Chordata; class Actinopteri; order Gobiiformes; family Gobiidae; genus Gobius; species Gobius niger. Next base: position 24,465,705 of record NC_136852.1, read on the forward strand.
TGCTGTGAAACCTGTGGAAGTTTCCCTCAAGACTGTGATGACAACACTTCCCTCTGACAGAGGTCTGCTTAGAATCCAGTTCAGGTGCTGTTTATGAATCATTGCTGTGGTGCCACAGAGAGGGATAGTAGGTCTAATTACAAACTAACAGAGAGGTGGCCATTAAGAACCATCAGCTATTTGTAAAGTCTTCAGCAGCTTTTCTCTGCAGCCTGTGAGTACGTGTTACTGAGCGAAAAACAGCTCTATTGAGACGAGGCCTACTCAAAACATTGAGGTCAAACAAGAAAGACACACTGTCAAAGCAGAGAACTCTTATCGGGCGATAAAAAAAATATCGCCGTTAATCTATTCTCAAAGCTGGGTTGGGAGCTGGGTCTATACTCTGCAAGCTATGATGACTTTCACCGTTATATTTTATTGTCAACACACATTACACGACTTTTATGCCCAACGCACAGGAGAAACGTGAGTGAATATAGCGTCTCCAAAGCGACACACAGAAGCAGCGGCCAATGACAGAGTGAAAAAAAGACAGAAAAACACAGCGTCGCCTCCCTCTTTCAAAACAGCGACATAAACAACTCATTTCATGGCCACAGCCCCACACGAAACAGCCCAACTCACCAAAAGTTCACGAGAGCCTTTTCCAGCTACATTTCAACCGCGAGCAGAGTTTAACCGCAGCACTTACGGAGTTTGGAGGCGAACTTTCATGCTCCTTTTCTCCGAGTCCGTTACCTTCTCTTTCTCCGCTCCGCCCGTTTCCTTTTCTTATCAAATCCAAAGAAATACGTCCCGCATCTTCGTGTTGTTGACCTTTATCTCCATTTTGATAGAACTATCGCCAGGTTGAAGCTCGTAGTAGCAGTAGCCGCAGTAGCATAAACTGCGTTGTTGTGACAGTGATCACGTGACACTGTTAACACTGTTGACCAATCAGGAGACACGCACATGTTTCCCACGCTCACAAACTGAGGCCTATATTTTCTGATCTGGTAAGATGGCCCACATTACCCGTAAATAAATACTTGGGGACTCCTGCCACAACTGTCCTATGCGAGAGACTTTTTTCTTTAGTAGGTCATAGTGTGCAGAAGAGGAGATCTAGTTTGTCACCAGAAAATTGATTGACACAAAGCACACATATTCTGAATGGCTTCGGCAGAATTCAAGCAAGCCATTTTAATCTAGATTAAAAAAATTAATCTATGCCCACCTCTAATATATATATATATATTTTTTTTTTTTAATCACTGGGATATCACTCCGCTGTGGGCATCGCCATAGCAACGCATGAAACAGCTGAATCAGATAAACGCTTAATTAGTGACTGACAGGACGTATGAGATCGATTCTGTGATTAATTTCAACGTTTTTGGCCAAAACAAAACTTTTGATGAATGAGAAGTAGAGGAGAGTGAGCAGCTAGGTTAACCTACTGTTAATAAAACATGAGCTTTCCATTTCTATTGAAAACGGGTGAGGCACTATTCATTCTATTTACATAAAATGATCCAGCATTTAAGCATATTTGGCTGGATTAGTAAAGTCACACATAAAAGCTTCAGTTTGTGGGGCCCAGGTGGAAGCGACTCCACCGCAGCTGTTTCCATAAACAGTTGAGCTTGTAAAGCTACAAGTTGCTAGCTAGCTAGCTTCGGGTTAAACAACGTTAAAAAAATGAACCGCATATCGGTGTTTACTTCCAGGGAAAAGTGCCGGGTTCGTCCTGTTGTGTTGTGATTCTGGCGATGCAGCGTGTGCTTCTGTTGTTACGTTGAGCCTTATGGAGATCCTCGTAGTAGCGGAGAATGACTCGCTCTGAGACCGGCCTTCAGACAGTGTAAGACTGCCTAAAAACCCACATAAAATAGTACCGGTAGTTTGGCATATTTAGTGAGTTTAGTAGATGAAAAAAACATTTGTTATAAAATGTTACGTTTGTGGGACCATGGTATAAGCGGATTAAACAACTCGGAGCCGTGCATTAGGCGGTTATAATGCACTCTGCTGCGCGTCGTAGTGTTCTTGACTCCACGTCGCGCATTAAAACCGCCTAATGCACGGCTCCAAGTTGTTTAATCCTTACATCACTTTTAGCACATTGACTTTTTCTACCGAGTCTTAATAATAACTTAAAGTACATTTTGACTTTGTTAGTGCAGTCAAAAATCAGTTGGCTGCAGCCTCCGAGAGCGGACATTGTTAGTCTCTGGAAGTGCACTTAAATCAACTGCCACACAGTGTTTATTTAGCCACAAATGAGCAGCTGTCTGCATTGCTTGAGGCCAGTGCAAAGCATGCGAGATCGCTAATGGGAAGCTGCATTTGAATCTTGAAAATATTTTAAGGTTGCAAAGTAATAATGAGCTAAAAATGACCATTGGGTCTACAATGGTTAATTCCACTGGCTACCAGCGGAGGGCACTCCAAGCAACACACAAGCATCTTAAAAGAGCGGTCTGTACTCATCAGGGGCCGTTTCCATATGACACATGAATTTAAAAATAAAACGCAAAATGTCAGATGCCCAAAAGCAGGTTTGTAATCCACAGTTACGCACGATGTGTCCTCTTTAACACTGCATTACCGTGTGATGAAGAATCAGGGGATTGGGAGTGCTTCTCAAATGATTCAACAAGCTGCAATCCTTCGACTCTCAAAGAGTTTTACTGAGGTGAACGAACAGCTAAAATGCCCCACTGCACTTCAGCTGTTTGAGGATGCAGTGGGAGATGAATATGGGTTTTCAATCTTCAGCTAAAAGCTAAAACTAAATGTCACTTTGATTCTCATCTGAGCAGTGAAAATAAAAGGTGATCTTTGACATGCACATGTACGCACATGTTTTATCATACATTTAGAATGCCCTGACAGACTGTGAAATGAACAGAAAGAAATGCATTTTTCAGCAGGTTTTCTGGTCCTGCATTAGACTACATGCAGGAACATTTGTGTTAGAGGAAAGCCAATGGGGAATCAGTCCACGCAGAACCCAAAGCATTCAGTGCCAGTGTGCCCTTCCAACTGTGAGCTCCCACAGAACTTGACAGGGCAGGTACATGAAGCTTCCCCTAATTTTCCTGAGGATGAAAGAGCATTTCTGAAGTCTACATGAACAGTACATGCGGTGTGGATATAACTTCAACTACAGTAGGGCTTTGGTCATTAAAACAATAAATACCTTCAGCGCAGTATAATATTTGTTTACCCTAAACAGAGAGATGTGACGTTATACAGCAAGAATCCCTGGGGTAGGATGCTTTGGTTCTTTCTCATGCAACTTCATCCCAATTTGTTCTAATTCGTCCCTTTCTTTTTAGTAACAACAAAAGACAGCCCCAGAGGGATGCAGCATTTTTCAGAAGCGCCGCTCCCTTCATGATCATTTCTCAATTTTCTTTCTCACTCTGCACCACTGGAGAGAACAATGTTGGTTCAAAACTGCTCAATACTGTTTTTCATTTAAGTCCAAGGCCTCTGCCGCTAAAGATGAGACGGGATCGTTTGAGTAAAACTTTTAATTTCATTTAACGCAAAGGTTCTAAACATGTGGTCAGCTAAAAATAAAAACGAGCAACTCCATAGCAGTTTAAGTAATATACATTGAAAAGTCCTTAATCAATAGTGCGTTGCCTGGTTAAATATGATGTAATGCAGTGATTCTCAAACTGTGGCACATGTGTCACTGGTGGTTCTCATGATCCTCTGCAACATAAGACTTTCTTAACTTGAATAAGAATTTTTTTGTTAGACACACACACCCATATAAACATAATTTCCTCCAATGTAGATCTTGTTAGACTTGGTTTAGTGCAGATATACTTACTTACTTACTGCTGTGGTGGTACTTAGGAACCTGCTTTGTTTGTAAAAATATGTAATAGAATAATGGATTGGATTGCACCCCTGCACATTAGTAATTCAGTGAGTTGCTCTTGGGCGTTGATACCGTCTGTGGCTCTGAACTCTGGCTATATGTCAACAGCCCGCCATGCTCTTTAGCATTGACCTTTTCTGTTCAGCAGCTCTGGAGACAGCTGTGTGGGAGAGTTCCTCTTGATGCTTTTTTGTCACATCGCATGTGAAACCATTGCTTTATATTATCACACTTCCCCTCTGAGTGCCTTTATGAGAGATTTACGCCGCATTTCCGCAGCTCAGGGTGATCCAGTGGGCGATGCTTAGGTTTCAGATGCCAGGCTTATTGTCAAATAAAACCCCAAGCCCAAATCTGTTTTTCGAGCATTGTTCCATTGCAGAGTCACTGTCTGAAGCAGCAGTCACCATTTGCATCATCTAAATTACGCGAGGCATAAAAAACCCTCGGGGTACACAGCACTTAGCAGGGGTACGTGGATTTATTTCGAGTTTTAAAAAGAAGTTGAATGGTGATTGTAGTCGAGATTTTCAAATATTGTATGGCGATGGTCACCACAGATTGAGATCTATTTAAACTGCCAGCTACAAGTTGGAATACAAGCTAAACTCAAATTAAGTCCATAAGAATCATTTTATTCTCTCTTTTATACCAAATTAACAATCGTATATACAGAGCATACTATATAAGATTTAACAACTTCAAAACCAACCACGCAAGGCATATACTAGAAAGGTTAATTATTGCTTCATACTGTATGACAAATGCGCAAATAATATAACAGATCATAACATTAATTACCACAATCTTCCTCTGAATAATTAAAGTCAGATGGTACGCACAGTTGTCACAAGATTAGAAAGTACATTAGAAGCCATGGTTTTCACATTTGATATGTTTTATCTTACACACAAGAAAACCTTCGCTGATAGTCTACAATTCTATTCCATTTATACTTATTTAAGAGCACACTGTTATCCACAACACATGCAGTCATTGTTTGTTATTATACATTATTTAGTCAAACAGACAAACTACAGTAGATGACCTGCCGACTCTGTGCTGTGATGCAATAGCGTGCTTTGAATTCAGACAAGTGACGTTATTTGAGCTGCACTGTTCTTCCTCAAACTTTGAAGTACATACAGTCTGGACCCGTCTCCACGCTTTCACTCCTAAATACACATATTGATTATCTGCTTACTTTGCGAGCGGTGGAGCGGTACATCTGCTAAGCTAGTACAGAAAAGTCGAGGGCAGATGGGCCAGTAAAGAGTTCGGATGCTGCTTTGGGACATGATTTAGTGGTACCAATAGTTGTTCCTGAGGGAAAACGGACACAAGGAAATCAATTGCGAGTTTGACCCGATGGAAAGCTGCAATAAATCTCTGCCGTGTGCAGTTAGCCAGGCCTTACACTCTCTGTCTTTAGGAAGGAGCGGTTTGTCACAGTGTCTTTCTATTAGTTGAATTCAATACAGCATTAACTACGATTTGCAGCATTATCACTCAATTTAAATCTTTAAGCCAAGTCCAGAGCAGAGTGATGCACTGTTCACTTCTGTAGAAATCCCAGGAGGGCTGTGCAATCTCCATTGGTAGGGGTGTAACGGTTCAGTTCTCTCACGGCTCGGTTCGCTCGGTTCACGGTCCAGGACCCACGTTTCAGTGCATCACATGCAAGTATAATATAAAAAAATAAAGTTTGTTTTGAAATGAAATAGCAAAATATTCATCATTTGGCAGTGTTTACAGTATCAGAATAAAACAGAAAATGTTTTCCATTTTTTCAAAGCTGCTTTATAATTAAAGCTCACAATACAATACAAAACTGTAGTGCGCTAAAGAAAAAAGAAAGAAAGAAAGAAAGAAAGTGCAGGCCACGTGCTCGTTAAGTGATAAACGATAAGTTTCAGTTTTGCTTTCCACACGGCAGCTAAAACACTCACAGTAGTGTATTTGGTGTGAGGCTCATGTTTGGGCGGTTCCTGGACAACACTGGACTTTTTTGGAAACAAATCTTTAGAGGTCGTATTATGACCAAGATCTTACGCATTTGTCTGGTGCACTGGATCTATCACTCATCGCAGCCTGGTCGTCTGCAGGGGAGACCTTTTCAAAGCTACACAGGTTCCGCCTTCAGATTAGGTGATGATGATCACACACATGCTCTGTGTTTGTGTGCACGCACACACGCATGACACGCGCCACGGAACTTAAATATTAAGAAATATAGATGAAAACTTGCACCGTCATTTTCGTACGGTACATATAGTCAGATTTTTACAACCCCATCAATTAGATATTCTCAATTATTGGCATGTTTTGTTTTATATTTTTTTTTAAGTTGATAGTACTACCAAAACACGGTTTGGAATTTGAAATGGGTAAAATGTAATATCTTTGTTGGTTAAATGGTTCTGGAACACTCTATTTATTGGGTTAAGCTGTGGGTTGGGTTAAATGTTAAGCTGTGTGGCATTGGGTTTGTGAGTTTGTTTATTTATTTAAATGTGTGTCTTGTCTTGGTTCTTAAAGCATTTTAGTAAAAGCTACATTTACTTGATTACTTTTGCCATATATCGCCCAACCTTACAGCACCACACCAATGGACGATTGTCAGTCTAGTACCCGCCTCTGTGTAGAGTAAGAAACGTCCTAATGATAAAATTCTGTTGCCATCTACCACAGAGTACATTTTCGAGTATTCCATATGGGGCGCATTAGCGCCAGGTTTGATTGATTCTTTAAAACAAAATGAATATTCATTGTCACACCTGAGGCTGGAGGTCTGAGAGGAGGCATTAGCACATGGGGGGGAGGTCTAATCTATCTGACACACTTCATTTGGTCCATAATTACCTGAAATTAAAGGGCAAATGAAGGCTTCACTGAAGACAATTTAAAGGTTATTGCCGAAGGTTCATTGGGAGGATTTATGGAATTGGCATGGTAAAACCAATGTTCTCAACCATAATAATTACTCCGTCACAGCGTTGTAGTACAGTATCAAGTGTTTTCAACCTTGGTTTACATGGGTCTGATGAGAACGGTTTTTCAAAAAGCAGTCATGAGTCCTGAGTTGTAGACATCAAATGGCTTTGACAATTCACCATTTAATTCCTCTAAATATAAGAAATGTCTGTCAAGAGGGTAAGTCAACACTTGAGATACCCCAATTAAACTGTCACTGTGTTTGCTACCATATTCTCAAACCTCAAAGACTATTAGACACGCCATACAGGCCAATTATTCAACTCTGATGGAGCTAGCCATTTGCAAAGCATTTTGGAGAACAGGGCTTGATGGATGTACTGAATGGATAGAGCATAATACACTTTGCCAATATAGAACAAAGCTCACCAAAGACAGAAAACAACACCCCAAGACAAACATGTATACTGGCGTCATAATAGGAATATTTGACTTGACCATTAGACTTTAAAGTGGCCATATCATTCTTAAAAAATGTCTTATTTATGTCACCATAAATATTGTATGTGTTATAATCTGAAACTATGTCTATGTATGAATTAAATAGTTGAATGAGATACAGGCACTAGAGCTGGTGAAGACTTTGACAGGAGCACCTCCTGCTGGGAGCTGTAGGAATAATTTATTAACTTTCACTTTTGATATGAGGCGTGATTTACAGCTTCAGCACAGCGTGATAAACACACTTTGAGCACAGAGCAGCTAAGAACCGATATCATGTTTCATGTTCGCTTTAAGTTCCTACATCAGGGTTTATTTAGGTTTTTACTCCTACTACTTTAGACACGCTGGTCTTGGTATCCTTTGAAGTACAATTTAATGAGTCTGAAATTGCCCCCCGATTATAAGATTTTACATAAAATGCAGGTATACAACATGTCAAGTGTGCTTATTCCTGCTTTGGTGGATAAAGCACCAGTAGAGCCGGTAATGAGCGCAGGGAAGTGGGTTTGACCAGAGAGGGGATCAGAACAAGTTTGGTGAAGGTGTCACGATTGTAAAATTCAAAGAGACTTCTTGGAAACCCCTGTCAGACGTACATGCACCGAAGTCTGGGCTGGCGCCAAACCAACCACACTTACAGAACAGTACACAGTCCATCTCTCCACGAAGAAGGCAGTACACATGAGGAGCGAAATGAAGAAATGGCCATCTTACCTGAAAAACACAAGGAGACAAAGTTCCTGATTAGACACTAAAAAAAGGAAATCATCTGCACCAGGGGTTTGAGCATAATCTTTGCAGAGAATACTGTGCGTGAAAGGGGAAAGATGGGAGGATATTGAAGACGACACAGCGGTAATTGCTCTACCACCCACTAGACTCACCGGGGTATTCCCAGTAACATGCAGCCTAATCTGAAGGAATTTAACATGAGTGACTTTGACTTGGAAATCATTAGGCAGGGTCTGTCTGCGAATAACCACGTTACCTTTGGTTTATTACAACGGCGGCGATTACAGGGGACTCGGCGAGACGTCAAACTCGGATGCAAAATAGTATCAACGGGGAGGCCAAAAAAGGACACATTAGCATATTCTCCCATTCCGATTCAGAGAAAAATGTCAATGATGTTTTGTAAGTGTTTCATGCAGTGGCGGTGCACAGTGGGATGCGCCCGGTCTGTGTGAACTTAAAGCGAACGCTGGAAAAGTCTGTGCCAGAAGAGAATAATTAGTTTTTACTTCAGCACTTTACTACAACAGTGCTGTATTTGGGTGAATGAACAGCTACAGACTCGGAATATAAATATGCGATGGGAAGAAAGTCCGGAGAGACTAAAGTGCCACAGAGTTCAGCCAAGTGGAAAATAAACAGATCCGCCGAAGATAAATGCGTATTAATTTTGCAGTGCACTTGGAGAATTAATGTGGCGTGACAAACACTGTCACACATACACTAAGACTGTGCTAATGTAATTAAGCCACTGCTTTAAAACTATGGGTTATCAGTTATAGAATAAAACAAGAAAGAATTCAAACGACTTGGCCTTTGAGGGGCCTCTTTTTCGACACAGCACACCAGGCACAGGCAGACTTCACTGATTACGCGGGATGCCCTTCCTGATCTTCCCTTCCTGCCTTTGTCATACTGCGCCAGGATTCAACACTGCTGTAGACACAATACCTGATGTTTATTGATGCTTATGTACAGTCTGTTTGCTAGGCCTGTCACCATAACAAATTTGAAGTTCGATATAATGGGACAGGAAAGTATCGCGATAAACGATATTATTGACTCTAATGATACTCGATACTGTCCACTCTCAGGCATGAAAATGACAGTAAACCTGTGTTCTAAAAGTGCATAATCATATCCTAAAATACCACACAAGCTGCAATAAACATGAAATATAATGTAACTCAGTTTGCTTCGGTTAAAAAATATACAAAGTATAAATAGGGGGTAAATGCTAATACATGTACAGACGATAAATATCAAGCTCAAAAATATATAGTTTATCAGTTATTTATTGAACGATACGTCAAGATCGTTGCCACATAGCATCATTGCCTAACTCATTGTTCCACTGATTTTGGGAAACATGACAAAAGAGGTTTTTTTAGGAAACATATTGGTTTTCTCTTATTGCCACTGTAACAACACAACATGACTTAGGTAATTATGCTATGTGGCAAACGATATAGTAATTATCGTGACAGCCCTACTCTTTGCCCTATATACATAACAGTGCTGTGCATACTTTTCTTATATTCTTTGAGTATTATCATTTTCTTTTTCAATAGACAACAACAAGAAGCAACAACAATGTCTTAGGGTGTTTTCACACAGGCTGTAGTTAGGTCGACTTTAGGGACTTTTGGCCCGGCACTTTAGGGTCAGTGTGAATCTGAGCGCAGCACTTTAAGACGGCTTAAACAGCCGCTCCGACTGCAACAGGTGGTCTCAGAGCGGCCTGAGCCGGTGAGAGTGGGTGTGGTGTGAATGTGGCCGACGTCTGGTGAACTATTCTCGCTTTGATGCCTCTTTTTTGCATTAAGAAAGAATGACTACGTGCTGCCTGAGGATGTTTGGATTACTGCTCTGACGAGGCAAAATGGATCAACTTTAAATCATTCAGGTACGCCTCTCTTTTCCATCTTTCCTTTCCTGCTGCAGTGAAACTTTCCTCTCCATGTGCTGATTAATTTCTCCGCACTTCACGTATATATCACCCTCACTGTATTCAACCACGAGGGAGAGGAGTGACCACCGCGTAACATTGGGGAAGTGTGCCAGTACGTGCGCGCGTGTCGGCACATCGACAGGTTGATGCTCGTTGTCATGGGAATAAGTTCGTTGAACACCTGATCGTTGCTACGTGGCTGATGTTGGGATGTTTTGTGCGAGCGCACGTGAACACGGACTTAACTAACTTTGGGGTAAATGTAGTTGGAGCTATGGCGGTCTCGAGGCGACCTACAAGGCGCTCCAACATGTGTGAAAACGACCTCAAAACACGAAGGTTGAGGCTTGAATCCCAGCTCCTGCAGACTGTTGTTGTGTGTTTGGATTTTTCCTGTAATGACTTTGTTGATCTTTACTTCGATACTCGTTTTTTAGGGAGGGAAGAAATTGTTTAGCCTATCCCTCAGAACAAATGAAAATCTATGCTCTATATTATTTGGCTTGAGTGGGAAATCAAATTCTTAAGGGATATTTCTTCAAACACTCCAGCTATATTGCCGGTGCACAGCAATAAACTCACTTGAAATGTCGGAGGAGACTTCAATGCGTTTTCCTTTACCATTTCAATAGTAGTTATATGGGCACACAGTTGGATATTGCAATTTCATAGCTTATGTCCGCACATTGGAATAAAAGGCATGGACACAACTTTAACCTCCATACTGACAGCACATCCAGAGAAAAGGCATCCTATGTTCTCTGTGACAGAAGTGGCAGGGGTGACACACTCAGTTCACTTGTCAAAGAAAGAGCACAGTGCTACTTTCAAATTCACATCTCCTTGTCTTTATGCCGCTGTGGATAAGGTTTGGGAGCTAAAGCCAAAACCTACCCCACTATGCTAAACTGACTTGAATAATCCTACACCATGCATGGTTTGTTCCATTCTTGCATTTTCCTCCAGATAATGCACATTGTACACAACTGGAATGCAATGGTAAGTCATAGTCCTACTATCTTTTAAAATCAAGGTCTTACAGTCAATGTTTACAGCGCACCCCTCATAAAATATAGAACCTCTACTTATAAACTATTGTATGCTTCCTTCCTGTGTTTGCTACAGGGTGTCTTGCATAACAATAGTCAATACTCTAATTAAAGGTTTCCCTGGGAAGAAAAGGCTTTTGTTCAATAATACACAAGTGAGAAGCCAGTAGAAATATGGAAAATAGATAGTGCAGTCAGTGAATGAAAAAGCTGGAAAGGCAAAACCAGGAAAAGAAAATAGAGAAAGGGCTTGTTGCATGTTTTAATATTTGAGACATATGTTAAAATCACATTGTGTGTTGAATGTGAACAGTGCAAGTATGAAGACACAGGACTGCCCTGAATAAAGTAACTGCAGTCGTAGATCACGTGGAACCAAAGGAAACTTCCCATCTGTATTTGGTCGTGCATCTTTGTAATGATCCTCTTGCCATTTCAAACTTCAGTCATGGCAGGTGCATTTTTCATCCAGACACATTATATTTCTTGACTCGCCTGACCTTTACTGAGCCAGACAACATTGATTGGACCACCCGCTGTGCAACATCTTAAGTGGGTGCACAGATCTTTAATTGTCACAAGTTGAGGCTGTCCGTCAGAACACCTTGGCATTTACCATGTTGTTTAACTCATACATGGAGCCGGCACACTGGCTAATAATCAACGACGTCCTTAATTAGAAGTTGAGTTTGCACTATTTCAGTCTGTAATATAAAGAAAACAGACGGTGAAAGGCGGGTGATGTAGACCCCAGTGCAGAATAACTACACTTCCTCTAACAAGCAGCGGCCAACACCTTGACTTTTCAGGCTTTGGCACAAACTGTGGAACAAACAACATATAGAAAAGTAAACATAAAAGTGTGCATTGTGCTAGCTGTTAATCCAGTTAAAGAGAAATACACTTGGACATATAATAATCGTAAAATGGACTTAAAATAGATATAATTGGAGGGTAGGCAAAGCAGATATGTCCAAATGGCAAGTCTGCTTTGCACTGATGCCATACTTTAATTTTCTTCCATGTGAATGATAAGAAGACAAACATCACACCAACCAAATTGCACCCATATTTTTGTTCGATGAAGCAGTTTGAATTTCTCCAGTACAATCATCTATAAGTCCACTGTTCAAACATCCACTGCTCGTTCCAATTCAGGTCTATTGTTTCTGGATTTCAATCACAGCCCTGCCACAGTGTGTGCGTGAGTGTGCTGCTGTTGAGGTCACAAAGTTATCAGGATGTATTTGTTCAGGGCTCCTGCTGAAGCAGATAAGCTGCCCTTTATTTTCCGCCTGCGATGGCCGTGACGGTAAAATACGTCTGTAGTGACAGCCTTCACTGGGGGAATTTGACATGGGAGCAGGTGCCAGTCATACAATCTGAAACGCATGGCTTTGAAACACATGAGAAAGGTATTTGACCATGCTTTCTTCTTTTTCACAAAAGAAATGAAAAAGAATTTTACCTTATTACTCATAATAGACCGAGCTAAATAACTGAGCTTAATAAAAACAAGCAAAAATATCATCTGGGCGGTGCATCACTAGTCAATTTATTGTATAGGAATCATTTGTAAAACCTCTAGGACGCATTTAGCAAGCATAATGTATGTTATTTCTTAAAGGGACTATACAGAGTTTAAAAATGTTAAAATTATGTATTTTCCTCCCCCTACATGTTCCAGCCATGTCCTAATGTGTAGAATGAGCTCAGACCTGTTCACCACAACTGCCTCTAAAATCCTGCACTGTCACTCAAAAAGGTGTTAATTCGGGTCCGAAGTGCCGTCATGCACGAGCTTAATATAGAAGCTGCAGTTACGTGTAAGACCTGAGGTGGCAGCAGTGAGCATAAAATGACGAACTTGCATCTAGCCCCTTTAAATTAAATACAAACACTTGGCTTCAGCAGTGGTTGATTATATTTTATTAAGCTACTTTCGGCCTTTCTACGTTAGTTTCTGTCCCAGCCTTGATTAGTTAGCTTTAGCAGACTGATGCTAACCGCGGCATTTTGCACGGCGATAAAAAATGTGTTTGCTGAGGTTGAAACTAACTCAGTGATTGGATTCTCCTGGTTCCCTGGTTGTTGGCTTTCCAATGATATGCAGCATATTCACTTAGATTTAGGTGGTAAAAGTTATGTTTTTAAGGAGTTGAGAGCCAAAACTGGTATCGGTTCAGAATCGGAAATTTGTAGCTGATGCCCGATATCTTATTTTTTCCGTATCAGCTCCGATATCCGATATCAGAATCAGATCGGTGCATCCCTAATTGAGATCACGTAGAGAGACCTTTAAGGTTCAATTTGGATCTGGTAGCAAGAGGCTCACCCTCATTTCTGATTGGAATATCAGTTTGAGTACAAAAAGTCTATATTATCCGATCTGGACACATTGGAAAAACAGAAGGTGCTTCATGGGCCATAATTTCTGGCATCTGGTTTTCAAAATGAGCTTTAAAGGTCTAGATCTTACTGGAATGTCAGTTTTACTGTGACTGACAGAAGAGAAGTGAAAACATCATCATCTGAACAATCAAATGAACAATAGAACATGTATTTACTAGTGAAGAAACATTGGATTCAATTAAATAAAAGTAAAATGCACCAAACTACACTGAGAAGCCTCAACTGTGTTAGGACCAAGACAAAAACTGCAGGACTACAGGCCCGCAGCCAACATTTTAGCAAGGTTAGTTATGTATCAAGTTACAGAAAATTGGCTAAATATCCATGTAATACATCACTGTCAAATTATGGAGCAATCTCTGGGCCTCTAATTTAATAGTATGTCTCTGCCTCAATCAGCTTCAGTAAATTAGGATATGATTTGGAGGCAATAAGTGGACATTTAATACTTACATACGGAGGAAACTATTATTGTGATTTATGTAATGCGAGGTAAAATTTGGCAAAGATTTATTTCTATTTGGACCAAACATTTAGGCTATTTCTCCATTGTTTACGGTGATGTGAAATAAACATTATAAAGATAGGTAAATGAACTGATTTTCCATTTTAATTTACACTAGCCTTGCCAAAAGTGATTTGAAAAGTAGCTCATAAATTTGTGTGTGCCTTCCTGGAGGCTGAAGTGTCTGGAGCACCTTTCTTTGATTCTTCAAGTGGCTCTTTGAGGTGTGTGGGGGTATAGATGAGAGGATAAGTCAGACTAGAAGAAATTATTCAAGTACTAGACCCTTTAAAGAAACTGACCCGCCGTGCTCTTATGAAAGTTTCAATGACTGTTGTTGAAGTTTGCCTTATCTAAAGTTAGTTAGTTTGTCTTGTGTTAATCAGTCAAACCAGTAATTCTAATGTTGTTAGATGCAACAAAGATGAATGTAAACATGATTTAAAAAAGGTGCCTGCTTTGATGTTTAAACTGCAAATTGTGATATTTCAACAAAACTAGGTAATCATTGAATCATGTGATGTTCCCAAATGTGAAAGCAGGTGTTGCAAATGTAAATTCAAACTGTACAGCTATGAAATTTTGAAATCGATTTGATACTAGGCAAGACTTGGCAGGCCATCCACGTCAGAAACTAGTCTGAGATCGTCATACCAGGTTTTTTTTCTTTCATAAATTTGTCAATTTAACATGAAATGACCCTGCAGTGAAGTCCATAAGCTGTTTGCGAGATGTTGGCCATTCCCAATACAGCAACTGTGAAGCAACAAATCCTACATCAAATCGAGTATTGTATAGTAGCTTTCTCCCCTCAGACCAACAAGTCTCCATAAGAGCCCCCTATACTCTTGTTATTGCATCATTATTTAGTGCCAGACTTCGAGTGCGAGCCAGTGGGAGCACTACAGCAAAATGTATTCCAGTTCAGGACAAAAATGTGTTGTTCTCTCTGCATGAAGTTAACAACCAGCATATTTCACCAATCTGGCACTTAACCAAGACACGCTGAACGTAAATAAGTCAACACAGAATCCCATGGCTTTGGGTATTAGACCCTGATGAGCATCATTAAACAGTGTGAAAAATGGGTCAGTTAAAACAAGTGCATCTGCATCAAAGCGCTTAAATATCATGTCATTTCAATCACTGTTGGACTTCTCCGAGAGTGTAAGGGTAAAGAAATCATTGGCTTGATTCTATTTCTAAACCAGGAAGTCTTACTGAGAGTAAAAAATCTTATTTAAAGGACAATTCTGTAACCAGCAGGGACTCTCCAGCATGGCAGGGCCTGGGGATTAGTTGGAGACTAGAGTAGTCGCTAGGCTTCGATTCATCCCCTGGAGATGAGGGGTCTCCAGGTAGTCTCAGTAAAATAGAACATGTTTGATTTCAGCTGAGTTTCCACATGGTCTCCGAGATGTCTCCGAGAGGTCTCCGAGAGGTCTCTGAGAGGTCTCCGAGAGGTCTCAAGCAGCTGTGCCAACCCTATTTGCTATCCTAATCCTGTGAAATATTTCTGTGACGTCCCCACAATGTCTTGGAGACCTGTCGGATACCAAGAAGGTCTCAAAGAGTCGTATGGAGTCTCTCTGAGATCTCCTTGGTATCCGACAGATCTTGGAGACATTGACTTTTTCAAGTCAAACCTGTTGGTTTTCAATGAGACTACCTGGAGACTCGCCTTATCTCCAGGGGACGTCTTGGAGACAACACCGTGACCAGTGGAAACTCGAGTCTCCTCCTAGTCTCCTAGTGAGATAGACCCTTTAGCGATAGTCTGTAAATGTAAATGCTTTACCATTTTAAAATGTACCACCTGTGCCTGCAATTACTCCGGATTTCCCCTACCACTAAAAACATGTACAATAGGTTGCCCGCTTGCCTACTGTGGATGCCCTCTGCTCCTAGAGGTCGCCCCAGTGGCCTTAAAGGATTGGTCAAACGCTGATCAATAAAGTATACCTTAACGTTAACTTGAAGACCCGTCGCTGTCTGCTGTTCTCCTACTTTCGCAATGCATTGTGGTCTATATTGACTCATCTAGTGACTATCGCTGCTCACTACTTTTCAGAATGCATTGTGGGAAATGCTGAGTACGCTACTTTCCTTTCTCTCTCTCTCAGCCAAAACAAATGGAATGCTCCTTTGAACCCAATGCACAGTAGCTTCATTGAAGTACTTTGACATCTGGGCAATTAATCTAATTTTAAGTAGCAAATGCTCTGCTAAAGTTGGTGTCTAGTGTCCATTGTAACCAAGAAAGCCCCGATGTTAACAACAGGTGTGTGAAAACCGCAAAAAAAGAAAAAAATACATATTTCACATGTGCTTCATTTTGTTGTTGTTGTTTTGTTTTTGTTTTTTATCAAACTCCACTCAGAGCTTTAAACTATTAGAGAACTTCAGTAAAACACAAAAAGGTGCTTGGCCTCATTTCACCCCATTGCCTTTTACAGCCCATTAAGAAAATAGCTGTGTAATAACTGTTCGCTTCAGGCGTGCTTTTATTGATTTGTTTTCTTTCTGCAAGTTGCTTCCATACGATACCCACGTCAGCTATGTTATGCCATATTGCAGAAACTACGCATGAGAAAGGTAGAGTCTCGGCTTTTGTCTTTTGGTTTCAAACGGATTCACGGAGTACAGAGCATGGAAATCCCAGAAAGAACCACTCACAGGGGACTTGGGTAAATATACCCTGTTGTGAGGACGCAGTTGGACGTAAAACAAGAGCAGCAGATTGTAGGGCTGCTCGATTATAGAAAAAATAATAATCACGATTATTTTAGCAATAATTGAAATCACGATTATTTTAGCAATAATTGAAATCACGATTATTCAAACAATTATTTGTTGCCTTAAAAAAAATCATTATTTTATTTATTCATTTTTATTACTATTTTAAAAAACAACTCCATCCATCCATCCATCCATCCATCCATTTTCTTCCGCTTTATCCGGGGCCGGGTCGCGGGGGCAGCAGTCTCAGCAGAGATGCCCAAACTTCCCGATCCACACACACCTCCTCCAGCTGTTCTGGGGGGACCCCGAGGCGACACCAGGCCAGCTCGGAGACATAGTCCCACCACCGTGTCCTGGGTCTTCCACGAGGCCTCTTCCCACTAGGACATGCCTGGAACACCTCCCGCGGGAGGCGACCAGGAGGCATCCGGAACAGATGCCCTAGCCACCTCAGCTGGCTCCTTTCGACGTGAAGGAGCAGCGACTCTACTCCGAGCTCCTCCCGGGTAACTGAGCTCCTCACCCGATCTCGGAGGGTGCGCCCAGCCACCCTGCGAAGGAAACTCATTTCGGCCGCTTGTATTCGCGATCTTGTCCTTTCGGTCATGACCCAAATCTCATGACCATAGGTGAGGGTGGGAACGTAGATCGATCGGTAAATCGAGAGCTTTGCCCTCCGACTCAGCTCGCTCTTCACCACGACAGACCGATACAGCGACCGCATCACTGCTGACGCCGCACCGATCTGTCTGTCGATCTCACGCTCCAGCCGTCCCTCACTCGTGAACAAGATCCCAAGATACTTGAACTCCTCCACTTGAGGCAAGGACTCCCCACCGACCTGAAGAGGGGAAGCCACCTTTTCCCGGTGGAGAACCATGGCCTCAGATTTGGAGGTGCTGATTCTCATCCCGGCCGCTACACACTCGGCTGCAAACCGCCCCAGAGCGTGCTGGAGGTCCTGGTTCGTTGAAGCCATCAGAACAACATCATCCGCAAACAGCAGAGATGAGACTCTGAGGCTCCCAAACCGGACACCCTCCGGCCCCTGGCTGCGCCTAGAAATTCTGTCCATAAAAGTAATGAACAGAACCGGTGACAAAGGGCAGCCCTGGCGGAGACCAACACGCACCGGGAACAGGTCTGACTTACTGCCGGCAATGCGAACCAAGCTCCTGCTGCGGTCATACAGGGAACGGACAGCCCTTAGCAGAGGGCCCCGGACCCCATACTCCCGGAGCACCCCCCACAGGGCACCACGAGGGACACGGTTGAACGCCTTCTTCAGGTCCACAAAACACATGTGGACTGGTTGGGCAAACTCCCCTAAAAAACAACTATGGACTACATTTTCTTTTGGACAACAAATTTAAATATGTTCACGTTTCACACCTGCCCCCTGCTGGCCAGCCCTCACACCTGTCCAACAGAGCCGCGCGGCCTATTGACATCATCACACACGCTAATGTTTTTATGTCAGACCAAAGCATGAGCCTTTGGCACATGAAATGCGAAGAGAACAGAAACAATCATCACAGCAGCATAAAATAATAAAAGTTTGCTTAGAGCTCCGTTCAGATCTGCTCCTGAAGAAAAATGTTAGACTTTTCTACTAAACAAAACCAGTGCCTGAGCAAAGGATATCGAGGCTTTTAAAACAGCTGTTCTCCTTTCAGCACAAGGTGAGCACTTAACAGTGGCGTTATCTCAAGGGTTAGGTATAAAAAATATTAGTACGATATTATTTACAGTTCTGTCACGCTGCGCTGGTGTTTCAGCTGATCAGACGCGTCACACAAACCGCGCAGGACAGACTTTTTGCGCTTTGGATGGACGAGTGGGAGGGCATCCTTAATAATCGTTTTTTTCTCGATTATGCTATTTTTGTGATCGTCTAGTGTAATAATCGAAATCGTAATCGAATTTCGATTAATTGCACAGCCCTAGCAGAGTGCATAAGAAATACCTCCACACACTGCAGAAGGTTGCGCACACGAGAGCTATCGAAAGCAAAGAGCATCACTTTACTGAATCACAGACACACCTGAAAGCAAAGACATGTTCAGTCTATCCACGATTCCAGGCTGACATTTGTCCAAGCTACGGTGTACATTATAGGACATCGTCATCCTCAGAATGCTTTAGTCATTCTAGTCAAAAGTCCAGGCGAAGATGACTGACAAAGTGAACGCATGTGAAGATGACAAATGTCAGTCATCCTCACTTGGATTTTGTCAGAGTCATCCTCACTTGGACTTTGTTAGTCAGAGTCATCCTCACTTGGACTTTGTTAGTCAGAGTCATCCTCACTTGGACTTTGTTAGTCAGAGTCATCCTCACTTGGACTTTGTTTGTCAGAGTCATCCTCACGTGGACATTGTCAGAGTCATTCTCACTTGGACTTTGTTAGTCAGAGTCATCCTCACTTGGACATTGTCAGAGTCATCCTCACTTGGACTTTGTTAGTCAGAGTCATCCTCACTTGGACTTTGTTTGTCAGAGTCATCCTCACGTGGACATTGTCAGAGTCATCCTCACTTGGACTTTGTTAGTCAGAGTCATCCTCACTTGGACATTGTCAGAGTCATCTTCGCTTGGACATTGTCAGAGTCATCCTCACTTGGACTTTGTTTGTTAGATTCATCCTCACTTGGACTTTGTTAGTCAGAGTCATCGAATGTGTGACGATACACAATAAAAGTGCTTTTATTGTGAAAATCTCTGTTTATTTGTATTATTTTTGTTTTATTGTGAAAATACCCATTTAGTTGCATTATGCTGCTTTTGTTGTGAAATAGTCTGACTCTGACTAACAACGATCAACTGACTGACTGACAGAGTCCAAGTGAGGATGACTCTGACAAAGTCCAAGTGAGGATGACTCTGACAAACAAAGTCCAAGTGAGGATGACTCTGACTAACAAAGTCCAAGTGAGGATGACTCTGACAAAGTCCAAGTGAGGATAACTCTGACAAACAAAGTCCAAGTGAGGATGACTCTGACTAACAAAGTCCAAGTGAGGATGACTCTGACAAAGTCCAAGTGAGGATGACTCTGACAAACAAAGTCCAAGTGAGGATGACTCTGACTAACAAAGTCCAAGTGAGGATGACTCTGACAAACAAAGTCCAAGTGAGGATGACTCTGACTAACAAAGTCCAAGTGAGGATGACTCTGACAAACAAAGTCCAAGTGAGGATGACTCTGACAAACAAAGTCCAAGTGAGGATGACTCTGACTAACAAAGTCCAAGTGAGGATGACTCTGACAAACAAAGTCCAAGTGAGGATGACTCTGACTAACAAAGTCCAAGTGAGGATGAATCTAACAAACAAAGTCCAAGTGAGGATGACTCTGACAATGTCCAAGCGAAGATGACTCTGACAATGTCCAAGTGAGGATGACTCTGACTAACAAAGTCCAAGTGAGGATGACTCTGACAATGTCCAAGTGAGGATGACTCTGACTAACAAAGTCCAAGTGAGAATGACTCTGACAATGTCCACGTGAGGATGACTCTGACAAACAAAGTCCAAGTGAGGATGACTCTGACTAACAAAGTCCAAGTGAGGATGACTCTGACTAACAAAGTCCAAGTGAGGATGACTCTGACTAACAAAGTCCAAGTGAGGATGACTCTGACTAACAAAGTCCAAGTGAGGATGACTCTGACAAACAAAGTCCAAGTGAGGATGACTCTGACCAATAAAGTCCAAGTGAGGATGACTCTGACAAAATCCAAGTGAGGATGACTGACATTTGTCATCTTCACATGCGTTCACTTTGTCAGTCATCTTCGCCTGGACTTTTGACTAGAATGACTAAAGCATTCTGAGGATGACGATGTCCTATAATGTACACCGTACCAAGCCAACAACACTTGCAAAACAAAACATTCTGAGAGAGAGAATGCAAGATACGTGTACTGTAAGTGATATCTGCTTCATGACAGAACTGGATCTCTTTAAAGCAGTACTACCTGGGGGGTAATACAAGTGTTAATGGGATGATTGGGGGGTCTTTCATCTTCCCCTGGTGTCTCTGGCCAGAAAACCACACTTGCAGCTTTCCTGCACCGGGTCGGAGTCACCAATACACACTAATGGAATCACGAAGAAGAAGCTAACAGGCTAATGGGCAAAGCTAACTGTGGGCTAGCACCACTTAAACAGTATTTACAGCCAAGTTTGAGTGAAAAAAAATGATCTCCATTGTGTAATTGGATGTGCAATATCCCTCTCTCCCTTTGTCTTTTCTGTCAGCGTAGTATTTACTCTCACGGACAATTAATGAGTAAAAAACTGCAACATGCTACGACACCTGCAGTTGCACTTATGTCTAGGGGCCTGAGTTGCTTAGTTCTGCTTTAGGCGTAAACTTTTTGAATGGGTGTCTCAAACAACGAATTAATGCTGTCCAAAAAGTCCAATTTCAGAGTGCTCGAGAAGTTTTAGTCTAATAATTGCTCTGTGGTGAAGCTGCTCTTTGGTGTTAAGGGAGCACAAACTTATGAGAGAAAAGAAAAACCAAAAGCACCCTTCATTTATATTTGCTCTTAAAAGCCTTGAATTGAAGGGACTAATCAGTTTGAAATCGTTCAAAAACAGTTCTTGCTTGTTTTTTCGGTGTTGTTTTTAATTTCTGCAGGGCCATGTTCCGTACTGTGAGTCAGCTAAAGTACAAGGTGTCATTTTGCAGCTTTTCTCCATGTGCCCCAGGATTTCTTTGCCATTTCCGAAATAATACATGAAAAGCACAAAGCAAAGGTCACCAAGTCCGCTTTTGCCTCCGTCTCAATGCATCCCCGACCCATGGATCACAGCCGCCAATATTAAAAAGCAGTCACCGCAAGCAAAACAGACACTAGAATATGCTTCTTTTCATTTGGTTTGGAAAAAAAGAAAGAAAGAAAAAAGGCACAAGGTCAGCAGTCACTTTGATATATCATGTTAGCAAATGCCAGCGCAGGCATTGGTGAAATATTACACGATTTCCATGAGAAAATCAATAAACGTGAATGTTTAACACTGTCGACCGCTATCAGGGATGAAAATGTGTATTGGGGCCGGATATTAAACTTTCCCTCAAGCCTCATTTGTCAGGACAGTTGATAAGGGGAAGGAAATTATTAAGCAAAGCAGGGAGAGACATTGCATAAATTATCCAAGTCAGAAATCTACAATAATATGCGTCTGCGTAACCTCTAGTCGGTGTGTCTTAAATGGGCAGAACCATTATTCAGCAGGACTTGAGGTTTTTACCAGTATTTGGACTGATCATGTTCGACAATGAACACTATTGATTCTTGAGATCTCAAACAGCAAATCTCCCAGCCAGTGTCAATCAGGCAAAGGGGGAAAAAAAAAATCCTCAACACGAAAAATGCGTTGTTGTTTTTTGGTTTGAGGGCAACATTTCATTTTATAGATTACAGCAATCTGTGGATTCTTGTTTTTTGATTAGTTAATGTACAAGCTATCTTCGATCTATTCTTGAGAGAGTGTTTTCTGACTTGCTGCATGTGACACACCTCAGGTTAATGCTTACAGATGTTATCTCTGGAGAAAAGCATTACTTTACAGGTTATGCTATAAATACAAATCAAGAGCATCAACAAAGCCAACAAAGCACACATCTGTAAATAGCATGGCCAGTCGTCTTGTGAATGGCTAATTAGCAGGCCTTTGAGTTCGGGACCATGCCATAGTTTTAGTGTGGTCCAATTTATATTCTAGACTGCAGGAGCGTGTGGCCAAGCATGTGACAGCCTCCCTCACACATTTCTGAATGATTTATGTTCACTTTCTGTAACTTTACATTTCTGCAGACCTGCGCTGGTGGGATGCACCCAGAGTTCAGAGCTGTGACACGGTAGGAATAGCAAAAGTTACAATGGCTGCTTTTGAAATCAATGCTGGCTGCCTCTTTCTGGAGCAGCTTTGTAATGAAATGAATGCATTTTACCTAGAGATGTAATGCTATGGTCAATATGGTCAAACGTTTGACTGTATTAACTCTTGTGGGTAATCACCAACCAGCCTCGGCACTATGGCCCCCCTCTCTCTGGTGGTTCAATGATGTATGAGCCAACAGTAAGTGCATCCCCCAGACACACTGGCTGTTATTATTTGTGCTGGGTCTCAGCGGAGTACCTCTGATGCAGAGCGCACTGCACACTACCAAACTAACGCTGACAACATAAAGACTGTGCTCTCTGTGAGTCGCACAAACATCACTGAGCATCCAAACATCATCCTGGAGAGGTTTGTTTCAAAGAAAAGGCGGACACGGTAGGATTTTCCTCACATTAATTCATCTTGATTTTTTTTTTCTTCGTCATTAAAGATAAATGACTTTTACTAATATGGTGCGAGAGCGTACCTATTCTTAAGTCTTTCGAGAGTTGAATAGTGGGAATTAAATTCTAAAAGCACCCTGCTGCTCTTTTGTGAGGGGTGTAATGTCAGCCTGAACTGCTGCTCTCTAAGAACACTACTTTCCTCCAGCTTTTTATCGCGCGCACTCGGTTGATCTGCAGATCGTTGGCCATTTTCACATTTAAAGCGCTAAAGCGTGTTTTCGCAAACAGATCGCATCATTAAAAAGTCAGAGGCCAGCGTCTTTACTCAGAGGATTTGAGAGGACTGTGGCTTAGAATAGAAAATGTTTATTCTATTTAGAAAGGGAGGACATAACATAAGTAAAGTCTGGATTCTGCTTTCTAATCACTACACGCTCCATACAAGTCTTCTATAGAAAAACTAATATGCACGGATGCGAGGTCTGACTTGGAGACGCATACATTTTCCAGAACATTGCAGTCAGGCGTATTATATTGACTCAAAATCCTGCTCAAGATGGGGAGAAGGGTCCCTATAGGTCTGGCACACAGGGTCGCATACATTGTCTGAAAATTTGCCGCTGGAACGGTTCTCCACTTGTTGCATTTCCATGAACAGACTCAAGAAAACACTTCTCAGTCTTCAATCGCAGAAGGCTTTTGGCCACTGTTTATTCCATTCATAACCGAACATTAAGAAACCAGGACACTTCTACCGCACACTTCACTGAACCGTTTCCCAACAGTTGATTAACTCTGACAGTGTTTATTGGTGAGCAGGAAGATCATTAGTAAAAGGACATTTTCTGTTGTTCTTTATTGACCTCATCCTCATTAGAGACTCTGTCAGACAGTAAACAAACCAACCGGTGCTACTGATCAACAGCCGTGGTACAAATGTGTATCTATGGCATCAATTAATTCAGACATTCATCTCCAAAAAGGTCAGCGCAATTAGACTATGGCATTTCGGTGGGTGGCAGTTTCAGAGCCATCTTAACACCGGAGGGTTGACAGTTTGACCCTTGCTCGGATCAGTCCATGACTGTTGAGGTGCAAATGTGCAGCCTATATGTTTGAGTGAGTTGACTGGTAATTGAAGAGTCTGTTTTCCGGGATCACAGACACGTTTCCCGACGGGGCAGAAGGGATGGTGGCCTTCACGCTTTGGGAAGTTCATCAAGCTTATAAATGACCTTATTACGCAGTCTGTCTTTTAGTTGTACCCAGGTTAGATCACATCTAGCCAGACAAGTTGTATGGAATAAATTTGTTTAGTTTATATTAGTTTATATTAGCTGCGGTGAAACAATGCTCTTTCTAATGAAGCTTCAGTCCAAGTAAATCCATGAGTTATGTGCCACAGCTGAGCCGCTGCCTAACAGGAAACCGATCATCAACTCGAACCGAAATGAATCTCGTGAAAAAAAATATTCTCATCTCCCTCACATCAACATGAAATTTGTTTTTTTTTCAGATTCATCACAAAGTAGTTCCGATTGACTGGGGATGAAGTAGGAGATGTTTTTTTTTAGGCAGCACTAGTGGGCCTGCGTGATGAAGGTTTAGATGAGCTGTAGCGTTAAGGGAGAGCACTCTGAGGATTTCATCTGTGATACTAGCCATGAAAAAGATTTGTCATTTAGAATGTATTTCTGACAAAAGGATGATTTCCACTTGAAGGTAAGGTTGCGGTCATAATCTCTTGGTGAGAGAAAAGGCTGATTGATCAGAGTTGTGTTGTGCTTCGACATGGTGACATCTCTTTAAAAGCCCACTGCAGTATTGAACAGTGCACCAACATGCAGAAAACCCCAAAAAATGAGAATAAAAGTATGAAAGTACAGGCGCATTTGGCTTTGGAAATGTTGATGGCATTTTATATGTTTGGCAGAGGATCATTTGCTGTCAGCCCCTTGAGCGTGATTGATTCCTACTACTCTGCATACTTTTATACATTATTCATGACGCCGTAATGTACGTCTAAGCCAAAAAGCATTAGAAGTACCCAAACCATCACAAGCTGTAAACCTTTCCGAGATTCATATCTTACATCGTAATGCAACCGAATGGACAAATCTTTCCCATTTTGCGCGGCGCGTTTTCGGCGGTTTTTCCAGTCCTTTTGTTTGGCTTAGAAAACACATGAATATGCAACGCCTCCCACTGACAATTGTTTGCTCTGAGTAATTCAAATGTGGGCAGATGACAGCTTGAGCACCCCGGAAGATGAGACACATCCATCATCCATCCGCACACTACGCAGTTCAACCATTACAGAGCCAGGGGGAGATTTTTTCTTTCTTTCTTTTTTTTTTTTTTAAATCACAGAAATCGCACATGAGAGCCATTTCCTGTGGATATGTATTGTGATTACAAAAAATAAAATGTATGCAGCATTCGAGCTCAGAAATAAACGATGCCGCATGGTGACCTTTCAGCAAGCTGCTCATGTGCTATAAGAGTTCGTTTAACCCCAGCTAAGAGATATATTTCAATATGGGGTTACATTAAGTGGATGAATATATTTGATAAAAGCTGCGTTGTTTCAGCTCCCACACGCTGCCTGTCTGAACGGTTTTCATTACCAAACGAGTAAAGGTCAACTCTTAACCTTTGAAAGTTGCATGTACGGACTCCGCACAAAAGCTTGCGAGCGTGATCGCAGTAATCCCGATCTAATCATGGAGAGAAAAAATAGATTCTTCGGAAGAAAATACAATGCAGTTGCAGCTTTCAGTGTCTTTGAGATGATTTTCTTAACATTGCCATCTTGACTATTTAATAAAGGCTTCAGCGGCGAACGTATATAAATCAAAGAGTTATATCAATAAGATGCGCTGACAGCTTCAGAGATGAATGCCTGTGATGTGATTTATTTCCCCCTGTAATGTTGAACAAAAGTGAGCATGTGAAGTAAAAATAGCATTGTGCTTGTACTAGTAGTTCTATTCAATCCTTTCAATATCAGTGTAAAAGGATCCCATGGGCTAAAAAAAAAAAAAAAAAAAAATGAAAGACTTCAACACAGGTAACTCCTGGGTCTGACAGGGCCTCCTCCTACAACTGTTATAAAACTAAACACTGTCCGCTCGTCCTGAGGGAACTGACACCAGGCTTATGGGTTTTGATCAAACGCGCACATTTGTCAGTGATGCTCAAGAGTCAAAATGTCTTTCTCTGAACTCAGAGACATGCTCCCACATCTGACCTCAAACCCCTGTTATTTGCTCCAGGGGTTGTTTCTCCACACAGAAACGCAGCCTTTATCCGGTCTCTTGAGGGCTCTCTAGTTGAATCTCACGCAGCTCAGTTTTTTCTTTATTTTTTTTCTTTCATGTTCATATGTGGCCTGTTTGTTTAGCATCTAAGTTTATATTTGACACAAAAGTTGCGCTGCCAAAACGGAGGCTGAGGTTAAGCTACACCATTTTATCAGAGGCCACAGTGAAGCGCCCAGGGAATCCATGTCCAGATCTTGAGCTACAAGATTTTAAATTATAGCCAATTGTAGATGTTTGGGTCCAAAGCAGAGTATCCGTATAACAGCCACTCATGCACTGGGAGACGAAAAGTCACCGTTCTACAACACTGAATGCATCATTGCTTGACCTTAAAGCTACTCACCAGTAGGTGTCAGTTATAAATCTATGGACCCATAACCCCGTGCATGAGACAAAAGATCCAACCACAACTTCAACGCCAGCAACAGTTTAATCAATCCTTGTAAACAAAATAAATCAATGCTACAACAAACTGCTTTCTCTTATTTGCTTCATCCTATACTACAGTTAAACATAATACCATAGCCCTTCAGACTCACAACCCAGCCTTGTATAAGTGCAGCGAACAAACTCCAAGCCTTAAGATTAAAAAAAGCTAATTATGCTAGTCCTTGGCAACAAAAAACCCCACAAAACAAAGTGCAGAAAGAAGTTGAAGTCGATTACTCATCGTGTTTATGTGTTTATCGCTCAAAGAAACGTCGCCTGTTTGTAACGCTGTAAATGTCAGTCTGCAATCTCAGATGTAATGCAGAGGAAATAAAGGGAAAAGCTTTTTAAAAATGCACTTAATGGCAAACAAATTAGGGGAAGCATATTAACTTTTTCTGTGGCAGGCCATTAGTCATCTTCCGCACAACGCAGGATCTGGCATTTAGAGTGCGCTTTTTTGTGAGCTCACAAAGGTTCTTCAATGGCTTCTTTAACCCTCACTCAAACAGAGCAAACATGGGTGGTACTTTTTCTAACTGGTTAAACCCCTTTCCACTGGAGGGTTATTTGCTTTCTGACATGAGCAGGGTCATTACCGTCACTGTCACTGACCAAGATTCATGATTCAAGGGCGAAATATACAACACCTAAACTACAGAGTACAGATGATGGATCCAAAACTTTTGTCTACGATTTACAGAAGGAGAAGGAAAAAAAAAAATATCTCAAACACAAAGTTATTGGTTACATTAAAAAGCAGAGATGACATTCACTTTTTTTTTTTCCTCCAAGAAGCACAAGTGCTCAGTGTTTGTCGCACCACACTTGATCTCCAGAGAATTTTCAGTGCATTGATGCGTCGGATGAGGCGTAAAAGCACCAGAGACACACTACGAATCAAAATTATTGTTATTGTTTATAGGTATTTTGGGGCATAACTCAAGAATCTGCTAAAAGTACAAATAAACTGAGCATAACATATGCGATGGGTCGAAGTAATGCGAAGTAATGTACATTAACGTGTAAGTTAGGAAAAGTATTTGTAAAGTCAGTAAGAGTGAAATATAACGTGTATTTCATCCCAATTGGAGCAAATAAACATGCTGTTTTATCGTTTGGTTTGTTAATCATTGTCAACATGAAGAAAATGAGATTTTTGTGGAACTGTTGCACTGATAATTTTTTTCTTGTGTTTAATTGCAAATTCCTCTGTTTCATAGCCAGGGCCTGCAGTGCTGAAAATGTGCTTGCAGAAAACCAAACTACGGTTTCCCAATTACAGTCTGTTTGTGATTAGAATCATTTTATTGTTTTATTTACTTTGGATAATAAAACCGCCACCCACTATGACTATGGCTTTAGTAAATGAAAATACCAAGATCATTTTAATTCTAGGCACAAAATAAATCCTTCCAAACTGACAGTGCCAAACAGCCCGAGAGGAAAGGAGTTAAATGTGAAAATATTCAAACAATTACAGCTAAAAAAAAAAGCAGTATTTGAAAGATTTCACTTTTGGTTTGCCACAAACAGTGCTATATTCTACATTCACTCAAACTTTTGTTCTTTCACAAAGTAGCAGCTCATAACCTATCACAGCTGGGTGCTGTGATTGTTTGAAGCTGTGTTGTGATCATTTCTTTCTGACCTCTGACCTCCCTCCAGCTGTGTCCCTCTGCCTGGGTCGAGTTCACCCCCGGTTAACAGAACAATGCAGCCTGATGAGCAAACTGGGCAAAGTCAGCCTTCGCAGTGGTAAATGTGTGGGTGACTTCAAGGCTCATGCAAAACTTACCTCTGAACTTGGAATAACAGTAAACACATGTTGCAACATATTTAATGAAGTGAATGTAAAAAGCTGTTGCTCATAAAATGAACGGATGCTGCTGGACTGAGCCAAACTGAACACACTGATCAACTTTTAAGTGAAAACTGGGGTTTCAAACAAGAAGGAAGATGGAAATGCTCTTGACACCCTGGTCTCGGAATTGATCCTCGCATTTGCTTTTTTTTGTTGTCGTGAGAGCCAACCACTGAGCCACAGTTTCAACCAGAAAGCAAGCGCTCTTGGGGCTAAGTTGTACAAGCACCTCATGTGATCCAAAATAATTTCACCACTAGGCTGGACACCCACACAGAAGGTATCTCATTTCACTCTGGAATTCCCCACGTCTGATGTGTTTCTTGGCTGAATTACCATATAAATAACTGTGTCTGCTTATCTAGCTTTATTTTTCCAAAACCCACAGGGAAGAGAGTGAGAGAGAGACCCGTCTGGGGCCCATTTAAAGACAGTGCTAAAACTCTGTCTCTTTCTATCTCATTACACCCCGGCATTGTCTCTCCAGCACCTCCTCCAGCACTGTCCTATGTGACACTCTGAAGGTGCGTACAGACCAAACGCGCGTCCACGCCCCATCTGCCTCTCGTTGGACGCCAAACAACGCCGCTTCACATACTTCACACTCGCGACAAACGCCTGTTTGCTGGCGCGTGAAGTTTTGCAAGCGTCAAACATAGGAGGCGTGTCTGTTGACTCAGGGCGCACTCACACTTGACATCCGAACCTGCCACTCTCCAGCTCGTTTGAGGAAAGGCCTGGATGCCCCGAACGGCCCGCGCTCACACTTACACAAACGAACCGAGCCGTGGCCGAACACGAGGAGTTGTTTACAAGTGCACGTGAGCAGCAGCAGCGCAACATAATGAGGAAGAAAAAAAACCTAAGCAGCTGCGTGAAATAATGTCTACTATGAGCCCTGTCAAATCTCTTCACTCCACTTTTCTTTGCATTTTACTACCGTTTAACAAAAAGGGCTGTGGTCAATATAACAGTCGATTTTAATAAAGCAGAGAAATAGAGAAGTGCGCGTCCCCCTGTCCCGCTCAGCTGAGGCGGGGGGTGGAGCAGCACCTGCCGCCCTGAGCCTTTCTTTGGAGTCACATACAGCCTTCAAAAAAGGCTACGAGAACAGAAGATCTGACGCTCAGTTTATGTCAATCATTGCTGCTTCGGCCACTGGTTAAACAGCTTTATGTTGGTGAACTCCTGAAGTCTACGCTTTACGTTACAACAAAGCACTTAACACGAACGCGCACCAAAATCACAAGCGATCTAAAAGCACCCGCAGGTTTTATCTGTCCGACTAAAGCCTGCGGCCAAACCGGGTACAGCAGCAGAGAAGCTCGGACACAGGGCGGGAGAAGCGCAGCCGCTCCCGTAAAGTCAGCCCGAGACGTGCGTGAAGCGGCCAGGGCGTCGGGAGTGAGCGGTCGGGGAGACGAGCGTATGTGGCCGGGGGTCCGGGGAGCCGCCCGGGAGCGAAGCGGTCGGGGCCGGGGAGACGAGAGCGAGGCAGCCGCTGCTCGGTTTGATAAATACAGCCTTTTCTCACTGTTTTACGTGACAAATGCACCCGCCCATACAACAGCCGCTTGTATCCGTGCGTGTGCGCATACACGAGCAAACGCGAGCCGCGCTCCGCCCCCCTCCTCCAAGCGGCCAAAGTCGAACCGAGTCCGACTCGGGCATGGTTTGTTGCAGTAACAGGTGACGCCTGAGCCCAGTCAGCATCCCTGATTGGTTAACAAGGCATAAATGAACGCACGTGTAGATTGGATTACTTGAGTGCATGAAGCAGTGGGCGTGGCCTCCCTGTTCGCTCACCGCGCTGTTCTCCCTGGCTTTGACGCGCGTCCTTCCACATCCACTCGCGTTTGCTACGCTTAATACGCGCGGACAGCTTTGCTTGCATTTCGAAGCGCGTTGAAGCGCCTCTACATAGGGTTAACATGGAAGCTGGAGGCGCGGACGCTTTTGGTGTGTACGCACCTTGAGACTGTAAATCATCGGGGTCTATCCAAACACGGCAGCGACACAACCTTCAGGAGGCAGAGCGAGGGAAACTCGCGAGGACGGAGGTGTCTCAAACCAAAATAACATCTGCAGAAGTGTCCTTGCTCCTTTTGATTAACACGAGCTCCTTCAACATCAAGCCAGGCCATAAATTCTATACTTTGACCTAGACTACGCCATCTGAACAGGACCGGTGTAACAGGCCAGAGTATACCCCCATCCAGACTACACCCGGGGTTAAAGGGGCCTAGGCCATTTCATACCCCGGGTATAAAATGGCCTAGGCCAAAATATACCCCGGGGTATATTATGGCCTAGGCCATTTTATACCCCCCCAGGCCAGATTATACCCCCAATTATAGCAGTAGTTTAGGGTGATAGAGTGGGTTGTCCTTTAACCAGAAGGTTGGTAGTTCAAATCCATGCTCCTGCAGGTACAGGCTGTTGTTGTGTCCTTGGGCAAGACACTTCGCCTACCTGTGCATGAGTGAGTGAATGAGTGAAGGTAGTGAGTGAGTGAATGAGTGAAGGTAGTGAGTAAATGAGTGAGTGAGTGAATGAATGAATGAATGAGTGAGTGAATGAATGAATGAGTGAGTGAATGAGTAAAGGTAGTGAGTGAGTGAATGAGTAAAGGTAGTGAGTGAATGAGTGAATGAATGAAGGTAGTGAGTGAAGGTAGTGAGTGAATGAGTGAGTGAAGGTAGTGAATGAATGAGTGAGAGAGTGAATGAATGAGTGAAGGGAGTGAGTGAGTGAATGAGAGTACTCACTCACTACCTTCACTCATTCATTCACTCACTCACTCACTCACTCACTACCTTCACTCATTCACTCACTCACTCACTCACTCACTACCTTCACTCACTACCTTCACTCACTCACTACCTTCACTCACTCACTCATTCACTCACTCACTCACTCACTCACTCACTCACTACCTTCATTCATTCACTCACTCATTCATTCATTCATTCACTCACTCACTCATTTACTCACTACCTTCACTCATTCACTCACTCACTACCTTCATTCATTCACTCACTCACTCACTCACTCACTCACTACCTTCACTCATTCACTCACTCATGCACAGGTAGGCGAAGTGTCTTGCCCAAGGACACAACAACAGCCTGTACCTGCAGGAGCATGGA
Organism: Gobius niger; assembly: GCF_951799975.1. NCBI lineage: Eukaryota > Metazoa > Chordata > Actinopteri > Gobiiformes > Gobiidae > Gobius > Gobius niger. Next base: position 24,497,484 of record NC_136852.1, read on the forward strand.
TTTGAACTACCAATACACTCTGGCCTGTTACACCGGTTCTCCTTCGCCAACTGTGTGCATTATCACACTCTTTCCAAACCACTACAAGTCCTCCGTAAAGCGCCAGAGAAGGTCTTGCAGGAATACAACAGATGAATAACATGGGTGGTGTTGAAAACAAACCTGACGTGAACATTGTCATGGCTGAACAATGCAGTTTCAAAGTCAAGACGTAGTTTTAATGTCAACAGGCAATTTCTCGAAAGAGGTCGTCACGGGTGTCTTCATCGACTGCCTTCATCTTCCTCTATCCCCGGGCATCCTCGTTCTTCAAACCAAGTAATTTCATGTCCTCCTTTACTACACCCATAAATCTACACTTTGGTCTTCCCTCCTCCACCCAACCCCACTTTGAAAGGACTTTTGATTTGCTGCTTCAAAAGTTCCCATCAACTTACCCAATCTACTCTAATGGGGGAATTATCATAATATAACACACCGTCTTTATTAATGTGATGCCATTAAGCTGGATGATATAGTTGGCTCAGTGCCTCAGCGATGTTATCTCTGGCCACGAGTGTGGAGCTTATATAGAGCAGGCTGACGTAGTGTGAATTATGGTAAATGTTTGATGAATCTTTTAATATCCCACTTGGATTTTTATCTATGAACCTTTTTTTTCTTTTCCGAAGTAAATGGAAATGCAGTCTTAGATGTTGTACACAGAAAATGAAACCGTCCAAAAGAGGAAGCGGAGACGAGGGAAAAACAAATGAAAGACATTGGTGAGCAAAGACTGACAGCAATCTGAATCCATTTATTTCACACATCGGTCTTTGTACTAGACTGAGAATAGGCTGAGAGTATCGATTTGCAAAGAGGATAACTTGTACCTCAATGTAGTTACAAAAGCATGTCTTGTGTAAAGAAACACAAATCAAGTGATGTCTGATACTTTTACACTTCACCTATTCTCAGAACGGGGTCTAGCACTGATTCTTTAGTTTCTCAAACATCTCGGTGCAAAACGCATTTTGGTTTTGTAATCACATCACAAGAACAATGAGATTATTTGTGGCTGCTCATGCAACTATCAAATATCCATTACAATAAAAGTGTTCAATAAGTGCTGCAGACTGAGCCATAAACTCTTGATGGACTTGGATGAAATACATTGATTTATTGTTGGAAGTAGGGATGCAGCGATACTGATTTTTCCAAAACCGATATGAGTACGAGTACTTTGATTTAAGTACTTGCCGTTACTGATACGAGTACAAGGCATTTTCTTGAACATACTTTTTGAAGTGAATAGATGGTTTATAGACTGACTTTTTCACATCAGATTGGTTAGTAATTCATTCATTTACTAATTTACATTTCCTTGAGTAAAGTAGGCGACACGTTTAAGAGAAGTTATATCAGAATTGAACATTCGCCATTTTATTTCTCGAATTTTTCATTCAATATCATTTCGAATTTTTATTGCACTGTCACAGAACAGCTCATGTCCAAAAGCTCCTCACTGCCTGTGCTTTATTCATTAATCTATTTTTATTTAACAATAGGATTGAGATGTTACTTATTACTGCAGCTAAATGGTCTCTTTTCGCCTTTTACTACAGCTCTGTGTGGATTTTCTCGTGTGTTTATAGCAACTTAGCGAATTGCCTACGGCATTTTCATTGTTTTTCTGCAGCTCAGTTTCACTCAATATGGACATGCTGTATCTCTTTAATTTGGATTTTCTGAGGACTTTTTATGCTGGGTTAGTTTGACAGTTGAATTAAGCCCCTGGGCATAAAAAAAATAAAAAAATAAAAAAATCTGCTAGCAACATTAGCCTGTATCTTAGAAACACTGCAGACTCCACAACAGTTAAATCCAGCACAAACTCTGATTTAGGGAGTGTAGTCTGTAATAAAGTCAGCCCTATGTGGAATATTGTATTTCCACTAAAGAATTCTCAAGTTTGTTGCTCTTTTGTCTCCCCAGCTGAGAACTGGGTATCGGTTTCTGGTATCGGGACCTCATTTATGAGTATGAGTATGAGTACAAGCGTGTGGTATCAGCCCGATACCCGATACTGGTATTGGTGCATCCCTAGTTGGAAGTAAACATTAGGGAGAAATATGACATAAAGCACGATTAAAAGCACGAATTAAGAACGCTGATTTTTCTTTTCAAACCATTTTTCACTCTGGCCTTACAAGTGCGTGTGGCAGGCGTACCAATATATAAAAGTGAGTAATTGTATAAAATGGAAACGAAAGGCGTGTTCAGATAGGCATTACTCATTACTTCACTTGCACTGAAGCATTTATTGCGCCAACACAAGAGCATATTATTGCACAACAATCAAACGAGAGATTTCAAATCAGTAAAATCGTTTACATCCTGGACAGCCTTCGCTTAATAATGCTACATAGGGAATATTCATTACTCCCCCAATAATATCATTGTCAGAATCCTCCGCACAGAGCACACAGATGTTTGTCACAGCCACGAAACAGGTGTGATATCCAAGTGAAGGGTAGCAGTCTGACACATGTATTACACTACTGTGAATCCTCTCTCTCTTTCACGCACTCAATTCCCCAGGAGCAGATACTTAAACACCTGCCTGATGAGACAGATGTAACTACTGTATAACACATCTGTTGAACAAAACACATTTTGCCGCACTATGCCACTCTATACAATCACAGCATTCACACCATCGACAAGTTTTCTGTCAAATTGAATTTAGGTTCTTTCACTGAAGTCAATAAAACAACTCACAACTTAAGCAGTACTTTACTAATTCTTCTCAATAGTGTTTTCCCGTTGTTAAAGTTAAGCCTCATTTTGAAAACTCAACACATTTGTAATACACTATATTGCAATGCGTGACGTGCAGTTTGTTGAGAGCTAATAAGAGAGACCTGGCTAAACTCAGAAGTCATGGTCATAGAGTGTGATGTCACGAACTGTTCACGGATGCTCGACGGCAGATGCCTGAAGCCAGAGAAAAACAAACTAAAACCAACTTTTGTAAAGTTTTGGTTGCCAAGTAAGAGTCAACTTTCACACTTTACTTTAAGTTCCAGGATGAATAGTCATAGTCTAAAGACTAACAGGGTATTTTAATCATTGACTAAATACCATGTGTTTTTGGCTGGAGGTGACAACATTTCAAATAGCCGACTGGGGAGCATTGGGTCAAATGTTGTGTGGAGCACACAAAAGACAGTGATGTCCCAAACCTTTCATCCTTAATGCCCGGTATACATGTCCCCAACTCTGAGTAAAGTAAGAAGTGGCAGATGGTCTGTTATTGTGGATCTTCTGTTTTGTTGGCAAACCCAGACAAGGAGACCATATCAGAACTTATGAATCCAGAGACTGTTCTCATGCTGTTCCCCTTTATCTGTAGAAGGTACTGACAGATCTGTTCCATCAATTATGTTTGGTGTAGATGGAAGCGTTAGTGGTTATCAGCTTCCCTAAGTCAAGTTCAATAATGACAAACACTATGGTTAACACTAACAGTTCTATAAGATATATCATCCTGTCATAGATAAATGTTAGTGTGTCAACCCTTCAGGATAGTGTCCCAACGCTCCCCTTGGACAGTCCCAACCCTCCCCTCCTTCCCGGTCACAGGGAGCGTTAGAACAAATCCTTGCAATAATCTGAATTGAATTTATTCTGTTTCTGATGAATATTAGCCTCATGATTTAGAGGTCTCTAAGTATGAATACTTAGTATCGTGCCAGAATGATGAAAGGCTTGGCAGTAAAGTAATGCCCTATGTGGCCCAACCCTCCCCACTCTCCCCTATTTACTAAAGCTTTACAGGTTTTTGAGCAGTTAGGACAAGTTGTGAAACTATGTGTTTATATTTTGTAATAAGCTAATGCCAGATGAGAAAATGCAGCTCTCAGAGTGTGTCATACTTCAGCCTGGAAAAGGTCATGGGGATATCTTTGATTTGTATCAAAATTATTGCAGCTGAAGAAGATAGAGAGGAGTTGGGGAACTAATGTAGCTCATTCAAATATAAATGGAGGCATTGAATGTAAGTGGAGTCATCTGTTGAATGCCTTTTTACAGTTTCTTTTTTACACAGAATTTCAATCCCTAGAGTTCATGACAGCGTTTGCCATCTCCAGTTCCTCCTCACAGCTTCTCTCTGCATCGCCACGCAGCCCTGAGCAGGTTTCTGATTGGAGTGCAAGTGTGAAAGAGTCTTGACAAGCGCTGAAAATGCTAAATCTATGGCTTCATTCGTGTCAAAGTGAATATTTTTTTCCCTGGAGCAGAGGAAGCAGTAGAGTGTTACTGTCGCCGTCTCTGCTCCTCTCTCCGTGTGATCCTCAGAAAGAGTCTGTGCAGCCATAGTAATGTGCAGCAGCTCACAGCACAGGGCGGATACAGTGGCAGATCGCATTCTGTACTCTCAAGTTGAGAGAAGGAAGCAGTTTGAGTAAGATGAGGGAGAGGGGAGAGAGCTACTGTATTTATCTAGTACGTATTCGTCAGCTTCGTGTTAAAGTTCAAACTCAACCATTTGCACAGTGAACGACTGCCGGTCCTCTAAAACTCCTGTGTGATGTGCACAAGCTCTTTTCGGTTGTCAAGTGGATGAGAGGTTGAGACTCATTGTGTGTCTTAGATTCATATCGCTTCAGTGTATATTTTATAAAGCTAATGCAGATTTACATTGCAAATATGCAACATGTTAAAACCAATGAGGCAAAGTCTAAAGTTACGCACCAGTTACCACGCAACAGTTTTCATCCTTCACATTGGATGTACCAACATAAATCAATCACTTGGATCCTTTTGGAAATATCTGCTCTCCCCAAACATTGCCTTGCATTGTTGTTGTGCATGACAGTATCTGAAAAGCTAAGAAGAAATAGTAGCTTTAAAACTTTGCCCAATATCACGACAGCCGTCGCCTCACAGGGCTCAACACAGAGAGATCATTTTAAGCGGAAGAAGAATCAAAAATTTGACAAATCAAATAAAAGAAACAGAAGAGCAAATGAAATGTTTGAAGGTCTGACGGTCAAGCAGCGGATGGATAATTGATAATCAACCCAGAAATCTGATTATCCAAAACACTGGATATTACATGAGCCAGAGCAGTTTTTGAATGTTCTCCCCACTTCTCCCTCCAATCATCTCCACTGAATGACTGCACCTCCATATTTGGACTTGGAATCAAAAGGCTCCATGTGGCATTACACTCTTGTCAGCCCAGTGTAGATAGCACAGGTTAAGAAACTCAAAGGTCCAGGATTCTAACCTCGTCAACTGTGCAATATGTGTGTTCGTAATTGTAGCGATCTAGGCAAAGTTAAATACAAATAGCTACACTGCAATATAACTTCTAATAAGGATGTAAGAGAGGAACTGTAGAGACAATTTAGTAAATATTTCGGGTTGGGAGTCAAACCCACAACTCTGAGGATGGAGCAATATTCTGCACGTGCAGCAGCTCTACTTGACTATCAGCTGCACGCTGTGCTTTCACTTTAAAGAGACTAGATGCAAGCCACCTCATATGCGTAACTGCAGTCTATATATTAAGCTTGTGCAATAGGTCTTGGCTCATTCTACACATTAGGACATGGCTGGGGGAGGAATTTATCTTTTACATTTTTAAACTCTGTATGTCCCTTTAAACAAATTTGGGATTTATTTCATGGGTAACTTTTTTTTTTCTTTTTCATTGAAAATGTTTAGTCTTTTTACTATATATATATATATATATTTTTTGTGAAATTAGTTTGGCCATTTTGCTTTATTTTCCTGGTTAGTTTATACATTACACAAGTGTGAAAGATCAGAAAGAAATCAGATTACATCTTTATCATATGTAATCTGATCAGATTCCGATCAGATTATGATCTGAACTTTTTGTTTTGTTTTCCTTTAACGTGATTATTCTCATAGACATGCCGCCCCATTAAAAAAACAAAGATGAAATACAATACACCTCCAATAAACCTCCACTCAGTCTTAAACCTTTAGATTGGGTTTTGTTAGCAAGTGAAGTGTATACGTTTAGATTACTCTGCCCAAAAAAAAGTAATGGAAATGGTAAATGGTCTCAATTTATATAGCGCTTTTCCACCTACATTAGGCACTCAAAGCGTTTTACAGTAAGGATCCACTCACCCATTCATACTGTGGGTGAAGTGTCTTGCCGAACGAAGTGTCTTGTCCAATGACAGTGTGCACTTTCAGGAGGTGGGATTCAAACCCCCGACCTTCCGATCATGAGACGACCCGCTCTACCATCTGCGCCACTGTCACTGTGAAATATTGTCAAAGCAATGACAAGCAACTCGCCTCAAACTCCAAAGGACCATCAATATCAAATAAATCCACTGCCTCCTGTTAATGTTTCATGGTGGTGTTCCAATACTGACTGGCTGACTACAATAACATGAATGACGTAATACTACATTACAATATAAACTGTAAGCGTCCATCACTGAATCAGTGCGCCCCCTCTGGTTCCCTTCTCTGCCCTGTCCTCTCCTCCCACGCTGTTCCCCTCTGTGGCCTCTTCATCCCCTCCTCCTCCTCCTCCTCCTCCCTCACACTTCACAGGATCCAGGCTTCTGTCCAATATGCGAACGGTGTTATCTGCTTGGTCAGAGTGTGCTCTATTCTAGTACAGCGTTCCTCTGGGAGACAAAAGACACTCATCGATTCAGCTCATCTCCCTGTGATGGACCAAGCCAGCTCTGTAAGTGCAGAGGAGGGAGGAAACCTGAGCGGTCCGCCAGCGCAGATGAATGAAGATGAGCTCCAGTCTAAATAAAAAGCCATGGGAAGGAGATGTATCACAGCTGTATATCACTTCTCTGGGTCAGGTTACTCGTAGTGCAGACTGTCAATTTGCGCTTTACAGTAAGGAGGACTCTTTAAAGGAATAGGCATTTTAAAACCTTGCATTGATCTGATGGGTTTTTGCCGAGTCTTAAAAGCGAATAATCCAATTTCAGTTTGGCTTTTCAGGTTGCTCTGAGTTGAATCACTTATGGGCAGAGGCAAGATCCTACCGGCATTAAAAACTTTCAAATACATTTCAAGCATAGTCACGGGCAAGCAAGCATAAACTGATAACTAGCAAGAAATTTATGAAGTGGCACAGAAGAGTATGTTTTGCCACTGCAAACTGATTGTTGTTCAAAATGTATTGTACAGTAAAGTATACAGTAGAGCTGAGGTTTTATAAGAAATAAAATGTGCAGTGCAATAACTGCTTAACACCTCAGTTGATGAGGCCAAGATGGGAAAGTCTTTGTTTCTGCTAGGACGCACATTTCATGCAGTTTTGAGAACTTACTGTGTGAATTTATGTCCATAAATGTGCAGCCGACAGCCTAATGGGTAAGGATGTGAGAGTCCCGGCACTGACAATTAACAGACTGTCTCTCCACGCTGTTCATCCCCTTTTCACCCTATGCTGTGTTATCAGAAAAAACTTTTCATGAGTGTTGTCTTCAAATGTTGGACCTCGAGTCTGTAATAAAGTTGATCATATATAGTTTATGTCTATTCTTTCATCAGCTTGTTTTTTGATTTTCTTCAGAGTTGGTTTATGTGGGGTTGTGTGGAATCATCCTTAAGCCCTTCATTTTAAAAGTAGCATAGATGCGCAAAAACAACTTGAGATTCACCAAAAATATGCCAAGGCCACCAGGCCCGAGTTCAACAGAAACTGTTGAAGACAAGAGGCAAATAAGTATTCCCCTGACACAGTGATTATGCCATAATAATGCCATACAGCCAATAATCGGACTCATGCTTCTTGCATGCATACAGCACAACCTAGAGGTGATTGGGGGAAACACATGTTGCAATTCCAGACTAAAAAAGTGCCAACTGGTGACTGTCAATGTAGTTTAAATGACTAAAACCAATAGACAAAGTCGCAGTTCATAAACTATTCAACATCTAACCCTTTTCAATCAAAGTCACTGACAATATCGGGCTCTTTTGATCAACCTGCCTCCTCACTGACAGCTTATTATCAAAGCTTTTTGTCTGCCATAATAGGGTTCAAAATAATTAACTTTTCTGACATCTGTTTCAAAGTATTGAGATGGCACATCAGGAAAGGCGAGAGGCCACTTCATAAACAACAATTTGCCCACTCAATAGAACTAAGAGAGGCTCAAATGGCAGCACAGCCCCCAAGGTTTCTAAATGCAACAGATTTCAGTTCCGCTTGGATAAAGCAAGTATCTGACACGTCTCTATGAATGATCTTGTCTGCTTCTTTCCACACAAAAAACACATGTATGAGTTTGTATCTGTGTGTCTAAAGCACTGGCTGTTCTACCCACACGGACCACTTTGGCATTTCAATCACGCGTGAGCCACGGATAGGCTACTATGTTTTGTGTGGCAGAAGCGCAACAACTCCAAGTGGCCCCCCCTGCATTTTTAACACATTCGCCCCTGCTGCTGCCATCATCACACACTGGGCAAACAATGTCAAAACAACAGATTGGTGTTAAAAGCTTTCAGGCTGCTTTCACTGAAATGCAAAAATGTGCCAAAGGTGGGCATCCTTGCCTTGAAATCCGAAGAGGAACGCTGCGCCGGGGATCCAAACGCTGTAAATCCAGAAGTAATGCATGTCGTCCTTTGATCGGCTGCGGCGGCTCAAACCTCCGAAACTTGGGTGACCAGTCCTGGCGGGGATCCGACGTCCAACCGGGGTATCGTCTTCGCCTCGTAGCAAGGAGCTATCCGCGGGGGAAAGACAGTCGCAAAGTGACTGACAAACAGCACAGAGCACGGCACGGAACAGCACAAGTGCACACGGAGATGCTGCTTGGAGAGGACCGACTCACGGAGCAGCTGACGTGGTTTGCGCGCTCGCCTCCTGTCCTATAGTGCCATCTAGCGTCGGTAAAGTCGACCCGGGTCTACAGTTGGTCAATGTTTTCAGTGATTTCTATTTCTAATTTCTTAGCAATCTGACAGTAAACTATGCAACATTACATAAAGGAATCGATATTTTTATGCATTTGAACAAAAAGGATATGGTTTGTTTTGGGAGGGGGGTTACAATGTTGACATTTATGCAGAAGAGCGTGTAGAAACATTGAAACTGCTCAGATAAGCATAACATACATACACAATGGAATCATATGCTTTTGTAGGTGCTAGGTATAAAACGTAATACGATTATACTGTAACCCTAACTTCGTGGCCATACCGCCTCAATCCCGTTAGACCTTGGAAGCTAAGCAGGGAGGAGCCTGGTTGGTACTTGGATGGGAGACCGTTTGGGAACACCAGGAAGCCTGGCGATTGGAGTGAGTGAGTGAGTGAGTGAGTGAGTGAGTGAGTGAGTGAGTGAGTGAGTGAGTGAGTGAGTGAGTGGGTGGTGGTCAGAGAGGCCGATGGCGCAGACTGGTTGCCTCGCTTCCATCAGTCTACCCCAGGGCAGCTGTGGCTCCAATAGTTACACATTGTTACACATTGTTATAATACCAAACAACAACAACAAAATGAACTTCCATGAAAGTTCAGCTCTGTGGTCAATCCCAATCATAGCCCCGATAAGGAAAATGTACAGCCTCTGTCAGTGTATTCTTTAGTTTTTAAAAGAAATAATCAATAACAACAAAGGCTGGTTGTATAAATACTTCCTGGACCCACTGTATCTGTGAAGGGGGAACCCCCAAGCCCCAGCGCGTTATTAGCTAAGCCCAATGAGCCGCTGTATACATTGTGGCAATCTGTCGTCTCAGTGGAGCTGGAGGAAGCGTGTCTGGAATGAATCAGGGTTAATTGAAGTTGTCATGGAGATTTTAGTCAAAGCATGGGGGCTCATGTGATGCCGCAATCAATCCGCTAAATGTCGATTCGAGAAGATGATCGGATCCCCATGGCCACAAAAAAGCATTAGAAATCACTATCTCATTATTTAATATCAGATGCAATTTGGATTCATTTTGCTCGATTGGGTTTTACATTAGGTGCTGCCAAGCCTATTGTGTGTTTTAGTGGGTTTTAATTGCTTTTCTGACTTGATTAGAGGGTAATTTTGTTGGAAATTATACTTGAACTGGCTATTTCAGATAAACAGATATGAAAGAAATAACCAAATATGCCCAAGTGAAAGTACTGGCACAGCAGTGTGTTTGAAATACTTCAACTTTTACCTCACCTGCTCCGACTTCTTTGGCAAATTGTCCAATTCACCCAAAGACCTGCAGGCAACATTTCAAAGTGTGATGTGCAACAATTGGACAAAGATTTGAGAGAGTTTGACTATAGTGATTGAGATGGTGACATTACTAAGTCAGAGAACCTCCAAAACATTTGCAGGCAGTAGTCAATGGCTTATTTAAGTAGTTCACTAAGGGAAGAAGCATGTTGGAAGTGAATGCATGGCACAGGTGATCGGAGAAAGATGTTGACAACAACAAGGAATTTTATTGTTATGCTATTTCATTTTAACTGTGACCCTGCAGTTTCAAGAACCAATATAACCAAGCCACGACTAAAAAAAATAATAATATTCCAATTTCAGCTGCACCACCATGTGAGAGTGTTCTGTCTTCAGCGTCATGGCTTCAAGCCTCAGCTTAGACAAGTGCATATATCTCCTCGCTCTTCACCCCTTTTCGCCCTGTGCTCAGCTCAGAGACTTGGTCCCTCCAGTGGGTCCTGGGTCCTCCCCCCAATAGGACATGCCCAGAACCTCAGGCTCCGCTTGATGTGAAGGAACAGCGGCTCTACTCTGAGCTCCTCCTGGGAGACTGAAGTCCACACCCGATCTCGAAGGGTGCAGGCCACCCTGCAAAGGAAACTCAATTCAGCCACCTGTATGCATGATCTCGTCCGTTCAGTCACTACCCAGATGTCATAGCCATAGGTGAGGGTAGGAGCGTTGATCGACCGATAAATCAAAAGCTTTATCCCCAACTCGGCTCCCTCCTCATCACAACAGTCCGATACAGTTACTGCATCACTGCCAAAGCCGCACCAATCAGTCTGTCAATCTCACGTTCCATCCATCCCTCACTCATGAACAAGACAGTTCAGTTCAGTTCAGTTCAGTTATGGTGAATTCTCATTGTTGCCTTCAGGAACCGCTATATGAAATATTTTGTCCCGGAGGCCATACGACTCCTGAACTTTCCTTAATTTAATTTGAGGTTGTCACCTGCCTGTTATTCAGACAGACTGTATCTATGTGTGAGCTCCACTTGCTTGCTTAGTTTATGTGGTTTGTGTGGCTGTTTTGTATATTTTATGTTTTCTGCTCTAAAGGAATTGCTCCATGTGGGATAAATAAAGTTTACTGAACTGAACTGAATACAATTTGATTGATCGCACAGCTCTTCCTCTCACAATGTACTGTGCATCAGTATTCCTATTGAGAAATTGCCACAAAAACTCTCTGCTGCCTAATGTGTGTCATTGCAACACAAGCAGTTGCGCAATTCGAAGCGGCTTACGAAATCAAATATTCATTAATGACTACCAAATGATTTGTAAGCATAAATAATTAAACCAGTGCCCTGTTAAGCACTGTTTAGCGTTGTGTGAGACAGATCAGGGGGTTGTCAGCTCTCCATGTTTCCCCTGGTTTCCCCGGGGTATGGTGCACTGCAGATGGCGCGGTGGAAATTGCCAATAGTACCTTTGCCATTGTCAGGAGCATCAGAGCAGAGGATACACCGTTGCATTTAAGCAGATAGGGGCTGGTATGGTCCATTTGGTGTCTCTCAGCCTGGTACATTGCATATAGATGAAAGACTATCTATCTTTAAGAAATCGGGCTCATTTTGAATCTTGCTTTTATCTTGCGAAATGGTTGTTTCCCCCCAGGTTTTATTGTAATGCATGTAAACAACCAAAGTTACACAAAATGAAAGGATAGGATTGAGGCACTGACGCACAAGCAGGGAACGGAATGTACTGCTCTCGACGTACAAGGACCTTTTACAATGGGATGAAGAGTTTTAGTGATGGTATAAAATAAAAAATAGAGGGAAAAATGGTGCGTATAGTCCATTGACTTCAGAAACAGCTTTACGATTAATGTGGGTACTTTTTCTTCTTCTTCTGGATTTAAGAATGGCTCTACAAGTAAAACGAATTTGCAAAGTACCAGGGGTGAAAAAAAAGGTTTCAATTAGTCCTCTCAACTTTGTACAATTTCAGTAAAACTCTCCACTGCCCACTTTGGCAAAGAGCTTGTTACTTTCCCCCCCTGCCAACAGACTGTCCAAAGTAAATGCATAACCCGGGCAGCAAGTTGGATTAAATTTTCCCTTTTCAGGAATATTTGTCAATGTAGACTTAATTTTATTCGATTTTTTCCTCCATGAAGCAAAGACGCCCCCGAGCACGAACACTCACGCCGCACAAAAGATTTCTTCCCTCCCTTTTTTTTTTTTTCCTGATGTAACTTCTGGCATTTCCCGACATGCTGCTGCGCTCCTCAGCTGTACAACACTGGGGCTTTGATCTAAATTTGACTCAAGGCGTTTGGATCACACAGCTCCTTGTGGACACTGTGATGAAGTGTGGCTTGTAGCTTATAGTCATCCAGAACACAGTCCCGCTGTGGGGAGGACAGCAACAAATGTGGATCCCCGACCACGCCGCTGTCTACTGCCCGGAAACACGCGCAATGATTCTTCTTTTTTGTCTTTCATGGCAAACAATTCTATTCAGCGTAATGAGATTCATGCCAGACGACAACTGCCTAATTATAATGGTATGAAAATAGTTCTGTATGTGCAGGCTCCAGAGTGAAACCAACTTGGATGCAGCCAAAAGTGTAGGGTGCAACTAAATATTTCCTTGGTTGCACCGGTACGACCTATGAAGAGCTGAGTTTAGTTGTTTTATTCTATTTTATTTTTCTTGAGAGAGTAATGTTTGTATCTATAACTATTTGTTCTTTTAGTAAGAGGTTTGTTTACTTGCTTTACTAGTTTCAATCACTTCCTTTGATCTTCCTCACAAGCGTCACTTGATGGTGGAGGTGACGTGTCGTAGGCAGCTTCTATGGATTTTAAACTCAGTAGGGGGCGTAAGATCTCCCTACTGAGGCAGCTTATATGGATTTTAAACTCAGTAGGGAGAGCTTACGCCCCCTATTGACAGGCGCCTAATCCAGGACGGCATCCAAGGTGTGGGATAAGGTGTACGCTCCGTCGTCCCGGTTGATAGATGTCGGTGCACGTTTCCTGATCTTAATGGCTTCTCTGATCCAGCGCTGATCCACCACCAGGTGACGGTTCTGAGGAAGATCCCAGGGAGTGATTGAAACTAGTAAAGCAGGTAAACAACCTGCGTAACCTTCCTTGAAAAAAAGGTTTCAATTAGTCCGCTCAACTTTGTACAATTTCAGTAAAACTCTCCACTACCCACTTTGGCAACGAGCTTGTTACTTTTCCCCTCTGCCAACAAACTGTCCAAAGTAAATGCATAACCCGGGCAGCAAGTTGGATTAAATTTTCCCTTTTCAGGAATATTTGTCAATGTAGACTTAATTTTATTTGATTTTTTCCTCCATGAAGCAAAGACGCCCCCGAGCCCGAACACTTGGTAAAGCAGATAAAACAACCTCCATCCATCCATTTTCTTCCGCTTTATCCGGGGCCGGGTCGCGGGGGCAGCAGTCTCAGCAGAGATGCCCAAACTTCCCGATCCACACACACCTCCTCCAGCTGTTCTGGGGGGACCCCGAGGCGACACCAGGCCAGCTCGGAGACATAGTCCCACCACCGTGTCCTGGGTCTTCCACGAGGCCTTGTCCCACTAGGACATGCCTGGAACACCTCCCGCGGGAGGCGACCAGGAGGCATCCGGAACAGATGCCCGAGCCACCTCAGCTGGCTCCTTTCGACGTGAAGGAGCAGCGACTCTACTCTGAGCCCCTCCCGGGTAACTGAGCTCCTCACCCGATCTCGGAGGGTGCGCCCAGCCACCCTGCGAAGGAAACTCATTTCGGCCGCTTGTATTCGCGATCTTGTCCTTTCGGTCATTACCCAAATCTCATGACCATAGGTGAGGGTGGGAACGTAGATCGATCGGTAAATCGAGAGCTTTGCCCCCCGACTCAGCTCCCTCTTCACCACGACAGACCGATACAGCGACCGCATCACTGCTGACGCCGCACCGATCCGTCTATCGATCTCACGCTCCATCCGTCCCTCACTCGTGAACAAGACCCCGAGATACTTGAACTCCTCCACTTGAGGCAAGGACTCCCCACCGACCTGCAGAGGGGAAGCCACCTTTTTCCGGTGGAGAACCATGGCCTCGGATTTGGAGGTGCTGATCCTCATCCCGGCCGCTACACACTCGGCTGCAAACCGCCCCAGTGCGTGCTGAAGGTCCTGGTTCGTTGAAGCCATCAGAACAACATCGTCCGCAAACAGCAGAGATGAGACTCTGAGGCTCCCAAACCGGACACCCTCCGGCCCCTGGCTGCGCCTAGAAATTCTGTCCATAAAAGTAATGAACAGAACCGGTGACAAAGGGCAGCCCTGGCGGAGACCAACACGCACCGGGAACAGGTCTGACTTACTGCCGGCAATGCGAACCAAGCTCCTGCTGCTGTCATACAGGGAACGGACAGCCCTTAGCAGAGGGCCCCGGACCCCATACTCCCGGAGCACCCCCCACAGGGCACCACGAGGGACGCGGTCGAACGCTTTCTCCAGATCCACAAAACACATGTGGACTGGTTGGGCGAACTCCCACGAACCCTCGAGTACCCGATGAAGGGTATAGAGTTGGTCCAGTGTGCCACGACCAAGATAAAACAACCTGCTTTACCAAAAGAACAAACAGTCATAGTTTAAATCGAAGAAGACAGTATGAACCTTTTACAAAATGTTTGTATTTGTGAGACAGTAATAGCAGTTTTGTCCTGAATCTGATGCACCTCGATGAACCAACCCAAAATGTTGGTCAGGAATCCTGTCTATGTCTACATTAGTGGAAGTTTTAAGACCAGGGGTGTCCAAACTTTTTTTTATTGAGGACCGTATATTGAAGTGTGTACAACCTTGAGGGCCATGGCACAGATTGGTCGTCAGCGCGGTCAAACATTCAACTGTGAACCATAATGTCAGCTCTGTCTCACAATAAAATGTAAATTTTTGAGGTTTTTATCATGCTGAATTATGAAACTTGCTGTAAAAATCACCTCTGGCGATGTGTGCCTTGTTGACAAGAAGCATGAGGGCCAACAAAAATTGGTCTGAGGGCCGCATTTGGCTCTCGGGCCAGACTTTGGGCACCATTGATTTAGGCAGTGCCAAACAAAGACCATGACAATCCTGATACAAAGAGATGTATTGGTTTTATTTCCATTGTTGATTCTAGCTGAAGGAATGCATTTATGAACATTGGAATGATGTTTTCAACCCAAAAAAATGATAAATTCTGCCTAATAGCCACCTTTTACTTTGATTACTGCTTTGCACATTTTGACATTTTCTCAATGGGCTTCACGATATAGTAGCAAGAAAATAGTTTTGACTTCACAGAAAGTTGAAAACCATTTCACCGTACAAAGCACATGCCAAGAAGAAATTATGGCAATTTTGAAGAATTTGAATGTATTGCACCATTTTTTGCTTCCTACGTAATCCCATGTTCATTCATAGTTTGTCTTCAAGGAGAATCGCACAATGTAAATTTTGGAATGCCTATCATGTCTTTATTTGTTGACAAGGGTACTGTATATTTGTCGACCGTTTGACCCATCCTTCAATGCCATACGGGGCAGGAGCAGTGGGCACGGTAATTGGGAACACAGATTTAGAAGAGAAGCAGCGAAGTGGTCTCTGCGATACACCAAAAACTGGGAAAACTGCACCGCTTGAAATGCATTCCCCATCTTTGACAAGTTTCAAAATATGCTTATGCCTTTTCACAAATTGAGCTTCTATAATTGGGTACATTTATTACACCTCTTGGCAATGACTAATAAGCGCGAGTGCAACTATAATGACTCACGCCTGATGAGATAAACAGATTTATACATTTCTGTCACAAACGCAGTATGTGTGTGCACATGTCCAAAGACAATGTAACCGCAAGCTGAAACAATACGGCGTAGAAATAAATACAGTTACATTTTCTGGCACTGACAGGAAAAGTGATAATAATATGCAGCCCACGTGCTCTCAAACTCAAACTGATGTTGCCTATAGAGGAGCAAAGTAGCACTGGAAGTTGTTGGTAGGAGGAAGCGTTTGTGCTTGGGGTTTTTGATTGCTTTACTAAATTGGAACTCAAAGTACTGGCATATGCTAATTGGTGCACTAATGTATTCTTGTCGACTCCACCTCTGACCATGCAGCCTGTTGCTCTGTTCAGAAGCGATGCAAGTGTGCAAACTCTCCGTCACAAAACCCTAAGTGGAATATAGATGCTATACAGCTAAACATTTTTTTTTCCTCCATGAGTATTTGCATTTGAATATACACTTTGCTCTCCTCCATATGTCTCCACAGAAAACTCGCACAGATTAGCATGCATTATCGCTTCCACGTTTTTTGTTTTTTTGTTTCAAATCTCCTAAACTTTTCTTTTCGTGTAGGGTCCTTGAAAACAGTACGCATCCGGGGGATTTAGGGAAGAATCATGTGGTTTACAGGAAAGAGACCGCTGCGGGGAGAATTAAGAACAGCTGTAGGTGAGGTAGGGGTATTGGAATTCCTCTTCTCTTCCAATAATCATTTTCTCACATGGATTGAAGACATGAGGCGAAGACACATGTGAATGTTTTTTATGCCTTTTCCCGAACTTTAATGTCTGGGTTATTTTTGTAGTGAGAGCTTTTCTTTAGTTAGTGCCTTAAACTAAAGACACTGATCTGAAAGACAGACACGTTAGCTTTGATTTGAGCCGTTTTAGAGCTAACGTGCTAAATCAGTTTGTTTGCTTGCTTATATTGTTGGTAAAGTGGACACTCGGGTTTATTAGTCACAAAAACTGAGGGGTTCTTTGTCACATTGGGTATAACATGGTGGGAAATGTTTTTCTTTTGATTGTAATATGTTTTCTGATTACTTTATTTTAACATTAGCTTCAACCTGGAATACCAGCTGCATCCATTCATCGCCTCATCACCGGCAGCTCTTCAACAATCCAATCACAGACCCAGCTCATCACCACGGCGCTCGTCCCTGCTCCAGTCACTCTTCGCACAGGTTCCTCTTCTTAAGCCCCCTGGTCAATCACTCAGAATTTCCCAGCCGTGCTACGACCCTCCTCCACCCCTTTCTCTGTCTGGCCTCTCCTCGGCTCTGCTCAACGTTGACTGGTCACCCCGGGTCTCCTTCTACCACCACCAGTGTCCAGGCTCCGGGGAAGATTCTGGCTAGCGCTCAACGCCGTGCAGCTCCTATCGTTCGAGCAATCTTCCGCTGGGTTCTGAGTCGCAATAATTCACATTTGTTCAATAAAACTTCCTAATGCCTGTGAGTCTTTTCAGGTTGAATTGTGTTTGACAGTTAATAACTATTTATCTCAATATCATAGAAGAAAGGAATCAAGGTCTTCTTCAAGTCAATGGTTCAAGCTTTCATTTAATGCAGCTCTTACTCTCTTTTTCTGTTGATTTCTGTAAAAAAAAAAAAAAGAAGAAAAACGATGATGATCAGAGCGATTTGAACAATTTCGTATCTCAGCTTTTATCTCAAGAGACGTTTCTCCTCCTTGGGCTGTTTTCTTCATTAAAAGGTAGGCATTCAAAGTGGCATGAAAGGAGTGAACAAATATGCAGGTGGAAGAAACATCTGCACGCATTGCTATTGCCGAGTCTACAACGCTGCTATAGCGCGGCCATCACTTCCACTTCCCCTGGACACAATGCAGTTGGCACTCGGTATCCGACTAACCGGATGCCCCGGGGGTGACCACTCCTGACAGGCCCCTCTAGAGGTATATCGCCACAGATGTATTTGCATTTTCCCTTTTAACACGTTTTGACTCTTGTAAACGATGCACACAGATGCAGCTTTGGTAAATTATGTGTTTGTTGTTTTTTTTTTCCATGTGACGGAGTTAATAATTCAGGAGGCAGCAGAACGGCTACAGCAGCCCTTCCTCAGGAACACAGCGTACAGCGAACATTTGCCGTGAGTCAGTTTGTAAATGTTGGCGAACTGCGGGCGACTCATGAATTATTCCAAAGTGATTTATTTTATTTGTCACTCGGCAGAAAAGGAGGGAAGTAGACGTAAAGCTGCCTCAAAACCAAAGAGCGACCCGGCCTCCCGTATTAGCTGCACACGAACGCGTCGGGACGGCGTTGTGTTTTGGCTTCGGAGAGCGCTTAATGGCAAAATGCGTGACACGGCTCGACTTTGAGTAATGGGATGTGAAATATTTACTCTCAAGCAACAATGCATCGGCCACACTGAAAGCTGACACTGCAATGTTGGTAGAGGTGACAACAGAGAATGAATGAATATTTATGAATGTACACTACATTTCTGATATATGGAAATGTTCTTCAGGATGTACTTGAGGAGAGATAGCAGAAATGTTTAGCGAAGATAAGGAGGCAGGAGTTCAGGGAAACAGGCGCTGAACTTTGCCTGTTAGTAGCATCAGAAATACTGAATTAAATCATTATGCATAATAAGGGCCGGGTACCATAAACCGATAGTATGGTAGTGTGGCGCAGGAAAAAAGTTTACTAAAGGTATCGAAAGATTAAAAGTCGAAAGCAAGTACTGAAAAAAAGATCCAAATTTTGATGCTGTTGGTCCACTTTATCAAATTGTTTTGCACAATGTTTGCCCAATTTATAATCACAAATTGAATCATAAATTATGAATTTTGGGATAATAACTTCATTATGTTTTGCACAACTGAGAATGTTGGTACTTTTGCAACCATGTGTGGGCCCCTCACATGCCATGCATCTCCCGTGTTATTGTAAGGCCTCAGGAAGGACTATACGGCCCATAAGGGACATGTCGAACATATGGTTCCAATAAGGGGCCTCCTCTTCCAAAACAACCTTTTTCTTTGTATTTGGACCAATCACATCTTGGAAGAACAAGTAAAAGACATTAAGAATGCACATGCTCTATTATAATATATTTACATAAAGTTATATACATGGGTCGTGAAAAAAACGCCTTATACCTTTTGTAAATACTCTCTATACCACACTTTTATTGGTCTGGAGTCTTCCTTCCACCTCCATAAGTTCATGGGTTAACCTCTTAACCCCCGCTTTTACCAAGTGCATTTTCTCCAGTTTGGCTTTACCCAAATCTAAAAGCTGCTTGACCAGAGCTTACAACCTCTTGGCCAGTGCAACCCCTCATTTGAAAGCTAAGACTTACAAAAACAGATCTTTTTCCTCAAGTTGCTGCTACGTTGTCGTCACTTTTTTCCACAGTCATTCCATCTCGTTTTTGCCACATTTTCGTCAGATTTTGGGCACTTTTTTTAATTGAGTTTTTATCACTTTTCACACGTTCATCGCCTTTTTCCGCCTCTTTTTTGTTGCACTTTCATTACTCTTTTTCTTCTCATTCTTGTCGCTATTTTGACACTTCTTTCAAGAAGCTTTTCGACTTGGGTGAAGCCAAACAAGACAAAATGTGCTCGCTCATGGGGTTAAGATGATTTTAAAAAAAGCAACGGTGCCCAACCCTACACATAATCGTGATCATAGTATTGCATGGATGGTGAGGGTCAAGTGGTGACCTTCTGAGAGGCCACAAAAATAAACTCGAAAGCAACATTGCTCTAGTTGCAGTCTCTTCTTGCGCTGTGAAAACACTACTACTACTTTTGGGGAAGTGAATAACCAATGGTCATGGCCGCTCTAACTCATACGCCTTTTGTGCAAGTGCTGTACTATATACACCCAACAGCAGCAAGGCCATTCCATAACCAAACCTCAATGCACTGGGAAAAAGTAGGAGGAAGTTTGAAAGGATCCCGGAGGACGCGTGTCTGTGCTGAGTTTATCGCTAATGACGGGTTAAGTCCGGTTTCATGTCAGTGTTAAAGTTGCAGTGACGCCTGGCATCTGAAGACCCGCTTTAGCATACAAACAGTGTGTCCTCGTGCATTATTCATGAGGCTACCACTGTTCTCCATTCTCCATTTGGTGTCTCCGTTATATTGCGCTGCCTTATTTTATCAAGGCAGAAAAAGACACCGTAAAAAAAAAAGGGGGGGGATGGAAGTTTTTGGGATTTTCTTTTTATTCTTTTTCTCCCGGCAAATTAAAATGATTCTCCCGTCTTAGGACCTGGCTTCAGAGACATGGATTTTTTTTTTGTACAAACATTTCTTCTTGGACGCAGCTGGGATGTTGATAGACAAAAATGTGCTGTTAATATCTCTGCCACAAAAAAAACTACAGCTGTGAACCAGCTCTGGAAACAAAGGAGCAATTTGCATAATAAATTGTAGCCCCCCCCCCTTATTATTCCAGAATAAGAATATCACTCGCCGTGTATCTAGACCCTTTGAGCATTTCTCCAAAAAGATGGAAATGACAAACCACATTCATCACTCTCCACTGTTCATGTTAAGCCAGGCCACAGTTTACATGGTGATTCCAGCAGTCACTTTAATTTCACACCCGCGTGCGAATCAAACCATTCAGTGGCGGGAGTCAGCAAAGGGTAAATTATGTGATATTATTATTCAGTAAACAGGACAGAAGTGCGGTGTTGGTGTATGGGAACATGTAGGTGTGATGCTCTGTGCTGAGCCCCTGAAAGCCCTTGGCAACGCACAAAAGCTGAAAATGAGTTGGATTAATGCTGCCCGTTCAGCACCGTGCCTTTGTGCCTGTGTGGCGGAAATGCTATTAGGCTCTTTTATACAGTGGGGAAAAAAAGTATTTGGTCAGTTTCACATAGACATTCTATTGGATTTTGGCCACATACTTTTTTTCCCCCACTGTATATATATGTGCCGCTGTTTCTACGATGCCATACTGTTTCGATTGGAATCATGGGCCGCATGGTAATGTGATGCACTCATGGGAGGCACTGGGGACAGTCCCTGATTTTATGTATTAAAAATGTGCTCACAATGCTGCCCTGGCACTTAGAGCTTCATTCGTTTATGAAATCAACTCCCTCCTTTGGACGGCGAAAGCTACTTCTGCTGCCATAACGAGTGGCTGATTTGATTTCACAAGCAGGGAAGCTATTTTCATATACACAACACAAAGTTCTATTTAAGTTGTAGCGTAGTATTTATAACGGCAGCTTGGAGAACAAAGTTTTCGTCAGGCACAATTACAGTAAGTCTGTTTAATGTTACACTGCACGGATCAGAAATGTGGGGTGTTATTTCAGTGCTATTCTTAGGTAACAAAGTGCTGCACAAGAGACCATTATACATTCAAGTCTCCACACCGGAGTAGACTGACAGACCGTGGCTGCCAATGTGCGGCAATGGCTACTTATAACTCACTCGCACATCCCGTACTTGAATAAAGGCGAGGTGAAGTGCCCCCGTGGACGAACTCTCCCCTCCGGTACGAAGCGGGCCCCAGCATCGCTCAGATTCCGAGATTTGACAACATTGGCGTTATCACTGCATGGAAAGCAGACAAGAAGAGAAAAGAGGATAAGGCAAAGGCACGTCTGAAAGGGCACTGATTCTGGTGCTTTCCAAATGAACAGGCAAGAGTGAAGCAGCAGATGGACAGTTGTTCCCAGGTGTCCCCTGTCCTTAGACCCTCCTTCACGGCATAGAAAACCACACACACCCGCGTCGATGCAGACAGCACATGCTCCCATTTTGCAGATGCGGTTTCCAGACTTACTTAGAAAATCTTAACCCTTTATAGGCCAAGTGACTCTTTTGGGTCATTTCCACACACTTTATATATGGCCTCCCTGCTGCACGTCAGTCAGGCAAAGAAGCATGTGGTCCTCACTCAGCCAATCAGAAGAGATCACCTTACATCACAGATCCCACTACTGTGGCATTTGACCAATCAGCAGAGACCGGTCGCGCTCTCAACTTCCTGTTTCCTCTGAAGTCTGAAAAAGACCCAAGTCTGGCTATATTCATGGTACATTTCTTTGCATAACTTGAAAGCTAACCATGGTAAGTTGATGAAACTCACACATTTTTTTGGTGAATGATTGTATTAAATGATGATATATGTGGTGGTTTTGGATGAGGCAGTGAAATAAGTGAAATTACAGCATCAAAAAGGTAAGCACCATATTTGATCACTTAAACCTAAAGTTGATTTGTTTTGTCCATATTTGGGCATGCCTATTCTTCACAAAAGAACCTAGGACTGTGTATTTGTGTTACCAAAAAGGTTATTTTAAAACATTTTCAAGGCAAACAATATTGGAGGTCACTGGCCCCGCCCACTGCAAGTAAAGCACAATCACATTACAGAAGCTCTTGCCTATGACAGGTGTGAACAATAAAGGAATGGGCCACCGTTTTTACATACTGAGGTACATTCTTACCTTAGCTTAGATTAAAAAAAGGGAACTATATTGTAAGGCGTAATAATACCAGGAGTAGTTCGACATCCGCACAGTAAAATCTTCACTTTACTGTGCGGATGTCGAACTACTCCTGGTATTATTACGCCTTACAATATAGATCCACTTTTTATCCGCTTAGAAAATCCACTGTTGCAGGTTCTGCCTCTAAACAAATGATATGGCTTAGTCAGACTCGTGTCGGGTGACTTTATTGTGCTGGTCTGCCCAAAAAGTGCAAAAAAATAGATTTAACAGATTCCAGATCCACGTGCAGTCCTGTACAATATTTATAAGGTCACAGTCCAGCCTTCTCAGCTGTTTCCTGTAGCTGGTACCTGCATTGTACTCAGCTCCCCTTTATACACACACACTACCTCTGTGGTGCTGAAGGCCCCCTCATATAGCATCATGCCCCTCCCACAACACAATTAAGCACAGAAACCAAATCACGAAGTAATTTGTTTAGAAAAATCCCCAAAATAACGACAGACAACAATCTGTGTACTAAGCACTCAAAATCTTCCAAACGGGAAAAATAAAATAATCCTACACAGAAAATGGGAAGTCACAGGTTTGTGCCCTGTGCATGACGCAAACATAATGCAGAAGATGCTTACACCTGCGTTGGCTGTGCTGGAGAAAATGTTTGCAACTCGGAGTAAACTATGGATGGGAAAAGGCTCGAGCAGCGGCCAAGTGTGCACCCATGGCAGCTGCGGTGGCTGACGAAAGAGAACCCAGAGGACAGCGGTAAACGGTCAAAACGGTAAGGGAAAGTCGGTCTATATATATATAACTATATAGTGTAACACTTCATGTAACCATATTTAAAGAGGGAAAACGTGGAAGCTTGGTACAGCTTCTATCTTCACCTCGTTGAGGGCACGCATGAAGATCAGGTACAAATGAACTCATCTAAGCTAAGGTAAGAACTTATCTCAGTATGTAAAAACGGTGGCCTATTCCTTTAACTAAATATGGTAACGGATCGGAAGGTCGGGGGTTCGAATCCCACCTCCTGAAAGTGCACATTGTCGTTGTGTCCTTGGGCAAGACACTTCACCCACATTGCCCCCAGTGTCTGCGTACATTGGTGTATGAATGGGTGAGTGGATCCTTGCTGTAAAGCGCTTTGAGTGCCTAATGTAGGTGGAAAAGCGCTATATAAGTTGAGACCATTCACCATAACTTCACTCACATTGATATTCTGCATGATAATAACACTTGTGTTATGTCCCCCAATAACACTCTGAAGTTGAAATTATATATTTCAAAGTGGGTTAAACTCAAATTCAAAAACACTCGCAGGTGGCATCATTTAAAATTCCCCCAGCGTATAGTCAAAATAATGAGCCAACGCACCGCTGCATGTTTTCCACATCCTGGCTGGGTTGCATTGTCCAGCCTGTTGAGCAGCTGATTGCCTGTCAACGGCCCTAAAAGAGAAAGGGGAAAAAAAAAAAAAAAAAAGAAACTTGTCAGTGAAGGGGAAGCGCATGCACAGAGCTGTATCCAATGTATCCTTGCCCTGTTCACTGACTCTCCTTCCCCCTGGGACTCTGCAGCGCTGCATTACTGTCACCGTGATGCCTCCGCCGTCTCCGCTCGCTCCCGTGCACACACTGTTTATAGGGCCACATCAGCAGACCAGCGCGCCGGTCATCTGCCACCTGTCTCCACAGCTGCTCTACGTTTGTTCATTACTGCTCTCCGTGCGTGTTGAGCTTTACGAGACACTTCCGCACATTTTCTGCTCTGTTGGCTCCCGTATCCAACATTTTGTGCTAAGAGAAATGGCTGGAGGAATGCTGGGTTTGTAACTGGCCTTCTCAATGGCGCCAGCCTGCCCATAGGCGTGACAAAATGTAGCCTTTAGGGCACATGAAACACACTGTAGTTGGCTAAATTAATTAATAAGGCATACTGTATTTCACTGGGGGAACATGAAGGGTTTTCTTTATAGGTACTTTACTTTCAGTACAAGCAAATACGGACAAACAAACAAAGAAAGAGGTAATTATGCATCTTTAATGTTTTAACAGGATGTGCAGTTTCCAGATAGCAATGCACAGAGCATATACTAGGAACTACGTTGGTACATTGTACTGTAGAGTGTTTGAGTTTTCTATTACAGATGCTCCAGGCATTTTCCACATTTAGTGAGAGCGTCG
The DNA here is from genome assembly GCF_951799975.1 of Gobius niger. Taxonomy (NCBI): domain Eukaryota; kingdom Metazoa; phylum Chordata; class Actinopteri; order Gobiiformes; family Gobiidae; genus Gobius; species Gobius niger. The sequence goes on from NC_136852.1 coordinate 24,522,145, forward strand.
GGAAAAGTAAGCACCAGGCAATTACCTCAACACCATGTTCTGTATATAGTAACTCTATACTTGTGATAGTGGAACAAGACCAAGTGAGAACGCAAGACAAGCTTACCATTATTTAAAATTCTGTGTTGCGGGATACTCCAACCTGTAGTTTAGGAGCCTGCGGTCGCTCTCCACCCAAGATTTTCTACATTTCTAAATAAGCTGTATGAGTCAAATATAAGTGCAGTCTAAGCAAAACAATGAATGACATAACCATAGAGCACAACCTGCAAAGAATACATACACAGTAGTATCTCTTTCACTATGTTGAAATACTACCTTGGCTTGCGCAGGAAAATCAAACCCGACTCACCTGACTCAAAAAAATGTGTCTCAATTTGCCGACCCGACCCCGCACATATTTAAAAGCCTTCACTAGCTCACACTTTTTGGAACTGTCCTAACATAACAGCTCACCGGACTAAAATGATCAAATTGATGTCTGATGTTTGTGGAACACAGTTACACCCTCACCCAGTGCGTGCACTTTTTGCAGTACCCTCAGTAACTGCTAATCTTACTAACAGGCAGAAAACTGTTATTCATTTTGTCTCAGTGCTTGCTAGAAGACTGATCCTATTAAATTTGAAATACAAAAAAAAAGCCTCATTGATAAACACAGAATAAAAAAAGCGACTGAATCTTCTTCTGAAATAGAAGTAGCTGAGAATAATATAGATTTTTCCAGGCAAAATGAGGATGTTTTTATATCTAAGATACGTCTTGATTGTGTATGAAAAAAATAATTAGATAATAAATGTCAGAAAGGCATTACTCAAGAATTGATTGGAAGCGGTAGGTCAGTAGGGCACCATTATTATTATTTCTTTTTCAATTACTTTTTTAAACAATCTTCTGTCACTGTTTTGTTGTGTCATCATCACGTTTATCATTGATTTTTGTTTTGTTGTTGTGTTTTTGTCATATTTTGGCTTTTTTTGTCATTCTTTGGTCACTTTATTGCATTTTTGCCTCTTTTTCATTGCTTTTAATTTTTTTTTTAACTTTTTAGTCATATTTTTGTCGCTCTATTGTTGCATTTTGTCACTTATCTTATTTTTTTGTCACTGTTCTGGTGTTTTGACTTTCAAGAAGCTTTTGGATTTGGGTAGAGCTGAGAAGGTGCGCTTGGTCAGGTCGGGGTTAAAAGATTAACCATTAGGATGACTACACAATATTATTACAGTCTGCTATTCCGGCGCCTAAATGTAATTATTTTTAGTTATTCATTTTGTCGTTGTTGTTGTATATAGATGATTTTTATCTGATGTGGAATCCGTTATGAGCACTGGTATGAAGAACGTAGTGTGTATGAGTGAATCTTACTCAAGTATCCTCCTTTCTTTCAGGTGTCAGGTTATAGCAAAAAAAAAAAAAAAAATCAAAATGTCCACCCTTCAGTCCCTGGACAGTTTGATGTTATACTTCCAAAAGTCAATTCGAGAAGCAATCATTATTTCGCTCAGTCACATCTTAAAAACTATCCTTCATTCACCACACCATTCATATCACAATCATTCAATGTGTAGAGGTTTGCTGTGGCAATATCCACTATCTGGTCAGGCGTTTGTTCACAGGGAAACAAGCACATTTTTTCATGACTCCATATTATATCTTCTCCATGAATGTGGTTCTTCAGGCTTGTGCGAGGACAAATGATCAGGCTGTAAGCTGCCGTGAAGGGAGCTGAAAGAATGAATCAGTGGCATCTTGGCGAACAGCTGGGGGGACGTCGTACAGCCCTGTGAATCTGGCAGAGAACCCGAGCTGAACTGTGTTGGTGAAGTGAGAATAACGAGCCAAGAGCCCAATCAGAAAATGACGGAGTGCAAAGGGTCATCAGGGCCGCGGTCGGGAGGCGGGCGTGGGGCGATTCGCTAGGAGAAAAAAAAAAACGGAGACTTCGATTGCGTGAGACTTGTGATTGTTCAAGAAAGCCAGTTAACACCCGTTTCTCAGGGCAATCACAATGCGCTTGCTTTATAGGCTTTGGAGTAAATTGGCTCCTCTAAACTTGCCTCGCGTTATCAGGTAACTGTCAAAAGGCTTCTGCTTTTGGAAAATCCCAAAACACACATTTTGATTTTGGTTGGTCACTAAAAGCCAATGTGGATTATCAAAAAACTGATGATAAGTGTCTTTACGCAATCTACACATGCAAATAATTAAAGCCACGCCACGTAACTTTAATTTCATCACATTAATGTTTTATTGTTGGAAAAAATAACTGTATTGACAACTGACAACTGTATTGTATATGGATATGTATAGGAGCGGGGACGTTTTCAGCTCGTCTCCATGGAGATGTTGACTAAAGGCAGCCAAATATGTAAGGATTAAACAACTCGGAGCCGTGCATTCGATGGTTATAATGCACGACGCGGAGTCGTGCATTATAACCGTCGAAGTGCATTATAACCGTCTGATGCACGGCTCCGAGTTGTTTAATCCGCTTATACCATGGTCCCACAAACGTAACATTTATAATAAGTATTTGTTTCATTTACTAAACTCACTAAATATGCCAGACCACCGGGACTATTTTATGTGGGTTATTAGCCGGTCACTGAAGGCTCGTCTCAGAGCGAGTCATTCTCCGCAGCTATTACGAGGATCTCAGTCAGGCTCAACGACACAACATAAGCACACGCTGCATCGCCAGAATCACAACACAACAGGACTAACCCGGCACTTTTCCGTGGAAGTAAACACCGATATGCGGCACTCATGGGCAGGAGTTATTTCACTTTTACGCTGTTTAACCTGAAGCTAGCTAGCTAGCTCAACGAGCTCAACTGTTTATGGAAACAGCTGCGGTGGAGTCGCTTACACCCGGGCCCCACGAACTGAAACTTTTATGATTGACTTTACTAATCCAGACAAATATGTTTAAATGCAGGATCATTTTATGTACGCCTGAAAATCATGAATAGTGCCTTAACCGTTTTCAATAGAAATGGAGAGCTCATATTTTATTAACAGTAGGCTAACCTAGCTGCTCACTCTCCTCTACTTCACATTTATCAAACATTTTGTTTTGGCCAAAAACGTTGAAATTAAACAAAATCCATCTCATACGTTCCTGTCAGTCACTAATTACGTGTTTATCTGATTCAGCTGTGTCATGCGTTGCTATGGCGATGCCCACAGCGGAGTGATATCCCAGTGATTTAACTACCGGACTACGTGTGCGGTTATACGAAAATAATGCACGCTTGTTAGCACCCACCAGCCAATCAGAATCGAGTATTCACCCAGACCATGGTATAAGAGATTTTAATAGGCTAGGCCCTCATCCATATCCATTCCAGGATTACCCACTGCAAAAGCTAGCTGGTCATTAGGAGCATCTTTTTGATTTGTTGGCAATAGTATGAACCAAAATGTTACACAGTCTGCCTTTAACCTTTTAACCCCCACCTGAACCAAGGTTTTTTCTTGAAAAAAAGCATCAAAATAGCGACAAAAATGAGAAGAAAACAAGGATGAACAACATGCCACAAAAATGTGACAAAAACACAATTAAAAAAAGATAGAAAAAATGACAGAGAACATGTATAATAGGTGAATCCTCCAGCCAGGTGATTCTGACCATCAACCTGGCTCCACAGAGGACAAAGTTTCCTACAGGGACAATAAAGTATACAAACAAACAATTAAATGTTACTCTGGCCTATAGGCTGTGACCTCCAGTCCAGAAGCTTTTAGATTTGGGTAAAACCAAATCTAAAGAAACTGAGCTTGGTTAAGGCGGGTGGTAAGAGGTTAAAGGTGCATTATGGAACTTTTTATGTGAAAAAAAACCCTCTCCATAAGAGTGTATTTGAGCTTTTAGTGACCGAGCAGCTATGAGTGGTTAGCATGGCACCTTTTCTTTCCATCATGTGGCTCCAGAATCAATTGTTTTTTGAGTTACTGGTAGGATTTCACCGCTGACGGACCCTCTCATCACAAAACCTACAAAACAATTGATCCTGGAGCCTTGAGGCCACCGTGATTGAAAGTATAGGCGCCCGCCATACAGCGCTGGGTCACAAAAAGTTAAAAGGCCAGACATGGCAGGTGAAAGTATTGATTTTTCACGCAGTGGTCGAAGTGAAGATTTTCTTATCTATTTTCCTCCCTTTACATCTTAGTTTTCATGTCAGATATAAAAATGACAAAACTCACCCCGCATGATGTTTATTTTATGATGTTTTGTCCGTCTGCGAGGTGGGGGCAACCCGGAAGTAGCTGCTGCGCCGCGTAGAAAGATCGTCTTTCCCGCGGGTATTCATTCACAAATATTGACAGATTTTACATCCACGTGTGCTGCTAAGGGTTCCCGTGATGACGCTTTCACCCAAATATGGTATTTTTCCTCCTACGAGAGGCCTGGAGCGGAAAAGTCGAAGAACGGGCTGCGCATGCGCACTCGCTACAAAACTTCAGGGCTCATTTTCTCTGAATGACAGAAGGCCGCACTCGGGCAGCGCCTGAGTCCTTATAGTCGCTCCCACAGACTCTAAACTTTCCAGTCTTAGACTTAACAATATTTTGAAGGTTTTTTCAGAGGGATTTTTTAATATCTAATTCCTAGCCTGAGTTATTCAGCTTTGAACCCAAAAAACAAGGCGGAAATTGAGTTTTTACAGATTTTTTCACTTATGATTAGTTTATTGAAAAACTAAACAATATATCCAAAATCCCCTCTGAAAAAATCTTAGTTATTAATGTATCAATAAAATAAAACCATAAATTTGAATATGGCTCAATTCATTATTTTGATTTTGTTGCCCAAAATATAGGCAATTTTGGCAATTTTAATGCTCAAAATGCCTTATTTTTATGTCAGTAATGTTCAGCAAAAGTTTCAAATTGATATCTCTACATTTTTTTTTTTCCCTATTCACCTGCAGTGTCTCGCCGAACAACTATCAAGGGGCTTTTTTTGCATAAAAAGTGCTCATAGCTTCCTATCGCTCTTGTTGTCAAAGGTCAGACCAGTGGTTCTCAACTTATTTTCAGTAGTTTGACATCTGATGGTGTTTCGCGACCCCCACAATGCACATTTTCTATTCACTCCACAGATCAAATGCCTTCCATATGATCTGGTGATCCCGCGGCCACATAACTTGGCATTTATTTTCATTTGCTAAACTGTAGCAAGCAACGTTTGTCTTGTATGAGTTGCCGGAATAACGTGCGCAACGTACGGACACATGGGCTTGAGGAGTGGAGACGGAAGCTGATTCTCTGACAGCTGGTGAGGCCTTAACACCAGCTATAAATCTGATCCCCATCATAGTTTCTTCAATATCCTCTGCTCCCTGCCTCACAATCATCTGCCTCCTCTGCGGTAACTGCGTCTCTTTGAGCAGATCCAACGTGTGAGTGTGAGATGAGATTGTGGCTGGGCTTTGTCTCGGATCGAGGAGGATAGATGGAGGAAGCAATGATCCTTTGTTTCACTTGAATTGTCCTCACAAAAGCATTTCATTACACAGATGTTTCTCTACATGGCCGCGCAGGTTTATCACGGGCTTAATGGCTTTGCAGAAGGGAGGAAAATCGCCTTGTAAAGTTTTATTGGCAAAAAGCAGCTCAAACCAAGGCAGGCATTGAAGAATCAAATACAAATCTTATACCTTATAGTTGCAACATCCAACCGACTAAACTCTCGCTCATTAAAAGCCGTGAGGATATTGGCATCATCAATAGAGACCGGGTTTGCAGTGACCAGAATGAAAAATTAAGCATCATATTAAGTCTGTCTGTAAAGGTCCCTTTCCTCTTAACATTTCTATTCAGACAGTTTCTTCATAGAAGTTCATAAAGAGTTTATTCTCACCAGAAGTCACAGTCATCTATTTCCCCCATTCATTAAAATGTTACAGACACAAAACACTGGCTCGGTTCCAGAAAGGAGCTGGCCTCATGTTGCACATCTTTCCCTCTGAAAACGGGATGAAAAGGAGCCTTCTACCAGTCGCACTGTGAATATTTGATTCAATGCCGCGAGCAAATGAGAAAGGAGGTGGGAGAGGCGAAACGCTGCGTTTGGAGAATTTGTTCTTTTTTTTTTTTCCGTATTTCTATGTGGAGCGGTGTCTATTTGGTGTCTGTCACAGCCCACTCACAGCACACCCACCTGCTGCACCACAAAGCAGAAAACTACAGCGCTGTACACTGAGCGAAGGTTGCTGGTCAAAAAAACGAAGTTGTACAGCAACACAGATGGCCATTAGTTTCTGTTGAAGTGAAATGAATGTACGCTGCTGCATTCTTGCCTTAAGGTACATTTGAGTCAATCTTATACCTTTTTATGTAAAGAATGAAGCACTGGTCTTCTTTCAGTTGATATGTTCAAGGTTCACTACAGCAAATCATATATCCTAATCATGATTTTATGTCATGATTTATCACATAGAGACAGGTCAAAAATATAAATGCGCTTTTGTTTTTAGTCCCATTTTTCATATACTAAACTCAGAAACATTTTCTATATGTCCATTTCTCTCAAATAATGTTCAGAAATCTGTCCAAATCTGTCCACGAGCACTTCTCCTTTGTCAAGAGAATCCTTCCCACAGGTACGGCATGTCAAGATGCTGATTTGACCGGATGAATATTGCACAGGTGTGCCTTAGGCTGGCCACAAATAAAGTGAAATGTTCATTTTCCGTTTATCAGGGAGCTGAGGGTCAATAAACTGGTCAGTGTCTGGTGTGACTGCCCTTTGCTTCACGCAGGGCAGCTCATCTCCTTCGTAGAGTTGATCAGGTTGTTGATTGTGGCGTGTGGAATGTTGCTCCACTCCTCTTCAATGTCGCTGAGGGAATATAGAGAGCATCCTGACCAGCTCCATCACTGTGTGGCACGGCGCCAGCACTGCCTCCTGCCGAAGGAGCCTCCAGCGCATCGTGAGAGCAGCGGAGAAGATCTGTGGCGCTCCTCTCCCCTCTATTAAGGACATATACTCGACCCGTCTCACCCGCAAAGCCGTCAAAATCGCCAGGGACCCTTCGCACCCATCACACAGTCTCTTCAAGGTAATGGCTTCAGGGAGGAGACTGCAGAATCTACGGGTCAGTTCCAGTCGACTGAGGAACAGTTTCGTACACAGGACCGGGAAGCTGAACTCCCTGCTCTCCCTCCCACCCCTCTTCCCCCTCCTCCCGCTCCACACTCAAGGATGAGAGAAACATAATTTCAAACCATTCACATGGTTTGACAAATAAAAATTTTTGAATCTTGAATATTGGCAGGAACACACTGTCGTATCCGCCGAGCCAGAGCGTCCCAAACATGCTCAAAACATACTCACACGTGAGTATGTTGGCCTTGCAAGAACTGCCGTGTTTTCAGCTTCCAGGAATTGTGCACAGGTCCTTGCAGCATGGGGCCATGGGGTGATGGTCGTGGATGAATGGCACAACAATGTGCCTCAGGATCCTGTCCCAGTATCTCTGTGTATTCGAAATATGCACCTGTGCATATCACCAACTTGATCAACTCTATACAAAGGAGATATACTGCACTGCATGGGCACACCAGATACTGACTGACAGATTTTGGGTTATTACTTTGGAGCCTCAAAGTACCAAATTCTCAATAACAAAAACTACTCAAGCTAAGGACAGATGGTAAATGCGTGATGGTCTCAACGAGTGTTTTTCAATCTGCATTAGACACTCAAAGCGCTTTACATCAAGGAACCACTCACCCATCCACACTCTCATTCAAACACCAAATGCATGCAGACACCAAAAGACAATTCTCTTCCTTCTATCTATTCATCAGAAACCTGTCAACAAACAATTCAACACTGCTGGTCTGGCCTTCTCCCAGCGCGCATCAAAATCAGAATAAGACAGTTTCCTCATAGAGATTCAACACACAAATAGAAAGAAAGAAAAAAACAATACAATACACAATGCCTTCTATTGTTCAGCAAATCTAGAAAGTTTGGCCAAAACATTGCTGGGAAGGGTTGTCAAATATCTCCATCGTGTACAACAGTGAATAGGGGTAAAATTACTGCCAGACAGCCACACAGCCTGTATACTCCCACCTGGTCTGCACAAAATAATGGCTCCTTATTGTGCATTCATATATACCATATGTTCAGATTGCATTTACCTATTCACTTTTATCACTCCTTACTAACTTAAGCACAATACAGGCCCGTTCACTTGCGTCATGTGCAAGCGATTGGAACGCGTCACAGGAGAAGATATAGAAAGGTGTCATGTCTTTCACACTGGCATTAATATGAATGCTGAGGGTGTAAGTGCTGTATCTTTTGCCTCTGGGTGAGAAAAGTTACGGACAGTATTGTGTGTCTGGCTGGTCCCCTGTGATGGCGAGAGACGGGGCTTCAGCGCCACACTCCGCTCTCCCAAAATAAAAGCATCAAAAGACAGACAACGGCTTCAGACGGATCCAGCTGGAGGGAGGTCAGCTCTGTCACACACCTGCAGCACATCGCGGGGCGTAAATATGTAGTATCTGTCTGCCACGGAAGCACATCGCATGCATCAACACGATCGGCCAATTCAGTCTTATTGTACCTTGGCGAAAACTAAGAGACTATTCACACAAACAAAAGGTAAAAGTAAGAACATGCAGTGTGTATAAAGTGTATTTCTTTCATTTTCACACACATGAATTTGTCAGTGTTGCATTTAGGGCTTGACATTAACGACGACTATAACCACACAGACAAACTCTGGTAGGTTTCCACTTTGGCTGGTAGCTCTTTCACGCTCAACCACTTCTGCCACGCTCATTAAATAATCAAACATGGTACATACTTTTTCTAATCATAGTTCCATAGACGTGAACACGCACATCCAGATTCAGATTAGGCTGCATGCGTCACCCAAAAATGAAGCAGTATGTAGAAAGAGGATCCTCACAGCAGTAGGAGCTGCTTTATATTCACACCATATCAGAATAGCAGTGATGTTTCGGGCCAGGTGCCTTTCATCATTGGATCCTCTTTCAACATTGTTACTAAGCATAGTTCCACCAAGTTTTGTCGGTAACGCTTTATAATAAGGGTACATGAATTCACACATGAATTCATCATGGCTTCATGAATTCATTCATCATGAATTAATTTGAGTTCATGATGCTTCATGATGAAATACTCATGAATTCACAGTTAATTCAGGCAATGAACTCACTAATGATATTGATTCATTCATCATGATCATGATAAATTCTTGTGCAGAAGAAACAAACGGTGGTGAGGACCAAACCTACGACTAAAAATGATCTCATGATTAGTCATCATAAATTCATGATGAATGAAGTGTTGCAGCTTTCATAACTGTAAACATACTAGCAAATAGGTTGGGGGTTCGAATCAATGCTCCCACATGCGCACACTGTCGTGTCCCTGGGCAAGACATTTTACTCACCTTGCCTGTGAGAATGTAGTGTGAGAGTGAACGTGTGGTGGTGGTTGCTTCACTTGTCTGTAACTACAACAGCAGTTTACCACCACTGAGTGTGGAGTGGATGAATAATGTAAAGCGTCTTTGAGTGTCCAGAAAAGCGCTATACAACTCCAATGCATTATTATTATATTATCTTTATGTTGGTTGAGCATGCAGCTGCTAGCTTATATTCATGTTTAAAAGTAAATGTTTGTTTTCTTTTAAATAAATGAATAAAAAAGTCTTGAATATTGATTAAAGATCTCTTCTGTGTGAAATTGATCTCCTAAAACAGGCTCTATATCTATAAAGTTATCAAAGCTGCAATGCTTCATTTTAAGGGGCACTCATGACAACAAAGAATTCATCATGATCATGATGAATTAATCATTATCATTAATGAGTTCATTGCCTGAATTGATGAAATATAATTAGAGACTGAGTGATCTGTTGGATGTGATGCTAATGAATGACCCCTGACTGCACTGTGTATATTTGACACTTTCCCCTGAAGACGACAGATGGAAATTAGCTTGAGAAGCTACAGTCTGGTGCGGTCATCTTTTCTCTCGAGCATAATGTGTCACTGTCCTGATAAACAAACAAACAAACAGTGACTTCATGAGTATTTCATCATGAAGCATCATGACCTCATATGAATTTATAATGAATTAATTCATGAATTATGATGAATTCATGCATTAATTCATGAACCCTTATTATAAAGCGATTTGTTTTTATATTAACCATGTAAAACAATCAAAAGGCTTCTATTTTGTTTCACAACCTTGTTTTCCCAATTTTCTGTGACATTTTTTTCTTCTTCTTGGATTCTTTTGATCTTGCTTTGAATGAAAATCTGTGCAAAAAACAAATATACAAATAAGAAGTTTAAAAACCAAGTTGGATATTGTTCCACAGCCCAAACAAAGCCTCACGTCATGTGAGCTGGATGTTCCACTGTGGATTTCTTACAAAACCAAGTTACCTCATCTCCCTTTGATCCGAGTTTAAATTGTTTTCCTTTACTCTGAGCCGACTGCTTTCTTCCTCCTCCGTCTGTGAACCTGTCCACTACCAACCTTAATACGTTTTATCACTTCTTTTGCTCTCTCCTCCGCTCCCTCCTTTGATTTTCTCCCAGATGGGCTGCTGTGACCCCGGTCTCCGGAGGTTAACTGCATCTACACAACTTCTTCAACTCCATCAGACCTCACGAGATCAGTACCAAAAAAAACCCAAAGACAACTAACTGGACTTTTACTTTTCTTGAACAATTGAAAGTACTTTTAGAATGGTGTTTTCTATGACTTGGGGAATCTTTGAAATCTGCCTTTAAACAGAATGTATTGACCTAATATATTTTCCCTTGATGTTCAAAGATGCTTTCCATGTTTGTTTTTTTTAATCAATAAGGTTTTTTTGCCCAATAGGCCCCATTCAGAGATTCCAGATCCATGGGCAAATGCTCTAACCACTGAGCCGCCTCGTTTACGTCTTAATCTTATTTGTTTGATGCGATTCTCATTCTGCATTGGCAAACTTGGCTTTCAAGGCAACGCCAACATCATTTTCAGCGGTGTCGCTTCCTGCAGAGTGAAGTTACGGACAGTACTGTGAGCAACAACGGGTCCCTGAACAGTGACACCGGGCTTCAGCACCACGGAGAGCTCCACACTCCACTCTCCCAAAAATAACAGCATCAAAGGACAGACAGCGGCTTCAGGTGGATCCCGCCGGAGGGAGGGTCAACGCTGTCACACACCTGCAGCATATGGGCCTCACACGGCGAGGGAAGCACTGGCACATAATGGGGGAGCGAAGCACAGGCTCAGACAGAAAATATCCACAGTGTTTTATGCAGTCTTTGAGTTCCTACTTTATATTGACTAAAAATGCAAAAGATGAGGAATAACTGAATCTGAAATCCTGCCCCTGTATCCAAACGCCTAAGGAAAAGGAAGCAGATACTAAGTTACTAAATATTTGCTGCACAAAGTCTAATGAGATGGTTGATTTCGGGAGTCATTTTGGCCGTTTGCTGTCCTGTGATTGACCAGTAGATAAGTGCATTGTCAAGTGCACAGCTAAAAACAAAGACAATCTTTAGTTTCATTTTTGAACCATTGACGTCAAAAAGCAGTGATAGAAGTGCTACATTTTCGTGCTTAAAGGGACGAGGTTGACAATTTAAATTACATATACTTACATGTGTTTGCTACTGCCACCTCAGGTCTTATGTGTAACTGCAGTTTCTATATTAAGCTTGTGCATTCAGACCCGAATTAACAACTTTTTGAGTGACAGTCTACACATTAGGACATGGCTGGACCCATTAAAGGTGCACTATGCAACTTTTTATGAGGACTTTTTTTTATATATATATTTCTGCGTATTTGACCTTGTAGTGACCCAGTGGCTATGAGTGATCAGCATGACCTGCCATTATTTACGTCACAGTGGTCTCTGCCGCTCCAGGATCAATTGGAACAGTCTTCACAAGGATGTGAGACCGGCCTCAACTCTGACAATGTTCAAATCCAGGCTGAAAACAGTTCTTTTTACCCGTGCATATGACAACTGAAAGTATTTTATCTGCACTCCTGCCTTTTACTGTAATTGATTCATTTTTGTGCTGATGTTTTTATTGATTTGATCTGCTTTCTTGTAATTTTATGCAACTGTGAAGGACTTTGAATTGCCTTGGGTATGAATTGCGCTCTACAAATAAACTTGCCTTTTCACTGCGGACGGAGCCTCTCACCAGAAAACCTGCATGTTCCCACCCGGCTCAGCTAGATTAAAAAAGTTGCAACAAAAACCAAGATGTAGAAAAGGTTGAATAAAGTTGTAATTTAATAAAAGGAGTGTAAAAGGTAATGTAAACAAAAGGGTAACAAAATAGCCAAATTAAAAGGTATTTACATAAGGTTTACAAAACTGTTACCTAAACTAAGCCAACATAAAGTGAACAAACAGAATTAGGCCTACCAAAAACCAAAGCAAAGCCACGACTAGACAAACAAGTGTCACTTGATCCCAAGTCACGTAAACGTGAACATATCAAAAAGTGACGCAACACAAACGGCAACAGGGAGCGAGTGTCTCTGAATACACAAAAGTTAGCACTAACAACAAAGAGACACAGAACACAAAACGGCATACTGGCTACAAAGGCCAGCAGCGTACTAAACACGAGTGGTCCCTGGACACACAACGTCATTAAATGACACAACAGGGACAGGGACAGGGACAGGGACAGGGACAGGGACAGGGACAGGGACAGGGACAGGGACAGGGACACAACACAGAATGGCAAACTGGCCACAAAGACCAGCAGCCCCGAATGTTTCAAAGTGTGGGCTTTTATAGGTGTGGCTGCGGCAGGTGGTTGATTCAGGCCAGGTGTTCAGATGCCACACGAATCAGGACCAGGGACGAGCAGCCAACCAGAACCGAGCTTGAAACCAGTCCTCCAATCGCAGGCCAGAGCTCACACAGCCAGATTTCCATGGAGGGAAAGGACAGGTTTAGGCCACACAAACAGATATACAAAAAGGAGGGAGCCTGGAGGCCTGGGGCTGTAACACTACAAAACAATTGATCCTGGAGCGTTGTACAGAACACCGTGATTGAAAGAAAAAGGCACCACTCATACAGCTGCTGAGTCAGTACAAGGTCAAACATCAACTTTTATGAATAAAAAGTTGCATAATGCACCTTTAAGTAAACGTACATATCTACATAGTAAGAGTTACATTCAAACACTGTCAAAAAGCAGAATTCATTGCAGACTTTCAAACTGCAAAAAGCCGTTTTCAGCCGAGAGACAAAAACAGGAGCCTGAGCTCTGTGCCTATTATGGGAAGGCCGGGCCCAGGGGAGCGCACGGTGTTTGGGAGCGCTTCGTGTAATAGACGTTTAAAGTGATTTCTCTGAAACACCATTGCGTATTCATTATAGCCCCTCTGCACACTCTGATTGGACATTTGTATCTTGGTTGGTGACCAGATGTCCGCTGCCGGGAAATAGCCTTTTCCTCTTTCTGTCTTGTTTCTTCCCATTGCAATAAAACGTTGCGCACGCCGAAAGTCAATTCACGCAATCAAGCCTCCAACATAAGACTTTTCACGTTCTGAATAGTTTCATTGGCACCGTATAGACTCATAAATACCACTGCAAAGCTGACTTTTCTGGCACCGCAGTTTTCAAAGGTCACTGGCTTTCCTTCACCCTGAAATCTGCCCAGGCACGTAAGAAAGCGGAATAAAAGCAGCCCGATTAAAAAAGAGAGATTAGAACTAAACTGATAAGGATGAATGACTCTCAAAAAGGCAATAATTAAGATTGCATTAAGACAAGTGTTTCTGTCAGCTCCCCACTCCACTCAAGCGAATTTAAATGAGCCCATTACCAGACGGTTAGCGCGAGAAACTTCATCCTCAATAATAAATGTTACAGAATAAATCATATTTAGCCGTGAGATTTCATTTCTGATTGATGAAATATGTATAATCGTGTACGGGCTAATTCGGCAGTCACACAAGTTGCCCTCACCGAAGGTTTTGTTAAGTATAATGAACGGAAATTAGAATAGTTTTTTTGCATTTCAGAGGAGATCTTTGTACTCAATTAACACATGAAAGGCAAGTTAAAACCTTCCTTGACAGTCGAGCTCCCTCTTTTAAAACTTTGTGCAAAGCTGTGTTGTTTTTGCGGAATTAGAATTTTCAATCTCGCTCGACTCCATCTCCCACCGACCCGCCTCGATCGTATCGTTTGAAATGGACGTGTGTTACTGGAATGGAGAAATAAAAGGAAGTGTAAACCGACACACCTGGCTGGACGTGCATTAAGCCAGCTCCGTGGCCCTCACAGTTCGTCCGACACAAAGGCAGTAGGTGGGAGACAGCTGCACCAGAGCGGTTCAGCGGGAGGCAGACCGGTGGCTCGTGGACTCTGGAGAAATGAGGGTCAGGAGGTGAAGGGAGCAGAGGCAGAAGTCACAGCGCCTCAGTGTGAGAGCAAATAAACAGGGAGGACTTACCGGGACAGAAAGGAGAGGAGCCAGAGGGCAGTCCTGAGAAACTGAAGGGAAGACACTGGATGCTTTAAAGGGGGCCTATTATGCAAAATCGACTTTTTCAAGCTTTACATCATGTTATTAAGTCATTCCCTCATTAAAAACATGCCTGAAGTGTTGCCTTAGCACATTCACGTATTTTCGAGTAATCTGTAGAAACTCTGATGGCAGCCATTTTAGGGATAAAACGCCTGATTCCTTCAGGAAACGCCTCCGACCTCCAGGATACGCCTCCGACCTTTCGTCACCAGCCGAGTAACCAACCACTGCTCCTCAGCAGAACCCCCTCCCCACAGTGTCTAGCCCTAAGATGTAAACAGAGTCATCATGGAGGATTAGCTTCATGTGTTGTGAACCGGAGCCACAGCAGACTTATAAAAAGACACACATCAGTGTTTCTGTTACCGAAACACCCAGGATTAAAACCGGTGACAAGAACGCTTATTTCAGTGTCTGGTTCTGCGCTGGGCCTTGATGATGCACAGAGCCTCCGGAGAAAGCTAATGCTAAGCTAAACCTCGAGTCATCACGTGAAAACGAGAAATATGCACACATAAAGTCAATAAAACCACCACACACATAAAGAACCGTTTAACAATGATCACACACGGAGCCAGGCTTGTTGATTTGGAAGTTTATTGCTCACATTTCATCTACAATGGGTCATAGCCGAGTGGCTTTCTCCCGGAGCTAACAAGCTAGCCGCGACAAGCTAACGGGAAAATTCACTGAATACAAGCAGCATATTATGCATTGAAAACGTCACTAAAACAGGCAACTGCTTGAAGCAGCCTTTATGATGATCACACACGGAGCCTGGCTTGTTGATTTTGTAGTTTATTGCTCACATTTCATCTACAGTGAGTCGTAGCCGAGTGGTTTTCTCCCGGAGCTAAGGCACTATTAGCCACGACAAGCTAACAACCTTCACCTTCACAACATTCATTGAAAACAGGCAGCATATTATGCACAGATAACGTCAATATAGCAGCAACTACTCGAAGCAGCCTTTACGATGATCACACAATGAGCCTGGCTTTACACATTTGTGGTTTATTGCAGACTTTTCATCAACAATGAGCTGTAGTCGATTATAACAAGCTAACGGGTAACCTCGAAAAACCACTGTCCACTTGCTCAGATAATGTCCGTCTTTGAATCGTATGGGCTCCTGCAGATCCTGGTGTCGTCCATGGGGGTATAGTTAGAGATCCATAGGGCATGGCAGATGCAAAGAGATAGCCTCCAAACAGCAGTTATTTTTCAGGCAAGAGCCCCTTCCAAGCGTCCGGTGTGGAAGGTTCATCTCCAAATAATATCCTGTGTGGCCATTGTTCACAAAGTGATAAACAGTAGCTCCTTTCCAACAATAAAAATTAAAATGCACCGATCGTAGTTTCAATACAGTTGAGACAACGAGCGCAGTGTTGTTGTGATGCCACAGACAGCGTGTGGAGGGGGCGTGTCGGAAAGGGTCAGAGGTTCTTAAAGAGACAGGGGCCTATTTCAAGTCTTTCGCTACCGCCATTTTGAAAGAGCAATTTTATACAAGGCAGTTATTCTAATTTACTGCATTTACAGACCAACAGAAGGTTTCGTCATCATTGTAGTGTGCCATAGACTGGTGCTATGTGGCTGAAAAAAGCATAATACCCCCTCTTTAAGACAAGTTTTTTTTCCACTGTGTGTTTTTTTTGTTTTTTTTGTAGCAAATGTTGTAGAGAGCAGCAGACCACTGTCAGGCACTGAGACAGTTCCCCCTCACAGACTAACAACTGTGAAACATTTGTGAGATACATCCAAGCAAACCGACCATGAAGAACAGAGACAATACTAATTGATTTCAGATTAGCCACCACTGAAGGACAGCTTCATCTTCCAGGCTGACGGGAAGTATATGATTTTGGTTGACGCTGCACTTTTGATGTAGCTTAAAAAAGAACAGGATCGAATTCACAGAACCTCCACTGAAATCAGAAAAGGGCCGACGGGGATTGAAGATTTAATCACATGGGCAGCGGCTGCCAGTCGCATTTTAAAATGGACTTTGAAATCTTGAGTTCCGCTGACTGGAGGAGGACTAGTCCCTCTGACATCGCTGACCTCTGGAGCTGTTGGTATTCTGTCATTGTCGGCTGGAGTGTGCTTAAAAACTCGTGGGGATAGATGAGCTTTCGGGCACTTTATTCCCTTTGACAACTTTGCACACGGCCTTGCATCTGTCATTGGTGTCTCGATGAGCAGTCGGTGTGCCGGCAGTGGATGTCACAGCGCCTGTTGAACCCTCAAACATCACTAGGCAGTCATGACATGTAAAGCCATTATTTTTGCGCAGTGATTTGTGATTTGTCATTTAACGATGAAGTTCTGCTCTGTAAAATATTCTGCAATGTTAAATATTGCATTGCAGGACAATCTGAACAGGAGGGAAGATGATGCCCAAATGCTACATACTTTTGAATCATCGTCGAATAAGACTGTTCTGAACTTTCCCTCCCACCCACTCTCTACAAAGTTGCTGGTCAACTGCAAAAGTTCGTTCAGTAACAGACGGTTACAGCCACGCTGGGAGGCACAGGAAGTGCCTGTCGCCATCCAACGACTGAACTCTGCCCCTTGAAATAACTGTACTTTGCATATCCTACCTCTCTGTAAAGTCTGCATGATATCAAGGGGAGAGAGTGAATGAGAGTTAGTGTGAGAGATAGAGAGAGAGAGTGCGCGAGTGAGGGAGTGAGTGAGTGAGAGATAGTGAAAGAATGAGAGAGAGTCCGAGAGAGTGAGTGAGTGAGGGTAAGTGTGAGAGAAAGAAAGAAAGAAGGAAAGAAAGGGAGAAAGAGAGAGAGTGTGTGTGTGAGAGAGAGAGAGAGCAAGAGAGTGAGAAAGAAAAGAAAGAGAGAGAGAGAGGAAGAGAGAGAGAGAGAGAGAGAGAGCAAGAAAGAGAGAGCACGAGAGAATGCAAGAGAGAGAAATAGAAAGAGAGTGAGAAAGAAAGAAAGAGCGAGAGAGAAAGAAAGAAAGACAGAGCAAGAGAAAGAGAGTGAGAAAGAGAGAGAGAGAGAAAGAGAGAGAGAGAGAGAAAGAAAGAGAGAAAGAAAGAAAGAGAGTGAGAGAGACAGAGATAGATAGATAGATAGATAGATAGATAGATAGATAGATAGATAGATAGATAGATAGATAGATAGATAGATAGATAGATAGATAGATAGATAGATAGATAGATAGATAGATAGAAAGAAAGAAAGAAAGAAAGAAAGAAAGAAAGAAAGAAAGAAAGAAAGAAAGAAAGAAAGAAAGAAAGAAAGAGAGAGAGAGAGAGAGAGAGAGAGAGAGAGAGAGAGAGAGAGAGAGAGAGAGAGAGAGAGAGAGAGAGAGAGATTTGGTCATATCCTAGATTATAACTCGTGTTTTATTTTAATCTTATGAGGTGAGGTTCACTTCATTAAGTCCTGGGTAACTCAAAGTTTCCTTCCCAATTGGCGGAGGCATTTGTCTGTAACAATAAGAATTCCCCCCCTGTGGACTAATAAAGTCTTTCTGATTCAGATTCTGCAGAGACACATCGTGGGAGCAAGAGCGGAGACATCGCTCCACACAATGTATCCTTCTGCAGGTAAAAGATTTAAATGCGTGGCTGAAAAACTCAATAAAGTGACAAAAAAAGCGTGGGAGTCCGTATATTTCCAGTGATGTGTAACAGTGATTGACGGGGGGAAGAGCAGGCATCACGTCGAACACAGAAACAGATGGGAGCGGCATGCAAAGCAACCCACTGCGGCGCCCACGGAACTATGCGTAAAGGCTGCCCCCTACTGCTCCATATGAGAACTGCACGGTTCGGTGACATCTATCAAGCAACATATATCGAGACAGCAGCAATGGTGTGATTTCACATTCATCATGCAGAGACATATAGACTTGCTCGCAGGTTAATGGCTATGTTTCGGTGATGTATTGCGAGCATAAGGCATTTTTCTATCTCCTAGGCTTTTTTTTTTTTCCTTTTTCAACTCCTCTTGGGAATCGAACCCACAGGCGCATGAGGGAATCTGGCGCACTTGCATGTTTTTTCATATTGTTATTCAGATCCTCTGTCTTCTTGATCGTCTTAGCAGCCTACAGCGGCACCAAAGGCTCGAGAAAGAAGATTCATCGAACGTTTTTTGCTCAAAGCTGAACATGTCTTATTCATACTACACGTAGAGACGTCGCTGAGGGTGATACTGACCAAGGACAAGAACAGACCGGGCTCTCCTCCACATAACAGGGCTCCGCATGAATAGATGCACACGCGAAATAGATTTGAATCTGCAAACATGCTGTTGCACAGAAATCCAATTTGACTCGAGAATGACAAGGTTAATTATTATAGTCATGCACAAAAGGAGACGCTGGTAAATGTTAAATAAGAAAAAAGAAAAAGAAAAAAACACTGTGCCTTTCAATGTAAAGTGTTCAAAATGTGCGTTTGCATATTTTCTGTGCCCTGTTCATGTAGTGCGTAATAAATCACCAGACCAAGCTGGAGTTTTTTCCCACCACACAATTATGATCAAAAAGACAGGAGACCGCGTAGAATGTATTAACATTGTTTATTCACTACATTTTCCAGTGTTATTTTCCTAAGTAATTTCAACCCGACAGTAAGAACATCATTTTACATATGTACACTTTTACCATTAGTAATATATCACGTCTTTTTGATCTATGTACACGACCCAGACTGTCCAGAGCAGAGCCTAAGCCTGCTTATTCAAAATGAGTGACACTGTGTGCTGTTCTACCCTCATTACTGCCGCTTACAGACCAAAAAAGAAAAAAAAAACAGAGCGAGAGAGAGCAAAAATCCCATGTTTTGCGGCAAGTTTGACAAACAAGAGCTAAGGGTTTTGGATCTACAAAGTTAAGATCATTTGGAAAACACTGACAGACAAATATGTATCAGACTCTGACCTCTGCACAGACGACCACAGCAGCTTTGATCAGGGAGAACAAAACTTGCACAATGTAGATGGGCACACGCCGAAGCAAAGACCAAAAACTTTCAATCAAAAAGAAAAATGCATGTGTGAGGGACGGTGGCTTCTTAAGACCTTTGAAGAGTCGAGTTGGGGGAATAGTTTAGTTAAGACACAAAACTTTTTTTTTTTTTTTTTTTTTCCTTTTAAGCCGTGCAAAGTTCTTCAATGTTTTTTGTTTTGTTCATTCAACAAAGCACCGTTGAGTTGACCCATTTGCTATATACTGTATCATATAACCTTTGATAATCCACGTCTGCAGGTTTTACACGCGTGAGCTCAATTGTGGATTCTTGAAGAAACTGCAACTTGCCCCCGTCCTCAATCAGAGACAGCTCACCGTGTCACCACATTAACACCCTGTTGCCTCAGTCCTCCTGCACTCAATACAGCAGTGATTGGTAGAGCACTAGGAGCCCAAAAGATTCATGGTTTAAGCCCTGTTTGTACCCTCAGTATATGGGGCTTCATATTCTTTAAAGTAGGGGTATTATGCTTTTTGCGGGTATTTGGCAATAATCTCATAAACACATCTTTATTACTGTCTCACACTTTGTTAGCAGTGTTGGGCAAGTTACTTTAAAACTGTAATGTATTCTGTATTAGTAGTTACAGCTATAAAAATGTAGTATGTTTGTATTACACAGTACTGTGTCAAAATTGTAGCTGAGTTACACTACTTTGAGTTACTTTTGAGTTACTTTTGGTAAAATATAAACTAAAAATAGCAATAATGCCACTGAGCAAAACTACTGTCAAAGACTTATTTTTCTTTTTTTCGTTGTTACATTTAAATGCACTTGTAACTCGAGTTACTTGAATTGAAATGGCAAATATATTCCGGTATTTTGTGTAAGTAATATGTTATATTCCTTAGTTACTGAAAAAAAGCTATGTATTTTTGTAACTGGTTACTTTTGTTAATACGTTGCCCCCAACACTGTTTGTTAGTGAGAAAACGCCGTATTCATGTATGAAATATCCAGTAATTTCACTTCCTGGTTTTCACGCGATCTCCCTGTAAGCCCCTCCCACCCCTCTCATCTTGCTCTCCTTCAGCTGTTTCAGTAAAGAGAAATATGGCGAGAGTTTTTACTTGGCAATGAAAGGATTCAGCTTAGCAAGAGATGGAGAGGTGAGGAAAGCATTTCCTGTACACCTAGGAAGAAGGTTTTAGGGAAAAAGGAGGCGCTTTCTGGGAGCTGTCACCCTGGCGAAGATCCAATGATCGCTCAAAGATGTGCAAGTGAATAAATACACATGTTTTATGTTTTTGATGAGTGGACAACATTGTTACACAGTTTAAAAAAAAAAAAAAAAGCATAATACCCCCCCGCTTTAGGTAATCATAGTGCTCTCTGTGCATTGAAAAAGTGACAACACAATGATTTTAGCGTTTCATTCTAATTCTGTTGTTATTTTCATTTGCCCTCTTGTGTCATGTTTCTGCGCAAGGTGGAAAGATCAGAAAGAAATCAGATTACATGTATATCCCATAATGCCATGTCAGATTATGATGCTTACAAGCCGCCTCAATCATTTAGGAAAACAGATGACAGATGATCAGATTTTGGGTGTAACTGTAGCCAGAAATGCATCACTAATGTTGCTTATGTTGAGGGACCGCAGGGGACATTTCAATTTGATCTGGATTCACAGAAAATGTAAAAAAAAACAGGAACAAACCACCTGTTGCATCAAGCACCAGCTGTTGCATGTACCGCGTCGCCATTGCTCCATCAAATATTGCATCTAAGATTAAAAATATGATTAGTTGGTGCATTAGTCAGTGCACAGTAAAAAAAAAAAAGAAGATTGCAATAATATGCAACTACACCTTGGTTAAAACTACACAGTGATTCTTCCCAACAATGGCAATTAGGTAACATAAGAAATGATTTCAGTACTTGAGGTCGTTGATTATAACAGTATCAGAAAGAGCCTCTTTAAAAACCCGGCGTGAGAATAAACTAGATGTTTATAGTACCTTGTTGTAAGACCTGTATTTGGCTCTAGCCCACTGCTGCATGTGTATGTACAGTAGAAAACAGTTAGTTGTAAGGAACATGTTATTAAATATAGATCTGTTTCTTTATAAAGTATTTATGAAATAAGACATCCAGTCATCCATGTCTGTGAGAGCAGCGAGTGAGTGGACAGTGACAACGATATTGAGGAAACTACAAGACAAACCACTATCCAGCATCAATTCTTGGGCTGTGATTTTAAATGAGTTTGGCTGTTGCTGGGATAGACCATCTCCCTATTAAGACAAAATAAAGAGTGAGTTTGAGACAGCAGTTCTGACATACAGTGGTTTTTAAAAAGTGCTAAATCATAACTACAACATTTGCATTCACTAAAGTGTTTTATCTCTGTATTGCACCAAGAAAACTCCTCACCCTAAGCGTCTAAGGCCATCTCAATCTGTTTTTCATTCTCATGCTTTTGCTCTCCAAACATTCCATGTTATTATTATTACCATTATTATTATTAAAAACTTCAAACAAATGCTAAGAAGAAATCATATCAGAAATCATAGGACACATGCATATTTGGAAATCCCAGCTCTTTTCAGCCTGACCATGCAGCATGGACAACAGCAGAAAATTCCTTGTGTTGCTTCAAATAAAACCAAAAATAAATCCAAACAACTAAACAATGACAATGACCCAGCCCTGAATAAGACTGTTGTGCAGGAAACTCACTCCAGCTCTGACATCATCCAAGTGGAAATACTCCACAGAAAACACTGAACAGAGAACAGTCATTGTTTAGGTCTGGTTTACAAAAAGAGTCCTGTCCAGCAAGGAATTGGCATGAAGCGAACTCTGGCTGTAATCCACTTGGAGATACAAAGGTACAGAAAGACACAGTTGTAAAGGGCAGTGGGCTGTTTCAGCCCATATGTTTTCTTGTGTTTGCAGTTATCACAACCACACACTATAGTCTCACAGAGTCTGATATCCAGGCCTTAGACCAGTGATCCTGCTCTGCTCTGTGCAGGCACCATCACTGGCACTGCCCCCATGCGCTCCAGCGTGGCCTGGCTCACTGCGTACGAGTGCGTGTGCTGCCCGTGTGTGGATGTCACCACGGGCTTCAGGCTCACAGAGCCATTACTGCGCATGGCGGGAGGTGAAGGCGCAGAGTTTGTGGTCACCACCAGAGTCTTAGGAGGCGGCAGAGTATGGCTGCCATTAGCAAACGCTGTGGTGCTCTGAGCGGGCTGCGTGTGTCGGGACAGGGGCGCTGAGCCAGGGGCTGCGGCTGAGGAGCTGTGGGTGTGTGGGGCACCCTGAGACTGTCCGTGAGAATGTCCATGAGTCCCATGCGTACCATGTGATCCATGTGTCCCATGTCCTGCCTGTGCACCGTGCCCTGGGTGGGTCCCATGTCCCCCATGTCCAGCATGAGGTCCATGTCCAACATGAGGTCCATGTCCAGCATGAGGTCCATGTCCAGCATGAGGTGCATGTCCAGCATGAGGTGCATGTCCTGCGTGTGTCCCCCCCTGGGCGGCAGTGGCAGTGGAGAAGGCTTGCCGCGTGTCCCCGTTGTAGCGCGTGTAGGAGTTGGTGTCGTAGTTGGGTTTGGGGTTGTGCCAGTAGCGGCTGTTGTAAGTGTTGGTGGAGGTCAGAGTGTCGTTTTCTGAGGAGGACGCATCTGCATGAAAAGCCTTCACTGATGAGGACCTCTTTGGAGGAAGATCATCCTCTCTGGAATGGATACACATATGTTCATCAGAATCTTTTCTGGGATTAAGAATTTTATCAACAAGCAAAGATCACCAACTAAACCCTAAGTGGGCTTTTCAATATTACACTAAGATTTAAGGCTGTCTCGCTGTCAAAATGCAGAATCTACATAGTTTGAATTAACTTCAGCTAAAACCTTATCATAAACTTTTCTCCATGAGGCAAGATGCAGACGGGGTTTCTCATTGTTGACACAATGGCTGCGTGGAAAAGTAATAAAAGGCAGAGAAACATGGCTGTTAAAATGTCATGTTATCTCTGTTCTAATTAATGCTGTGAACAGTCTTGTAGGACTGTGTTTAGCCCAAATGAAACAGATGTTATCCCAATCAAGCGGAGCTGAAATGTCTGAGTGATCACTAATCTTCCAAATGACTCATGAAATGATGGCACACAATTTAAAAATACCCATAAATGTCACATATAATGAAAAATATACAACCATACAACGCTATATTTGACCTGTCAATGGAGAGTTTTATTACACCCAAGATAACGCAGCGCTCATGGAATTGCTGTGAAATTTGTACAATGGACTAACCTGATTTCATTGGGAATCTCCTCCTCGTCGTATTTGTTCTTGTTTCTCCAGTAAAACAACGAGACCACCACTAACAGAGCGCAGATGATGACCGCCAGGATCCCTGTGGCAATGGTTCCTGCAATCAGGCCAACACTCTGGGGCGGAGCTGTGCAACAGAACGACACAATATGGTTACGTGAAGTCACCGATTTTCCTTCTTGTAAATGCACTACGACTAAGACATGTTAGTATTACATGTAAATGCTCAATGTACACTCGTCATGAGAGGCGACAGTGGCTCTTTGGTAACAATCGTCCACAACCCTGATTGACCTCCTTTCCTCCTGTTAATGCACCTCTGGGGAAATTCACATGCCTTCCCGAAGTTCAAGTGTGGAGTTTGAGTGAAAGGGGGGCAGTTTTGGCTGTGGAAGTAGTGTAGAAGCCTGTTTAGAAAGCAGCTTTTTATGGACATTAGGTGGCGGTCAAACTCATTAATAATCATAAAGAAATCAAGAGGGACAGTGAAGAGTAATCATCTGTGGCAGCACGAGATGAGCTCAGCCAGGCGACAAAAACACTGAAGTTGTTTTAGCAGTTGGCAAAGAGGGGATGCCAAGAAGTGCGGAGAAGCAAGTCAATTGGCTTTGAAGTGTCTAGACAAAACAAACTAATTATTATTAGAGCCAACAAGAGTCACAATCTCCCCGAAAAAACATCCAAGTTCACTGCTTGGTCAAGATGTTCCACTGTGAACTTGTCCCATGCATTCGACCCATTCTTCCGATTCTGCCGGGACAACCTAAAAGGCGCAGAGGGCGGCCGCGGTGCAGTGCGAAAATGCTAGTTCTCCATCATTTTCTCTGTCTATTTGGCAAGCAGTGTTTTCCGACATTGACTCGACAGACACAGTTGGCACTTAGCTGTCTGTCGGCTTCCACTGACATTGAGCCTTTCGCTGTCACAAAACAAAATAAGAGACTTGAAAACCAACAATCCCTCTCGTCGTGAATACACTTGTCCTTTTTTATTATTGTCTTGTTTTGTTGAAGTGCCAATCAGAGATACTCTTTTCAGCAGACAGCGTTTGCAGGGCTGCCGGGTCGGGCCAGCCGTGTCGGAGCATTAGGGTCACTTTAGAAGAGGTGGATAAGGCAATACTCACGGGCCGCGACCTGCACGTTGAGCAGACAGGTGCTCTTGCCGATGGCGTTGCTGGAGGTGCACTGGTAGAGCCCTGAGGTGCTGGTGCTAATGTTTCTCAGAGTCACAGTTCCCTGCATCTGATCTGGAAATAGACGGATGAAACAAGTCAACAGTTATGATGCAAATGGAGCGACAAAGGTTGTGAAAATCATGCGCAAATTCCTTTCTTTCACAAATGATGAGTCTTGGGTTAGTGTTCACGCTGCATAACACTGGGCACC
This sequence comes from Gobius niger, assembly GCF_951799975.1. Taxonomy (NCBI): domain Eukaryota; kingdom Metazoa; phylum Chordata; class Actinopteri; order Gobiiformes; family Gobiidae; genus Gobius; species Gobius niger. Next base: position 24,547,418 of record NC_136852.1, read on the forward strand.
GGTATTCTTTAAAAAGACCCAAAATTAGGCTTTCTTCTTTGAGATTGTAGGCTTGTTGTAATGTTATTCCTTCATGAAAACCATGCCTGGAAGTCCTGTAAGTTCTGCATATTAATGGGGTGAGTTTTTTGGTTGTCCAGGCGTGTTCCATAATAGCGAAGGTTTTCAAAAAGTAGTCATCTGGGTGGGTCATTTTAATGTTGAAAATGTTTTGTCTCTAATCCATGAACATAAACCTTACAGATGAAAATAAACCTATTTTATGACACAGCATGTACCATTGTACTATTAGCTTGCCATTCAGCAGCTTCATTGTTAACGTTTTGTAGGAGTAGCCCAAGGATTTAGCTTTTTACTTTCTGTCAAAATTGATTGTGATATAGAAAAATATAGAAAGTTAAGACTCTAACGTATCATTGAGCATTAACAACATTACATTCAGTTTGTATGACCTTAAAACAAGGTCAATTGATCTATTCTAGTTTTTCATGACTATATAATAAAAACACATATTTACAATGTTAGCTGAGTATACATGTAACATTTTCCCGTCAATCTTAATTTTTATTTATTGACCTGTACCCGGAGGAAACCTACGCAGACACGGGGAGAACAGGCAAACTCCACACAGAAAGGCCCCGCCCAGGTGGGAATCGAACCAGGTGGGAATCGAACACAGTTATTTCTGTATGATTAAACATGATTAAACATGATTAAACATAAACAACACATATTTGGTTTATCAGGGCTGAGCGATATTGCAGTGTTTATGGTTTATTTTTGTATGATGAATGAAATGAAAAGGATATCTGAAAAGAGATGTGCATAAATCTTATGGTATGGTATACTGTATGAGTCATTCATTTTGCACGGCTGTAAACGAGAAATCCTATGACATCACGCATAGTTCCGGTGGCCTTTTTGAACATCAAAATAGCATTTTGCAGTAATACAACATGTAACAATACTTCTACTCAGGATGAAAATGAAAGACAACTGATTGAAAAGTTAAAACACGGCCCCAGATGAGTGTAATCATGCTGAAAGTTTATGTGATGTTGCGATGCATAAGAGATAAGGGGTAAGTTTATAAAAGTTTTTGAACTGCTTCCTACTTCTTTTGAACACAATAGTCTTGTTTTTTTCTTTCTTCTGTAAAAGATTATATAACTACTTTCTGCTGCAATAAATAAATAAATGAAATAAATATGTATATATTTATTTCATTATACATATATATACATATATAATTATACATATATAATTTTTTTTTTTAAATGTTTTATTATCAAGCCAAGCCTTGCAAGTGCCTAGTGGTATACAATGTTCAATGACTGGAATGACCACTACACAATTGGAAAAGAAAGGACAGCGCACCAAAGCAGCACAATCCAATGCTGAAAAACCAATATTCTACGTAGAGGTTCATTTGGTGTTCAGCATGAGACAGACACCACTTATATTGTCACTTTGCCACAAACACACTGTTGTTTGAACCATTCACTCATCCGCATCACCCCTCGGGGTCAAGGGAGGGGGCAGCAGGTTGGGCGGAGCTTGGGCAGGAGGAATTGGAGAATGGCACCTGACTTCTTTGGAACGATTGCGTTGAAGATTTACCGGCAAAGGTCGGGCAAAAGGGCACTCCGATGGCCAGCTTGTGTGTAGTACCTTGCATGGCATTGTGTGGCAGCTTGGGCAGCGCGTCCACTTTCTCCCAGGAGTAGGAGGGCGTGGGGATGGCTTCCTCCGAGCTGCAGAACAACATGATGTCGCTGCCCACGTCAAGGGTGCCCTGGATGCTACACGCGGGCACCGAGGGGGGCACTGGGAGAGGGGGGAAGAGAGAGTCAAACAAGCTCTGTTTTTTTTAATAATGCTACCTTCATAAATGCTTCACGTCGCAAAACAAGGAAGCTATTTATTATTTTGATTATGACGACCAGGCTAAAAGCAGTAAAAGCCTTCTGCTTTGTGAGTGCTTTCTTGTGTATATAGAAAATGCAGGCGTATTTCCTAGTTACATGAGGCCATTTAGTAGCAAAACAAAATGTGTTTTTCTGACAGAAACTCTTATCTAATGTAAGACTACAGCGTGTTCCGCCAGTCTATTGTAATATCAGTATTATTATTATACCAACGTGATGATGGAGACTTGAACATTGCAATTTTGGGACTGTATAATACTTTGTTGTTCAGCCAAGTACATTTGCATCTAAAAAAAATACGTATTTCATAGGGCATTCCACGGAAAATTTATTTGGCATTAACCTCTTAAACCCCATTGAACCAAGTACATTTTCTCCAGTTTGGCTTTACCCAAATCTAAAAGCATTTTGAAGAAAGCGTCGAAAATGAGATGAAAAAGTGGCAAAAAACACCCCCAAAAATGTGACAAAAACATGCCGGAAAAGCAACAATAACACAACAAAAAAGCAACAGAACACAACTAAATATGCATCAAAAATGTGACAAAAACACGGTAATAGACTCCGTCTTCTTACTCCTTCCCGTTTGCCATAATGACCACGTTCGAAGTAGAAATCATGGCGGATTTACAGACTCCTCCTACCCTGTTCTGACGAAGCATGGTCTTAAAAAGGGCATAAGGGCAGGATCTTCACTGTAGACTCGGCCCTCACGGGGCACATTGTTAAGTCATAGCCGTGCCATTAGCTCTAATGCTAACGGCCTGTCAATCAAAGTCTGGCCCTTATTAATATACAAGATTTCTAAAATGTTCCTTACGAAAACTAGCCTGGTTTCTTTAATTGTAACTAACCCAGCATTATAACAAGAGCAATATCTAGCTGTAGAAGCTTTAACAAAACTAGACAGGCTTTACACTTGTTTATAACGTAAAAAGAAAAGCGTGCAAAGTGCAATGCTTTCTAATGGAAAACTAGCTTTAGCTGCTGCCCCTATATGGAGGTACTACAGCAATGGCGGGCAATGCCCCTAGCGTCACAGTCGTGAAGCAGTGCAACCAGCGGCCATTTGTCAGAATGCAAAAAAAAAAAAAAAAAAAAAATTAATCAGTTTTGTAGGTCTTAGCTTTCAAATGAGGCATTACATTGGTCTATTAGGCTCTAAGTCCCACTTGAGAAGCTTTTTGATTTGGGTAAAAACAAACTGGAGAAAATGTGCTTGGTTAAGGTTGGGGGTCAAAAAAAGTACTTACTAATACCATAATGCACCAGCATTAATCTTATCAGTGTTTGGTGTGTGAGAGTTACCCAGGACTGTGAGCCCCACGACCCCGATGTTGCGGCCCCCTCCGTCGGGAAAGTTGTTGACCAGGCACTGGTACGTCCCGGTGTCGGATAGCTGTGTGTTGTTGATGACGATGGAGGCACTTGTGCTCGGCATAGTGGCCACGAAGCCCACGCGGTCACTCAGATGGTTGGCCAGACGGAAGACCTGCCCATTCTGATAGATTATCACCTGGAAGCAAGAGGAAACGGCTCAGTTTTCTTCCATCGCATTAAACACTATTTACTGCAACAAAGGATTGAACTAATCAAACTAAACAGACAAATTTCACATCAAGAGAGTATTTTTGGTGAATTGGGTCCCAATGAAGAAAATACTACTGGTGGGCTCTTCTTTCTAATGGTGTGTTACTGCAGTCTGCCACTAGATGGAGACCTAGTACTGCTAAACAAGCTCAGCGGGGTCACTACAGTGGACAAAGAGAAGAGAAAATGACCGTTTTTTTTTAAGGCACCAGACAAACAGACGGACTCAACTGAAAACCTTTCATTTGTAAGTATCCATTTCTTCTTCTCTGAACAGTCCTGAGAGACGATCTAAAAGTGTCTCTCTGCTAGATAGTTCTATGGTGCTCTTTGGATAAAAGCTTCTTCTAAATGGTATGCATAATTGAAAAACGTCAACTTGCAAACTGCTGTGTGCAACCAAAAGTAGAATCAACGAATGAGCATTGTATTTTATATTCTAGCTACAGTCGAGGGGTTAAAGGGTTGACATATTCAGTGTTTAGTACAGAAAGGTCAGCCACAGTTTTTGAAATGAACACAGTATGTCAAGGCTTAGGAAAAATGTGCCAGTAAAAATAAAAAGGGCACATAGGATGTTGATATGAACATTTAGGCTGTTATAGTTATATAGCTAACCCTGTGCGCGATTCAAGTAAAGCTTCAACAATTAGAGACAAAAGCCCTTCCAAAATAATACTAAAACATTTAACAACTGATAACAGTATCAGTAATAACATCTGCCAATACAGAGTTATTATTATTTTGTCCAGGTTATTCAATACACAACCCCTCATACAGAAACACATATATGTGTATATATATTTAAAAATCCCATATTCAGCGTAAAAAATTGGTGGATCAAATTTAAGTTGCAAGCACAGTAAAATGAACTGCTTTATTACTTAATTAATGGAGTAAAATAATACAAACTGTGCCGCTACAATCTCATTTAGTTTCCACTTTCTTAAAGTTGCACTTTATTAGCCTGACAAGCCTCTCGCAGTCTTTAATGGTTCCCAAAGTTGGGACCCATCATTAAAGCAGATTTTAAATGTGTTGCACCTTAAATTATTATAAATGCTAACGTTAACAGTTGTTGTGATTTTGAGAGTCGTGGCCTGAAAAGTTTGGGAACCCCTGTCATACGCTGCAAGCTACTACTGAAGCCACAGCCGCCCTGGGGTAGATTGAAGGAGGAAAGGCTGCAAACTGTGTCATTGGCCTCAGCATCAGTCAGTCAGTCAGTCAGTCAGTCACTCACTCACTCACTCACTCACTCACTCACACACACACACAGGGAAGGCTGGTGACATTGTTTATGGTAAGTCGAGGGAAAACAGATTGAGTGTAAAACAACGTATTTATAACAGAATTCCTGGGAAGCAGGATACATTTCAAAGGAGGCTTTACATCCCGAGGGGGGGGGGGGGGGGGGGGAAGTACTCAGCAGCCCTGCTGAGTAATCACTCCAAATTTGAACATCAATACTGCATGCTAGATGTTCAGAAATTGCAATTCTGAGTCTCTGAAACAAGGTGTGCCAATGCCTGGAGATTAAAACATCTTTGACACCACTTCAGGGTGTAGAGTGACTGGTTTGTTTCAGAAGCCGGAGTTTGGTAACTAAATTAGCCCGAGCGGCTCATTTGTGCGAGCGAGCCACATGCAAAACAGCTCTCACCCTCAGCTGGCCCAAACAAAAGATGAAGAGGTTGTATACCCACACACACACCATGTACTCACACACACACACACACACACACACACACACACACACACACACACACACATGCCCGAGCAGGACGGGGGAATCAGAGGGGCTATTCAGTTTGGTGAAAAGACCCCCCCATTCAATCGTTCAAAGCACCAGCCTGCCAAACAAGCGGTGCATGTGTGAGACGCCTATGTGAGAATGATGAATAATGTGTGTGCGCGCCCTCTACTGCTGCTCGCCGCTTATAAATTGCCCGGCTGCAATTTCCTGAGTGTGGCTTTGTCCTCTTCTGTGCAGATGAATGGGCAGCTCCCGTGCTCCTTCAGTGTGATGAGAACCTGCAACTGCTTCTTCAAATACATGCGCGCCGATGACATTATCATCACTATATCTTTTTCCCTCAGTTTTTCTGCCGACATGGCCTCTTTTACCCTCTCTTGACAGTTGGAGCTCCAATAACACGCTGATGACCTAACAATATAAGCCGCATGCTGCGTGAAAGTGATCCAATCAATGGGCTGCATCACGCGCCACGTCCCGGCAGCATGAATGAACCGGGATTAGAGGGGCAGAACCTTGGCCATACATTTTACCTGGACATTGCAGGAGGATGCATTCATATTTACTTTCCGACAAAAATAAATAATCCCCTAAAACATGGGTTTAGCAATGTTTATGTGATTCATCAATGGCACCCATGCAAGAAAGTAATGTTGTGTAGCTGTGGAGACTGAATGAGCGCAAGAACCTTTTAGAATCAATTGGAAATTTGATGAAGATGAATCTCACTCATCCAGAAAAATATGAAGGAGGAAGGATGATTGATTTTAACCAGAATATGCCATGGTTTGCCTGGTATAACTTACAATGTGTAGTAGACTGAAGTGTGGACAGGCGTTTTGTGTGCAGAGGGAGAAAGAATAATAATACTATGCAGAATTAAAGTACATTTTGCTGAGGATATAACATTGTGGGACAGCGCAAACTCTAAACGTGATGATTATTTACCAAGTGACGCAGTTGCGCCACTTGCGAGAGGGCGTTGCTTATAAAAAAAGAGGTCGGCTGAGGTGTGGTTTATTGCAAGCAGCACTGAGAGCGGTCTCTGATGGCAGCCTCACATTCATTTCCGTGTTTATAAAGCACTGACTTATGTTCTTCTTTAAGCATTACAGGCTCTCACAGGACAAACTAAAAATTAAGCCCATCGTGAGTTAAACAATGTTCATGTCCCGAGAGAAAGAGATGCAACCTACAGCCGGTCCCGCAGTGTTGTGGGTCGGTACTCGCTCGGCCGTAATTGCGTCAACGTGACCAAAACAAAAGCACATGTTAACCCCCCTCTCCCTCTCCCTTGCCCCTTCCCGGCCGCCGAGCCTGGTTGGAGGAAAAGGCTGTTGTACATAACACCACCATTGGTCATGGGTGTGTCTTCGCCCCACGTACTTTCCACTTAAATGCCTAAGTCTAGGAGCTGCAAGACCTCAAAGTGCGAATGTTACGCTAGAGTCTGCGTTTAGAAACACAAGATCGGGCACAGTAACTCTTAAAGATTTGCTCTCTGGAGGTGCGGAGGTTGCAGGTTCACTGGTCAGTGCTTCACGTCTCCAAAAAAACGGTGATTCTAAATTTCCCCTGTAATGAATGAGCAGGTGTCTGTCGCTGTGTCACCAAGTACAGCCTTATGTGACAAATGAGTTTGGATTGATTCCAGACACTTGCAACCTCCAAACTCAGTAAGCAGATGATAAATGTTTGATTTGCATAAACAACGTGGTAAACGTATTTGCATTACAACTATATATTTTCCTTAACATCATGTTTATTGTGATCCCATTGACCCAACAACTGATGCATATGTATACAAATGACTGCAGCACGCGCTTTCACTTCTCAATTGTTTGTGAATACAGAATCAGTCCTCGTGAACATTGCCTTGTGGTAAACAGAATTTGCTGAATCGTGTTGCCGTTCTGCGTACACTATTCATTAACGGCTCCTGTGCAGCATTAAGCACCCCGTGTTAACAGCACCACCGAGAGCTGCCCCACTTCTACAAATGGACCGATGCAGAAGCGGATAAGCCTATAGTCTGTATGGGAACAACTAGATATAAGAGTCAAAGGCCAAATCAATATATTGTATTACATGTATCAACAGGCTTACAGAAGTCTTTATCCATGCGCTTTCATTTGAGCGGCATTAACGCTTTTCCTTTGCCCCGCCTGGTGATTTATCCAAAAAAACGACTGGGGATTTTTTTTTATAACAAAAGCTAAGCTACTTGTCTGCCCTGTCATGTAACACAATATGAACTGTCATGTAACAGAATATAAAAGAACATCACTTTCCTCGCGAGCTTAAACTCCTATCAATGATCAGCCTTAAACCAGTGGGTGTAGCCGTTTGGCAAACCATCTTAAGGATTCTTAAAGTGGACATGTTGTACATATGGAGCCTAAAATAGACTTGAACGCTGAAATGCAGGTGTAAGAGCGGGTGAAAATCCTGACTGGGGCTCCCCCTGCTGGCAGCTACAGGAATCATTTCCTTCGATAACTTCCAGGTTGGAAAAACACAATAATGTTGGATTATGGGCTTTAAAAATGTGGAGGACAGTTTTGAACAATGATGCAACTGAAATCAGGAAGTACAGAACGAGGCGCTGGCACTGTAGAAGAAGAAGGAGAAGATCAGACAGTTAAGCTTGTATTTTCACCTTAACTTTTACTTGAGAAGCCATTTGGTTCTAAACTTTTTACTTCTACGTGAGTAAAATGAATTGAAAGTAACTTAAAAGTACTGCTACATGGGTAAAAACTTTTGGAAACTTTTTCAGCGCACCTCAGCCGGTGTTGTCCTAGTTGTTATGGGACGTTTCTAGATTTGTGTTTTTTCTTTTGGAGGTAGAGTGCAAAAAGCAAAAAGAGATGAATTAAAGAAACAAATAAATAAAATGTAAAACTACTCTACTCCACCGCCTGCGGGAAGAAGCCAGTCCAAGGCATATTTATATTTCCCTGTGTCCGCGGCATCCACTCACATCAGACTGCGCCTCTCTCCCTCACGATGATGGGCTTGGCTTTGCCGCCGTGCCCAGGCAAAAAGGAGGTCATGGCCGGACTTCAGATGGCAGTCGGCCCTAAGATCTCAGCTGGACTGTGCTCTGCTGGCCCGCACGCTAAACCTCTGCCGCAGCTCTACACGAAATCCGCTACAGCAAAAAAGAAAAAAAAAAAAAAACATTACGCTGGTGGTCTCTTTTAGAGCAGCTTTAGGAGAAAAAAAAATCGACTGTATCAACAATATCAGTCACACGCGCCGCACGTTCCCGTATACACAATAGTCTCATGCGGGTTTCTGGATCACGCAGCCCAGATCTGATTGACCCTAGAGATGCTTTTGGCTCAAACGCGAGTCCTTCTTTTCAAATAAAGCCTAAATAAACCCCTAAAGCCTGCGGCCTCCCTTCAATTTACTGTCTGTAAGCTGCCACTGTTATCTCTTCCAATCCTCTGAGGCATGCACTGAACAATATGGCGAATGCTCCCGCCTGCAAGCATCAATCGAGTCCCTGTTTTTTGACAAAGTTTCCATGTTGTCAAAGCCGCTGTAACTTCCTCTAACATCTACGGCGATGCGAGCGTGTCTGCATTTGCATTAGACCTTCTGTAGTCATTAGAAATACTTACTAATCACTGTCACTCGGGATACTGTTACTGCTGCTCGGTTAACTCCGCTTTGCAATTTTGTTACAATCTGAGAACACCTGTACTTTTTGCAAGGCGATCTGCGAAAAAAAAAACACTGGAGAGGAACGCGATGTTTCAGGGGTATAAAGTTTCTATATTGAGAGCAGATACTAAAACAAGAGTGGCTTGAAAACAACTTCATATACGCAGGGTGCTGACGGCGCATAACTTTGTCCCGAGAGAAAGGCCGAGCAAATAAAGAGGAGTTCATCTGAGCTGATCGATAGCCGGATCATGTCGGTGTAATGAAAGAATGGAGATCAGAGCAGCTGGCACGGGCGATGCAGCTACGGCAAGTCACCACAAAACATCAACATGTCCTACGTGGATGTCAAGGCCTTAATTGAACCTGTGAGTTTCCCTGAGAGGAAGAAGGTGACATACAATAGCTATGATATGGATATTAATGCAAGGAGGAATGGTGACGTTAACGTGACACAGCCTTAATGATGTATATCGACTTCATCCCACATAGAAGAACAAGTGACACATTAAAGCCGCAAGCGGCATCGAACGGCCCTCGCGGGCCGTGCCTCCTTTAGCGCCTCTGTTGCCACAACCCTACCAAGGGCGCCAGCGTTGTCACAGTGCATTTTATTGCCCTGATGTGCCATTAATCGTTGTCAGTAAACATCAAAACAACATTTTTAGCCTCTCCATGTGAATAATAGCTCCAGCCTGCAGAGGGCGCTAGCGCGCCCGTAATCTTTTTAATTTCACAATTAGCATCAGACGCCCCTGACGGGCCGTACTTCCATGTCCATTGTCCACAAGCTCCTGACAGAGGGCGCTAACGCGCTGTAATGTTATATAATGTGACATTTATGTGTCAGCCCCATTACAATAACATGGGGGGCCCCGGACGTCACCATGGCAACACCGTACAAAGTACGATAGGCGTCTCATTGGCTTTTTGGATCGGGATGCCGTCAACTATTTTTGTACCGAATTTCATCCATTTCCGACAAACTAATTTTTTTCCCATAATGCAATTTTTCTTCTGCACCTGGAGGGGGCGCTATCGCGCCCAGTGTCACTTTTTCACACTTGCTGTGTCCAGGGGTGAAAGGTCAATAAAATGTATATTTCCGATTTTTAATCGGAGTTTGTTTGTGCGAGTGGGAGCGATTTTTAGTTTTTGATGAATCGCAAAATACTTCGGAAAGATTGCGGCTTCGCCGCAAACAAACCGTAAAACGTAGCCAAAAAATTTTGATAACTTTTGATGCCCCACATCTCGAGATGAGCTGAAGCGATTTTGAGCTCATTTGGTGAAACGCCCTAGGAGGAGTTCGTTAAAATGCGACGTCAGCGAAAACGCTGACTCAGCATTCTCCGGGCTTCCTGTCAAAATGGCGGACTTCCGGTTTGTCAGGGGGCGTGGCCACAATAATGTTTTTTTTTTGTCGTCACATGACGAATATCTGTACCGAATCTCGTCGCTCTACGACAAAGTTTACTTCGGCCCCTCCCCCATTGGCGTAATGTATTTTCACTTTTGTAGGTGGCGCTGTCGCGCCATTTTTTTTTTCCCCAATATAAAACACACATTTTAATTAATTTTTCACCAAAACTGAATTTTGGGCAAAGTTTGGTGAGTTTTCGACTTTGTTCAGGGGGTCAAATTCCTGCTCAAAGAGCAGAAGAAAGAAGAAGAAAGAAGAAAGAAGAAAGAATTAAAGCCGCAAGCGGCATCGAACGGCCCTCGCGGGCCGTGCCTCCTTTAGCGCCTCTGTTGCCACAACCGTACCAAGGGCGCCAGCGTTGCCACACTGCATTTTATTGCCCTGATGTGCCATTAATTGTTGTCAGTAAACATCAAAACAACATTTTTAGCCTCTCCATGTGAATAATGGCTCCAGCCTGCAGAGGGCGCTAGCGCGCCCGTAATCTTTTTAATTTCACAATTAGAATCAGACGGCCCTAACGGGCCGTATTTCCATGACCACTGTCCACAAGCTCCTGACAGGGGGCGCTAACGCGCTGTAATGCTGCATAATGTAAGATTCATGTGTCAGCCCCATTATGATAACATGGGGGCCCCCGGGCATTACCATGGCAACACCGTACAAAATACGGTATGGGTCCCATTGGCTTTTTGGATCGGGATGCCATCATCTATTTTTGTACCGAATTTAATCCATTTCCGACAAACTAATTTTTTTCCCATAATGCATTTTTTCTTCTGGACCTGGAGGGGGCGCTATCGCGCCTAATGTCACCTTTTCACATTTGTTGCGTCCAGGGGTGACAGGTCAACAAAATGTATATTTCCGATTTTAAATCGGAGTTTGTTTGTGCGAATGGGAGCGATTTTTAGTTTTTGATGAATCGCAAAATACTTCGGAAAGATTGCGGCTTCGCCGCAAACAAACCGAAAAACTTAGCCAAAAAATTTGGATAACTTTTGATGCCCCACATCTCGAGATGAGCTGGAGCGATTTTGAGCTCATTTGGTCAAACGCCCAAGGAGGAGTTCGTTAAAATGCGATGTCAGCGAAAACCATGACTCAGCATTCTCCAGGCTTCCAGTAAAAATGGCGGACTTCCGGTTTGTCAGGGGTCGTGGCCACCATAATATTTTTTGTTTGTCGTTACATGATGAATATCTGTACCGAATCTCGTCGCTCTACGACAAAGTTGACGTTGGCCCATATTGGTCCCGCCTCCATCGACGCAATGTATTTTTATTCACCATGGCAACACCGTACAAAATACGGTATGGGTCTGATTGGCTTTTTGGATCGGGACGCCATCAACTATTTTTGTACCGAATTTCATCCATTTCCGACAAACTAATTTTTTTCCCATAATGCATTTTTTCTTCTGCACCTGGAGGGGGCGCTATCGCGCCCAATGTCACTTTTTCACATTTGCTGTGTCCAGGGGTGAAAGGTCAATAAAATGTATATTTCCGATTTTTAATCGGAGTTTGTTTGTGCGAATGGGAGCGATTTTCAGTTTTTGATGAATCGCAAAATACTTCGTAAAGATTGCGGCTTCGCCGCACACAAACCGTATAACTTAGCCAAAAAATTTGGATAACTTTTGATGCCCCACATCTCGAGATGAGCTGGAGCGATTTTGAGCTCATTTGGTCAAACGCCCAAGGAGGAGTTCGTTAAAATGCGAAGTCAGCGAAAACGCTGACTCAGCATTCTCCGGTCTTCCTTTCAAAATGGCGGACTTCCGGTTTGTCAGGGGGCGTGGCCACAATAATATTTTTTTTTTGGCGTCACATGACGAAAGTCTGTACCGAATCTCGTCGCTCTACGACAAAGTTTACTTCGGCCCCTCCCCCATTGGCGTAATGTATTTTCACTTTTGTAGGTGGCGCTGTCGCGCCATTTTTTTTTCCCCCAATATGAAACACACATTTTAATTAATTTTTCGCCGGACCTGAATTTTGGGCAAAGTTTGGTGAGTTTTCGACTATGTTCAGGGGGTCAAATTCCTGCTCAAAGAGCAGAAGAAAGAAAGAAAGAAAGAAGAAAGAAAGAAAGAATAATAATATTTTCGACAAAAACAATATTGTCGCTTTCGCGACGATATCATATTATACATTTTTGGAAAGCTTTCAACAATCCGCACGCACCCGTGGGGTTCCTGGGTGGATGACGAGCGCTTCGCGCTCGTCATCCACTATATGCCCCCATTCACACTATATACCCCCATTCATTTTAATGCAATAATAAGTATAAAAGGCCCACACCTCCGGTGTGGGCTTCACTGTTTTACACGGTGAGTTTACGGTTGACATGGGGACAGCGCTTCGCGCTGTTTTTGTGCGCTCCGCGCACTTAGGTTCAGTGCGCTGCGCGCACTGCGCTGTGATTGCGATTACAATAGGCCCTTGCGACGGCAGGCCGCTCGGGCCTAATTAAAGCCGCAAGCGGCATCGAACGGCCCTCGCGGGCCGTGCCTCCTTTAGCGCCTCTATATATCCGTGCCACAACCCACCCAAGGGCGCCACACTGCATTTGATTTCCCTGATGTGCCATTAATCGTTGTCAGTAAACATCAAAACAACATTTTTAGCCTCTCCATGTGAATAATGGCTCCAGCCTGCAGAGGGCGCTAGCGCGGCCATAATCTTTTTAATTTAACAAGTAGCATCAGACGGCCTTAATGTGCCGTACTTCCATGACCACTGTCCACAAGCTCCTGACAGGTGGCGCTAACGCGCTGTAATGTTGCATAAGGTGATATTTATGTGTCAGCCCATTACAGTAACATGGGGGGCCCCGGACGTCACCATGGCAACACCGTACAAAGTACGATAAGCGTCTCATTGGCTTTTTGGATCAGGATGCCATCAACTATTTTTGTACCGAATTTCATCCATTTCCGACAAACTAATTTTTTTCCCATAATGCATTTTTTCTTCTGCACCTGGAGGGGGCGCTATCGCGCCCAGTGTAATTTTTTCACATTTGTTGTGTCCAGGGGTGAAAGGTCAAAAAAATGTATATTTCCGATTTTTAATCGGAGTTTGTTTGTGCAAATGGGAGTGATTTTTAGTTTTCGATGAATCGCAAAATACTTCGTAAAGATTGCGGCTTCGCCGCAAACAAACCGTAACACTTAGCCAAAAAATTTGGATAACTTTTGATGCCCCACATCTCGACATGAGCTGGAGCGATTCTGAGCTCATTTGGTGAAACGCCCTAGGAGGAGTTTGTTAAAATGCGATGTCAGCGAAAACGCTGACTCAGCATTTTCCAGACTTCTTGTCAAGATGGCGGACTTCCGGTTTGTCAGGGGGCGTGGCCACAATAATATTTTTTGTTTGTGGTCACATGACGAATATCTGTACCGAATCTCGTCGCTCTACGACAAAGTTGACGTTGGCCCCGATTGGTCCCGCCTCCATAGACGCAATGTATTTTGATTCACCATGGCAACACCGTACAAAATACGATATGGGTCTCATTGGCTTTTTGGATCAGGATGCCATCAACTATTTTTCTACCGAATTTCATCCATTTCCGACAAACTAATTTTTTTCCCATAATGCAATTTTTTTTCTGCACCTGGAGGGGGCGCTATCGCGCCCAATGTCATTTTTTCACATTTGTTGTGTCCAGGGGTGAAAGGTCAATAAAATGTATGTTTCCGATTTTTAATCGGAGTTTGTTTGTGCGAATGGGAGCGATTTTCAGTTTTTGATGAATCGCAAAATACTTCGGAAAGATTGCGGCTTCGCCGCAAACAAACCGTACAACTTAGCCAAAAAATTTGGATAACTTTTGATGCCCCACATCTCGAGAAGAGCTGGAGCGATTTTGAGCTCATTTGGTGAAACGCCCTAGGAGGAGTTCGTTAAAATGCGACATCAGCGAAAACGCTGACTCAGCATTCTCAGGACTTCCTGTCAAAATGGCGGACTTCCGGTTTGTCAGGGGGCGTAGCCACAATAATATTTTTTTTTTGTCGTCACATGACGAATGTCTGTACCGAATCTCGTCGCTCTACGACAAAGTTTACTTCGGCCTCTCCCCCATTGGCGTAATGTATTTTGATTCACCATGGCAACACCGTGCAAAATACGATATGGGTCTCATTGGCTTTTTGGATCGGGATGCCATTAACTATTTTTGTACCGAATTTCATCCATTTCCGACAAACTAATTTTTTTCCCATAATGCAATTTTTCTTCTGCACCTGGAGGGGGCGCTATCAAGCCCAATGTCACTTTTTCACATTTGTTGTGTCCAGGGGTGAAAGGTCAATAAAATGTATATTTCCGATTTTTAATCGGAGTTTCTTTGTGCGAATGGGAGCGATTTTTAGTTTTTGATGAATCGCAAAATTCTTCGTAAAGATTGCGGCTTCGCCGCCAACAAACCGTAAGACTTAGCCAAAAAATTTGGATAACTTTTGATGCCCCACATCTCGAGATGAGCTGGAGCGATTTTGAGCTCATTTGGTGAAACGCCCTAGGAGGAGTTCGTTAAAATGCGACGTCAGCGAAAACGCTGACTCAGCATTCTCCGGGCTTCCTGTCAAAATGGCGGACTTCCGGTTTGTCAGGGGGCGTGGCCACAATAATATTTTTTTTTTGTCGTCACATGACGAATATCTGTACCGAATCTCGTCGCTCTACGACAAAGTTGACGTTGGCCCCGCCTCCAGAGACGCAATGTATTTTGATTCACCATGGCAACACCGTACAAAATACGATATGGGTCTCATTGGCTTTTTGGATCGGGATGCCATCAACTATTTTTGTGCCGAATTTCATCCATTTCCGACAAACTAATTTTTTTCCCACAATGCATTTTTTCTTCTGTACCTGGAGGGGGCGCTATCGCGCCCAGTGTAATTTTTTCCCATTTGTTGTGTCCAGTGGTGAAAGGTCAATAAAATGTATATTTCCGATTTTTAATCGGAGTTTGTTTGTGCGAATGGGAGCGATTTTTAGTTTTTGATGAATCGCAAAATACTTCGGAAAGATTGCGGCTTCGCCGCAAACAAACTGTAAAACTTAGCCAAAAAATTTGGATAACTTTTGATGCCCCACATCTCGAGATGAGCTGGAGCGATTTTGAGCTCATTTGGTCAAACGCCCTAGGAGGAGTTCGTTAAAATGCGACGTCAGCGAAAACGCTGACTCAGCATTCTCCAGGCTTCCTGTCAAAATGGCGGACTTCCGGTTTGTCAGGGGGCGTTGCCACAATAATATTTTTTTTTTGTCGTCACATGACGAATATCTGTACCGAATCTCGTCGCTCTACGACAAAGTTTACGTCGGCCCCTCCCCCATTGGCGTAATGTATTTTCACTTTTGTAGGTGGCGCTGTCGCGCCATTTTTTTTTTCCCCAACATGAAACACACATTTTAATTAATTTTTCGCCGGACCTGAATTTTGGGCAAAGTTTGGTGAGTTTTCGACTATGTTCAGGGGGTCAAATTCCTGCTCAAAGAGCAGAAGAAGAAGAAGAAGAAGAAGAAAGAAGAAAGAATAATAATATTTCCGAGAAAAACAATATCGTCGCTTTCGCGACGATATCATATTATACATTTTTGGAAAGCTTTCAACGATCCGCACGCACCCGTGGGGTTCCTGGGTGGATGACGAGCGCTTCGCGCTCGTCATCCACTATATACCCCCATTCACACTATATACCCCCATTCATTTTAATGCAATAATAAGTATAAAGGGCCCACACCTCCGGTGTGGGCTTCACTGTTTTACATGGTGAGTTTACGGTTGACATGGGGACAGCGCTTCGCGCTGTTTTTGTGCGCTCCGCGCACTTAGGTTCAGTGCGCTGCGCGCACTGCGCTGTGATTGCGATTACAATAGGCCCTTGCGACGGCAGGCCGCTCGGGCCTAATTAAAGCCGCAAGCGGCATCGAACGGCCCTCGCGGGCCGTGTCTCCTTTAGCGCCTCTATATATCCGTGCCACAACCCTACCAAGGGCGCCACCGTTGCCACACTGCATTTTATTGCCCTGATGTGCCATTAATCTTTGTCAGTAAACATCAAAACAACATTTTTAGCCTCTCCATGTGAATAATGACTCCAGCCTGCAGAGGGCGCTAGCGTGCCCGTAATCTTTTTAATTTCACAATTAGCATCAGACGGCCCTAACGGGCCATACTTCCATGACCACTGTCCACAAGCTCCTGACAGGGGGCGCTAACGCGCTGTAATGTTGTATAATGTGAAATTTATGTGTCAGCCCCACTGGATTACATAGTGGCCCCCGGGCGTCACCATGGCAACACTATAAAAAATACGGTATGGGTCCCATTGGCTTTTTGGATCGGGATGCCATCATCTATTTTTGTACCAAATTTCATCCATTTCCGACAAACTAATTTTTTTCCCATAATGCAATTTTTCTTCTGGACCTGGAGGGGGCGCTATCGCGCCCAATGTCACTTTTTCACATTTGTTGCGTCCAGGGGTGAAAGGTCAACAAAATGTATATTTCCGATTTTTAATCGGAGTTTGTTTGTGCGAATGGGAGCGATTTTTAGTTTTTGATGAATAGCAAAAATCTTCGTAAAGATTGCGGCTTCGCCGCAAACAAACCGTAAAACATAGGCAAATAATTTGAATAACTTTTGATGCCCCACATCTGGAGATGAGCTGGAGCGATTTTGAGCTCATTTGGTGAAACGCCCTAGGAGGAGTTCGTTAAAATGCGACGTCAGCTAAAACCATGACTCAGCATTCTCCAGGCTTCCTGTCAAAATGGCGGACTTCCGGTTTGTCAGGGGTCGTGGCCACAATAATATTTTTTGTTTGTCGTTACATGATGAATATCTGTACCAAATCTCGTCGCTCTACGACAAAGTTGACGTTGGCCCAGATTGGTCCCGCCTCCATAGACGCAATGTATTTTGATTCACCATGGCAACACCGTACAAAATACGATATGGGTCTCATTGGCTTTTTGGATCGGGACGCCATCAACTATTTTTGTACCGAATTTCATCCATTTCCGACAAACTAATTTTTTTCCCACAATGCATTTTTTCTCCTGTACCTGGAGGGGGCGCTATCGCGCCCAGTGTCACTTTTTCACATTTGCTGTGTCCAGGGGTGAAAGGTCAAAAAAATGTATATTTCCGATTTTTAATGGGAGTTTGTTTGCGCAAATGGGAGCAATTTTTCGTTTTTGATGAATCGCAAAATACTTCGGAAAGATTGCGGCTTTGCCGCAAACAAACCGTAAGACTTAGCCAAAAAATTTGGATAACTTTTGATGCCCCACATCTGGAGATGAGCTGGAGCGATTTTGAGCTCATTTGGTGAAACGCCCTAGGAGGAGTTCGTTAAAATGCGACGTCAGCGAAAACGCTGACTCAGCATTCTCCGGGCTTCCTGTCAAAATGGCTGACTTCCGGTTTGTCAGGGGGCGTGGCCACAATAATATTTTTTTTTTGGCGTCACATGACGAATGTCTGTACCGAATCTCGTCACTCTACGACAAAGTTTACTTCGGCCCCTCCCCCATTGGCGCAATGTATTTTGATTTTTGTAGGTGGCGCTGTCGCGCCATTTTTTTTTTCCACAATATGAAACACACATTTTAATTAATTTTTCGCCGGATCTGAATTTTGGGCAAAGTTTGGTGAGTTTTCGACTATGTTCAGGGGGTCAAATTCCTGCTCAAAGAGCAGAAGAAAGAAGAAAGAAGAAAGAAGAAAGAAAGAAAGAATTAAAGCCGCAAGCGGCATCGAACGGCCCTCGCGGGCCGTGCCTCCTTTAGCGGCTCTATCTATCCGTGCCACAACCCTACCAAGGGCGCCAGACTGCATTTTATTGTCCTGATGTGCCATTAATCTTTGTGCGTAAACATCTCAGCAACATTTTTAGCCACTCCATGTGAACAATGGCTCCAGCCTGCAGAGGGCGCTAACGCGCCCGTAATCTTTTTAATTTCACAATTAGCATCAGGCGGCCCTAACGGGCCGTACTTCCATGACCACTGTCCCCAAGATCCTGACAGGGGGCGCTAACGCGCTGTAATGTTGTATTATGTGAGATTCATGTGTCAGCCCCATTAGAATTACATGGGGGGCCCTGGGCGTCACCATAGCAACACCGTACAAAATACGGTATGGGTCTCATTGGCTTTTTGGATCGGGACACCATCAACTATTTTTGTACCGAATTTCATCCATTTCCGACAAACTAATTTTTTTCCCATAATGCAATTTTTCTTCTGCACCTGGAGGGGGCGCTATCGCGCCCAATGGCACTTTTTAACAATTGGTGCGTCCAGGGGTGAAAGGTCAAGAAAATGTATATTTCCGATTTTTAATCGGAGTTTGTTTGTGCGAATGGGAGCGATTTTTAGTTTTTGATGAATCGCAAAATACTTCGGAAAGATTGCGGCTTCGCCGCAAACAAACCGTAAGACTTAGCCAAAAAATGTGGATAACTTTTGATGCCCCACATCTCGAGATGAGCTGGAGCGATTTTGAGCTCATTTTGTCAAACGCCCTAGGAGGAGTTCGTTAAAATGCGACGTCAGCGAAAACCATGACTCAGCATTCTCCAGGTTTCCAGTCAAAATGGCGGACTTCCAGTTTGTCAGGTGGCGTGGCCACAATAATATTTTTTGTTTGTCGTCACATGACGAATATCTGTACCGAATCTCGTCGCTCTACGACAAAGTTGACGTTGGCCCCGGTTGGTCCCGCCTCCATCGACGCAATGTATTTAGATTCACCATGGCAACACCGTACAAAAAACGATATGGGTCTCATTGGCTTTTTGGATCGGGATGCCATCAACTATTTCTGTACCGAATTTCATCCATTTCCGACAAACTAATTTTTTTCCCATAATGCATTTTTTCTTCTGCACCTGGAGGGGGCGCTATCGCGCCCAATGTCACTTTTTCACATTTGCTGTGTCCAAGGGTGAAAGGTCAATAAAATGTATATTTCCGATTTTTAATCGGAGTTTGTTTGTGCGAATGGGAGCGATTTTCAGTTTTTGATGAATCGCAAAATACTTCGTAAAGATTGCGGCTTCGCCGCACACAAACCGTAAAACTTAGCCAAAAAATTTGGATAACTTTTGATGCCCCACATCTCGAGATGAGCTGGAGCGATTTTGAGCTCATTTGGTCAAACGCCCTTGGAGGAGTTCGTTAAAATGCGAAGTCAGCGAAAACGCTGACTCAGCATTCTCCGGTCTTCCTTTCAAAATGGCGGACTTCCGGTTTGTCAGGGGGCGTGGCCACAATATTTTTTTTTTTTTGGCGTCACATGACGAATGTCTGTACCGAATCTCGTCGCTCTACGACAAAGTTCACTTCGGCCCCTCCCCCATTGGCGTAATGTATTTTCACTTTTGTAGGTGGCGCTGTCGCGCCATTTTTTTTTTCCCCAACATGAAACACACATTTTAATTAATTTTTCACCGGACCTGAATTTTGGGCAAAGTTTGGTGAGTTTTCGACTATGTTCAGGGGGTCAAATTCCTGCTCAAAGAGCAGAAGAAGAAAGAAGAAGAAGAAGTAGAAGAAAGAATTAAAGCCGCAAGCGGCATCGAACGGCCCTCGCGGGCCGTGCCTCCTTTAGCGCCTCTGTTGCCACAACCCTACCAAGGGCGCCAGCGTTGCCACAGTGCATTTTATTGCCCTGATGTGCCATTAATCGTTGTCAGTAAACATCAAAACAACATTTTTAGCCTCTCCATGTGAATAATAGCTCCAGCCTGCAGAGGGCGCTAGCGCGCCCGTAATCTTTTTAATTTCACAATTAGCATCAGACGCCCCTGACGGGCCGTACTTCCATGTCCACTGTCCACAAGCTCCTGACAGAGGGCGCTAACGCGCTGTAATGTTATATAATGTGACATTTATGTGTCAGCCCCATTACAATAACATGGGGGGCCCCGGACGTCACCATGGCAACACCGTACAAAGTACGATAGGCGTCTCATTGGCTTTTTGGATCGGGATGCCGTCAACTATTTTTGTACCGAATTTCATCCATTTCCGACAAACTAATTTTTTTCCCATAATGCAATTTTTCTTCTGCACCTGGAGGGGGCGCTATCGCGCCCAGTGTCACTTTTTCACACTTGCTGTGTCCAGGGGTGAAAGGTCAATAAAATGTGTATTTCCGATTTTTAATCGGAGTTTGTTTGTGCGAATGGGAGCGATTTTTAGTTTTTGATGAATCGCAAAATACTTCGGAAAGATTGCGGCTTCGCCGCAAACAAACCGTAAAACGTAGCCAAAAAATTTGGATAACTTTTGATGCCCCACATCTCGAGATGAGCTGGAGCGATTTTGAGCTCATTTTGTCAAACGCCCTAGGAGGAGTTCGTTAAAATGCGACGTCAGCGAAAACCATGACTCAGCATTCTCCAGGTTTCCAGTCAAAATGGCGGACTTCCAGTTTGTCAGGGGGCGTGGCCACAATAATATTTTTTGTTTGTCGTCAAATGACGAATATCTGTACCGAATCTCGTCGCTCTATGACAAAGTTGACGTTGGCCCCGGTTGGTCCCGCCTCCAGAGACGCAATGTATTTTGATTCACCATGGCAACACCGTACAAAATACGATATGGGTCTCATTGGCTTTTTGGATCGGGATGCCATCAACTTTTTCTGTGCCGAATTTCATCCATTTCCGACAAACTAATTTTTTTCCCATAATGCAATTTTTCTTCTGCACCTGGAGGGGGCGCTATCGCGCCCAGTGTAACTTTTTCACATTTGTTGTGTCCAGGGGTGAAAGGTCAGAAAAATGTATATTTCCGATTTTTAATCGGAGTTTGTTTGTGCGAATGGGAGCGATTTTTAGTTTTTGATGAATCTCAAAATACTTCGGAAAGATTGCGGCTTCGCCGCAAACAAACCGTAAAAGTTAGCCAAAAAATTTGGATAACTTTTGATGCCCCACATCTCGAGATGAGCTGGAGCGATTTTGAGCTCATTTGGTGAAACGCCCTAGGAGGAGTTCGTTAAAATGCGACGTCAGCGAAAACGCTGACTCAGCATTCTCCGGACTTCCTGTCAAAATGGCGGACTTCCGGTTTGTCAGGGGGCGTGGCCACAATAATATTTTTTTTTTGTCGTCACATGACGAATATCTGTACCGAATCTCGTCGCTCTACGACAAAGTTTACTTCGGCCCCTCCCCCATTGGCGTAATGTATTTTCACTTTTGTAGGTGGCGCTGTCGCGCCATTTTTTTTTTCCCCAATATGAAACACACATTTTAATTAATTTTTCACCGGACCTGAATTTTGGGCAAAGTTTGGTGAGTTTTCGACTATGTTCAGGGGGTCAAATTCCTGCTCAAAGAGCAGAAGAAAGAAGACGGAAGACGGAAGAAGAAAGAAGAAAGAATTAAAGCCGCAAGCGGCATCGAACGGCCCTCGCGGGCCGTGCCTCCTTTAGCGCCTCTGTAACACCACTACATTTTATTGCCCTGATGTACCATTAATCCGTCAGTAAACACAGACGAAAAGTTGCATTTTAGCCTGTCCTTGTGAATAATGGCACCCACCTGAAGAGGGCGCTGGCGCGCCCACTATATTTTATTGCCCTTGAGTGCCATTAATCTTTGTCAGTAAACATGAAAACGGCATTTTTTGCCTCTCCATGTGAATAATGTCTCCAACATGCAGAGGGCGCTAGCGCGCCCATAATCTATTTAATTTCACAAGCAGCATCGGGCTCTATTTCACTGACCACCGTCTGTGCCTCGATTGTTGCATCTCCATTGCCCTACCCTACCGAGGGCGCTAACGCGCCAACTACATTTTATTTCCCTGATGTGCCATTAATCTTTGTCAAAACTAAATATTTAACCTGTCCATGCGAATAATGGCTCCAACCTGTAGTGGGCGCTAGCGCGCCCCAAATCTTTTTTGTTTCACAAGCAGCGTTGTACGGCCGTACTTCAATGACCACTGGCCACAAGCTCCTTATAGAGGGCGCTAACGCGCTGTAATGTTGTATAATGTGAGATCTATGTGTCTGTCCCGTCAGAAAAACATGGTGGGCCTCAGTCGTCTCCATGGCAACACCGTACAAAACACCGTGTGGTTCCTATTAGCTTATTTTATCAGGATGCCATCAACTATTATTCTGCCAAATTACATACATTTCCTACAAACTAATTGTTTGACTACCAATGCATTTTTTCTTCTCAAACTAGAGGGGGCGCTATCGCGCCCACTGTCATTGGTTTACATTTGTTGTGTCCAGGGGTGAAGGGTCAACATACTGTTTATCTTTTTTTCATGGGAGTATTTTCACTTTTGTAGGTGGCGCTGTCGCGCCTTTTTTATTTCCCACAAATGGAACACATGTTTCAAAAAAATAAAAATTATTTTAACATTGGGTAAAACTTTGTGACTACACATACAGAAGGCGCCAGCGTGCCTGGCATTTCTGACTTTACTTACATTAAGTGTGATTAAATCATGTGAGCGATCAGGCAAACACATGTAGGATCTCATTATGCATCTCCACCTGTCATCAATGAACCACTATTCCACAGATTTAGCTTCTGTGTTGATTTATTTGAGTAAACCCAATAAAAACGACTTACATGTTCAATAAATGTCATGCTATTGTTGCAAATGCAAATATGCAATTCTCTGGCCACTTTCTGTCCTTTCTTTAAGAGCAAATATTTTCCATCAGTATAATACATGTCTTATTTAATTATTGGAAATCACGTCATCACAGGAGTAAAAGTATATCTGTATAATATCTGTATATAAAGTACAAAGAACTCCCAGTTTAGAAACTACATCTCTCAAACTCCAGTCTGAGTGATTAACCATTGAGCCAAAGAGAAACAGAAATCTACTAAGAATTGTGATAAAATAACTCTCCCCTGATCACACAGCTCTTGTGCAGATATAAGTATCTCAGAAACAAATAATCTCTCCTGTCCTGGTTTATATTTGTAGTCCTGAAACTCACTAAACTAATCATGTCCAAACGGAGGCTGTTTCTGTGTCTGTTTCTGCACAGAGCACGTCTCCTCAGCCCCTCCCATCCCTGTGTATTTTCTGCCCAGTAACAGCGCCCCTCCCCTCCCCCACGAGCCCCACCCTCCGCTCCCTCCGCTCTGATTGGTGGAGAGACGGCGCTATCTGTGACTCACTGGAGTCTATAAATAGAAGGGGGAGAGGACAGAACGTGCCAGACTTCGGGTGAAGTCACTTGTGAGTGAACCAGCTTTGTCTTCTCAAACCTTGGCTTGCCTTTGCGATCATCGGATCATTGGATTACTGTTTTTTGGTTGTTAGTCTTTTGTAGTCTTTTGTGAGTTTTATCGTCTTTTGTGTGGACTTTTTTTTTGGATTGAGGACATCTTCTTCGGCTGGAGAAAGGACCGTCTGATCGTCTTTGACTTTCAGCAAAGAGCCACTTTCCCAGGAGAAGGTAAGAAAAAAAAATGTTTTACTCTCTTTATTGCTGTTTATTTCAAATGTGGGGTAAAGTGCTAGCTTTTTTGTGATTAAGTTTAGTTTAGTTTGTTAGCCTATTGTTCTCAGATGCTAATGTTGCTAGCAGGTGGTGTTTGAAGACCTCATGCATTAAGGCTGGCTTTTGTGTGATTTAATTTACTTCTGCTGGATGCTTATTGTTGGCTAAATGTCTATCACACTGTTGTAGGTTGACAGAGTTCATTAATGTTGGCTTTAGTTTGATTTTCGTTTAGTTGTGGATGGAGGCCTCATGTTTTCTTCATATGCTAATGCAGCTAGCAGGCTTTTTTTCTGTCCCTGTGCCCTGTGCCACATGTTCAGTGATCACATAATAGAGCTAAAATAATGGCATAAAGATGCTAAATGTGCTATCACGCTGTTGTAGGTCGACCACATTCATTAATATTGGCTTTAGGTTGATTTTCGTTTAGTTGTGGATGGAGGCCTCATGTTTTCTTCATATGCTAATGCGGCTAGTAGGCTTTTTTCACTGTGCCTTTGAAGTTGCGTCTCATGCTCCGGCGGCCATTACGTCTCTTCCATGTGCTATTATCTGCATAATAGGACACGGGCGGCCATTTTGTGTCTCATGTGTAACAGGGCTCTGTTTTATTGATCCATGTTAACTTTACTGTCGTGTTCTGACCTGGCTCATGGTCCAGTCTCAGTGTGGTACTGGTTCAGACCTAATGTTCCTCCTCGTGAGAGGTGTCTGTGTGATGGAGAGCCGCCATTTTGATTCTGGGACTGTGTTTGCATTAGACCTGCTGGTTCATCTTTTTTTATTCGTCATGTTGTAAATATGTTTTGGAACAGTTTTATAGTGTCACTTAACACCTAATGTTTCTTAAACAAAATAGCATGTTTTTTTAAAAACTGATTTTATGGAGATTAAGTTGGCTTTTCTATCCTTTTCTATCCTTTTCAAATCACTATCTTATTGAAGTTGAATTGTTTTGTTAGTGAGGAACACTCTTATTTCTTGTTTGCATTAGGTGAAATGGTCCAGTTATTAACAGTTAGATCCTCTGTGGTGATGTGTTTTTTTGTGTTTCTCTGCTGTGAGAGCGTGTGTGATGAGGCTGTTTTATTGTGTGATGTGAAGGTAATGTAATGTAATTGTGTAATGTTCTGACTAAGGTTATGGTTCAGAACTGCTGTGAGGGGGAGGATGCTGCTCCTCTGTTTGTTATTGCAGCCAATGCTGTCGACCTGTTGGTTCATGACTTGTCGTCTTTCATGATGTGGAACATTCAGATTTATTGCACATGTTCTCTATGAAGATTTCTGCTTTAGTTCTGATGTTCTAGGTTAAGATTGAGTTGGTGTTTTGTGTTTTAAGTTGCATCGTGTATTTCTGATTAGTCCGCTTTTTGCAATTACTTATCTGATCTGTTTGTGAATGTTTGAAATTGGCAATAGTTTTCAGTTGCTCATATAATCTGGAATGTTCCCACTGTGTGGCTTTAAAGTGATGGTCTGTACATTTCAGGCTAGTTTCTCGTTCTGTTAATGTCCTTGTGTCTTACTTAAAGCTTCATTGTGTAACTTTTAGGAGTGTTTTAAAGACCACTGTGATGGAAAGCAAAGGTGCCATGTTGACCACTCATATACAACCGCTGGGTCACTACAAGGTCAAATACACACATTTGATCTGTTTTTACTCTGACACCTCACAAGTAAATCATCATTTAAAACTGTTGTGAAGAAGTCTTTGTTCTTGGTTTTGCCTGTTTGCATTGGGTGAAATTTGGAGCACAGTTAGCCTCTGTGTGGTGGTGTTTTTTGCTGACTCTCTGCTGTGGTAGCGTGTGTGATGTACAGGTGTTTATATTATAATATCTGAAGTGCAGTGCTGTGGGCAGCCATTTCGTCTTTGTAAAAGGTTCATACTGTCTTGTTAGGTTAAGTCTATTCCAGTTTTGTTCTTTTAGTAATACAGAAGGTTTAGTTTACCTGCTTCACTAGTTTCAATCACTTCCTGTGATCTTCCTCTGGAAGGAGGGAGATGAAGAAGATCACAGGAAGCGATCGAAACTAGTGAAGGAGGTAAACTAAACCTTCTGTGTTACTAAAGGAACAAAACTGTAATAGGCAGCCATTTTGTGTCTGCAGGACAGTTGCTCAGGCGGTTTTATTGCAATGTGAATATACATGGGTAACACTTTATTTTACATTATCCTTGATTACTTTGTACCTGCCACATTTAGTACAATGTAATGTTCTATGTAACCATAACACATGGTTACAGAGCAGATTACACTGTACTAAATGTGGCAGGTACAATGTATCAGTGGTAGTGTAAAATAAAGTGTTACCTATAAATGTACTGTTATAGTGATTCATGTCAACATTACTGTAGTGTTCTGGTACTGGTTCAGACCTGATGTAGGGTTTGTACTTGTGAGAGGAGGGACGATGTTCTGTGTGTTTAAGGACAGCCGCCATTTTGTGTCAGATATGATGCTGCTAATGTGTTTGCATTAGACTTGTTGGCTCGACTGTGACACTTCACAAATAAATCATCATTTAAAACTATTTTGTTCTAGTAGCTTAACTGTTTGTGGGGAACAAGTCTCTGTTGGTGTAGCCTGTAGTGTTGTGTGAAAATGTCCAGTTTTGACACAGTTGGCATCTATTTGTTTGCTTTTTTCTGGTTCTCTGTTGTGAGATTGCATGTGATGAACAGGAGTACATATTCTCTGAAGCGCAGTGCTCTGGGTGGTCATTGTGTGTATTGCAGGTCATTCTGTTTTATTGTGTGACGTGAGGATAAATGCTGTGACAGCGTGTGTGATGATATAAATGTAATGTTCTGACTAAGGTTAGGTTTCACACGTGTTCATGTTTGAACACGTCTGTGCTGAGCTGTGTTTGCATTAGATGTTTTAGTTCATGATTTAAACATCTTAAATGTTGTGCAGCTGCTGTTTTACCAAGTCATGTGACTATTCATGCAGTGATGATGACAGTCTTGTTGAAGACTTGGTTTAGTTCTGTGTTTTGGGGATCATTTTAATATGGCAGGTCTTCTATTCACAATAATGTCTGACCCTGGTGGGTCTTATTGTTTGTGTAGGCCTTGCAGAGTTCTTGTTTAGTCCTGTAGTGTCACGTTTTTACTGTACAGTTTTGTGCAACAGTTAAGTTGATCTGTTTGTGTATGTTTTGGTTCTCTGTGTGAGATTGTGTGTGATGAACAGGAGTAGTTCTAAGGCTTTGTATTTTAAAAAGGCATTATGTTTACTCTTGTTGTTTCTGTGGTGCTGTGGCCATGTTGTGACTCACAGGACAGTGGTTTTGTTGTATTGATTCATGTGAACTTTCCTGTAGTATTCTGGTACTTGTGAAAGCGTGTAAGAGGATATAATGTTTGGTTCTCTTTCTGTTCGTTTATGTCCTTGTGTCTTAAAAGTGCATTGTTCATATTTTAGATTTAATCTAAATGAGTTCTGTTCTTGGGAGGACTCTGTTTACATGGTTTGTTTGTAGTTTGTTGAGTTCTGGTCCAAGCTTAGTGCGGATGTTGTTTCAGTGTAAGGTTTGTTAATGTCCTTGTGTCTTAAAGCTGCATTATGTAACTTTTATGTGGAAAAATAGTTTATATTTGTGGGTATTTGACCTTGTAGTAACCCAGTGGGTGTATGAGTGGTCAGCATGGTGCCTTTACTTTCCATCACAGTGGTCTCTAGGATGCTCCAGGATCAATTGTTTTAAAAGGTTTTCACTGCTGACTGAGCCTCATCAGAAAATGAAAGTTACGTATGTAACTACGGTTCTATGAATCCCGGATGACCGCCAGAGCTTCTCGGCCTCTGGCGGTCAGGAGGGAACCTACTTAACAATTGATCCAGGAGTGTTTTAAAGACCACTGTGGTGGAAAGTAAAGGTGCCATGTTGACCACTCATACACAGCCGCTGGGTCACTACAAGGTCAAATACACACATTTGATCTGTTTTTACTCTGACACCTCACAAGTAAATCATCATTTAAAACTGTTGTGAAGAAGTCTTTGTTCTTGGTTTTGCCTCTTCGCATTGGATGAAATGTCCAGTTTTGAACAGTTAGCACCTATTTGTTTGCTTTTTCTGGTTCTCTGTTGTGAGATTGCTTGTGATGAACAGGAGTACATATTCTCTGAAGTGCAGTGCTCTGGGTGGCCATTGTGTGTATTGCAGGTCATTCTGTTTTATTGTGTGATGTTTGGATAGATGCTGTGAGAGCGTGTGTTAAGAACAAGAGTGTTGGCATGGCTGAAGGTTCAGCCTCAGTATGGTGCTCATTCAGACCTGATGTAGTGTTTATTGTTGTGGGTGGCCATTGTGTGTATTGCAGGTCATTCTGTTTTATTGTGTGATGTTTGGATAGATGCTGTGAGAGCGTGTGTTAAGAACAAGAGTGTTGGCATGGCTGAAGGTTCAGCCTCAGTATGGTGCTCATTCAGACCTGATGTAGTGTTTATTGTTGTGACAGCACATCTGTGTGATAGAGAGCGGCCATTTTGTCTCAGATGTTTTGGTTCATGATTTCTCATCTTTCATGTTGTGGAACAGTTTCATTGTGTTGCGTATTCATGTTTGTTTTGGTGCAGACTTGGTTTGGTTCTGTGTCTTGTTGATTTGATTAATTGTTTTCATTTTAAGCTAATTTTAACTTGATAGATGCCTCTAAGATTTAATCTAAATGAGTTCTGTTCCTGGTGGAACTGTCTACATGTTTTGTATAGTTTGCATTCTGGTCCAAGCTTGGTGCAGATGTTTCAGTTTAAGGTTTGTTTCTCATTCTGTTTTTTAATGTCCTTGTGTCTTACAAGCTGCGTTATGCAACTTTTATGTGGAGAAAAGAGTTGATATTTGTGGGTATTTGACCTTGTATTTGACAGTGGCTCTGTTTTCTTGATTGATGTGATCTTTACTGTCGTGTTCTGACCTGGCTCATGGTCCAGTCTCAGTGTGGTACTGGTTCAGACCTAATGTTCCTCCTCGTGAGGGGTGTCTGTGTGATGGAGAGCCGCCATTTTGATTCTGGGACTGTGTTTGCATTAGACCTGCTGGTTCATCTTTTTTCATTCGTCATGTTGTAAATATGTTTTGGAACAGTTTTATAGTGTCACTTAACACCTAATGTTTCTTAAACAAAATAGCATGTTTTTTTAAAAACTGATTTTATGGAGATTAAGTTGGCTTTTCTATCCTTTTCAAATCACTATCTTATTGACGTTGTTTTGTTAGTGAGGAACACTCTTATTTCTTGTTTGCATTAGGTGAAATGGTCCAGTTATTAACAGTTAGATCCTCTGTGGTGATGTGTTTTTTTGTGTTTCTCTGCTGAGAGAGCGTGTGTGATGAGGCTGTTTTATTGTGTGATGTGAAGGTAATGTAATGTAATTGTGTAATGTTCTGACTAAGGTTATGGTTCAGACCTGCTGTGAGGGGGAGGATGCTGCTCCTCTGTTTGTTATTGCAGCCAATGCTGTCGACCTGTTGGTTCATGACTTGTCATCTTTCATGATGTGGATCATTCAGATTTATTGCACATGTTCTCTATGAAGATTTCTGCTTTAGTTCTGATGTTCTAGGTTAAGATTGAGTTGGTGTTTTGTGTTTTAAGTTGCATCGTGTATTTCTGATTAGTCCGCTTTTTGCAATTGCTTATCTGATCTGTTTGTGAATGTTTGAAATTGGCAATAGTTTTCAGTTGCTCATATAATCTGGAATGTTCCCACTGTGTGGCTTTAAAGTGATGGTCTGTACATTTCAGGCTAGTTTCTCGTTCTGTTAATGTCCTTGTGTTTTACTTAAAGCTTCATTGTGTAACTTTTAGGAGTGTTTTAAAGACCACTGTGATGGAAAGTAAAGGTGCCATGTTGACCACTCATATACAACCGCTGGGTCACTACAAGGTCAAATACACACATTTGATCTGTTTTTACTCTGACACCTCACAAGTAAATCATCATTTAAAACTGTTGTGAAGAAGTCTTTGTTCTTGGTTTTGCCTGTTTGCATTGGGTGAAATTTGGAGCACAGTTAGCCTCTGTGTGGTGGTGTTTTTTGCTGACTCTCTGCTGTGGTAGCGTGTGTGATGTACAGGTGTTTATATTATAATATCTGAAGTGCAGTGCTGTGGGCAGCCATTTCGTCTTTGTAAAAGGTTCATACTGTCTTGTTAGGTTAAGTCTATTCCAGTTTTGTTCTTTTAGTAATACAGAAGGTTTAGTTTACCTGCTTCACTAGTTTCAATCACTTCCTGTGATCTTCCTCTGGAAGGAGGGAGATGAAGAAGATCACAGGAAGCGATCGAAACTAGTGAAGGAGGTAAACTAAACATTCTGTGTTACTAAAGGAACAAAACTGTAATAGGCAGCCATTTTGTGTCTGCAGGACAGTTGCTCAGGCGGTTTTATTGCAATGTGAATATACATGGGTAACACTTCATTTTACATTACCCTTGATTACTTTGTACCTGCCACATTTAGTACAATGTAATGTTCTATGTAACCATAACACGTGGTTACAGAGCAGATTACACTGTACTAAATGTGGCAGGTACAATGTATCAGTGGTAGTGTAAAATAAAGTGTTACCTATAAATGTACTGTTATAGTGATTCATGTCAACATTACTGTAGTGTTCTGGTACTGGTTCAGACCTGATGTAGGGTTTGTACTTGTGAGAGGAGGGACGATGTTCTGTGTGTTTAAGGACAGCCGCCATTTTGTGTCAGATATGATGCTGCTAATGTGTTTGCATTAGACTTGTTGGCTCGATTGTGACACTTCACAAATAAATCATCATTTAAAACTATTTTGTTCTAGTAGCTTAACTGTTTGTGGGGAACAAGTCTTTGTTGGTGTAGCCTGTAGTGTTGTGTGAAAATGTCCAGTTTTGACACAGTTGGCATCTATTTGTTTGCTTTTTTTCTGGTTCTCTGTTGTGAGATTGCATGTGATGAACAGGAGTACATATTCTCTGAAGCGCAGTGCTCTGGGTGGTCATTGTGTGTATTGCAGGTCATTTGCTCAGCCTGTTTTATTGTGTGACGTGAGGATAAATGCTATGAGAGCGTGTGTGATATAAATGTAATGTTCTGACTAGGGTTATGTTTCACACGTGTTTGTCCTTGTTTGAAGAACACGTCTGTGCTGAGCTGTGTTTGCATTAGACGTTTCAGTTCATGATTTAAACATCTTTAATGTTGTGGACAGTTTTATCAAGTCATGTGAATGTTCATGCAGTGATGATGACAGTCCTGTTGAAGACTTGGTTTAGTTCTGTGTTTTGTGGATCATTTTAATATGGCAGGTCTTCTATTTACAATAAAGTCTGACCCTGGTGGGTCTTATTGTTTGTGTAGGCCATGCAGAGTTCTGGTTCTTGTTTAGTCCTGTAGTGTCACGTTTTTACTGTACAGTTTTGTGCAACAGTTAAGTTGATCTGTTTGTGTATGTTTTAAAGTAACAATAGGTTTTAGTTGCTCATATAATCTGGAATGTTTCCACTGTGTGGCTTTAAAGTGATGGTCTGTCCATCTTTGCTGTCGCTGTTACGACACAACTGAACACTCAGTCGTTCACCAGGAGAGGGAGGAGCAGCTGCTCAGAGAACAGGATTCAGGAGGATTACTGAGAGCTGCGTGAATGAAGCCACAGACCACTCTGGGGTGTTTTTGATAAGGAAATAGCATAACAACATGGCTAAAAGCTCCAAAAAGTCAATTTTGCATGATATAGGACCTTTAAGTTGATCTGTTTGTGTATGTTTTAAAGTGACAATAGTTTTTAGTTGCTTGTTTAATCTGAAATGTTTCCACTGTGTGGCTTTAAAGTGATGGTCTGTCCATCTTTGCCTGTTTACCTTATCTGCATTTAATTATAATCTGTCTATGACCACTTTTAGACAGAGTTAGCCTCAGTATAGTATTTTGCTCTGGTTCTCTGTGTGAGATTGTGTGTGATGAACAGGAGTAGTTCTAAGGCTTTGTATTTAAAAAGGCATTATGTTTACTCTTGTTGTTTCTGTGGTGCTGTGGCCATGTTGTGACTCACAGGACAGTGGTTCTGTTATATTGATTCATGTGAACTTTCCTGTAGTGTTCTGGTTCACAGGTACTGGTTCAGACCTGATGTAGTGTTCTGGTACTTGTGAGAGCGTGTCATGTAAGAGGATGTAATGTTTGGTTCTCTTTCTGTTTGTTAATGTCCTTGTGTCTTACTTAAAAGTGCATTGTTCATATTTTAGATTTAATCTAAATGAGTTCTGTTGTTGGGAGGACTCTGTTTACATGGTTTGTTTGTAGTTTGTTGAGTTCTGGTCCAAGCTTAGTGCGGATGTTGTTTCAGTGTAAGGTTTGTTAATGTCCTTGTGTCTTAAAGCTGCATTATGTAACTTTTATGTGGAAAAATAGTTTATATTTGTGGGTATTTGACCTTGTAGTAACCCAGTGGGTGTATGAGTGGTCAGCATGGTGCCTTTACTTTCCATCACAGTGGTCTCTAGGATGCTCTAGGATCAATTGTTTTAAAAGGTTTTCACTGCTGACTGAGCCTCATCAGAAAACGAAAGTTACGTATGTAACTACGGTTCTATGAATCCCGGATGACCGCCAGAGCTTCTCGGCCTCTGGCGGTCAGGAGGGAACCTACTTAACAATTGATCCAGGAGTGTTTTAAAGACCACTGTGGTGGAAAGTAAAGGTGCCATGTTGACCACTCATATACAGCCGCTGGGTCACTACAAGGTCAAATACACACATTTGATCTGTTTTTACTCTGACACCTCACAAGTAAATCATCATTTAAAACTGTTGTGAAGAAGTCTTTGTGCTTGGTTTTGCCTGTTCGCATTGGATGAAATGTCCAGTTTTGAACAGTTAGCACCTATTTGTTTGCTTTTTCTGGTTCTCTGTTGTGAGATTGCTTGTGATGAACAGGAGTACATATTCTCTGAAGTGCAGTGCTCTGGGTGGCCATTGTGTGTATTGCAGGTCATTCTGTTTTATTGTGTGATGTTTGGATAGATGCTGTGAGAGCGTGTGTTAAGAACAAGAGTGTTGGCATGGCTGAAGGTTCAGCCTCAGTATGGTGCTCATTCAGACCTGATGTAGTGTTTATCGTTGTGACAGCACATCTGTGTGATAGAGAGCGGCCATTTTGTCTCAGATGTTTTGGTTCATGATTTCTCATCTTTCATGTTGTGGAACAGTTTCATTGTGTCGCGTATTCATGTTTGTTTTGGTGCAGACTTGGTTTGGTTCTGTGTCTTGTTGATTTGATTAATTGTTTTCATTTTAAGCTAATTTTAACTTGATAGATGCCTCTAAGATTTAATCTAAATGAGTTCTGTTCCTGGTGGAACTGTCTACATGTTTTGTATAGTTTGCATTCTGGTCCAAGCTTGGTGCAGATGTTTCAGTTTAAGGTTTGTTTCTCATTCTGTTTGTTAATGTCCTTGTGTCTTACAAGCTGCGTTATGCAACTTTTATGTGGAGAAAAGAGTTGATATTTGTGGGTATTTGACCTTGTATTTGACAGTGGCTCTGTTTTCTTGATTGATGTGATCTTTACTGTCGTGTTCTGACCTGGCTCATGGTCCAGTCTCAGTGTGGTACTGGTTCAGACCTAATGTTCCTCCTCGTGAGGGGTGTCTGTGTGATGGAGAGCCGCCATTTTGATTCTGGGACTGTGTTTGCATTAGACCTGCTGGTTCATCTTTTTTCATTCGTCATGTTGTAAATATGTTTTGGAACAGTTTTATAGTGTCACTTAACACCTAATGTTTCTTAAACAAAATAGCATGTTTTTTTAAAAACTGATTTTATGGAGATTAAGTTGGCTTTTCTATCCTTTTCAAATCACTATCTTATTGAAGTTGAATTGTTTTGTTAGTGAGGAACACTCTTATTTCTTGTTTGCATTAGGTGAAATGGTCCAGTTATTAACAGTTAGATCCTCTGTGGTGATGTGTTTTTTTGTGTTTCTCTGCTGTGAGAGCGTGTGTGATGAGGCTTTTTTATTGTGTGATGTGAAGGTAATGTAATGTAATTGTGTAATGTTCTGACTAAGGTTATGGTTCAGACCTGCTGTGAGGGGGAGGATGCTGCTCCTCTGTTTGTTATTGCAGCCAATGCTGTCGACCTGTTGGTTCATGACTTGTCATCTTTCATGATGTGGAACATTCAGATTTATTGCACATGTTCTCTATGAAGATTTCTGCTTTAGTTCTGATGTTCTAGGTTAAGATTGAGTTGGTGTTTTGTGTTTTAAGTTGCATCGTGTATTTCTGATTAGTCCGCTTTTTGCAATTGCTTATCTGATCTGTTTGTGAATGTTTGAAATTGGCAATAGTTTTCAGTTGCTCATATAATCTGGAATGTTCCCACTGTGTGGCTTTAAAGTGATGGTCTGTACATTTCAGGCTAGTTTCTCGTTCTGTTAATGTCCTTGTGTTTTACTTAAAGCTTCATTGTGTAACTTTTAGGAGTGTTTTAAAGACCACTGTGATGGAAAGTAAAGGTGCCATGTTGACCACTCATATACAACCGCTGGGTCACTACAAGGTCAAATACACACATTTGATCTGTTTTTACTGTGACACCTCACAAGTAAATCATCATTTAAAACTGTTGTGAAGAAGTCTTTGTTCTTGGTTTTGCCTGTTTGCATTGGGTGAAATTTGGAGCACAGTTAGCCTCTGTGTGGTGGTGTTTTTTGCTGACTCTCTGCTGTGGTAGCGTGTGTGATGTACAGGTGTTTATATTATAATATCTGAAGTGCAGTGCTGTGGGCAGCCATTTCGTCTTTGTAAAAGGTTCATACTGTCTTGTTAGGTTAAGTCTATTCCAGTTTTGTTCTTTTAGTAATACAGAAGGTTTAGTTTACCTGCTTCACTAGTTTCAATCACTTCCTGTGATCTTCCTCTGGAAGGAGGGAGATGAAGATCACAGGAAGCGATCGAAACTAGTGAAGGAGGTAAACTAAACCTTCTGTGTTACTAAAGGAACAAAACTGTAATAGGCAGCCATTTTGTGTCTGCAGGACAGTTGCTCAGGCGGTTTTATTGCAATGTGAATATACATGGGTAACACTTTATTTTACATTACCCTTGATTACTTTGTACCTGCCACATTTAGTACAATGTAATGTTCTATGTAACCATAACACGTGGTTACAGAGCAGATTACACTGTACTAAATATGGCAGGTACAATGTATCAGTGGTAGTGTAAAATAAAGTGTTACCTATAAATGTACTGTTATAGTGATTCATGTCAACATTACTGTAGTGTTCTGGTACTGGTTCAGACCTGATGTAGGGTTTGTACTTGTGAGAGGAGGGACGATGTTCTGTGTGTTTAAGGACAGCTGCCATTTTGTGTCAGATATGATGCTGCTAATGTGTTTGCATTAGACTTGTTGGCTCGACTGTGACACTTCACAAATAAATCATCATTTAAAACTATTTTGTTCTAGTAGCTTAACTGTTTGTGGGGAACAAGTCTTGTTGGTGTAGCCTGTAGTGTTGTGTGAAAATGTCCAGTTTTGATACAGTTGGCACCTATTTGTTTGCTGTTGTGAGATTGCTTGTGATGAACAGGAGTACATATTCTCTGAAGTGCCGTGCTCTGGGTGGTCATTGTGTGTATTGCAGGTCATTCTGTTTTGTTGTGTGATGTTTGGATAGATGCTGTGACAGTGTGTGTTAAGAACAGGAGTGTTGGCATGGCTGAAGGTTCAGCCTCAGTATGGTGCTCGTTCAGACCTGATGTAGTGTGTATCGTTGTGACAGCACGTCTGTGTGATAGAGAGCGGCCATTTTGTCTCTGATGTTTTGGATCATGATTTCTCATCTTTTATGTTGAACAGTTTCATTGTGTCGTGTATTCATGTTTGTTTTGGTGCAGACTTGGTTTGGTTCTGTGTCTTGTTGATTTGATTTATTTGTTTTCATTTCAAGCTAACTTGATAGATTCCTCTAAGAATTTAATCTAAATGAGTTCTGTTCCTGGTGGAACTGTTTACATGTTTTGTGTAGAGTTTGTAGATATCTGGTCCAAGCTTGGTGCGGATGTTTTTTCAGTTTAAGGTTTGTTTCCCGTTCTGTTTGTTATTGTCCCTGTGTCTTACTTAAAGCAGTACTAAGTAAGTCGTAGTCCCTGTGCGGGTAATAGAAGTGTTTATGGGATGATTGGAGGGTCTTTCATCTCCCCCTGGTGTCTCTGGACAGAAAACCATGTTTGCAACTTGACTGCCACCGGTGCGGAGAAAGCAATACACACTAATAAAATCACGAAGAAGAAGCTAACATGCTAACGGGCAAAGCTAACTGCGGGCTAACGTCACTTTAAACAATATTTACAGCAAAGTTTGAGTGAAAAAAAATATTTCCATTGTATAATTGGATGCACTGTAACCCTCTCTCCCTTCGCCTTTCCTGTTGGCGTAGTATTTACTCTCCAAGACAATTAATCAGTAAAAAAATCGTAACTTTCTACTACACCTGCAGTTGCGCTTATGGCCTCTAGGGGGAAGAGTTACTTAGTACTGCTTTAAAGCTGCATTATGTAACTTTTATGTGGAAAGAGTTGATATTTGTAGATATTTGACCTTGTATTTGACAGTGGCTCTGTTTTCTTGTGTCATGTGAACTTTACTGTAGTGCTGTAGTACGCAGGTTCTGGTTCAGACCTGATGTCGTGTTCTGGTACATGTGATAGCGTGTCATGTAAGAGGATGTAATGTTTGGTTCTTTCTCTTTGTTAATGTCCTTGTGTCTTACTTAAAAGTGCATTGTTCATATTTTAGATTTAATCTAAATGAGTTCTGTTCTTGGGAGGACTCTGTTTACATGGTTTGTTTGTAGTTTGTGGAGTTCTGGTCCAAGCTTAGTGCGGATTTTGTTTCAGTGTAAGGTTTGTTAATGTCCTTGTGTCTTAAAGCTGCATTATGTAACTTTCATGTGGAAAAAGAGTTTATATTTGTGTGTATTTGACCTTGACCCTGAAGTGCAGTGCTCTGGGTGGCCGTTGTGTGTATTGCAGGTCATTCTGTTTTATTGTGTGATGTTTGGATAGATGCTGTGAGAGCGTGTGTTAAGAACAGGAGCGTTGGCATGGCTGAAGGTTCAGCCTCAGTATGGTGCTCATTCAGACCTGATGTAGTGTTTATTGTTGTGACAGCACATCTGTGTGATAGAGAGCGGCCATTTTGTCTCAGATGTTTTGGTTCATGATTTCTCATCTTTCATGTTGTGGAACAGTTTCATTGTGTCGTGTATTCATGTTTGTTTTGGTGCAGACTTGGTTTGGTTCTGTGTCTTGTTGATTTGATTTATTTGTTTTCATTTTAAGCTAATTTTAACTTGATAGATGCCTCTAAGATTTAATCTAAATGAGTTCTGTTCCTGGTGGAACTGTCTACATGTTTTGTATAGAGTTTGCATTCTGGTCCAAGCTTGGTGCGGATGTTTCAGTTTAAGGTTTGTTTCTCGTTCTGTTTGTTAATGTCCTTGTGTCTCACTTAAAGCTGCATTATGCAACTTTTATGTGGAGAAAATAGTTGATATTTGTGGGTATTTGACCTTGTGTTTGACAGCGGCTGTTTTCTTGATTCATGTGAACTTTACTGTAGTGTTCTGGCCTGGCTTAGGGTTCAGCCTCAGAGTGGTACTGTTTCAGACCTGATGCGGGGTTTGTATTTGTGACATGTCTGTGGTAGGAGGAGGAGCTGCCCTGTGTTTAAAGGGACTGTAAGGAGTTTAAAAATGTTAAAATTAAGTATTTTCCTCCCCCTACATGTTCCAGCCATGTCCTAATGTGTAGAATGAGCTCAGACCTGTTCACCACAACTTCCTCTAAAATCCTGTACGGTCACTCAAAAATGTGTCACTTCGGCCCGAATTGCCGTCATGCACGAGCTTAATATAGAAGGTGCAGTTACACATATGGCCTGAGGCGGCAGTAGTGAGTATAAAATGGCAAAAAGGAAATCACTAAATTAAAATGTTGTTTGTGGGCCAAACTCATTCCTAACTTTCGGAACATATTTGTAGCATCCAAAATTGTCAGTTTAAAGGCAATATATTAGACCTGTTGGTTCTTTCTGGTTGTGGAGCAGCGTCATGTTTAATGTAGTGATGATAACACTGTTGGTGCAGACTTGGTGTGGCTCTGTGTCTTGTGTACGTCTTTTTTGTTTATTGCCTTATACCTGATGGGTCCCACTAATGATGAATTCTACAGTTCAGATGAATTCTACAGTTTAGATCATTTGACTGTTTTGAGTTAATAGTTTTTAGTTGCTTATGTTATGTGGAATGTTTTGATGAAACGGGCCGTAAATGACTGTCTTCTTGGTACAACTGAGATAGTGGCTTAGTACTGCTTGGGATAAGGTCTTTCTTTTGTTACTCTTTGGTGAAAATTTGGGAAGTGGAGCGTTTTCTGTTGTCAGATTTGGAAATGTATTGTCTGTGTCTGGCAGGTTGACTAAATCTCACTTTAGGCTATATTTGGTGTTAAACTAGATACATCTAGGATCATGTGGTTTTGGTTTTGCTGGTTCTGGCTTGGTCCATGTCTGGTCCTGTCTGTGAGGACACTGAGGACAGAAGTTGTTTCACATTAAACCTGAATTAAATCTTTAGCTGTTGACAGTGTGGACTGAGTCATACCAGTCCATGCTGTGGTCGTCTCTGCCTCAGTCCATTGATGCCAGAATGAGGTCAGTACCTTCTACAGCACCATCACAAGACTGAGGCTAGGATGATATGAAGTGTTGTTTCTCTATGCGTCTGACTTTAGTTTAAGACATGGCTACTTCGGTTTGATTGTTTGACCATTGCTTTGTTTACTCATTCCACTTTTGTATTTCAGATGCCGCGCGGCAAGGGGTCCAGGCGATCCCTTGCGGCCAAGAGGAGGAGGGAGAAGCAGCTCGCGGGGCAGTGCGCTGTTCCTGAGGAGGAGCTCGCGGGGCAGTCTTCTGTTCCCGTCGAGCTGCTCCCGGGGCAGTGCGCTGTACCTGACGAGCTGCTTGCGGGGCAGTCTGCTCTTCCCGAGGAGGAGCTCGCGGGGCAGTCCCCTGTTCCCGTCGAGCGGCTCCTGGGGGAGTCGTCTGGTCCCGTCGAGCTGCTCCCGGGGCAGTCGGCTGTTCACGAGGAGGAGCTCGCGGGGCAGTCCGCTGTTCCCGTCGAGCTGCTCCCGGGGCAGTCGGCTGTTCCTGAGGAGGAGCTCGATCCCTCTCCTCTTTGGCCCCCCGTCGAGGAACGTAAGTGGATTTCAGAATACTTCCACCTCCTTTTTAATTCTGTTTGATATTACAATGATTTCTCTTGTCTTTGAAGCCCGTGGACCCGGCTACCGACACCGTCCCCAGGTTTGGCCCACTGGAGTGTCCGGGAAGCAGCACCGGCTGGTGCTCCCGCAGGAGTCTCCCGACAAGAAGGCAAGTTCACGAGTTTGAGAAGGAAATAAATGTGTGACTTTTGATGTGCTGACAATCACTAAATACAGATTGTTTCTTTTTTGGTCTTAGTTCATTCTGCTTGTCGGGAACTCCCATCTGCGAGCCATCGTGGACCAGCACGTGCCGATGCAGGAGGGGCACTATTCCTTCGGCTTCAGCGCGACGCCTGGTGGTGGACCCTCGCACATCCACAGGGAGCTGGCTGGGACCACCCTGCCCCGAGGTGGGTACAGTTGTACTAGCAACATTTTTGACTTTAAAAAAAAAAAAAAAAAAAAAATTTTTTTTTTTTTTTTTTTTTGACTTTGTCTCATATTGTTCAGCACGTTTGACCTCTGACCCTTCTCTTGTTGTCAGAGCCAGCTCTTGTCGTTCTGATGGCACCCTGCAACGGACTGACGACGTGCCGGACGTTGGACCAGGCTGCGAGGGAGTTCGGCCAGCTCCTGGCCTACGTCTGTGGACGCTGGCCCAAGGTGTGTACTTCACTTCTATGAGGTCTGAAAGTACTTCATTATTGTATTTAACATGTCTAAATTGTAATTTTGTGTTTGTAGGTGTGTGTCGTGGATTTTCCACCTCGGCTTAGCGCTGGGGTGGAGATTCAGACCCTCCTTCGGCAGGCGTACCACCGCATCGCTGTTG
Organism: Gobius niger; assembly: GCF_951799975.1. NCBI lineage: Eukaryota > Metazoa > Chordata > Actinopteri > Gobiiformes > Gobiidae > Gobius > Gobius niger. The sequence continues at coordinate 24,587,430 of NC_136852.1, forward strand.
GCATGGGTATGTATAAAAAATGCAACTGTCATCACTATTTTCCTTAGAGTGGCGCATACCTTAACATGTTCTTTTTGTTGCTAACATCTGTTTTAGGGATCCGCTACTTCCGTGTAGCACACAAGTTTCCCCGGAGCGAAGGGCATCTGTGGGCCAGGGATGGTGTAAGTACAGTCTCTCTCTTTAAAGTTGACCATTTTAATGACTGTTGTTTTATTTAACGTGGGTGAATGATGTGTTTCAGACTCACCTGAGCGACGACTTTGGCATGCCCATCCTCGTCCAGCTGCTGTGGCAGGCGTGCTACATGCAGCTGGAGCTGGATGACGCTGCCGCTGTTGCGCCGGTGTCTCCTCCCCCGCCCCGCCCGGTCACCAGGAGGGTTTCCCCAAGAGTGGAGGTGCCCGAGCCGCTGCCCGTGCCACCTCCACCCCCTCCTGAGTGGACCGAGGTTCGACGGGGCAGCAAGGTGAGAAACTGTTCCTGTTTTGTTAAAGCATTGTTAACTGAAGTTGCATTTTACTGACTGCTTTGTGTTTATCTCTGTCACTCAGCCTGGGGTCTCCCCCGTGAGCCCCAAGGGACTGCTGCAGGCGCAGGAGGTTAGTGTTCTACTCTATAAAGCTATGGTTAGATTGTGAGTGCTGTAACTAAACTGTCTGTTTCCTTTGTTTTGAGGTGGAGACAGTGTTCTCCTTTCCCCTGTCGCCTTGCCTCTTCAGCCCTGCCATGCTGGTGGAGATGGAGCGGTTCTCTCCATCTCACGGCGGCTGTGGCCAGGGCATCGGCTCCTTTCCTTCGGGAAAGAAGGTAAGTATCAGATCTTGTGTGAAATGTTGTTGTTTAATCATGATTTCTGAGCTGGTGAAATAACACGTCTTTTTTTTTTGCAGACGTCTCGGACGAGGCGTCGCAAGCGTGCCGCCCCAAAGAGACGCCGGCCCACGCGGCAGGTAGGTGTTTTTAAGGCTGTGCTCTTTATACATTCTAAAGAAGTTAATGCATATTTGTTATTTTGTTTATTGTAGGCGCGGGCAGCACAAGAGGTTGTGGCGGTGAGACCCGGCTCATCTGCCAGCTCTGTGTCTACTATGGAGGAGTGCCAGGTCAGTGTCGTTTAAAGTGGCTGAATAAGTTTATACATTGTAACTTCTTTGATTATTAACAAATGTTGTCCTCTAGGTGGCGGCAGCTGTCGTGGAGGTGACACCAGGAACGTCACCTACCAGCGTGGTCATCCTGGACGGCTTCCTGGAGGAGGAGGTGTGTGTACTTTTTATTAATTGACATTCTATGATCTGTCATGAAGTAGTATCTAACACGTTATTCTTTTTGCAGCTGCAGTTCGTGGATGTGGGGGTGATTCCAGGAGCATCACTCACCAGTTCCCCCGACGCCCCAGTGGTCTTCGTGGACCAGGTGAGATGATGATTTTTATGTATCATTTTCAAAAGCAGCTACACTGAACAGAGTGAGATCCGCTTTACTTTGAGAGATGTCTAATGGTTATGTGTTTTCTTTGTGACTTGTAGATGAAGAGGACCAGCCCCCTTTCAGCCAGTCAGCCTTCTCCACGCCGCAGCATTCCACCAGCTGTCCACGGGGAGAGCGCTTCTGACGCCAGGGACCCAGATAAGTCTTGCATTTGTTGTGCACAGTCTGACATAGATGTTAGTGATAGTGAAAGCCTTATCACGTTTGGTAGTAGCGATGTAGAGATGGAGGTTGATAGTCCTGTAGCTTGTGCTGATATAGTTATGGAGGATAGCGTTCCTGTTGGTATTCCGAGTTGCGTTAGGGGTAGTTTTCATCAGGCTGATGACAGGTTCCCGTATGGAGGGGCTCAGTGTGCAGCCATAGCTCTGGTGGCATTAGCTAGGCACACTGTGTCCAGTGTGTTTACATGGCAGCAAAAGGATTTAGACAGGACTTTAGTGATTGGTGATGCTGTTTACACAGAGCTTAGGGATAACGACCTGACTCATGGGCACGAGCTCTTACTAGCTTCTGACTTGCCCAAAGAGTCAGTTATTGATGGTCAACCGTTTGAGTTTGAGTTCAGTCAGCCGGTCGCTGGGGCTGCAAATGTACTAGAGAGTGAGCTTATTGTGTCCGGTACCTGTGTGACCTTAGATGGTGGTTTAGGGGAGATGTTGGCACACTATGATGCATGTCTACTGACGATGTGTGGCAACACTTGTGCAGTCATTAAAGACAGTGGTAGGTACGCGGTGGTGGACTCACACAGTCGTAGTGCGACTGGGATGGTTGACCCTGATGGTAAAAGCGTTGTACTTTACTTTAGCAGCCTGGATGATTTATATGCTCATTTTTGCGCGTTAGCTGACTGTTATGAAGTTGAATATAAGTTGTTTGAGATTACAGGCGTTGTTGTTGTGGTTGTTGGTTTGAAGTGTGAAGCGTCAGAGGTCATTTTGCCTCAGACGCCTGACACTTCTGACCAAAGGCCAAAGCGTAAAAGGTCAGTTAAAGCTAAGTCGTCTGTTCCCAAACGCACACTCACAAGTAAGAGGGTGAAACGTGAACGTGAATGTGATGATTTGGATGTTGTGTGTGCTGATATAGTTATGGAGGATAGTGTTCCAGTTGATAGTCCTGTTGTAGCGTGTGCTGATATAGTTATGGAGGATAGTGTTCCCGTTGATATTCCGAGTTGTGTTAGGGGCAGTTTTCATCAGGCTGATAGCAGGTTCCCGTATGGAGGGGTGCAGTGTGCAGCCATAGCTCTGGTGGCATTAGCTAGGCACACTGTGTCCAGTGTGTTTACATGGCAGCAAAAGGATTTAGACAGGACTTTAGAGATTGGTGATGCTATTTACACAGAGCTTAGGGGTAACGACCTGACTAATTGGAATGATAACTTACTACCTTCTGACTTGCCCAAAGAGTCAGTTATTGATGGTCAACCGTTTGAGTTTGAGTTCAGCCGGCCGGTCGCTGGGGCTGCAAATGTAGTGGAGCATGAGTTTATTGTTTCTGGTTCTTGGGTCACCTTAGATGGTGGTTTAGGGGAGATGTTGGCACACTATGATGCATGTCTACTGACGATGTGTGGCAACACTTGTGCAGTCATTAAAGACAGCGGTAGATACGCGGTGGTGGACTCACACAGTCGTAGTGCGACTGGGATGGTTGACCCTGATGGTAAGAGTGTTGTTGTTTACTTTAGCAGCCTGGATGAAGTGTATGCTCATTTTTGCGCATTAGCTGAGTGTTATGGACTTGACTATAAGTTGTTTGAGATCACGGGTGTTGTTGTCGTGGTTGTTGGTCTGAAGTGTGACGCGTCTGTGGTCATTTCCCCTCCGAAGCTTGACACTTCTGACCAAAAGCCGAAGCGTAAAAGCTCAGTTAAAGTAACGTTGTCTGTTCCCAAACACACACACACACCTAAAAAGACCAAACATGATCGTGAATGTGATGTTGATTGGGATGTTGTTTGTACCGGTGCCACAGATGATGCTCTTGATTTTGTTCCTCTTCAGGAGAATGTTTGTAGGGCACTGTGTAAGAACCTTAACATTGACTATGAGAGACTCGCTGTAGCAGAACCAGAAACAACAGATCCTTTGAGATCGTTAAAGTTAGATGTGCCGTGTACAAATGACAAAATTGTTGCCGACGGTAACTGTTTCTTTCGCTCGATCTCGCAGGCTGTTAGTGGCACACAGAAACATCATAGGAAACTTAGACTTGCGGTCGTTAAACATCTTAAAAGTAATGCATCAAAATACAATAGTCTTTTGCGCGATGGCTGCTCTTCTGTGGCCCAGTATATTAACGATAGTAATATGCATAGAATTAACACGTGGGCCACTGAGATAGAGATCCAAGCAACAGCAGATCTTTTATGTGTAGATATATATACGTTTTTGAGTGGACGTTGGCTTAAATATGGTTGTACTACCAGGCCTTTGTCAACCAGCGGCATCTACCTCGAAAATATTAACAATATTCATTATGAAAATGTAACTTGCGTTAAAAACCCTGTGACCCATAGTTGTTACGGAAGCTGCCAAATTAATAGTTCTATTGTTATGGGTTACAACACTAGGTCTAGACAGGTAGATGCCCAATCAGTGGTTAGTCCAAACACTGAAACGAATGTACAACACAATAAATTATCCAAGTACATTCAAAACAAAAAGCATAAACATTTAAAAAACAAATATGCCACAATCAAAGATAGACTGCGTGAAACATTGAGAAGTAGATATAGGGAAAATGTAGATTTTAGAGAGGGAAAGAAGGCCGCGGAAAAACTTAAATATAGAGATGATGTAGATTATAGACAGGGAAAGAAGGCTGCAGACAAACTTAAATATAGAGACGATGTAGATTATAGACAGGTAAAGAAGGCTGCAGTCAATCTTAAATATAGAGACAATGTAGATTATAGAGAACAAAAAAAGGCTGCAAGCAGTGCTGCTGTCAATCTTAAATATAGAGAGAATGTATTTTATAAAGAGGAAAAGAAGGCTGCTGACAACCTTAAATATAGAGACGATGTTGATTATAGAGAGAAAAAGAAGGTGGTAATAAAGGCAGCAAATAAACTTAAATATAGTGATAATGCTAAGTACAGACAAAAGAAAAAGGCACTGACCATACATAAATACCACGAGGATGTAGACTATAGAAAAAAGCTCAAGGCATTTAGCATTAAAAAGTATGAAGAGAACTTAAAGCACAAACACGATGTCAGGACCGCCAGTAAACAGAAGTACAAAGATAGTCCCAAACATAGGCAGAAAGTAAAAACCTATAATAAAGTTAAATACCACAAAGATGATCAATACAAAGCTCAAACTCGTGTTGCTTACAGAAATCGTAAAAGGCAAATTAAACAACAATTGGCCGATAATTTTGATTTGGTTAAGGAACGCTTTTGGCGGGAAGTTGAACACGGTCCTGAACACATTTGTTGCGTGTGCTTTAAATTATTATTTATCAACCAGGTCTTACCTTGTAGAAAGGATGATTTTATGGCTGATCCTAAATGTGCTGCTGTTGCTGAGGCCTGTATCTCAGATGCCTATTTACATACGTGCAGTAAGAGTTGTCCGTCACCGTGTCCGCTGTCTGATTGTAGAGGGAGTTTGTGGATCTGCTACACTTGTAACTCTAAGCTCAAAAAGGGTCAAATGCCGGCTGAATGCTCAATAAACAATTTACAATTAGATGATATTCCTCCTGAACTCGCGTGTTTGAACACTGTCGAACAGCATTTAGTGGCGCTCAATATAGTGTTTATGCAGATGTACGCTCTGCCAAAAGGGGGTCAAGGGGGGACTCATGGTCCGGCCACATGTGTGCCATCCAATATTATTGATACCACTAAGCTGTTACCGCGTCGTAGCATGGACGGATGGTTATTACCTGTGAAATTAAAGCGTAAACTTACTTATAAAGGCCATTATGAATATCAATATGTCGACACGGGTCGGATAAAGAGCGCGATAGCATTTCTCAAAGCAAACAACCAGCATTATTTAGACATAGAGTTTGATGAAGAGTGGGTTAATGAGTTCATGAGGCAGGAAGAGGAAGCTATGGATACGGGAGCGACACCGATGGAACAGGGACAGGCGGCGCAGGGACTGGTGGCGCAGGGGCAGTCGGCGCAGGGGCAGGCGGGGCAGGGACAGGCATCTCAGGGACAGATGGGGGCTGCACAGGGACAGGAAGCGCAGGGGCAGGCGGCGCAGGGACGGGCGGCGCAGGCGGAGCAGGGACAGGCGGCGCAGGGACAGGCGGCGCAGGGACAGGCGGCGCATGCGGCGCAGGGACAGGCGGAGCAGGGACAGGCGGCGCAGGCGGAGCAGGAACAGGCGGCGCAGGCGGAGCAGGAACAGGCGGCACAGGCGGAGCAGGGACAGGCGGAACAGGTGGCTCAGGGACAGGCAGCGCAGGGGCAGATGGGGGCTGAACAGGCAAAGGGGCGTGCAGCGAAGGGGCGTGCAGCGAAGGGGCGTGCAGCGAAGGGGCGTGCAGCGAAGGGGCGTGCAGCGAAGGGGCGTGCAGCGAAGGGACAGGAGGGGCAGGGACAGGGGGGAGAGGGACAGGAAGCACAGGGACAGGCAGCACAGGGACAGGGGGGAGAGGGACAGGCAGCACAGGGAGAGGATGAAGATTTAGATGATGAGCATCTCCATGACCGTCAGCGTCACTGTATGTTCCAGGACACCTTCTTTATGCCTGCAGATATGGCTCAGGAGGCTCTTGACCACTACTTCCAGGGTGTACTGAATTTGGCTCCGGCGGAGGGGAACAGTCCAGTTAGTTTGCTCACTGATAAGGAAAATGAGGCAAAATGCTTCCCAAAAGAGTTCCCCTTTGGGCGTAATACGTTTCACACCCGTAGGCCTGTTCGTATTACTTTGTGCCGGTATTTCATTAACAGACTATTGCACGCGGACGGTCGTTTCGCGCGCAATCTTAAATTTCTGTTCATGGCTCTGTACATGTTGGAAGTAGAGCAGGTTGTATCGAAGGTCTCCATAGCTTTGCGAAAGGGACATGCGTGTCAGGGTTCGGGTAATACTGCTGCAGATGAGGAATCTTTGGAAAATTTATTACAGTTTGATAGTGGTTATCGTTTTTTAAAGCCTATTAGAGGCACGCCCCCATACTGGCAAGCCACACTCAAAGACTTAATCGCGATGGTGCGCCAGCTCGGTATTCCAACATGGTTCTGTTCATTTAGTTCGGCAGATATGCGTTGGCCAGAAGTCCTCGAGGCACTGTTAAAAATAGAAGGTAGTACCAGGAGCGTAGAGGACTTAAATTGGGCAGACAGATGTGATCTTTTGCGTCGCCACCCCACAACTGTCGCCCGTATGTTTGATCAGCGGTGGCATAGATTTCAAAATACCGTCCTGAAGTCCCCGGCTCACCCGATAGGCGAAATTATAGATTCCTTTTATCGTGTAGAGTTTCAGCAGCGCGGAAGCCCTCACGTACACTGTTTATATTGGATTAGAGATGCCCCCAAGCTAGGAGTTAATACAGACGAGGAGGTAATTGACTTTATTGATAAGTACATTAGTTGTGAATTACCCTCTGATCCAAAATTATTGGAAAAAGTTACTTCAGTGCAGCAGCATTCAAAGCGTCACTCAAAAACTTGTAAAAAGGGAAAAAAGAAGTGTCGCTTTAATTTCCCACGTCCTCCGTCCATGCGTACATTTATTAAAAAAGTAGACCCGGAACAGGAACCGATTATGCCTAAAGAGGAAGCTGTGGCGTTTATGACTGCACTTAAAGATGCTATTGTAGATGAGAATGTTCCCATTGATAGTGTGCAGTCATTGTTTGCAGCTGCCGGTTTAACACAGGACTCGTTTGAAATGGTGTACCAGGCTTTAGGCGGTCACACTCATGTAGTTTTAAAGCGGGGGATTAAGGAAGTCTGGATTAATAATTATAACGCAAAATTGTTGGATGCTTGGGATGCGAATATGGATATTCAGTTTGTTGTAGATGCGTGGGCTTGTATAGTTTATATAATTTCATATATTTCTAAGGCAGAGAGGGAGATGGGTTTGCTCTTGGGCGCTGCCCAAAAAGAAGCTTCCAAAGATAATGTTAGTGCAAAAGAGGCATTGAAAAAGTTAGGACGCGTTTATCTGCATAATCGTGATGTCTCTGCGCAGGAAGCTGTTTATCGCGTTACAAACATGCACCTTAAGGAATTCTCACGTAAAGTGGAATTCATTCCGACGGGGAACAACATTGTTAGATTGAGCAAACCCATCAGTCAGTTAGATGGTGATTCGGCTTCGGACGATATTTGGATGACCAACATTATAGATCGCTTTAAGAGTAGGCCAAACGATAGCACTTTTAATGATATGTGTATTGCTTCTTTTGTATCTGAATACCGTGTACTGAGTCAAACAGATACGTGTCAAAAGGCTATTCCTTTACTAAATTCTTTAGGTGCTGTTGCTAAACGGCAGAACACCAAGCCTGCAATTGTTAGGTATGCACGGTTTTCAGAGACAAAAGATTCAGAGTTATTCCATCTAAGCATCCTTCAATTATTTTTACCGTATCGCGATGAAGCCGACCTTAAGCCGGCTCCATACGAAACGTATAAGGACTTTTATGAAAATGGGGAAGTGCGCTATAGTGACGGGTCAGTGCATTCGGTGAAGGCGATTGTTGATGCGAATAGGTGTCGTTTTGAAGTGGAGGCTGAGGATCTCGATGAGATCCAAGAGGCAATGAACTCTGAAGAGCTTTTGGAAGAGGCATGGGCGGATCTCTGCCCAGAGCTGGAAGTTGAAAGGTTGGAGTCGAAGGAGGAGTTTAGGGAGATGTTGCAGGAGGTCCTCTCTGAGCATGAGCAAGAGCCCATCCCTGACTTAGCTGTAAGGAACGAGGACATTTGTCATTTGGAGAGGACAAATGTTATGAGTCGTCCAGAGGGTCTCGCACTTGTGCGAAGCCTGAATGAGCAACAGCTGTCCATTTTTTACAAAATACGGCAATGGTGCTTAGACAAGGTTGCCGGTAACAACCCTGAGCCATTGCATGTATTTATATCAGGTGGAGCTGGCACCGGGAAGAGTCACCTGATTAGGGCTATTCAGTACGAAGCGTCGCGGTTATTGGCTCCTATTTGTCATAGTCCCGATAACATTAGCGTTTTATTAACGGCTCCAACCGGGATAGCGGCGTATAACTTGGAGGCGGCGACAATCCATACAACGTTTTCTATCCCTGCGAATCCTCCAGCAAAGTATGGTAAGCTCGGAGAGGAAAAGTTAAGTACACTGCGCGCTAGATACATCGATGTTCAAATTGTCGTAATCGACGAAATATCGATGGTTGACAAAAGGGTGTTTCAGTGGATTGACGGTCGTTTGGGTCAAATTAAACAGACGGATGAGGAGATTAAATTTGGAAACGTTTGCGTTATTGCAGTTGGGGATTTTTATCAGTTAGCTCCTGTGGGGGGGGAGGTTCTGTATAAAGAAAATTTAGGCGTCGATTTTTTCAACGATTTGTTTAAAGTAGCGGAATTAAAAACTGTTGTTAGACAACAAGATAGTACTTTCGCGGACCTCTTAAACCGGTTAAGAGTGCGCACGAGAGGGACACCCATGCTCCAAAGCGACATAGATATATTGAAGCGTCGTGAAACAGGCGAAGAGCCCGACGTATTGCATATTTTCGCGAGGAGGGTTCATGTTGGGGAATATAACTTAAGAAAGCTTAGTAGCATTTGTTCAGAGGTGATGACCATAGAGGCGCGTGATTTTGGAATTGATAAGGGCTCCGGTAAAATTAAGGAACTCCATGGTCATCTGTGTTTCCATAAGTCCAAAAAAATGAAACCTAGTTTGGCGGAGGCACTGCATATCGGCGTCAATGCACGCGTTATGCTTTGTAAAAACATAGATCTTTCTGACGGTCTAGTAAATGGGGTATGTGGCATTGTAACCTATATAGTCGAAGATCCCCACAACAAGAAGTTTCCTTTAGCTATTTACGTGAAATTTGATGACGATAGAGTGGGCGCGAAGACAAGGAAACAGACCCGTACCCCTGCAGATCTGACTGGTTCCACTCGCATAGGACCAGCTGAAGAACAGGTGAATAAACGCACCGAGAGGCGTAGACAGTTTCCGCTTAAACTCGCGTGGGCCTGTACAGTACACAAAGTACAAGGGGTAACTGTAGATGAAGCTGTGGTGTCCCTGAAGAAAATATTTACCGCGGGTCAGGCGTATGTGGCCTTAAGTCGCGTCCGGAGTTTAGAGGGTCTTGTAATTCAAGACTTTTCGGAAAAGGCCATTTACTGCAAGGACAACATTAGAGCCGCGTTAGAGAACCTGCCTCCCTTCGTGGTCGACAGTTTGCCCTGGCACAGACAAGAGGCACATGTTTTGACAGTATTTTTTATGAATGTACAGGGATTAGCCCGACATGTGTCTGACTTAGCTTCACGCACACAGCTTTTGCAGCCTAACTGTATTGCTGTGGTAGAGACATGGTTATCTGTAGACTCATCTTTTGATGGTTGTCAAATTGAAGGTTATACCTTCCATAGTCGTCCCCGTAGTATCTCCTACCAGCGCAGTAACCACACAGCGTTGGTTAGTTTACGTGGCCAACAGTACGGTGGAGTTGGCATGTACTGTGAGGAAAACCTTAACTATGAAATCACAGTACGAGATTTCGATTTGGAGTGTTTAGTTAACTATTTTGCAGAGCATCAAATCATCATAGCAGTAATTTACCGGCCACCGTCTTATCCCATGTCTCTATTCAAATATAACTTTGACAGGTTTTTGAATTGGCTGAGCTCACATTGTGCCACTGTGGCTGTGATGGGAGATTTTAATGACGACGTATTGAAATCTACAAGTCTCTGCAATTTTATGGTAGAAAGAGGATATGTTCAATACGTCACATCTCCCACAACTGAGAGAGGGACATTAATTGATCATTTTTATCTAAAGTCAAGTGATTACGACATTGACTGTTCAGTCGTGCCAACATACTTTAGCGACCATGAAGGGATCGTCTGTTCTTTTAGGGGGAAGTGCGTTGAAATGCCGCGTTTAGATTAGATTTACTTTATAGTTAAAATGGACAGCTGTTGTTTATTGTGTCGGCTCATCACATTGCTCCTTACATGACTTGTCTTGTGTCTCTTACAACTTTGTCTTCCCATGCCCTTTCATCATGCCCTAAGCAGTTCATTCCTCTTGATTATTGAGCATTCAGTGTTTGACCCTTTGTCCAAATTGTACATAACATTTTTATAATTGGCAGTAATCATGTATTTTGACTTTTGTGTGTGTTTGTCTTTGGAAACAATTCGAGTGTTGTATATATTTATGTGTTGGTTCGTTTTGATGATAGGCTTTAGATGTTGGATCATGGAAATTCAGTGATGGAGTATTTTGAGATTTATTTGCAGAGGTTTTCTCTTTGCTGACAGGTTTTTTGTGAATCGTGCATTACAATATTGGTCTTCCTCCTCTCGTCCTCTTTATTAGGTGAAGCTGTGCTCAGTCTTGTAGTTTTATTATGTCATTTTGTCAGACTGGGGAAACTTATCTGTTACCATGCAGTTAACGTTTTCCATTTTGTCTGACAAAAGTACATTAGAAGACTACAAGCCTTTACACAGTGACATCATGTTAAGAGGGGGGTTTCTGAGGAAAACCAAACTTGTAAAGCAGGCGAACAAACAAACCTGTCTGTGAAGAGACTGCTTAGCTTTGGATCATGTGTTTGCAGATTTAGGCGTTGTAGTTTTAGGGCTTTCCGTTGTCATTGCTGTTACTGTTTTAGTTTTGGCTTTATTGTATGTTGTACCTTACAGTGATGCGTGCACACATACTGTAAGGTTTGTTGTCTCTGGTCTTGAACCATTCTGACTGGTTCAAAGGGTCCCTCGAATAATGAATTAATTATGTAATGTATATATGCATGCCAAATAATAATGTATGTATTGTATTTATAATGTATATTTTATGTAATTTATGTAATATGTATTTTAGAATGTATTATTAATGTAAATCATGTATTCGATTGTTGTGACACTAATAATGTAAATAAATTTTCCTCTCTTTGAACCACCACCTTATCGTGGTGGAGAGGTTTGAGCGCCTGAAGGATCCTAGGAGCTATGTTGTGAGGGGCTTTATGCCTCTGTAGGGACTCCCAGGGCAAACAGGTTCTAGGTGACAGGCCAGACCAAGAGTGGTTCAGATTATATTAAATTAAACTACAATGAAGTTTTCACTGATTTATCCTCATTTTTTTAATTTTATTTTTATGATGTAAATGGGTTTGAATGTATTCACAAGGTTTTTAAAAAGTAGTTATTTTGTAATGTGACAGAAATTGAAAATGTTTTGTGTTTGTATTTTAAGCGACGGTTGTTAATGTTTGAATCATGTGTATAAATGTTTTGTCAATGTCAATTTAAAGAAGTATTCAACTCAATAAATGTTTTGTTACACTTGTTATTGATTTTGCTTACATTCAAGGCTTAGTCATTTTTCTGGTGTAGAAATTTTATGACAAATTACTAAGGCAGCAGATGAAAGAATTCAGACATATAGAGCAGGTTTAGTGTTTCAGATACATGACACATGTTTATCTTAAATGGTCAAATACTGTCAGGTCTTTTAGAATGTTTCCTGCCATTTTAGCTGCAATTTCTGAACACAAAGAAAACAGAGGTCATAATTGATTTTGGGAGAGAACGAGAAAACGCCTCACAGTGGTCTGTGGACTGATGGGGTGGAGGTGGAGAGGGTCTCAGACTTCATGTCAGGTCCTCACTGATCTGCACACTCAAAAACCTGGAGTGTAAACACCTGCATTATTAAAGTCCCTATACCTGATATTTTTATTTCAAATAATCGTCACTTTACACAACTTGCAGGGTCCCTTTTCAGGATCACTTTCACCTATCATTTTACCATAGAAAGCATACTGCTTACATACATACTACTGCACAGCATGGTAGGCGAGCTGCTGCTGAGAAGGACCTGCAGTGTGTGATAAGGACAGCAGACAGGATCTTGGGCTCCTCTCTGCCAAACCTGGATGACATCTACGCCACTCGACTGCTCACACGTGCAGCCAAAATACTGCAGGCTCCCACTCACCCAGGAAA